>NC_136817.1:66973856-67585523 GCF_951394365.1 Tetrao urogallus
GTACTGTGTGAGGAATATGTATGTGTGTGTATGTATATATATATACACATATGTATTTTTTTCTTTTTAACATTTTCCTAAGTGTTTTTCAGAATGGGGCTGGTTTTGAAAAATAAGAAAGTAAGTAAAAGCGTTGACGTATGTGTCTACATTTTCGTTACATCCAGTGCAGATATAATGAATAGGATCACTGAAATATGGAGGGGAACGTTATAGACACTTCAAGCATACGAACTAATCTTAGCATCATAGAATCATAAAATCACAGAGCCATAGAACGGTTTGTGTTGGAAATATCTTAAAATTCATCTGCTTCCAACCTCCTTGCTGTGGACAGGGATACCCACCAGACTAGTTTGACTCCATTCAGCTTGGCCTTGAACACCTCTAAAGATGGTGCATCCACAGCTTCTCTTGTTCTTTAGGACAAATTGTTTCTGTGTATTTCTGGAGCTAAATACCTCCCTGAATTCTGGAGGCAGTAAGTCATCTAAGAATAGATTATGGGTGTCTTAGATATCCTATCAGTAGTGGCTGCCATCTAGCTATTCCTGCTGGAGAGAATGGGTCTTCAAATAGGTCCTAAGTTGCATCTGCCAATCCCATGGAATTTGTCTACAGCCTATGAATAGAGTGGCCTTGTATTTAAACATATAATCGTAAGTCTTGAATTATTTTTACTGGCCCATATGAGAAGCAAGATAGTGGAATGCATGAACTTTGCCTTGGTTGACCAGCAATTTCTTCTGACCCCTCTTCAAAATAATAAAATGGTTAATAATGATGTAATAATGACATTTTCTGAGGCTCTGTGTGTTACACTCTTTAGGTCCAACTCTACAATTGAAATCTTATAATAAGGCCCAAATCCATACTAGTAGTTAAATATTCCTAACAGCAAGAGTTAATTATCTAAATGCCCTTGTAATGTCATGCCACTCACGGTTACAAGCAATATATCCCTTATCATATGCTTATCTAGCAGTTAAGATGCTGATTTCTCCTCTTTGACATGAAGCTTGGGTCAAAAACTGTTAATCTTTCTGCAAATGACAGGTGATACTGCAATACAAAATAACTGTAGCAGGGGAGTTCTTTAAGATCTCACCAGGGTGCTGGTATCTATACTAACTACTGTTTATTATGGGAGCAAACGCAACGTAAGTATATTTTTTTGAAGACTGTCCCTTATTATTTGTTAGTTTTGATACAATTGTATTATGAAGCATTTTATTTCTTGCTTTTTGTTACTTCTATCACATTCATTTCATAAGCTGTCCTTAAATCCAAAATAACTTGTCACAGGAGGATCATTCAGTATATGGGGATTTCACAAGAACATTTTGCTGGCGTCATCTGTCCTATGAGTATCATGTACACATATTTTCTGGCATGCTACCTCAGTGGCTAAGCAACTAGTGAATACCAGAGGCAGCATAAATCCTCTGGAGGCATTGGCATTCATCATAACCACAGAAAGTCTTTTAATTTATCTCTAAATCAAGTTCTAACTTATTTGATAAGTAAGAAGAAAAAAAAGAAGATGGTTCACAAAGTTGAAACAATTGAAAAAACTGAAAATTCAATTGCAAAGTTGAATTCAAGATTAAAGAAGGTAGATTTAGGCTGTATATAAGGAAAAGGTCTTTTACAGTGAGGATGATGAGGCACTGGAACAGGTTGCCTAGAGATGTGGTTCATGCCCTGTCCCTGGAGACTTTCAAGGTGAAGCTGCATCAGGCCCAGGACAACCTGATCTAGCTGTGATGCTCCTGTACTTTGCAGGGAAGTTGGATTAGATGGCCCTTAAATGCCCTTTCCAACTCTAAGGATTTTATGATTCTAAGTAGCAATCTGCATCCTGAATGGCATGGAGCTGGAAATCAAAGGCATATAACAGAAGCTACCACATAAATTTAGATCTTCTCTTCCTTCATTTGTTCCTAGATGTTTTCTCCTCTTCTAATCATGCTTTTCTCCTATGCTGGTAAAGCGTATTTTATTTAACCACAGGATGAATATAGATATCTATAATTTGTTTCCTGCATAATAGAGAAAATTATATTTTCAATAACATAAAAGTGAGGAGAAAACAACATAAAAAATATATATAGTGAATAGGTCAGAACCTAATTTATTTTTAAGTTTCTGTAGTTTAGTTGACTACAGTAGCATGTTCTTTATTGATATCAGTAGATACTTTTGCACCTTCCATTTCAATATTAAAGCAGGTAATGGAAATACTGAAGGCACAACTTGATCAGATAGTGGAACAATTTGCTTAATGAGATAATTATGGCTCCTTTATGACCTTCTACGAAAGCTGAGCTGTATTTACAGCTGAATGAGTGCACAGACTAGTCCTGATCAGTGCAATGAAATGAGTTAAATCACACACACAGAATCACACAGAATTGTAGGGGTTGGAAGGGACCTCCAGAGATCGAGTCCAACCCCCCTGCCAAAGCAGGTTCCCTACAGCAGGTTGCACAGGTAGGCATCCAGGCAGGTCTTGAACATCTCCAGAGAAGGAGACTCCACCACCTCCCTGGGCAGCCTGTTCCAGTGCTCCGTCACCTCACTGTAAAGAAGTTCTTGCGCATGTTTGTGCGGAACTTCCTATGCTGCAGTTTCCAGCCGTTTCCCCTTGTCCTGTCTCCACTCACCACTGAAAACAGTCTGGCCTCGCCATTCTGCCCCCCACACCTTAGATATTTATAGACCTGGATCAGGTCCCCTCTCAGTCTTCTCTTCTCAAGGCTGAACAGACCCAGTTCACTCAGCCTTTCCTCATAGGAGAGATGCTCCAGGCCCCTCACCATCTTCGTGGCCCTCCGCTGGACTCTTTCCAAGAGATCCTTGTCTTTTTTTGTACTGGGGAGCCCAGAACTGGAAATGTCTCTGGAGATCCAGCTTCATGGTGCCTAAATGCTGTCACTCAGACTATGCATGCATAAGTGCATGTGGTAGGCATACTCTCCTCACCAGCACTGTCTTATCAGTCATCTTGTTTCTACAACCAATAGATGTGCTCCAGTAATCTCCATCTCCTTTCTGCCTGCATTTTCCCAATGTTTCATTACACCTCTCTGTGCAGCAGGGAATAACTGGAGTTAGTACTTGCCATGAAATTAATTTTTGCTTCTTTTCAACTAAATCCAGCTTTCTTGATCTATGCAGCTACACCAACGGGAAGCCCATGTGCTCTGGAGTTCTTCCCCCTAACCTAGATGACAAAATAAGTTCCCTCAGGATCTTTGTATAAGCATTGGTAAGAAACAGCAGGCTCCTGGGAGACTTCATCATGGTCTTTCAGTACTTAAATGGATCTTATAAAAAAAGATGGAGACCACCCTTTTACTCAGGAAGATGGTGATAGACAAGGAAGACCGGTTTTAAACTAAAAGAGGGGAGATTTAGATCAGATGTTGGGATGAAAACAATCAGGGGATGGTGAGGTACTGGCACTGTCTGCCTAGAGAAGGCATGGATGCCCTACCCTGGAAGCATTCAAAGCCAGGTTTGATGAGGCTTTGATCAAGCATGGATGCCCTGCCCATGGCAGGGGATTGAAATGAGGTGATCTTTCAGTACCCTTCCAGTCCAAATCATTCTATGATTCTACAAAATGGGTGAGTCAGCACAGACATAGAATGTTATTTTATTCTTTGTAAGTACTTTCTTGACTCTCTAAGGATAATGGACTTTCTTAGCTTTTAATGTTTTCCTTCTGCTAAATACTTGCATTTCTCAGTGATTAATGCAGCACTGTATGTTTGGGTATGTTTCCTCAGAGACATGAGAGTTCAAATATTTACTTCTGATTGGAATTTCCCTTCCTGCAGGTGGTTCTCAATTGAGCAGAAGAAGCAAAGCATCACTCTCATTCTTGAGAGGTGCTGAGCATGGATTATTTGAGAGGTACCTCACTGATTCACACATGACTCAAATTGGCAGCCGGTTATGGATCTGATATTTTGGGTGTCTGAATTAAATACTTTGAATCTGTCCATTAAAAACAAAACAAAACAAATAAACAAACAAAAAACAGCTAACAGCTAACAGAAAACCCACATACAAACATAATGCATCTTGCTTCTTGCTGGGGTGAGATTTAGTGCAAGAAAAATCTGGAAAAAAAAATCAAAGGGCATGAAAATTGCTCCATCATTATAATATAGTAGTTGCATTTCATAAAAGTTATATTGCCCTGTTGCTATGGGAACTGCATTTAAACCTTCTTATTACTAGCTGGATCATGTAAAACAACTGAACTCATAGAAAGAAGTTCACTGTTAATTTTCTCTTTTCTATGTCTAGATATTATGCAAAGTGTTATAAACATAAGTATTTAACTAAATCAGCAATGCCTATGAAATTAATTATTCTATTCAGCGGGAGCATTCAGGTACAGGACATGAATTCTATGAATGACAAGATTCACTCTGAATGAGTTAGAATGGGACAAAAGGAGTATGGAGGAAGGAGAAGTATTTCTTTCACGTTTCCACAGTGATAAGTGATACTTGGTTTAATAATGTAAAATCCAGCAGAAGTACCTCCTGACACAAGGAAAACAATTTCCCTAGTTGTTTTCCTTTTGTTGCAATCTACAGGCCTCCTCTCCATCTTGCCTTCAAATGTTAGTGGGTTTGCTATTACAAAGCCTGAACATGACTGGAAAAGAACTGGAGTATTTGCAAACAATCTGCTAGAAAATAATTTTAAAAAAAATCTGAATATGAATATATTCAACTACATTTTGGCAAGTTTAGAAATGAAAACATAGCAATCAATATTCCGTATGAAATAGAATCATAGAATCACAGTAAATAAGTATCATAGTAATCATAGTAAATAAATTAATGGGGTTTCATACCTTTGCAGAGTACTAGGGCTCAGTAGATTTTAAGTGAAGTAATGACTACATGCTATTCATGTGCCTGGATAAGTACGTCAGACATTCAAGTGTGCAGAACTTACACTGGAAAATCAATTCAATATGTGCTTATATGTCATTGTGATAACTACAGCTTAATCAGGTCTTGGTCTGTGTGTGGCCATATTAGTCAGTGGACAGACTCTTAAAAATAAGGGAAGACAAATAGATAATTTCACTGTGTCAGATTTTCTGAAAGATGTGGGTCAAAAGCAGGGCTCACAGCTTCTGTTATGCACCTCAAGATTTTTTATTAGCTTTTCTTTAAAACATATAATTAAAGACTGAACTCTCACATCATTCAAGTAATATCTATGATGTGGCATCCAGATAAATCTTTTAACCATCTGACAAATAACTGACTTACTTGATAAATACATTATGTCATCTGAAAAATAACTGTGGGAACTCCAGCCTCAGGAACCACCAGTTTCTGACCCTGCTCGTATGAAAAGGGCTTCCCTTTACCCATGTATAAAATACTTCCTCACCCACTTAAGTGGAACAGTACACTTCTATGTAGAATGCCATAAAATCCTGGTGCCCTGGGTCACATCTGACCAACAACCCAATTTTCCCTTCCCAGGTCACTGATAATTTGATTTGAGCAGAGGTTGTGGTGCCCAGTGAGGTTGTTGGAGTCTCTTTCCTTCAAGAGCCAACACGACATGATCCTTGGCAACATGCTGCAGGCATCCCTACTTGAGTAGGGAGTTGGAGCAGATGACCTCCAGAGGTCTCTTCAAATGTCAGCTATTCTGTTATCATAACCATTGTCCTTATATTCACTGATACCTTTCTTGAAGGTGTTGGTCTGTGCTTGCTTGCATCCAAAGCCCAGGGGAGCAGATAGCATAGTCAGCCCTCTACCTGAGAGTAAGATAGTTTTGAGAGTGTTCCTAGGCCTTCTGCAGCTCCAGCATCTGTATCAGTAAAACATAGTACTGTTCAGAAGTAGTTATTTTGCTGTTTATGAATTTCAGTGAATATATCTTCTAAATAAAGTACAAAAATATTGCCTCCAAAAGCCAAGCCAATCATGTTAAGAGGATGAATTTCAAGTGAAAAAAATTTCCACATCAAAGATTTCTCTTAACACAAAACTCTATTTAAAACTGATCTAAGTGGAGCAGGTTGTTTATAGTTCATTATACAGCAAAGACTTTACAAGCAGCCTATCATGTAGAAGCTCTGGCTACAAGTGTGTATATAATTGATACTGTGCTTGAAGAGGTACAAAAATGATAAGAGAATTTAATACATGTCATCTGCAGTCTCAAGTGTATTGTCCATGCTTAGTAGATGACATTTATTTTACAGTTGACTTCCATAGTGAAATGCAGCTGTTGGTTTATGTCAAATCAATAAAGACTTAATTACAGTAAATGTAAAAGAATTATAAATAAATGTAGTACAGAGTAAGCGTTTGAGAAAAGTGCCTAAGCACTTAAAGTGCCTAAACTCTTAAAGTTGCCTTCTTTTGGGCAGTCTAAAACTAAACATAGAAACTCCTCTCAAACCACCCCAAACCCCGAGGAACCTTCTTTTCAAACTCCTCCTTATGATGAAAGCCCTTTTCTTGGTTCCTTTCCCTGTAATCATCATTTTACATTCAAAATAAATGAGCAGATTATCATCTGATTTAAACTGATGCCAGTTCGCTGACCTTCACAGATCTCTATCATGTTCTGCTGTCAAACATCCCAGAATAAGCCCAGATTATAGCAAATACAGTTCATGATGATGAAATTATGATGCCATTTGCTAATACCAGGAATGCTGCAGGGCTTTTTTTGCTTTGTTTTTGATTGCAGACTTGTTCATTTTGTTAATATTTAACTGTAAAAATAAATAAATAAATAAATAAATAAAATAAAATGAGACATTTTAGAGAATGTAGTTTCTTTGTCCTTAAAATTAGATGTGTATGAGTCAGTGTTCCCTCACATTTGTCTTAGTAAGCCGAGCACCACCAAAACACAAGCTAGAGCACTAGGTCCATTGGAATCTGAACTTTAACTGTTACCATGTTTCTGGGAAGAAATTTCATCTGAACCAGGAGCGGTTTTCCCTTGCAAGTGATTCAACTTGAACAGTGCCATGAGAGAACTGCTCTGAACAGGGGAAGTGGACAAGGCCACCTTGTCTTGATGGATGACATATTACCTCTTGCCTTCTGACTCTACCTTATTTTAGTTCATATTAAGGGCATCCAATTCATAGAGAACTCCATTGACTGGTGTGAATTTCAATGCAATTTTCAGTGTGAAATCTTTCCTATACAAAGGGAAGATATGCCAGCTACACAGCTTGTAATTGTAATGTTGTGTAAGAATGGGAAAGAATAACTTCAAACAGTATCAACGCGTTGATCACTTATATTAGAGAAAATGTACTAACTGGTGTTATTGTGGAACAGAATTAACCTGCCAAAATGGATTCCTGTTCCCTTCCAGTTACCTAACTTCATGTGTTTGACAACACACTCTGCCTCTGCTTTTCAGAATGAGTCTGATATCCTAAGCACTTTCCATATCTAATATTCACATACTCATGCAGAATTCTTTGATCAGATCCAGATCACGCATTGAAATGCTGTTCATCTCCCCTTATATGTGCCACAAAAATACCATCCAAATGGCTGATCTTGAAAAGGACTTCTAGAGGTGGTCTAGTTTAAACACTTCTTCTAAAACCAGGGATAGCTAGACCTCTTTGCTCAAGACTATAAGCAGTTATGTTTTGAGTATCACCAGCGTTGGTGGACTACCCTTGGAAGTAGCTGAGTCACCATTACTGCAAGTATTTAAAAGACAGGTAGATGTGATGCTTACAGACATGATTTAGTGGCAGACTTGACAGTATTATGTTAGTGACTGAACTTGATCTTACAGTTCTTCTCCAACCTAAATGATTCTAGGATTCTATGGTTCTAGGGATGGAAATACTACAGCTTCACTAAGCAATCCTTCTGGCATTTGATGAGCCTCTAGGATGGATGCGCTCAACTCTTTGACCAAACCAGCTGTAATTTGGTTCAGGCTCTGAAGCAAGTAAAGACCATGAACTCCTTTAATTCCAAACAATTATTTGAAACTAACCAGATTCACTCATATGATATGCTTTTATATTCTTAAGTGTGGAGACAAGAACTTTGATCATGCAATTAACACTTGAGAAGTGGGAGGCTCTCCCAAGACTAACTTATCAAGGAACAAAAGAAGTTGTGCAAGGAGTCATAGGTTTACCTTTTCCTTTTTATATAATCTTACTACAAGCCAACCAGAGCAGGTACCCTAGCACTGTTTTATTGTCAAGGGGAGGTACAGGAGATAACTTGATCAGCCAATGTCATTCACACTGAATAAGGGCTTGAGTTTACAGCTGTAGTTGCTGTGAAGCTTGCAAATACGAGAAAAATTACCTTAGGGTACAGAATGTCTCTAAGTGGAAGGATCATGCTGGATTCAGTCTGCCCACTGATCACACATTTCCTTAGGCTCTGCAATGCCAACAAAAAACAGGAGTCATTCAAAGGACAGGACTCAGATATTCTATGTGGGCTTCCAGATAAAGGAACTATGGCTCCACATTTGTTTACTATTGTTTCTTGTATATACCTTATAATGTCTGTAGTCATTAATAAGAAATTATCTGTTAAATGTATGTAAATGTATGTATATAGTGGATTTTGTTATTCTGTTACTGGAAATAATTCATGATTTTCTATGCAGAAGAAATGAGAAAAATGACCAAAAGAACATTCAATTATGACTCATTTACAGTAATAGTGTTCTTTTTTTATATCAGAAACATTTACTTAAGACTGAAAACATCATCACATGTCTGGATTTCAGATGCAAGGCAACACATAAGAAACAGCGAAGATAGGTGTAAGATCTCAAGGTGTTGGCAAATGAAGTCATTTGCTCTTGTGATTTCCTTTGATATGGAAGATGCTACTGTTTCTCCTCACTGAAGTTCAGGTAGATCACACTACTACAAGTGATGCACACAAATGCTAAAAGCATTGATTTTTTGTGAGATGATGCATATAGATCCATTTAAGAACATATTTCATTTTTGGCAACATAGAAGGGTTAAAAGCTAGAAATTAAAAGGAACTCCCTCATGTTATATTTCTTAAAGTCTGTTCCTTGCAAGTTTCAATCTCCTTAACATTCACTTCTAGTAGCTATTTTTGCTTTAAATATGCACATTTAAATTCTTACCTGTGATCTTTCACACAAGCACTCTGATCCTTCCTGCCCTCCATGGAAAACAAAACATATTCCTTCTCTGGTTACTTGGCAACGTGATGGAGCAGCTTTAGGAACCAGATCCTGCACTTACTCTCCCACAGATTTCAATAGAAAAAAAAAAAAAGGAAGAAGGTTAACACTCTCATAAAGAAGAAAAGCTTGGGGAGCAGAGACAGAGATTACGAGGTTTAAAACTGACAGAGAATCAACAGGAGGAACTGTACAGCCATATATCTAAAAGCATTTAGATCTTGCAGGTTGCAAGAGGAGGTACCATTCCTATATTTCTCCTATGAGCTCTCATTTTAAGTGAGAGCTGCAACTCCTGAACAGATTGTTTTCTTTTTTGGTATGTTGGATTCCTTTTAATATGTTTAGCTTTTATTCTTCTGACAAGTAGATAGTAAAATAATGATCCATTAACAGGCAGGAAAAACAATAAGTTGTAACTGGTGGCTGGAGCCTATCACAAGAGGTTTAATTCCCCAGTTCTGTCAGAAATGTGCATTTTTGAACAAGAGCATTGAAATTGCTTCATCAGTTAATATTTCTTTTAAAATGATAATTAGTCCAGAAGCGACTTAAGGATCACACATACAAAATGGTTTGGATGTTTGAAGTGTGCAATTACACCTTTTTGGTACTCAGCACAGATTCCAAATCCCTGAAGGACTGCCTAAGAATGCACCCTGTATGCGGAAAGACATACAAAAGACTGGAACAAATTACCCAGAGAAACTGTGGATGCCACATTCCTTGAGGTGTTCAAGGCCAGTTTGGAAGAGGCTGTAGGCAGCCTGATCAGGTGAGGGGCAGCCAGCCCACAGCAGGAGCTAGCACTTGATGCTATTTAAGGTCCCTCCCAATCTAAGACAATCTAAGATTCTATGATTCTATAATTCTAATACAAATGTTAAACATAACCAACTTTGTGAAAAAGTCTCACTCCTGTTCTTAGGCACCAAAAAGGATTTAAGGAAGATATCTCACTCCAGCAAAACCACAAATGCCCTCCAATGATAGGTTTGCAACTACCTGGTTTGTATTGTTCAATAGTCTTCAGCAGAGCTATGATATTGAAGGTGACATCATTTTCTAATTTTATGGATCAGAATATTCCTCCAGAATGCTGGATGTAGTCTCAGGTAATTTCCAGAAAAGCACTATATATCTAAAACTGCTAGCCACAGTAACGAGTGAGAACTTATGCTTTTGCTTATTAGATTCAAGTGGGGTTGAAATCATGTAATTATTTTTTTGCTTTTGGATTAAATAGGCCAATGTTTATTTTATGTTTAAGGGAGGAAGAATACTGAAAATACATCATCCAAAGCCTCTCTCAACCTCAAGAAAAAAAAAAAAATTCCTTGGACTGCATAATTCCAACCACTATAGATTCCTCTAAGTTCTAATTACCTTGCTTTTATGGAATAGCTTGTAAAAGTATTTTTCATTCCACTTGATAAAAGGGAGCAGTCGAGAGATAAATTTGCTTTTCTTAAATCTTCTTTGAATGATGGGTGTTCAATAAAGACCTTGTCTAACAGAACAAAGATCCAACCAAGCACTGTACTAACTACAAGCTTCAGAGTATCAATTTATGACTAAAGTCTTCATTTCAGAATTATAACTATAATCACATATTTAAATGTATTCAGCACCAGCACACTCAGTTTAACACTTGTATGCATCTGGGTATACATACAGATGTTTTTATAGATAGAAATAGTATTCTTATCCAGCTTTTCCTTCAAGATCTTCCATTTGGAATTATTATTATGAGACATTCTCATAATATTGAAAAGATATTTGGAAAAGAAAAAAAAGCAATTATTCTGTACAGTCAACAGCAGAGGTTTATGATTTTCAAAACTATTTTTACCTTGCAGCAAAAAGAAAGGTCTTTCATCTCCATTGTTTATACTATAGAGAACCGCTATTTGAAATAGAAAAAAATACGTCAAAAAAATGGACAACAGAACTGAAATCTACATATGTGAGAGACAAAAACAAAACAAAATGAAAACCAAACAAACAACAGAATAAAACCAAGGGGAATAAAAGCTCATTCTAAACCAAGATATAGAAAAAGGGACTCAAAAGAAGTCCATAGATAGAAAACAAACATTGCATATTTTGTCACTCTAACACAGACACAGAACTGTAACACATAATTATGCCAGAAGTGTCTATTACTCCTAAACACTTCTAAAGAGTTGAGGTGACCCATTTGTAGACTTTTACATTTGTAGCAGGTTATAGGTGAAATGATTCTCCATCCTGAACTTTGCCTGAATAGCCTGTGTCTCAAACTGTGTTCTCTTCCCAAAGGTTACTGCTTCTCCTGTTGCATTTCAGGAGAGTCAAGAAAGAGAGGTGTTCCTGTAGAGTAACTGTGTCAAAAGACAAAAATATCAAATCCTGCAATCATCCTGAAAAGTAGGCGAGAAATTCCAAGCTACATCTTTCTAGACTTTTTTAAAAACTATTTAAGGACTGCTAAGCATTCTCAAAGACACCAACATCAGTGTAAACTGTCGAGTTACAGCAGCAGAAATTCATGATCCTCTAACTTGCCTGAAATACCTTAATAGAATGGCTTGGGTTGGAAGGGACCTCAAGGATCATCAAGCTCCAACTCCCCCACCACATGCAGGGCCACCAACTTCCATAATGAAAGAATGAAACAAGATCAGCTTTAAAATTTTGAGATGGATTTAGATGGAAGGAAAAAAATCTGATTTTTTTTTTAATTAAGAAAAAGGAGAAATATGAAAGAACTCCCAAATTAATGCATAATTGTGTTTAGTCCCTCTTCAGACACTAATAATTCCAAGAATATAACATTGTTTCTTTTCCTTTGCCAGAAAAACAAAAACAATGCACAATGTCAAAGCAGCTACTGTGTTCACCGTTCTCCCTTACCAAATGTTCCAGACTACCTGTGAATGTGTACTGTATGTGCACACCAAATGAAATGAAAATGAATGCATATTATCAAGAGGCATAGTAAGAAGGAAATTTGTAGGGATTGTAGGGACAGTATATTACATGATTGCTCAGCTAATGATTAGTGATTTTTATCAATTTATGTTGCTGACTTTCATTATGTTTTCCTGGAAGACATTTTTTCTACATTTACTTAGATCTGAAATATATGAACCAAGTTCACAGTATGATACTAAGACACTGGGTCTAATTGCTTTGCAAGGCTACAGTTTCTAAAATGTAATGAGATTTGAGCCATGGGCAGCCAAAAATAAAGTATGAGAACGCAGTGGTTTGTGGGTGTTTTTGTTTGTTTGTTTCTTTGTTTTGTTTCGTTTTCCCCTATTTTATTAGCATACATTTCTTGCAGTGATTCAGGTCCCTTGTCATGAGCCTTAACACTCTAAATCCTGACACAGAATGCAGCATGCATTGAAATGCTTACCTGTATGTAACACCCAAGAGTGATTCACTCTATTAACTTCCAGTCAAAAAACAAGCCTGAAATTCCTGTGCTTCTTCCCAAACATCATTTTAATCAATTTCCTTCTGTACCTGCATCAACTCTAATATGTGCTCCAGTTTAGACGATGCTGGGTTTAAAGAAAAATATTCATTCAAAATTGAATGGATGTGGAAAAAGGTGTACTTATTCTGCAGGACTGATGCAAGCATAGTTTATCCAGACACAATTTCAAAGGCAAAAGAAATATTAAGCATTTTTATACATGTAATGATTGCAATAGAATTCATATTTGTTCCTACTGCTTCTTAATTCTCAGATTAATTAAACATGCTTTTCCTTAGTAAAGGATGGGAAAAAGTCTACAAAACAAAGCATTTTGACTGATTTATCATTTAAGGAAAGAGAAAAAGGATGCGAGGGAGTATTAGCCTTTGGCTGTGAGCTCATGTACTCATACATGGCAGCCTCACCTAGACCAGACCAAGGATGGTTTTGAAGTTACCTGGGGTTAAACAGATGTTTTCTTGTATAACTGTGTGTAATTCCTGCTGTCATCAGAGAAGCAAGCTTTTCTGTTCTGCAAGAGAAAAATCAGTAGGTTTTATCTTCTCAAATAATACAATAATAAGTATGAAAATACTGTTTTCCATGCTTTAGAAAATAAGAAATTAGAAAATAATTAGAAAATAAGAGGTATACATAAACATAGACTAGCCTATCCAAGCCAGCAACCTGTGCTGACGCAGAAAATTTCTACTTTTTTTCTTACCAAATAACGGGGAAAATCCTTTTCAATTTGAAATAGCTATAAGAACTTCGGAACATTTTCACCAGCAAATCCCATTCACATGGAGCTAGAGGTTTAAATGTGACTTTGAAGAAAATGTTTAGAAACTAGAACTGATCACATGGAGCAGAGTTGTCTAAAAAGTAGTTTGTTTAAGTACAATAAAGTTGTAATGATAATAAAAATATTCAGCTTGTGAATTTAATTTTGAGGGGACTTCTTCACAGGGCACAGTTTATAAAATTTAACAAGGTACCAGAAAAAAAACAAGTGAACTTACGAGAACTGGTAAGAATTCCAGTGCTTTAAAAACAACCTGAACTGCTTGCAGTCAGTCTTAAAAGTTTATCCTGGAACTTGTAAAGGGTACATATAA
The DNA here is from genome assembly GCF_951394365.1 of Tetrao urogallus. Classification (NCBI taxonomy): domain Eukaryota; kingdom Metazoa; phylum Chordata; class Aves; order Galliformes; family Phasianidae; genus Tetrao; species Tetrao urogallus. Next base: position 66,987,675 of record NC_136817.1, read on the forward strand.
AAAAACAAGCTTGTTTGGACATCTAAGAAACTTTTTAAACTCCTGCCAGTTTTTTTAGATTTAAAGAGATCTCAGAAATGTTCACAGAACAAGAAACTCAGAATTTTAAAGATGTTCCAAGGCTTCCTTTAAAAAGAATAAAGTCAGCTACCACACAGTGGTACCAGTATTAAGAAATTTTTTAAGTTAATGAGACTAACACCATCCGTAAAGGAGATCTGGTATGCAAAAGATGAAAGCAGATAATATTTTTTTATTCTGTACAGACTCTAAAGCCAAGTTCTGTCTCCAAACTTCAATATTATTCTCATCATTTCTTAGCCTATTCAGCTAATCATCTCTTTTATTTAAGGAAGGAAGCAATGACCAGGATACAAAGAATGATGGATCCTCAAAGAGACATCAAAGAGAAAACAGCCACAAAGCAGAATACCATTTTTTTTCTTTCTTTCTTTCTTCTTTTCTTTTCTTTTCTTTTCTTTTCTTTTCTTTTCTTTTCTTTTCTTTTCTTTTCTTTTCTTTTCTTTTCTTTTCTTTTCTTTTCTTTTCTTTTCTTTTCTTTTCTTTTCTTTTCTTTTCTTTTCTTTTCTTTTCCTTTCTTTTCCTTTCTTTTCTTCTCTTCTCTTCTCTTCTCTTCTCTTCTCTTCTCTTCTCTTCTCTTCTCTTCTCTTCTCTTCTCTTCTCTTCTCTTCTCTTCTCTTCTCTTCTCTTCTCTTCTCTTCTCTTCTCTTCTCTTCTCTTCTCTTCTCTTCTCTTCTCTTCTCTTTCTTTACGTTTCTAACAGTAAAGTTGCAATATCAAAGGCAAAACAGATAAAGACATGAGGATTTTTTTTTCACTCCCCACCCTAAAAAGCTGCCAAAATTAATTCACTTTTGTTTGATTTTAATTGGATCTTGAAAAGATTTTTCTAGTTCTAGACAAGAAAACCTTTCTTATTAAATATCAAAATGATCTTGAACATACATTGCTACAGAAAAAAAAAGATATATACTAATCTTGCTGAAATGAGAAATGTTTACACTCAGACTATTTGATAGATTCTGTGCCTCAAGACAGTTTTTTGAAGGGCTTCTATGTAGCAAATAAATTCACACATTTTCTCTGATTTTATGATACAAATAAGTGTATATAGCAGCATCACCAGCATTTTAACTGTTAATATTAGCTCTAGTTATTATTAGAAATAATCCCCAGAAATGTATGCAGTATCAATTATTTGTGATGGCCTAAAATTGTTATTTTGAAAGCAATACTTTCATCTTTAATTAGGAAAGAACAGTTAAACTCTTCAAATTCTTGAACTAAATATGAAGACTATCTGCATTTGTGAGAGTAGAACAGGAAAATATGGCAACAGATGCAAACTGTTTTCATAGTGTTTTTTTTTTCTTTTCTTTTTTCCTTACTAACATGTGGATTTAGTAGTGTTCTGATTGCTCCACTTCCTCCTAATTATCTTCTGTTTAATGTAGGCTGGAGAACCCATATCGAAAGAACAATATCTCAGGCATTATCAAGCTTGCGCATTCTCCATTTGCCTCAGGAAAAACCCTGCTCTATCTTGTTTTCAAGGTGACATCCATGGTTTCTCTGATCTGACCTTCAGTGTGTCATTTTGATTTTTTATTTCCATCATTTATTACATCAGGACTTAATCACTCAACAACGCCACTGCAGAAACAACACTGCTTTCACAGCTCAAAGTAACTAGCAATTCAAATTAACTACAAAAGTTCATCGAAAACTGTTAATGTCTTAAAACTGCATTGGACTGCATACCAGAAGTGGTGATTGTATCAGGATTTTGCCTCTAGAAAGCTTAAAAGCTTTATTCAAAAGTTTTGCTACTGTTTTTTTAAAGCCAGTGAGAAAGTGGAATGTGAGACTGAAAAAAAAGTCTGGAAAGACTAGTTAATGGTTATTGGAATAGTCCCTGCCCTGTGTAGGTGTCATATGAATAATAGACTTTGATGTAAGGATCAAGATAGTTCCTCTGAAGGGGTCTAATAGTTATTACCCATTTATTTACCCAGTTATTACCCTTACCAATCACATCTGGAAATTTTCTTACAAGTTCAGTGCTTTGTCAAAAAACAAAGAAGTTCACATAGGACATCATTACACTGAACTTCTGGTGAGTTTCAAGATGCTGAAGAGACTGCAGGGAGCAAGGCTTCCCCTCATGCACTGGGGCCAGAAAGCAAAGTAAGCTCATGCTGAGGGCAAGGAGGTGGTAAGAGAAAATCTTAGCTTGAGTGCTTGCCCCTAAAAACAGAGTGCAGAACCTCTGAGACATCACACTGCCATTAACATTAAAAACTGAAGAATTTAGCTACAGTGAAAATGGCAAAGAAATATTAGGATACATCTTGTATGCGACTGAACCTGCACCTTTTTCAATGGAGTTTTGGCCAAGTCACTCATTATTACACTAAAATCCAGACACATTTAGTTGACCTTAACATATAGTTCACTTTAGTTCTACCATATTTCTGCTTCTTAAGGATCCTAACTGATTTTTCTTACAAATTTTATATAGAAATGACATCAATGCCCTTTGAAATGTAAAATGCAGAGTTTTGAATGTTTCTGAAGACAAGCAAAACTTTTAATCTATCTTAAAAGAAAAACCTTACCAAAGGGTATTCTATTTAATTTTTATTTCATACAATAACTAATTCTTACTCCTTAAAATAATTTGCAATTCAAACATATTTAACTAAAAAGCATTTAGATGGAAGAAAATGCCTGAGATCTATCAAACCACCAGAATGAAGATGTAGAGAAGAAAGACTTCGTAGTCCATGACTAAATCTAACATTTCAGTTTAAAAAACTGAGTGACACCTTTTCATGAATTAATAGTGGCTGTACAGGAAACAGCCCTTTCCCAGTTCAATCTGTTCTCTCCAAAGATGAGCTGTTGCATTGTTCAGAATGAGACAGATTTTTTTCTTGAAATAGAAAAGATAGCAATTACTTCTGTAAAGCTTCCTGTATTTTATTCACACACTTTTTCTCAGTTGCTCAAGATGGACTGTGAGATGTAAGCAAGCAAGAAAATGGAACGGATCACAAAATGCTTCTAGTATTTCTATGAAAAAAATCAATTTATTTCTGTTGCTAAGCAAATTAAAGAACAAGGCAGTTGCTGCAGAAGCAACAGGAACATACCATTGTGTTGTTCATAGTCATGCTTGTGTATCAGTTGATTATTACAAAATATTTAAGCAACATTATTTTTCAAGAAGTACCCACTATTAAAATGCTACTTTTTAAAATGAAGAAAAAATTTTTTACAGAATTTCTCTACATTACATTCTTTTTTAAATGAGAAAATACTGAACATTTTTCCTGAGGTTTTTTTCTCTTGGCCACAGATGTCTCAAATTATAGAAATATCAAAGTACGTCCATTCATTTTTCACTTTTACACGATGAATATGGGAATATTCCATTTCCTGATTCACTATTTTTAAGAGACCAATCATAGAATCATAGAATGGCTTGGGCTGAAAGAGACCGCAAGGGTCTTCAAGCTCCAACCCCTCTGCCATAGGCAGGGCTGCCAACCTCCAGATCTGGTGAATTTACACAAAGAAATTTTCTAACTTTCAGGAAAAAAAAGAAGACAACTTTTGACAATGTATCAAAATTCACAGGTATTAAAATACTGTAAAGAAAAAAACTTATGGCCAATCAAAATAATTATTTTGATAATTATTGATATTTTAACATATAAATTTAGGAAAAAAACACAACACTTTAAGACACCAAAGGAGCAAAATAAATAATTATCATTTAAGCTTGACCACAATAATAGAATTTTTTCCATTTTTGCTTTTGCTAGAATGATATCAGAATTTGTAAACTCTGAATATCACTAACATTGAAACATGACACAACAAATTGTTTATTTTAGCAATTATAGACATTAAGGAACATGGCTGCTCAGGTTCTAAGTATTATTCTGTACATCAAGAAGGATTTTCCTGTCCTTTAAAGGTGACAAAAATTAACAGGCGGGGATTTGTTTTGTATTTTTACAGCATACTGAAACTCAGTAACACATCCTTAGCATTAGAATAGTTTCACATTACACTGGATGCGATCAATATAACTTCATTGAAGATTAAAGTCATATACAGTCTGAGAAGCAAATCTTATATAAAAAGAGGAGGAAAATAGAAGGAATTAGGAAACGACTTTTTATTTCTGTTTACAAATTAGATTAGAATAAACTGAGTTACCCATTTGAAGAAAAGCACATTGCCTTTAGAAGAAATTATGGCCATATTGAGCAGTCTAACTTGAACAGGTGCTTGAATAGAGCACCTGTTGTGGTAGTGTGAAAGATGTAGAATTTATTGTACTTTTGCAATGTCAAATGCAATGGTACAAAAAATATGCTAATGTGACCAAGCAAACAAACAAAACATATGGGAGAGTGATGATACATGGTGAAACCCCAAATAAAGTTAACTCTTATTTTGGCTTTAAAAAGTTTTATGGAATTTCTAACAAAACGTATAAGGAAAATCCATTACAGTGGACAGACATTGCCATTTGAACAATGCATTAATAACAATGCTGATACAGTAAGAAGAAATATTTCTCTAGAATGACACTCAAAACAAATTGTTAGCATTTTCTGGTCTGTGATCGCATTCTTATCTATCAGAAAGACACAGAACTGCCAGTGATCTCAGATGCTGGGATACTCCTTCTGATAAGACTTAGATTTTTCTGAAGAACAGTCTCTGTTTTAACCTTAGCTATCTCTTCCTGTAACAAGAAAAAATCACTTAAACACTTTCTGTATTGAAAAAGCTGCATTACTGAATGGGCATTAAATGAAACAAAATCAATTTTCTATTCCTCTAACTTAACTTTTTTATTATTATCATTTTGGTGTAATGCTACTTAAATCCAATATGTAAAAACTCTTACGACTTACTATTTCCATAGTTATAAATAAAATTATAAATAATAAATAAAATATATAAAAGTTATAAATAAATAAATAAAGTATAAAATAAAATGCCATCTGACAAAGGGCATTCTAAATTCAGACTGTTAATCCAAATTTGAGCGCTGCACCCAAACTGCCTTCTGGAAATGATCTTCAGCCCAGAGTGAAGGACACGGTCAGCATCAGTGGAGATTTCTGCACCCTCTCCCATCTGGCCTCAAGTAGTAAATCATTTTGAAGTCCCTAAAATTAGCCCTGCTTCCTTAGAACCTGATGCATCTTAAAATATAGGCTTTGCTTTGCTTCTGATATAAAAGCTATATCGAACCTGTAGAATATCCTATTCTACCATACCATATTTTTGCATGCCAGCAACAGCTCCTTTGTCCATCTCTGGCTCTCTGTGATGGAAAACAGGTTTGCAAAAATCATTGTCTTGATGATAAATCTGTAATTCCAGCATTGCTTTGCTACAGCGAGTGGCCTTTAATGGTTAAAGATTAGAACAGAGACTGTATGCCTGGAGTCTTAAACAAAATAGGTGCCTGCTCTTGGATCTGATGCTTACACAGGTTTTGGGGGAATTTATATGCATATGGAAATGTACAAGGACATTACATCCCCCTACACACAGACACTTTGATTCTTCAGGCTTTTTGATGAGCAGATTTGGGAATTTGCAGGTGTTCAATTAGTCACCAGAGGGAGCCCATATTATTTCATAAACATGATAACGAGCACTGAAAAGCAGAAGAGGGGAGATAACCTTTAGGGTGTCAGAGTGTGAGAATCATTGTGTTTCACACCAACGCCCACAATCACACCCACTCCTTGACAATTAGACACCAATACTTTGCCACGCGGTGCAGGGTGGATTTTTCAGCAACAGAAATGCAAAATAAATCCGGGGGAGGATGAACACAATCCCTCTTATTCTTAGTCCATAAAAGATCTTAGTATTTGCTGATGTATTAAGGGATGATGGCAAGCAATACAACTTGATCGTATAAAGTTCAGATGCCGGTACAGAATTTCAATTATCACAGAACCACCTCTGTGACACTAAATATGTCTGGACAATCAAAGACAATAGAAAGGAACATGGGATTAGACAGCTTGCCTATTAATCTGTTACAAATATTGAGATAAGGTAAGATTCTATGAAAGGGTAACATTGGGATTTTTCCCATGGCACTGCTCCTTATTATACAGGAAACCTCCCCTTCTTCCAGTTGCAAATAAGCCTTTTTGATTCCTGTAATAACCAGTAACTCTCTTACCACCCAGCTTCTGATTTCCTTCCCAGTTTATCAACAATTAAAAAAATATATATTCTATTACAAATCATATTTTTTTACTTGTATGATGTAAGTACTCATTGATCCTCTGTGGATATCTTTCCTAGTAATTGTCCCTAGGAATGATCTCAAATGTATCACATTTCACTTAGCAATATTTTCTGTAAGTATTCTCAATGAAGAATTCTCTATTTTGTCAAAAAACGCAGGAGGAAAAAAAAAGTAAAGTCTCATTTATACTACTGTAATGGTAAGATCAACTATGGTGTGGGATTCACTGAATCGAGAGGTTTTTTAGTTTTATTAAGATGTTATCAGCTTCACATAGTACATAGAGGGAATTTTATCACTGTTATTTCTTCTACGAATCTTCCTATTTTCATACATTGCTTCTATTGCTTCTATGCATTTTCCTATTTTCATTTATTAGTTCTTTTGCAGATATCTGCAAATGATCACAGTATTTCAGAAGTCTTTTAACTTTAGGAGGGAATCTTTGGTAGCAGAGCACCCTTCCTGCTTGATAGAAGCTATCACCCTATCTGTTCCTTCACCCTTAAATTGCAAAGCAATTAAATTCCCCACAGTTTGCAATATCTATGTCTAGAATGACTCATCTCATCACACCTTTTTTTTTCTTGCTTTCACTATGTGCTTTACAAGATGCTGCTTAATATTCTTCTGTCCCTCCAAGATTTCATCTTGAATTGCTGTTTTTCTATGCTGTACACCTTAGCTGGTCAGATATTTCTTGCATCATTACATTAAATAAATAAATAAATAAATAAATAAATAAATAAATAAATAAATAAATAAATCTGCTTCTTGCCACTACTCTTTAATTTTGGGATGCATCCAATGACACAACGTGTTAAGCATAAAATATGTCTCTGACTGATAAGCACAGATTTTCATGGGAAAAAAAAAAATCCCCCAAGAGGCTGTTACTGAATATCCAACATTTAATTTCAGATAGGATCTCAGGCATCTGAAGAAACATTATTGCATACTAAGAAGGAAATGATCTGAAATGGTTTGGGAGTGATATTTAACCCCAGCTATGGATGCTATTAGCAAGACTATAAAGTGGTTTTGTAAAAGGTGGGCTTTATAGCACAGCTCTTGTAATTTGCAGTAAACTGAAGCTGCATGATTTAATGGTGAGCATGAAGAGGCACAGAATTTATTTATGGTGCAGATAATATCTGCATCCTGGTCATTTGCTGCTAGGAGCTCTGTGCTTTGCTCCAGTTTTTAAAGACAGACCTGATGCCAGAAGTATCAGCAGGGTGAATAAACCAAAAATTCGGTTTCCTTCCATGCTCTGCAGCCTCTGTCCTTAGAGATGGGAAACAACTACCAAGCATAATATTTACAGTCTTACAGTTTTAGAAGTGAAAGAAATGATTTTGTTCTCTTGATTCCCTGTAACCCAGGCAGCCCCTCTGTAGCAGTGAATGGAAAAGTGAGTCTTTCTGGAGAACTCACTTTTTTCTGCAGAAGGGATGTCCTCAAAGACTTGCGTATGACTCTGCTATTTGCAAGTCATGAAAACTCCTTGAGACAAGCATCACTATGACTACGTAGTTTTCAACTCTGTCACTAAGCAAATCCATCACCTTGTTACAACCCACTGAAGATGGTTGGTTTTTCATTTGGCCAGCAGAGAAGCAACATCCTCTCCTTCCCAAGATGGTATCAGCTCTGACCTGTCTCATCTTGCATTTCTATAGTATCATTGCATCAGTATTGTAATTAATTTGCATGGGGTTTCTCTGGCTTCTTTATGGGTTACCAAGACTCCTCCAGACTGACATCCCATTCCCCAAATCCCTACGTTGTACAGTCTAATATACATTGGAATAAAAATATTGTTCCTAGACATAGTGAGTCTCCTTCCCATTTTTCTTGTCATTGTCATGCTCACTGTAGAACCACATGCACTTTCCTCAAATCCTGGTAATCAAATGGTATCCTGGGCTCCATCAGAAGAGGGATGGCCAGCAGGGACAGGGTATGATTGTCCCCCTCTACTCTGCTCTTCTGAGGCTCCATCTGCAGTACTGTGTCCAGGTCTGGAGCCCCCAGTACAAGAAAGACAGGAAGCTGTTGGAAAGGGTCCAGAGGAGAGCCATGAAGATGATCAGGGGACTGGCGCACCTCCCTGGGCTTGTTCAGCCTGGAGAAAAGAAGGCTGCGGAGTGACCTCATTGCAGCCTTTCAGTACCTAAAGGGAGCCTATAAACAGGAGGGGGAATCAACTCTTTGAAAGGGTAGATAACTGCAGGGCAACAGCAAATGTTTTTAAGTTGACGGAGGGAAGATTTAGGTTGGATGTGTCTGGGGAAAGTTCTTTACAGAGAGAATGGTGAGGTGCTGGAATAGGCTGCCTAGAGAGGTTGTGGATGCCCCGTCCCTGGTGGTGTTCAAGGCCAGATTGGATGGGGCCCTGGGCAGCCTGGTCTAGTATCAAATGTGGAGGTTGGTGGCCCTGCATGTGGCAGGGGAGGTTGGAGATTCATGATCCTTGAGGTCCCTTCCAACCCTGGCCATTCTGTGATTCTGTGATCCTTTGGTTTATTAGTTGTTGATCTAACTGTTATATGTGATCCTTTCTTCCATTTATTTGCTGTATTGGAATTGTTTGGAAAGGTCTTGGTAGTAGTGAGCAGCATAGATGGATGTCCTCTGTGAGACTATCCCAGCAGCTGGCCCATGTCAGGTCAGATCCAACGCCAGCAGCTCCAAAAGGGACACACTGTTGACCGGAGCTGAGTCAGGAATTATGATGATTGTGTTTCGGGGTGATTATACTGTAGGAGGTGCTCCAAGCACAAAGCAGATACTTCCTGCAGCCCAGGAGAGACCCATGGCGGAGCAGACTGTCTCCCAGCAACTCATTGGGCCTCATCCTGGAGCAGCTTCAGGCTCTGTGTAGCCATGCTGGAGCAGTGCTTGAAGAGCTGTGACCCACGTGGGATGAGTTTGGGAAGGATGGCACTCTGTGGGATGTCCACATGTACAGCAGGGGTAGAGAGGGACCATGGAGGAGTAGCAAAAATGAAGCATTTTGGACAGACCACAGCCCCCATTCACCTGCACTTCTTGGGGGGGAAGAAGGTAGCAGAAGGTGGATTGAGGAGGAGGTGTTTTAATTTACTTTTAATTCTCACTGCTCTAGACTGTTAGTAGTTGGCAATAAATTACACTAATATCCCTTATGCTGAGTCTGTTTTGCTTGTGATGGTAATTGGTAAGCAATCTCCATGTCCTTATCTCAACCCAAGAGCTTTTTTTCATCATACTTTCTCCTCCTGTCCTTCTGTGGAGAGTAGCGTGGTTGTGTTTCTACTGGTGTGAAACCATCACAGATGCAGAGGATTATTATTGGTAAGAGAAAGTCCCATACAGGGTCCTTCGTTACTGTCTCAGTTTTATATGATATTTGTGACAAAATATTTATTTTAAGGCTAAAAACTTTTGGCTACCATATTTGTTGGCGTCTGTGAATTGCATTTTTTTTCCTATAAATTAATTTACACATTTATTTGGAAGGGTAATGTTGACACATGAGACATAATTAATCTGAGATTTAAAGATTCTATTCTTCTTATAGGCACATAGTAGATCAGATGCTGATAGCTTTATTCACAGTAAACAAGTTGGTTAATTGATAAGACTGATTGATTTTATCAACGAGACCACTTGCATTGTATCATTCAAAATAAGTTGCCAACATGTATAATCACAGATTATATACTAACATGACCATGATTATTACGAATAATAATAATATACCAATACATGCAATAATCATAGCAATGGTATTCTAACAAATGTTTGGTTTTATGCAGTTTGCTAATGTTTCAGAGGTAAAATCACAGGCAATACCCAAAGCTGACAATACACACAATATAAAATAAGAACCACTCCATCCTGAATACTGGCAGAGCAGTCAAAGTAATGTGCCAATACTGACTCAGAATCTAGATTTCCTCTCCTTGTTTGCTGCTGCACTGCACTATATTACCTCTTGTGAGAGACCTCTGCCTCCTGAAACGTTTAATAATCCTAAGCTCTTTTACTATAAGGGTTGAAAAAACAAAGCCCTTGATTTCTCTGAAAACAGTTCAGAGGAATATTCAAACCTGTTTTTAATCCCTAGCTGGATGTAACACCAGATCCTAAGTTATCCTCTCCTCCCATTAAAGCTAGGAAAAGAGAGAGGAAAATAAAAGGAATTATTTAATACTCCATTTTTTTCATTAAATCTTGTAACTAATAGAGTTGGTACATTAAAAACTTTGCCAGGCTTACATTCCACAATATTATCAGTGAATATAGTTTATGTATTTCTATTAACATGCTTGCTCATTCAGCAATATTCTACCATATTTCCTTTAGTATCAAGTATATTGCTAACCTTTGCCAGGATAGTATTGAATTAGGCTATTAGCTGCCCTTGCTGCTTTTTCTAATGTTCCTTAGCTTTAGAATTTTCTAATCAAAAGCTTAAGTTATTTCATTACTCTTTTCTGTGATATTTGCTTCCTTTAAATATGTTTTGATTCTTTCCTGAATAGTCAGCACATCCCCATCTCATGGTAATATATACTCCAAAGAGTGCTAGTGTCCAAACTTTGCAACACTTCTGAGGGCTCCACAAGACGATAAATTGAATATAATGGAGTCTGTGAACTCCTGCAACTCCTGGCTATATATATTATAATGAAGTGGGAGATGTGCTGATTATCACATAATGCAGATGCATTATGTACAAAATAGGCACCAAGAGAAAAGAACGTGCTTGGGTTTCATCACTGTTATTAGAATGAAAGGATTCAGGTATGCATAATTATAAACTGCAAATGTCATGCCTCCTTCCCCTCCTAGCACCCAGGAAAATCAGCACATTAAGAAAGAAGCAATGTCCTGTATCTTGGCAATTAGACACATATAATCAAAGAATAAAAATTTACAAGTCCTGTCTACCATAGAAGAGTTTCTATATCTTGGGAGTTAAAGTTTGATTTTAGTTCTCTTCACAGTCAAGAAAAAAAAAAAACAAACTTATAAGTAGGTTGCTCAAAAATAATGCCTCCTATTTATTTCCATGAAAATTACAACTAATAGAAATAATACCATAACACTATTTAGTAGAACAGTTTGTCAGCTACAAAACACTGTTTTTCAGCATTGTCACCACCATTCACTATACATTTTCACTAGGAATGAACAAGACCCTGCATACCACACTCAAAAATCTGCAGCAGTGGAGGGGACCACTGTCACCACCGCTGAAATTCAACACTCACCTCCCCACTGTGCTCACATCCATTGTTTGGTCTATGTAAATGTTCTGCAGGAGTCGATGAATGTTAGCAGGTGCTATGTTTTTTTCATGGAAGGATTCTGTGACACAGCTTTGCTTCATATACACTTCCATATCAGACTCCATTTTGTCAGACTGCCCCTCGGCTGCTGTCTGTCACATGGCAACAAAATGTAACGGAACGTTGGCAGGAAGGTTCAGCCTCTACTGCCACACCACCAACATCTGCCTCAATGAGACAATGTAATAAATAGGAGGCATTACTTTCAGAGCAGCTTTCCTACATTTTTAATCTAGCACAGGATGAATATGCATCAATAGCTTATAATAGCGTCTTCAAAAAGAAATGCTGGAGATAAATAAATAAGTTTCAAGAGACTGAATTAAGCAAAGCATCTTTCTTGACATTTATAATACTTCAATTAGATTTCAATCAGACCACCTCCAACGAGCTCCCAGAGCTATAAACTTCCTGTTTTTTTCCATTCTGCTTTTGTTGTCTTTCCTTCTGCAGCATTTTCTACGTATGTGAATCAAAAAGTGGTGATTTACAAAGATAATGGCCCATCCAATTCGTTACTGGCTTGATCTATAAAATCTCTAAATATTATTTTCTTCATTTTTTGATGTTTCCTTTTGCAAACAGAGCCTTCATGAGGATTCATCTTCTTCTCTCATTCAACTGTTCTAATTATTTCATCTAATTTACAAAAGCAGGTGGAAATCCAGCATCTCTACAGATGAACTGATAATCTCCCAATAAAGATATTGTAAACTTACTTATTTTCAGCTGCATACACCAACATGATCTGTTTTCCCTTTCAATTTCTTCATTTTTTTTCCATATTTTTATCTTCTAATATATTTAAAGAACTTCTTATGTTTATCTTAGTATTCTTCAGCAGTGCTGCTTCATTATTCCCATTTATGCTTTCAATGTCATCTTTATAGTCCTTCTGTTTCCTCACATAAAATTCTAGCAGTACTGCAGATCTTTTCTTCCCTATCATTTTTAAAGGTCTGTTTTGCTTTCATTTAACTTAAAAGCCATATCAGTCATCAACACTGTAGTGTACAGCTTGATTTTGAATAATGGCACATTCTCCTTCCAAACTTGCTCTGTCATCTCCTAGATGTTTAGTTAATTTCATCAACATTTGCTCTTTCTAATAAGCACTTCCAATTTATCTCAATTATTACTTGGCTAATGGCATTAAATGCAATTTTTAAAAATTTAATTGGCCTGATTTTCTAGGCAAAATGCTATCCAACAACTGAAATTTGAAACAGTATTTAATAATTGTTTCTTAAACAGCATCTAAGTCACTTCCTTTATTGCAGTCTTTATGACATATCTTGAACACAGTATTTTCCCCCTTTATCCCTTGATCCTTACATTTAACAAGTAATTGTCATTGCATTTAAAGCCCAAGTATTACTGTGATTTCAGATGTTTGAGAACACTTTGTTCACCACCTTGAAGGATGATAAAACTTTTCTTTGCCTAAGCCTTCTTTTAAAGTTCTCTAAGAGAACTGTAGAAACTGTGTTTTGTTTACTTTCCTGTTTTCCTTCTCCATATTGCTCAAGAGAATGTAAGGAAAACTGGATGTTGATTAAGGTACAACAAATCCAATAAGATAGCTAGGTATTTCTAACAGAAATTGTCAAAGGTCTCAGATCTGAACTCACAAAAAAAAAAAAAAAAAAAAAGAACAAACATAATAATATACACTCTTTGAAGAATAATTTCCAAATTTTCAGATTTTCAGTGTGGTTTTGCAAGCAGAGAAATATATTGTCTTGCAAAAGTGCGTACCTGACGTTCTTCAGTAACTTTTGAAAGAAAAAAACACTATATCAGGTTGCCCAGGGCCCCATCTATTCTGGCCTTGAACACCTCCAGGGATGGGGAGGTGTTCTATACTACACATCTGTTCTTTTTATCTTCCCTAACAAAATAGGAAGTTAGATAAAGTGTAACAACTCTACTGATTCCTCCTGTAAGGATAAAGTTGAATGCAACTCTTAATAAAGAACTAAGTGTGTACTTTCATGGGAGACATTATGCCTGAAAGAAGCTCTATCTAGACTTTGAAGCTTACTGGGCAGTAAAAACACGAAGCAAATATGACATCAGGTTTTATTAGTCCCAAACTCTGGATATAATCTGCATAGTTTAGCTATTATAATTGCAGTATTCCATCTTCAGGAATATAATTGTTAAATTCTTAAACTCTTATTTCCTGGGTTCCAAGCAGCTACAACTACCAATGAATTTGTCTGTGCTCTGCTTCCTTGAAATCAGACTCCAAGGATCCTGAATTGGCTGCCCACAAAATGAACTTAAAGAATTATCAGGGGTATTTTTGTTCTATTTCCACAAAATTATTTGCATATCTCATACTATAGTGTTAACCAAGCTCTTCCGTAACAATGGACAGATTCTTTTTTTTCTTCACACTTCTAGCATTTATTGTAGAAATAAAGAAGAAAGTGTAGTTGATGAAAGAGCACTCATCTTCAATTTGTTTTTGATGCTTTCACACAATACTAGTATAGCTGCTTGACCAAACTCTCAGGGAAAAGATTAATAATAAAATTATGTATATATAAATATATATATATTCACAGTTTACATAAATTCCCTTTGTATTTACTCTAGAAAGAAGAATGGGAATAGAATCAGAGCGCTAAAATCACCAACAGAAGGAAAACAATGCATACGTTGATATTGTGGTGCTATTTTCAAGATCAAAATCTGTAAAAGTTACTCAGAATTTCATATCATGGGAAAAGTTGGTGTGTGGAAACCTCATTGAATTAGGAAATTAGAACGAAATGTTCTTTAGAATTACTGTTTATTGTATAGTGTTTCCTTAGATACAGTTGCCGAATATTTACTGGAGGTGACTTACACTGAAATGTCCACATCTTGAAAGAAGACAAATCTGCTGGGTAGATTGCAGTGGATAATTCATTCCATGATAGTTCTCTAAGCAATGTGATCTGTGACCTTAGCTGTTAGCAGCCACCAGAAGAACTTGTTATGCTGGCTAAAAAAAATAACTGCATCATTTATGGAGCAGGCCAGAGGTCCTGTGACCAAATTCCTGATCATCCTGCAGGGATGAGGACTATTGGAACTGATAAATAGGCTTAAGCTTTTTTGAGGCAGCCCTGAGTAGGCATGTTTTTGTGTAAACTTTGGGAAAAAAAAAAATAGTATGATCCACTCAAACTCCACCTGAAAGGAAGAAAATAAAATATAATGTCTTAAGATGGATGGAATTTTGAAGGGAAAGGATTCCATCACAGATAACTTTCCACTGGTCAACATGCTGAGCCTCTTTCACTGTCTCATAGGGCCTATAAAATAAGATGAAATAAAAAAAAATTACACTAAGACTAGCAAATGAGGCCAGGTACATAAAGATTCTCTCACAGAACTATTTAGTTCAACCCAACACACATGTTCATTGACAGGGACATGATAACACAGTCTGCCAATACTTTCACTTTTGATTATACATGATTACTGTTTCCAGCAGAAAAGTACTGACTTAGCACAAAGAGATTTTCTCCAACTTGCGCAGACATCCAAAAGCTTGCATTGTTGGATTTTTGGGAAAATGTTTCTTATTCAGCGGGCACTCAGGTTTTGTATCTGAAGACTTGTCTGGATGAGGTGCTATGAAACATAGCTTAGTGGTAGTAATAATTATAGGACAGTTGGACTAAATGATCTTGCAGGTCCATTCCAACCTTGTGATTCTATGATTCTATGACTCTAATGTGGGATAGATGAATGGACAGTGAGGTGGGTTGAGAACTGGCTGACTGGCAGAGCACAGAGGGTCATCATTGGCAGTGCAGAGTCTGGTTGGAGACCTGTAACTAGCAGTGTTCCTCAGGGATCGGTGCTGGGTCCGGTCTTGTTCAACATCTTAATCAGTGATCTTGATGAGGGAGTGGCCACCCTCAGCAAGTTTGCTGATGATACAAAGTTGGGAGGATTGGCTGACATGCCTGAAGGCTGTGCTGCCATTCAGCGAGACCTGGACAGGCTGGAGAGCTGGGCAGAAAAAAACCGGATGAGGTTTAACAAAAGCAAGTGTAGAGTCTTGCATCTGGGGAGGAATAATTGCATGCACTGGTACAAGTTGGGGGATGAGCTGCTGGAGGGGAGCTTGGCGGAGAGGGACCTGGGTGTCCTGGTGGACGACAGGTTGGCCATGAGCCAGCAGTGTGCCCTTGTGACCAAAAAGCCCAATGGCATTCTGGGGTGCATTAAAAAGAACTATCTCTTCTCTATTATCACAGGTAGTACAAAAAGGCTCTAGCTTTCAAGATTTCATTTCTGGCTGGCTAATAATTCCAAATTTCCTTTCTTCCATGTGCTATTCAGGGTGCACAACAGTGCAGAGTGTATCTAGACGTTCTCTTGATTATACATTATCATGCTTTCAGTGAGCTACTTTCAGTACTGATAAACTGAACTTATTGGAGCTTCCTAATTAAGAGGGTCTTGGGAGGGAAAAAAAACGCAAAGCATTACAGCTCACTGTATTTTTAGGTGCATTGGTGCTTGAAAAGATATCTTGACTTCTTTTATTCTTATTTTTTGTATTATATTCTGAATGTTTCATTTGTATCTTGCCTAGTAAATAGAATTATTATTATATAAGTGCAAAACGTTATTACTACTCATGCAGCAGCCTGTGCACAGTGTGTTGGTTTCATTAAAATTCAGGCCTAGATGGCTCCTTGAGTGTTGTAAAGTACATTACCAATATAACTGAATTGATTTCGTTGAACCCATTGAAGGTGAAAGCATTGGGCATAATTTGTCTAGATTTCAAGGAAAAAAAAACTACTGCAACAACCTGATAGTTTACCACACAGATCCATTTATAAAGCCAGACAGCATAATGCAGACCATGTAAACAATGTCCTGAAAAACAGATGCAAAGGTCAGGTAAAGGGAAACACACCCAACAAAATCTGATTACATGCCAGTTGCTACAAAATGCAGTATTAAAATCATTCCTAATTTTGTCTTCTTTAGGACTGGTCTAATGCTTCTTAATCTCAGTATATCATTCTTAATTTTCTCCACTTTAAATATGATCAGATGTTGAATCTGATCTTGCAATAATCTTTCAAGTCTCATTTCAGGAGTGTTCTTCCAAGAAAATGTGAAAAACATGTTGTTTTGACTCTCTACTTACATCCATTAGTGCTACCTGAATACAGTTTATCCCATAGTCGTATTGATCTGTCCTAAGAAAATAGAGTAGGTAAAATAAAATCGTTTGCCCACATTTATCAGAATAACTTAGTAAACCAGTATCTGTTACTACAGATACTGTTGGTACACAATCAGTGGAATAACTACCGAACATATATCCTTGAAACACATCTCTGCATATATTTTGATCAGCAGCAAGAACTATTAAAGGTGTAGCTGACTGATAGGCATAATTCCAGCCTAGTCTCATGATTATGTTCAATATTTTGTTAATGCACTAGCAGTGTCTAATTCAGAAAGAATTCAGGGGACAAAACATTAAACAGTTAATAATATCTGAGGAAGAAAAAAAAATGTTATTTCCCATTTTTTGATGGTGTACTGCAAGTAAGAACAGCCATTCTTGAACTACATGATAGAAAACTAAGTGGGAGGATGAATTCTGATAAAGAGAGAAGATGCTGAGAAAAGAAAGAAGTAGACTGAGTAATGTGTCTAGGATTGTAACTAATTCAGAAATAAGTCATGGACTGAAGTGAAACCAAGGGCTAGAATATAAATACTTTCTGCAGAACAATGAGAATACAGACTGAAAGCAAAGTGATAGGGTCAGTAATGAAAAGATATGCAAATGAAATCTAAAGCAGGATAAATTAATGGATAAGAGAGAATTTCAGGAATGCTACAGATTGGTGGAAATACAATAATGAAAAATGCAGGATCCACACCAGGAAAATGCAATGTTTTTAGCCAGTGTTTAATTTTAAATCAGATTTCCTTCATCCATAAGGGACGTTACAGTTACTTTCAATGCCTTATATTCATTATCCGTTTCATCTCTATATTTCCTATATATTTCTTCTCCATGTGATGACTGCATTTTTCAGTTTTTGAAATCCAGGGTGGCTGTGACACATACTAAAGAAGTTTTTGACTCTGTCATTTACTTAGTCAAGAAAACTTTGGACTGGAGGTGACAAAGCAGAAAGTTCTGGAGGTGTAATCTTGAAGTCTTCACCACAATGTGTGGGTTAAGGCCATACTTAAATGGAAATACCTTTAGTTAGCCCAGGGGTTTCTTTCCAATCTGTCATTGTTTTGTTTTGTTTTTTAAACTAAACACCTGTGCTCCCATTACAACACACATTAGTCCATACATCATCATGTTAAATAATGCTCTGAGACACCCTGTTGGTAACAGGATTGAGATCTGTACCTCTGTTAAAAATCAATGCTAGAGACTAGTTCGTGATGTCTATTATCTGAGCTTCACAACTTGTAGTCTTCCATGAACAAAACTTTTCAGACAGGGACACTCGGAAGCAAAGAGGGCTAGGAAAACTCCAAATACTATAGCACTTATATTGTGTCCTGTGAGGAAAAGGAAGAAATACTCTTTGCTTCTTAGAAAGAAGAGTGAGTATTCTACGACAACTTAATGAACCACGGACATGCAAAAAGGAGTCTTATGTTATGGGAATATGTGCAAAGCAGAAAGACTTGCCAGACTTTCATGTATTACTTTATTCTCCGCTTCCCTTCCTGCCTGGTTTTTTGTTGCTCCAATTAGTGTTTCAGCCTTCATAGAAACAGCACCTTTAACAAAAACATGTGCATTTTGCATTGTTTTAGTGAAGAACACTGACATAGATTAAAGAACCAGGGTGATGTTGAATTTAAACTGAACTTGCTTGACTTTGCTCTGAGTCACACACAGAGGCCTTCTTTGTTTGGCAAGCAGCAGCCTGCAGCAGAGGGGAGGAGTAGACATCTGGGGAAGGAAATATCTTCAGGAGTTCCAAGCAGGTCTTTCAGAGGTCCCCTGACCATACTCCTACCCATTCCAGAGTACACAACTAAAAGAAAGATCAATAGCAAAACAGAAAGAAAAATGCTAATAGTTAACGAAAAATGTTCTCGCTTTATAGATTTCTCACAATCTATAGGTCTAGAATATGAAATCTGGAGAGGATTTGTGTTTGCAAACCTTTTGACAAAATTTTTTTTTTTTAAACTTTTGAAAATTAACTTCACACTTGGCAGAGATTTTCAGGTTTATTTCAAGAGGAAATAAACAGAAGTAACCAAAACACAATCCCCTCATAGAAAAGGGCAAGAAGCTTTACAAAGTTCATCTACCCAGAAGACTTCAATTGATGTAAATCTAAATTCTACATTCCACATTGGCAATACTACCTACCAAATTTGTTGTTTTTCTTGGAACTGTTTGGAAATACACAAAATGTGGTAGACTGTGACTTTCCAGAAGAATAACTGATAGAATGAATTTAGATGGAGGTTTTCACTCTGTTATCCCAAGGCTTTTTGCTTATTTGAACATGCAAATAGCGTGAACATACTATTTGAATTTTGTCTTCATCCTTACTCCCTACATTCCTCATTTTGAAGAAGTGTAAAGACAGAGACGCCACCACCTTCCATGCATGTTAAAATTAAAAATTAATTTTGGGGTCAAGATGAGTGAATAAACAAAAATATTTACTTCCTTGATCAAAAAACCGCTCAAGGGATTTCACAGAAATTACACAGAGATACTCAGGACAAAGGAGCCCATTTTCTAAAGAGAAGAATGACAGAAACACTTCCATTGCCATCCTACCTCAAACTTCCTATATTCTTGCCTCAATTCTTCACCTTAGCAGGGTGAAGCACTTGTAGCAGGGATTTTTATTGCAGAATTAGCTGGATTTTAATTAATTTTTTGGAGCTGTATGCAAGTTCCCAATTAAATGTATTACCTCCTATCCATATGCTCTTGGTTCTTCTTATTACGTTTGTTCTGATCACTGCCAAGAGACAAGAAGGTTAAAGTAAGCTCTGAGAAGAAGCAAGTGCTGTCAAGTTTCTGTTAGCCATGGGTGGGTTATCTGGCTGGCACTAACAAAACATTGCAGAGGCAGGGAAGATAACTGAAATCTGGCAAAGCTTATTAGCTCAGCTGTAGAAATAGCCTTATTGTTTCCAGACCTACACCATTCTCTCAGGTTTAGAAGAGATTTGTTAACCCCATCTAATGCTGACCCTGACAGACCTGAGCTAGTTCTGTACAGATCTGTAAGATTTTTTCCCTCTATACTGAATAGCCCAGCTCTTCATTCTCAAAAGATTTATTACTGTTGCATTAATGCAACCGAGCTGTTTCTTGACCTGAGCTGTCACTATGAGTTATGGGACCCAAGCAGTGGGAGATTTATTCCTTGTGTTTTACTGGATGCTTGATGTTTTGGAAAGGAAGAACTTCCATTGTCCTACTATGAAAGGACTTTAGGTTCAGCTGCCTGGAGCCAACTGTTATAATTTGATGTAGTTTCACTGAAGTCAGTGAAGTTGTGTTAGGAAGGCAGGATGCAAAGAAGAAGATTAAATGCCAAGTATTTGTTTTATAGAATTCAATTCTGATTTCAAGTTAATATCTTACAAGCCAGGCTCTTTTCAATGGTGTCCAGCAAAAGGTCAAGGGAGAACAGTCACAAACTTCCATATGAACTTCCTTGCTTTGAGGATGAGAACATTGGAACAGGCTGCCCAGAGAGGTTGCAGAGTATCCTTATCTGGAGATATTCAAAATCTGCCTGGATGCTTTCCTGTGTAATCTAACGTAGGGAAACTGTTTTGGGGGGTTTAGACTCAGGTAGCTCCAGGGGCATTTTCCAATCCCTACGGTTCAGTGGTTGCCAATATTGCTTTTCTAAAAACATGCCTTCTATCTATTTCCTTGGAGGAAAAAAAGTGTAGAGCAATTCCTATAAATATATATGAAATTATCTATTTTTAAACAAATTCATTTTGAATAAACTTTTAAAAAGGATAAAACAAATGGCACTGAATTCAGTTAATGTTACCTACCTTTTCTCCTTTACGTTTGTTAAAACTCAGATGTCTGTTTTTATGAAATATTCCTGCTAAACATACTATTTTTAATTTGGTATGGTACTGACTTACATTGTTCCGTTTCAAAAAAAGGAATCTATTAATTATTTTGGCATGATACACCTGTCTTAGATAGCTTTTTGAAAGCTGCAATACTAAATTATTACTTTTTTAAAATAGCTTTTTTAATATATACATTATGAACTTCACCTGAGGGAAAAATGAGCAAACACTGAACCAGTAAACTAGACCAGACTGTTTAAACTCCTTTTGTAATTACGAGTGTCTGACACAGAAAATAAATACTCTGAAGCACGCAATTTAGCAGTTCTGCTTCAATATTAAGACTACAGAAAAAAGTGTTAATACAAAGTCAATGTCAGTATGAAACAGCAGAGAGAATTTTTTGTTTAAAATGTTTGATTTCTTTGTCATTTACAAAATCCCAAAACACCACCTGCACAAGAGGCTGACATATACTGCACACAATACTGATGTGTAAGATATAAGGAAATAGCAATTACTTTTTTTTCCCCAAAGCAGTTAGGTAAGAACGGTGGAAGGAAAGAGGAATTAATGGATAAGGGTTTTGGCATTAGCTTGGGGACTTTCACCTTCCATTTTGCTGCACTGTGTAAATAAACCCAAAGGTAATCTCATCTTTCAATGTTGCCACTTTTCAAAATTATATTCTTCATGAAGCCACAGAGCTGAGATAAAATAAGCAATCTATGACAGTCTCCTAATACAGACTACTAGCAAACTCCTGTTCAATGCAGCAGTGCTGAAACCATGAAATAACTAATTTAGTACCATGGTTCTTAGGCTGATACTGTCTGAACATGTTAAAACAATCAATCTACAGTTATAACAATCAGAGAAGACAAAAAGCAGATAATTCTTGAATGGCACCATCTTGATGAGTACAGGAGTGATGTCTGCTTCAGGAAGAACTCAGGACAGAAAAGAAGCAAGCAGCAGTACAAAGAAGAAATGGCAATCAATCTTGAGCTCCTCCAAAAGAAATGGATAGAAGACTTGAACTGCGATGAAGATAACTATCTCACAGCTGTAACATCTCCACGTGAATATTCTCAAGCCAGTTATTCGTTGGTTATTCATTATTCAGCCTTTCCTTCATTAACACTCTGAAGTAATAAAGGCTGTAACTCATCCAAGGGCTCAATACCAAGTAGACAATCTGATATAACAAATACTTCAGCTCCAAAGAACCTGGAAGATGGATAAAAATTGAGTGCTGCTAGCAGTGCACACCAGGTTAACCTTAAAATGCTTAATAGCATCCCCAATTGCAATTGTGTCAGACAGAATGGAGAGCAAGAAGAACCAAACCACTGGGAATTCATGAACTGATTGCCCCTTGCAATAGAGGAAAATCTATTTGCAGAAACAAATTGACCTTGCCAGCTAGATATAGACACAGATGCTAAGTGATGTAACCTGGCTCCAAATCTGCTGAATCACATGTAGTTACTGCTGCAGCAAAGAAAATGATGGAGGCTATTTTTATTAGAGAAAAGATCTTTTTGATTAAATGGACAGATTTTTATTGAATACTCAACAGATAACTAATGTATGTTATGGGTATATAGAAATACCCATGTATTCTCTATGTGTTTCATACCTTTATTAGTTTATACATTTCCAGTATCATGTTGGTAGCAAAACATACATCTTTTTTCACTCCCTTCTCATTGTACCGAAAGAACAATTAAAGCTGTTGACCCTCACATGTGAAAAAGCAGGAGAAAACACTCATGTTTTCAGAGGATTTTTTTCCAAAGTGAATAAATATGCTTTAAAAAAAAAAAAAAAAAAAAAAAAAAGGCCCACTGATAAAACACGATCAATTTTATGGAAGAAGCATTTAAAAATTCCTCCAGAACTTCCTCATTTTTTTCAGTAACCTGAAACTGAGGAGGAGCAAACTGAGGTTTCTGTGGAACATAAACATTGACGTGAGCTCAAGGGGAGCCTAGAAATAGTTCATGGAAGAGAAATATCTTGAAAATTCTTAAATGAAAAGCTAGAGGTGTTTTCTATGTAAGAACATAAGGCTGGAAGGACACTCATAGAACATTTAGTGTGTACTTGTCCTTTTCTATTGCTCTTATCAAACACTACTTTCTAGACACTATTGCAAACAGGATTCTGCTTTAGAAAAGCTTTTTTTGGGGGAGGGAGAGAGGTGGGGGGAAGAGGGGAGGAGGGGTGTGCTAAGACTCATTCTATGTATCAGAGAAATTTTATTTTCAAACATTGGTTTATGCTGGTATAGAAGAAAAAAAGAAGCTCCCTTAATGTGATGCATTTTAGAGTCAAATTTAGAATTTAATATTCAACACAGAAATCATTAATGTGCATATCTTGTCCGCTAACTGGAGGATGTCCTAGAATTTTGTAAACAAGGACTTTCTCATCATACCTCTTGTCTGAAGGTATCTATGTTCAGTATTTCTCTGTTTCAGTACCAAAGGCTGTATTTAAATAAATGTAGAATTGCAAAGCAAAACTCACCTGAATCACAAACTTGGCTGTCTACTGTACACTACTGTGTAGTGTCCTAGTTTTCTACTGCATTTATGGGAGGTCTAAAATTAGTTCAGAAAAAACAACTTGGTTTAGGTATGGTACAGAGAAAAAAGTAATAACTGTGTCCACTGACACCAGCTTCCATTCATTAACCTTCAAGGTTTACAAAATGCATTATTTACAAGATGCGTTCTGATACTGCTTGAAAGTATTAATTTTAGTTCCAAGTTACTAATACATAATAGTACACAGTAAACAGAATAATGGTATATAATAATAAGACATAATAAACACAATAAAGCAACAACAGAAAAGATCATAATAATCATAATAAACATAATAGTTTTCCATACCTGAAGATACAAACTGAACTTCACTACATGCAATGAAGTCACAGTGATACATTTAAAGCAAAACCTGAAAATGAGCCGTCTTGGGCATAAATATCAGCCTAGTTTGAACTGTGTGCAATTAGTTTTGACTTCAAAACTCACCCAGGAAACTAAACAGATAGAAAATTCAGTAAATAGTTTCAACTTAGCTACACTCATACATTATCTATACTATTTCACTCATTCAAACTAGTTAAAGTGGCTGCAGATGCAGAACAGATGTAACCTGAACAGAACTCGATAGAACAGAGAAGAACAGCAGCACAGGAAAACAATCAAACAATTCAAATTATCAAGAAACAGTGGCATCTATGTAATCACTGCAGCATATGTTTGAGGATTTCTCTGAAGAGCATAAGGTGATTTTAAAAAGACAACTATGTGTTAGTAAATATTGTTACTACCTCTGATAAGCATCCACTGAAGTCTCTAGAGATTATAAAAATCAAAGTGGGGCAATTTTCTAGGGGATTTCTCTCTTTCTGGACAGCTGGTTATATAGATGCATCACCCATTGTCCTCACAGTTCATTCCTTGAAATATATTAATATTTCATTTCTAAAAGGAAAACAAAAAATTACAAAATCATGACAACAATATAATGAGTTATGATTGTAAATCTCCTTCTTGCCAAGTGATGCAGGGCACTATACAGACAATTGAAGTCAAATTATAATCACAAAAACTGAACAAAATCACACTTTGCTGAACGAAGGTTAAGTTTATGTGCTTTACTTCATAATTGGGGTAGTCTAAGAGCATACAAAAGATCAGTAACAGTGAGCAAAGAAATAAACACTTTTGAAAGTATGCCCATTCTGTGGCAATCTTTCAAAATACCTTTATCTAATGCCAGTTACCATTATAAGCAACATCATTAATGAAAATCTGTTCCTAGCATATAATTTCTTCTGTCTGATTTATCGAGAGGCTCACAAGAACATAGGAAAGCATGAAGGTAAGGGGGAAGAAAGATGACAACTCCTTTTTAAATACAACTTATTTCAGATAAATAGCTTGTACTTTCCTCATTTCAATATTAAACTTCAGTTTAACTTGCCATCAAGCCCAAACTGAGAGAAGTAACTATAGCCAAAAGAGACAGAAAGAAAACATTTTGAATAACAGTTCTTTTTCTTCTCCGTTTTTCCCTCTTTCTTTCTGGATGAAATTGATTTCATTTTTTGAGCCTGAAATTACAATGTAATCTCAAAGTAATTTCTATTCTTTGTGTTAGAACACAGAGATTGCTGGTTATACCTGTTTTCTTGCTTTCACCTTCTGCAAAACATAAGGCTTGCAGGAGTACTGTTATTTATAGAGAGACTAAAAAGAAAGGAATAGAGAGAGCCCACATGAGTGCTTTAAAATCAAATGTGCACTGTATTCTTGCTTAGAGGAGAAGAAAGTTAGTTACCAAGTGGAAAGAAAAACAAATATTGTTTCTGTACTAACCTTCCCTTCAAAATAAGAAAGGAAATTAACTAATCCAGCCCTGATGAATAAAGTGTTTGGATCAGAATTTGAAGGACAGTGGTAGAGAGAAAGTGGGATAAAAAGCATCATTACAAATAAGATTCAAATAAATCAGGATGCTGTTGATCTCAGGAAATGCATTTGAAATACCTGCCATAGCTTAAGGAAATGAGATTATTATTGTATATCACTCAGATTCAAAACTAATCATAGGTCAAAATGGAAAACAAAAGGCCTCCATTTAGTCCTCCGTTAACAATTATAATGTAAAGTACATTACTTCACAGTGAAGTAAGTAGCAAGGAGGGAAATTGGCTAGGACTTTCTTTAAGGAAAAAGCACAATGTCTGGACTTTTTCCTTTTGACTATTTCGTGCTTCTCATTGCAAATCTTGAACTGTGAGGACCATACAGTCCCATGCATAAGACCTCCTTGAGATATCCATGGTCAGGCTGGACAGGGCTCTGAGCACCTGATGGAGTTGTAGATGTCCCTGTTCATTGCAGAGGGTTGAACTAGATGGCCTTTAAGGCTCCCTTCCTGTAATTGGTGGTATCATAAAATCTGCATTTAAAAGTCAAAATATTTGATAGGCTTTGTCAGCCATACATTGCTGATCTGCAACTTCTGATTCAGTTGTTGATAGACTTTGCATACAACAAAATTAATAGCAGCAGTTATAAGAAAAGAGGTCTCCATTATATTTGATAAACTTGGGATTGCATGAGGTAAGCTCTGCGTAGCCTATTGTGTCACACCTCTCATCTTCTTAGATGAATAGCCAAGACCCCTGGAAAGCATATGGCTTAAGCAAATTAAGAGAATCTGCAGCTGTTTACTAATGAGGAAAAAACAAGCAAACAAAAACAAACCTATTAGCTCATCAGTAAGTAAAGGGCGCTATGTGACAGGAACAAAATAAGCAGATAAATCAGTAAAATCCAGTAATCCTGCCAAATAGATCAAACTCTGTGACAATTAAATGCAGTCTACTTTGACTCATAAATAAAATCACATCTCTCTAGGCAAGAAAAAAAGACTTCATAAAATTTTCCATGCAATCATGGTTGTTTAAAGCACCTGAATTAGCAAACTATAGATGATATTTAATGAGAGGTAAAAGTAACTTGGCAGCAAGATTAAGAGTTGTTAGAGTTTGCTGCATTCTCATACTCTTAAAGGATTAAGGCCAGAAGCATTCACTATAATCATCCAATATAGGGGTCCTCATAACTTGTTAATTAGGCTTCTGCAAAAGAAACATACTGATGCTTTTCGACACAATTAGGCACTAGTCTGAGCTGTTCAGTGGATTCCAACCTCCACAAAATAAATTACCTCCTATTCAGCCTCTCCACCAAGCTAACACAGCAAGGAATAAAAAGAAAACTATTGTTTTCAAAATAAAAGTTCCATACTAGTACTAAAAGTAAATTAGGAGTCAAACCAAGCTCTCATCCCCTAAAAATAGTCAAGCATCTGTTTTGAGATCCTGTTGCATCATCACCTGTTAACAAGACAGCATATGAATTTATGCAGGCCTTATTAATTTGCACCAGCTTTTCTTTGTAAGTCTTCAGGGTAATAAAATACTTTTCTTGGACCAAAAGTCATAAGAGAAGTTATATTTTTGAGAACATACATTGTCATTTTGAGTCTCAGCAGTTTTACTGGCTTATCAAGAATCATAGAAGCTTAGAATCACCCAAGAAAATCACCCTGGAAAAGACCCACATAGTCATCTTGTCCAACCATCCATCTACCACCAATATTTCCCTCGTAAACCATATCACTTAATACAACAACTAAACACTTCTTGAACTTTTCCAGGGAAGTGTGAATTCATCACCTCCCTGGGCAGACTTCTTCAGCACCTGACCACTCTTTTGGAGAAAAAATGTTTCAGAGAATCACAGAATGGCCAGGGTTGGAAGGTACGTCATGAATCTCCAACCCTCCTGTCACAGGCAGGGCCACCAACCTCCATATTTAATACTAGAGCAGGCTGCCCAGGCCCCATCCAATCTGGCCTTGAACACCTCCAAGGATGGGGCATCCACAACCTTTCTAGGCAGCCTGTTCCAGCAGTTTCCAGTTCCCTAATATCTAACCTGAACACCTCCTCTGGCAAACTTGACACCATTGCCTCTAGTCCTGTTGTCCTCACTAAAACAATTTTTTCCTGTGCATAGGTGCTTTGAGAAATGCAATGATGCCAAATTTTACCTATTCTTCTTCAACATTAAGATGGCTTCCTGAGACTCCAAGTATGAGTGCTAAAAAGTACTGTTTGGATTTTCCAAAAACTTGACATCTAGAGAGTGGAATCTCCAACAGCAATTCAGTTTAAGTAGCAAAACCTAATTTTATAATTTCTAATAGCTTATGAGTCAGTATCAGGTCTCAGTTCACTAACTCCAAAGTTTTTCAGAGAATTTGGAATAGGTGAACGGTTGGACTGGATGATCTCTTAGGTCTTTTCCAACCTTGGTGATTCTATGATTCTATGATTCTATGATTCTATGATTGGGATCCCGGGTTAGGGATCTTCCTCCTTTGCATTGCACCCAGAGTCTACTTAGATGACAAAACCTAGCAGGAGAACAGATTTTAGATTACTTCTCTGTGTAATGCCTTTCTGGGAAAATAAGATCAGTGTTTCTTTTAGCCATTGTTCTACTGCCTCAAAACACTAAAAAGAGATAATTATTTGGACACTGTTGAATTACTCACAATGCATATATTGCTGAGCAAAAAAAAAAAAAAGACTTGATTCTTTCCTTCAGAAAGCTTAGTAAGAATAATTATCTAATTTACAGACACTGCAGAAAATGACTATAATAAATGATGGTCCCTGTTCAGAGAAGAATGCATCACACAACTAGATTAAAATACAGTTAATTGTACAGAATGAGGAGAATAGAGGGGGCAAAAATTGGATGCAATTTACAAAAGAGAAAACATGTTTTAGAGAAACATCTCTAAAATACTTCTCTAAATTTAGAATGATGATAGACAAGAAAACTAAGCCTACAAATTTGAATGTCTGTCTCTTGAATTCTGCGTCCAAACTACATAGCTGCTTCTCACCCCTAACAGGAAATACCACTTCTAAACTTTTAGTGCCATCTGAATTGAATGACCAACTCATCACAACTCAATTATAATCAACATTTATTTCACTTTATTAATTTTACTCAATTAGAATAAGAAAGGATAGAAATAGGAGAAATAGAGAAGTAGTCAAATAGCAACCACACTTAAAAAATTGACTGTACTGAATATAAATATTTGTTCTTCACAAAGCTTCTATATCCTATACCTAGGACAAATATCTGTCAATATTATTCAGACTGACAATATTTTGTCTAGGTTCTACAAAACAAAGATTTGATAAACTGTCCACAGCTGTGAAATGTTTTGATAACAGTGTCACGGTTGGTAGGTGGTCATTTTCTGACAATTCTGACCACAAGAACAACATCACAAATTCACAACTTTAAGAGTTTAAAAATCTGTTATCAGCAGAAAACTAAGACCCCTATGTAGAACAACTGGAGAAAGACTTTAAATACAAAAGTAAAACACTTTAGTCACCCTAGCTAATGTAAGGCATTTGAATTAAGGTCATCAGAGAAACACCACTGTCATGGATAATGACCTGAAAACTCATCTGAAGTGATCTCATATAAAGATCACCTAATGCAAAAAGAAATCAAAAGATGTAGCTACAGCTATAATTTTCAGTGAATCTGAAGACTATTTGTAAGATCAGTAATTTTTATAATAATGATCAAAGAGTATTACGCAACAAATTCAGTGGACTGTCAACTGAGAAAAGGGATTCTGTACATTGAGTGCAACTTCTCACCCAACACACCCTTGTAATCTGGCTGTGATCACTGCTGCAATTACAGCCTGCACACTTGGCAGCTACTACCTCAGTGAGGCTTAAAAGACAAAACATCACTATGAATCTTCTGAGTTCAAGTACACTTGCATTACTTATAATTAATTTATCTTCATTTAAATAGTTGTCTTATAATTCAGACTGATGAGAAACAAAATGGAGGAGAATGGCAGGGAAAAATTGGTGGGATTTGCAGGATAGTGTTCCAAGTGCTCATGGTTCTGACCAAAATAAAAGCAAGGAAAAAAAAAATTAATATATCTGCTTACTGTACACACATCTTCTTGCTGAAGTATTACTAAACAGTAACATTAGATTCATTACCATTCTTTATTTGAGTTAGATGGTATTTGAAATTATCACTGGGTTTGAAAAGAATTCTTCAGGCTTTCTCTGACAATGCAGTTCACTTAAAATTCTTTCTTTCAATGATTCTATCCTATTAATACCTCCAAATTGAGATCAGCATCCTGCCTCCAAGACATGATTTCCCTTCATGCATTAGCCTGCATAGAAGGCAAACTGCATGAAAACAAGGTCCTTCTAACAGTAAATTTTCCAGAAGAGGAAGACACCCTGAAGCTTCTAAAAAGTGTCTGTTTCTTCCCATTGACTTTGAAATTAACTAGATTACTTCCAGACATCTCAATTTGGATGTCTGAATTCAGATGACACAAAACCTACTTGCTGTACTTCCATTTATTTCTGCAATTTGCCACTTGCAAAGGATCATACTATTTCACCCTATAAGATCAGGAATTTTCAATTGTTTTTCTCTTCAATTTTGTCATAAAAACAAGAGGAGAAATAAATCTTTCACTTAATCATCAATCATGATAATATTTCCTTTTACCTGATCTAGAAGAGTTAAGGAATGATATGCTTTACTGTAAGCCCTCCTGCACTACATTTCATGACAACATGAATTGTAGAACTTCCACTTGGATTAAGCAAAAATATTTTGTCAAAATATCAGGATAAGAAAAAGGATATAATAAGACAGCAATAATTTGGACAGAATTTCACTTTATTTTCACTTTTTTCTATTTTCTATCACTTTGTGAAGAAAGCATAGTACATAATTTAGCATATATCTATGGATGTTGCTTTACATCTTATGTAGGATTACATTTGATTTGCACCACCTCTAAGCTTGAAACAAATGAAAATTCAGAACAATATTTATATTTCTCTTGACAGTAAGACAAACTACATTGTGAATAGATAATATTGCAAGTTCTGAAGCACAACAGCAATAGTACTGCATATCTCAAAGGAAAAAAGAAGAGAACTATAATCTGCTTCTTTGAATGGCAATAAATTAAGTACAGAAGGTGTAAATATGAGATACTCTGGAGGAATGAAGGAGTTCCACTTCTTGGGCATTCAAGAGCTGTAAAAGTACACAGGAGCCACTCAAGGCAAGTAGTTAAAAAAGTCAGAATCTTGAGAGAAGAAAGAATCAGTCTACTATCTTTTTTAAAAAGTGTAGCCAGCATGATTTTTATTTTTTTTTTTAACCTGAAAGCAGACATGTACTCTTTGAAGAGCTAACAGCTAGGTTTTCTGAAAGAAAAAAGTATACATAAAAAAAATATATATACATAACATCCCCTGAGAGAGGGTGTGATAAAGGAGATTTCAGAAGTGTAATGTTGCATAAATGAGTCTGCCAGTCCAGATATTTCTTTGAATAGTTTAGCTAACATCTCCTTCCTCTGACAGATTTAAGGAACACAGACTAAAACTCTTCCAGTGACTGTGAGTCAGTGACTGTACTCATACATACAGTTAACACCATGTACATCCATGACAGTGACCAAAACATATCTTGCCTACAACAAAACTGATATTTTACTGTGCTCCTCAAAGTGCATGTCCTTTATTTTGTACCAAGTGTGCAACCTGCTGATCTTTATGTCAACGCAGTTCTGAAGAATGTAGCATAATATCTTGCAATAGTCAGACTGTGCAATGAATCCTTTCCTCAGGGACAGTGTTGTACTGAGAAGGTAGAAAAGTTCACAATGCCAGCAGAAGGAGGGAAGAAATAAATGTTTATCATTTATAAACAGACAGAAAGGGAGGGAGAGAATTACATAGTGATGGAATCTCACTTTCGGTTTGGATGTAGCTAAAGAAATTTGTTCTCATTTTGGGAGGTAAGGATTATACTGCAGTACGACCAAAATGCTGAGGTGCTGAGTAAAAATATATATATAATCTGTTAATGACAAAGAATTGAAAGAAATAATATAAAACAGCAAAATAAGGAGCTGTCCTGCTTTTGATAGCCTCCTGTAAGCTCACAAGTTTCATTTCCAATGTTTGAATTTCTGATGTTAAGTTCCTCTTTACATAAAAATTATTTCTTTTTCAAATAATGTCTTCCATCTACAAAAGCATCCCTTGGAGTTAAATAGAATGTTTTCGTAAGTAGAGAACTCCTTTACCCAAAGGAAAAAACAGATAACAGGAAAAACAAAAACAAATAGAACAGGCAAAATGTGTGTTTTGTGTTGTTTGTATGTTTGTTCTACTTTATTTCCTGTATAAATGCCATCCAGTAAAACCCCTGAGGGTGATACAAGACATCCAGAGGAAAGTGTACAAGTTCTCATTTCTCCACTCTTCAGTACTATTCCAAAACACTCATATCCTTAGGACAGGAGACATTAGCAAGCCAATCTAACAGATAATCAATTTCCCAAGGTAAGTAAAACAGACTACAATCTAAGAGATGGGGAATTTTTGCCCTGTGAAGAACAGTTACTGAATATGTGTTACAGAATGAAGAGTTATTTTACCTGTTTCAATTCCAAGTCAAATTTATCCTACACAGCCACTATTTCTAAAAATTTCTAACAAGATACAGATGCTGATCTGTTGCAGTGAGTCTACAAGGCCAAACTGGAATTTTTAATGTCATTGAATCATTGGACTGCCAAGACCTTATTGTAAAATTAACCAGAGAATTTCTTCTAGAACATACAACAGAACCACAACAGAGAAATAGAAAAATAAAAATTAAACAGATTTTGGGAGCACAAAAAAGAAGTGGAAGAAACAAGAGAAGGCAGAACAAAAATAAAGAGCATGAATTCCCCCATGGCCTTGTGGATGCAGTGTTTTTCATTTAAGCTTGATCTCAGTCCAAAATCTTTTCAGTGGTTTCTAAAATTACAATAAAAGTCACCTCTGGTCAGTATGAAAAACTATTTTCAATTTTAATACTAGGCCTATTTATGTGTCAATTCCAACTTTCTCAGCATTTTCTGATCTCTTCTGTGCTATAGATTAAGTATGTATTGCTGTTCACATGCCTGACTCTACATCCCACACATCTCCTCCTCCAATTTTAGCCTGCTGCTTTCTGGGAAGGGTTAATCTCAGCCTTTCTCCGAGGGATTGTACCCCTAGGAAGCAGGCTAACAAGCACAATGTAAATGGTCAAACTACCACACCGGCACTCAGCCATGCCCATTTAGGAGAGCAAAATATATTAACAGTAATTGTGAAAAAGTTAAGCAGATACAAATTTGTCATGGATAATCTTAAAAAAAAAAAAAAAAAAAAAAAAAAAAACAACACAAAATTGGAGCTTCATAACATTACATCTTTCCCTGACACGTTTAGCAAGCATATGCCTCTGTGCAGAGCTCCTGAAAGACCCTTGTTCCTCACAGTACCAGTACAAAGCCTTCCGGTTTCAATTGGGTAAGCCCAAGATTTAACTTGCTTCTAACAGGGATTTACACTATTACAATGGATGAGAATTTGCCTTGAAAAGCAATTTAGAATAGTAAGTGTATTTAGTGCTATATTATTTAGTAGAATAAATGGGATGATTTAACAGAAACAAAGCAATAAAGAACAGAGAAACAAGCAACAAGGATCACCTACTTCAATTAGCCTTTTTAGAAATAATAAAGATGTAAAGCGATGTTCATACCTTAATTCCTTACAAAGCAATACAGAATCCTCTGTATCTTCAAATGCCCAAGGTCCTAGACCAAAAAGCTTTGAGAACTGTATTCTTAATATCACAGATAAGCCCTACTCATATCAGTTAAAACTAGCAGAATTGACAGACTACCTATAGCAGACAGAACTTTATATGAAGTTGTATTTAGCTGAATCTAATTTAAATACATAACCCAAGAAATTAACGCAGATGGAGACTTGTACACTAAGCATAGTCCTTTTAAACTTCATGACAGGGAGCTTAGATCCACCTTTCATAGAGACTACTCTCAAGTTTTAAAACCTCATATCTTCACAATTGACACAAAAGATAGTCATATGACTCCTTAAATAAACTGAGATAGCACTTTGATCTTCACTGATCTTCACTGAGCCATTTGCACAAAAGTAAAACATTTGAGGAATAGCACCTGCAGCCTTAAAGATGAAGAACGTAAGTTACTAAGTTTTCTACTTCTACCACTTGTCTGCAACCCTCTTCTTCTGAATCTGTTCTGTCTCTACGAAGTCCCAAAAGAAACTGGTGGACACAAGCAAGGATCTATTTCTGCTCACCTCATACCATAGTCATTCATACGGCAGCTGCAGCAAGCTTTCCCTAGAGGAAGTCACATCATTACCCCAAGCTACTTTCAGTTTAGAAATATCTACTGACAATTATAGATTGCATTTCACACCTTCCCAAGAAAACTAGGCTGTGAGTTGAAAGATTAAATGTATTCAAGTACAGAATTCTGAATAAAAGGTAGTGAATAAGAATGCCTACAATAAAGGTGATACCCTACACTACCACTTAAAACAAAAAAAGGCAACAACTCTAAAATCTTGCCTTTGATTTTGATGCTGCTCTGAAATTCTTTCAGCACCTAAGTGAAATGAAACCAGAGAGGGGGGGAAAAAAAAAAAAAAAAAAAAAAAAAAAAAACACAACAACAACAACAAAAAAAAAAACAACCCACATACCACTACATCAACTCCTCACTGAAAGCCCCTTCTACAGGTGTCTTTAAATAGTGTTGTCAAGACCCTGAGTACACCTATAGGCTCTAATTGCCCTTAGCAGCCTTACCTGGGATCTCCACCCATTTACAAGTTCCCTTCAGCTTACAAACAAACTGTATTTAAGTTCAGTCACTTGGTGTGAGTTTTGTTTGTATTGCATTTCTTGTGTACTGCTTTTGTGCTTGCACACTTGAAGATTTTTTTAGTTTGTTGGTAAGGCCTGGTTGTTAATGCTTGGTTTGCTTTTTTTTGTTCAGGTGCTCACATGCAAGTTTGGCTTTAAATGTGTCTAACAAATAGGAAAAAAAAATGTATTTATCTGTTATTGTTTTAAATTTTCTAAGTTCTTTGCTGCGTCTTGCAATTTGTGTGTAATACTGTTGTAGTTTTATGATTGGGGTACTGTGAAGCTTTTTTTAATATTACTTTTAGATGTAAAGAGTGGAAAGGAAGGAGAATACCTTTGATTTTATATTGTTTTTTTTCGACAGGTACAAGAAGTCTTGGTGGAGTAATCTCAGGTTCTCTAAATAACACTTTGTGTCTTTACTTTCTGTATGCCTCTCTAAGCTAAGGGGAGGCTTCAGGTGCACTGTTCATATTTCCACAAGAAATGTAAATGCTATTTGACTTGAGAGTTTGAAAATAGTTTACAGCTACTTGAAGTATAGATAATCAAACAATAGTTCAAGTATGTAGTTAAGCAAATGTATTTGAATTGTAAATCTTGTGTGTGAAGAGTAAAGCAGGGTAGTATTGAGGCAACTTATGGCTCCTTAATTTATAGTTAAGACTAATCAAGTCAAATTCAAAAGGTAAATATGCCTCATTGTATCTTTAATTCAGACATACCCAAAGAGTGCTACTCATTACAACAATCTTTTATTAAAATCTAATTAAAACAAAGCAGATACTAAACCAAAAAAGTATCTCCTAGGTAAAAAGGAATGACAGGGAAATCAGTAAATAACTGCTGTGATTCTTTTTTTTCCTTTCATGTTTACTCTGTCTAGTAGCTTCCTCTGTGGTATGAGATAGTTGGATGGAGGAAACAAACCTAGTGGGAAACAAAACAAAACATACTTTGCACTGCTTTAAGAGATGTGAAAATATTAGTTTTACTACCACGGGTTATATGAAGTGATTATGAAACACCCTGTAAGTTGGGGAGGAACTCCCTGTATGGATCAGAATATTCAAATCTATTTTCTGAATTCCTTACTTTTGAACACTTATGAAAAGCAGGATTTTCAAGAAAGCTATTTTCTTGAGAAATTGTTAATTTCTTGAGAAATTAATTATTATTTTAAAGAATAAATGTGATTATCTTGAGAGAGTTCTAGATATCTTCAAGTGTTTAGTATGAAAGCATGCCTACTCTGCTGCCTTAACAGAGAATGGAAACAAAGGTCCTTCCAGTAAGAACTGGAAAGATTTTGCTCTGAGAGATGCAAGAGACCTTGAACATGGGGAGGAGTTTCCAAATAGTGATCAAGTAATTTGGAGGTGATAAAATGTACTTTGTTTGGAACTGAGAACAAATTATAATATCACCTGACCCTACAGAGATGTTTTAATTCTGGCTGTGAAAAGGCTTGAGAAATCTAGCTGGGTCTTTTCTGAGAATTACAAGTCTCAGAAATTCTATAGAGAGTCTAATTTGATTGCTGTAAGATGTAAGATAATGTTTTGATAGCTTCTGTGCTGTTCCTTGTTTCATATGCCCATCAAGGTCAAGAATATTTTTTAAAAAAATGAGTCTGACATCTGGCAGCAGCCCATGTGAGTGCCTTCCATTGTTCATAGCATTTTTACTAAGGAAGAAAATTTACCTGGGTGTTTTTGGTGATCATGGATTTTTTTATGCTTATTTATAGTGGTTTATACAAAATTATTTTCATAATCTACAGTCTTTTTTTCTCTTTTTATCACCTGATGATCTCATGGTTTAGCAGACTTCATGTGCTCTTAAAAACATAACCATCTTGAACCTTTATCTCCAGTAATATGCCATTTTCTTGCTGATTTGATACATCTGCTAAATGACTATCTAAGGAAAAAAAATTGAAATGAATTAGCTAAACAAAAGAAAGCAAGAAAACAAAAAGTGATTCTTCATCTCTCTACGTTTTCCCAATTTAAACAAAACTTACACTGCTTCTCCAGTTTACACAAAAGTAGTATTTCTGTAAATCCTCTGAAATTTCATAGAGCTTGTTTGTTTATTTTAAAGACAGTGAAAATTATACACCAGCTGAACAATCTTAATATTGCTTAAGAACTCATCTAACTTACTTGAAGAGTTGTCTGACATGGAATTACATGGGGTCATAAAGCATTTTTGTTCTTAGACGCTTTTGTTTCACTCCTAGACTTTGGTTCATCTTTCATGTGCGTTCTGTTCAGAAGTGTTTACGTATTTTGAGCAAGGTTGTGTAGATACCAGTAAACTTGAATTATTCCTTCCTTTTTCTCAAACTCATGTGACTTCTGCCTTCCATGATTTCATTAGCAGAAAAAAAAAAATTGTGTTCTGTAAGAAGTTATTAAAATGCAGTAGAGCTAAAATTTAATTGCCAAAAATGTCTACAATTTGATATTTTTGTTTTGTTGATGGTGGGTTTTGTTTTAAAGTGCACATGTCCAGCACAGCCATGCTTTAAGCAAACTGACAGCCAGCCAATTATTCTACTGCCACCTACCAATCTCATGTACTTCCACTTATGTTGCAGAAACTATGGGCAACTTAGGTCCAAATTAAGGAAGTCAATGGAGTCTAAATTCCCATAGTTCAAATGCATATTTGTCTGACCAAACATAAGTGCTTACTGTAACGAGTTAATAGCAGTCATATAATTCAAAGGATACTGCATGCAAGTATGGACACTAAATCACTCATAACTGTCCATCTCAAACTCCTGTTTCTTCTCATATCCTGATCTGAGACTGAATCCTTTCTTTGGCTTGTCCATGTCTAAGTACATTTTATGTGGTTGTGTAGACTTTCTGAAGATTATTTCTCAATGCCTGGTGCCAGTGCCAAGGAGTTAGATCAAGTAATATGAAAGAAGTCACAGTCTTTTTTTTTTTTTTTTTAAAAAAAAAAAAAAAGTTGCAATCCTTGCAGCAGCAGCTTTGTAGTGTACATTTTCAAACAGCACAAGAGTGCTCTTACAGTTGTTTCTGGGAATAAGTTCTATATTTTTTTTCAGCTTGATGTATAGAGTTATGAAGCTGTTGCAATATTAGGAATTCATTTTCCAGGTGGGGATAGTGGAGGCGAAGTAAAAGAGTTGGGGATATCTAGAGAGATTGGCAACTATGTGCAAGCCATCCAGTTCTATAATCCCACTTGATATAATTAGCCAGCATTCTTCAAGCTATGTCTGCATTGCCAATGGATAGAAATTAGACTGATATTTTGCTGCTTACAAGTTAAATGAAGTCTGTGAGGAATAATTCAGTATCTTCATCAATGAACTGGATGAAGGGATAGAATGCATGCTCAGCCAGTTTGCTGATGATACAAAGCTGGGGAAAGTGGCTGACGCACCACAAAACTGTACTGCCATTCAGTGAGACAGGGCAGAATCACCAAGGTTAGAAGAGACCTTCAAGATCATCCAATCCAACCATCCACCTATCACCAATAGTACTCACTAAACCATGTCCCTCAACACAGAATCCAACCATTCATTGAACACCTCCAGGGTCAGTGACTCCCTGGCAGCCCATTCCAGTGCTTGACCATTCTTTCGGAAAAGCAGTATTTCCTAACATCCAGCCTAAATCTCCCCTGGTGCAGCTTGAAGCCATTCCTTCTCATTCTATCACTGTTACATGAGAGAAGTGGCTGACTGCCAGCTCACTGCAACCTCCCTTCAGGTAGTTACAGAGAACAGTAAGGTTTCCCCTGAGCCTCCTCTTCTCCGGACTGAACAATCCCAGCTATTTCAGCTGCTCCTCATAAGGTCTGTGCTCCAGACCCTTCACCAGCTTTGTCACCCTTCTTTGAACCCACTCAGGGGCAGGCTGAGAGGTGGGCAGAGAGGAACCTTATGAGATTCAAAAGCAGAAAGTGTAGAGCTCTATGTCTGGGGAGGAATAACTCTATGCATCAGTACAGGATGGAGGATGACCTGCTAGAGATGAGTTCTGCAGAGAACAATGTAGGGAGTTCTGGTGGTCAAAAGGTTGGCCATGAGCCAGCTGTGTGCCCATGTAGCTAAAAATGCCAGTGGGATCCTGAGGTGTATTAAAAAGAGCATAGCCAGCAGGTTGAGGGAGGTGATCTCCCTATGCTCTGCCCTGGTGAGGCCACACTTGGAGTACTCTGTCCATTTCTGGGCTCCTTGGTTTGAGGCAGAAAGGGACCTGCTGAAGAGAGTCTATTAGAGAGCTGCAAAGATGATGAGGGGCCTGAACTATCTCCCTTATGAGGAAAGATTGAGAGTCCCGGGGCTGTTCAGCCTGGAGAAGGCAGAGAGGGGATCTTATCAGTGCTTATGTGTTTTTTCATGATCCTAGATAACACACCGATAAACGGCTGTTTCCTCTTTCTAGAGCAGACCTATACACTGAGTAGATTGACTAGATGTCATGGCAGGGTATGGAGATGTTATGTGGCTGTTGAACAGGAATGTTTATGTCAAAGTGAGGAAAAGGAAGCCAGATGTGTAATGGAAACCTATTTATTCCATCTGAGGGCAGTGTTATTCCACCATCTTCATATGTTAACTGTCCACACAGCCAACATGTGAATTGAGTTCCAACATAAAGTACTAAAGGCTAAAAGTTGATTACAAACTGAGTATACTATCTTCAGTCTTTTTTTTTTTTAAAAAAAAAAAAAAAGCAGAAGGGAAAATGTCTTATCTATCCATAATGTGTCATGATTATCCATAATGTGTCATGATTATTCAGTTGCTTTCTGGAGTCGTCATACATTTTAGCAGCTACAACCAGACACATTTTCCCATTCTTCCCTCCAAAATCCAGTTCTACAATTCAAAAGTTACAAGAGTACAAGAACATGTGACTTATGTTTTTGTTTTGTTTGAGATAAACTCAGAAAATCTGAAGAAGCACAGAAATATCTTTAAATGTTTAGCCATCTCATGGAGGCAGAAATGACATCAAGCTTCTGGCAGTAATGCCAGAAAACAGACCAATTTGAACAAAGGTTCCTTATCTGCAATGTCTGGGAGAGATTCAGAAGTCAGAACAGTGACAGAAAACTTGTGTAATACAGGTTATAGAATGACTCAAGAATGTTTCTGTGTATAATAATGGATGCTATGGACAAACCATGAGGATCCACAGTTTCTTTAGGAACATCCTTGAATAGCAGTTATGACAACCAGAGATGACTTTAAATAACATGCTCTCACCTGCCATTTAAAACCTTTCCCCTTGGACTCCGGAAGAGCCAATGACAGGAAAGACAGAGATAATAGAGGAAATGAATGAGTTTGTTCTGGAATTGTGAGACTTATTTTATCAAAAAAGGGGTAAAGCTGACAGTAATATCAATGGCCTTTCCATTCAGGCTTAGATGAATTTAGAGGTGCAATTTATAATGTTTGTGACAGTACTGAAGAAATCTATCGTTCTTGACAACAGGGCACATTTTTTTGAGCTTCAGAGCATAGCATTCATGATAAGTAAAGTATTTAAAGAAAATGGGGAGAGATGGGTGGATGAATAATATTTACTTCAGTTGTAAAACTATTAACATGGGAGGTAATTCAACAATCCAGAATATCACGTGTATACTGTGGACAGGTTGCATTCAAAGGAGATTCATTCAGTGCTAATACAAATGTATTAGATTTGAACAAACTGCACATTCTCATTCAGCGATACAATAATAGGTTTATAAACGATTATTGGGTATTTCTCAGCCAACTGACCTTCCTGAAACACCAAGTTTGGTTCTGACTCTGGGTCATGATAAAGTCTCTCTTGAATCTCAATAAACACCAACAAAAGAACACCAATAAAACAAATAAAAACCTCCTAGGTCAGTTGATGTGGTTGCTACTACAGTTCACGACAGGAATTCTTCACAGTAAAATAAGAATTACTAAAAGGCTCCTATATATTGTGCAGCTTTTAATTAAGATTGTAATCAATTCAACACCAAACAGATGATTGCTTAACATCAACTGCATGTTCATAAAATAAGCTGTGTTATAAAATATTGGTCTAATCTGTTTCATCTTTATGGAAGGTACTTGTTTAAGCCTGGAAGAGTCTGACTAAATTTCAGCAGTTGGTGTTGGGGTAATTGCAAATAACAACAGAACATCTAATGTTTACAGAAATAGCATTGGCCGCATACAAAAAAGCTGTAGATACCTCGTTCCAATATTACTATAGGATGCAGAAATGCTGGAAGTGAAAATAAAAACTTTTAGAGTACTGAGAAAAATGTGTTCCATTTTCCATCTGGATTACTCCTGCGTGTTTAATTTCTAGTCATTTTTAATCCAGGATAGATTTTAATACATAAAATATGTATTGTAATATAAACCCATTATGGCTGGCCATCAGGACAACTATCATTCAGTATGTAGTACTGAACATGAAGAACTGAAGGATGAAAAGGAAAAAGTGGATGATGAGGCTCAATGATGTGGCATGTATTATATATGTTAAAAGACTGGAATCAAGAAACTGTGATTCAATGGACTTATGTGGAAAACCTTTTTCTAGCATTTGTTATCACACGGACACTGTCTGCTGCATAGTGATGTTAGCCAGGCTTCCATCAAACATGAACATGAAACTAGTATTTATTCAACGCACAACTGACAATTTGTTATAGTAACAACTATGATTTCCCTCATTTTCCCATACATTCTTTAGCAGCTGGTCTAGCATCTCCAGTACAGTTCTCTCTCTTCTCTACAATGAGAGTGATGGAGCATTGGAGCAGGCTGCCCAAAGAGCTTGTGGAGTCCCTTCCTTTGCAGATACTCATGACCTGTCTGGACACCTACCTGTGTGACCTATTGAAGAGAACATGCTTAGCAGGGAGTTGGACTCAGTGATCTCTTGAAGTCCTTTCCACCCCCCGCAATTCTGTGATTAGCAATAAAATGTTTATATGAAGTAAAGAATAAGGAGCAGACAGGTTAAGATTTTTTTATCTGTAGAAATGTCAACTTTATAATGAGCTTTCAAAATGGTCACTGCGTTATAAAATAGTAGAGGTAAAAAGTCTGGACAGATACATTGAGCTACACCACAGATTCACTGTCAAATTTCCACTGTTTGAGAATCATTTGTGCAAAAATAGAATGGATAGAATATATATTTGAGGAACTGGGGCACATATTTTTATACTGTTTTGTTTAGTAGCATCCACAGTTACACAGACTACAAGCATCGCAAAACCAAAGAGAAAAAAAAAAAGGTATCTCTCCACATTTCATGATCCTTATAGACGAATGTGAGTTTCCTCAAAGATATCTTCCAAACAGCATTTGATTGCATTGAGTTACTTCAAGAATCCAATAAAATTTTTCCTGAGAGGAAAACATAGTGCTAATTTTTGCAAAGTGTATATCGTTTCGGGATATGAAGTAAAATTTTCAAGCAAAAAGCTTTGCAGCATGCCAAGGGACTACCGATCTAGTAACAGAGTTCTGGAACAAATGGAAGTATTGTGCAGAAAAGCACACAAATGGACATGGTAGTGCTCAGCATCTGGATATCTTCTGTGACTGTGGCTTCATCCTGAGGGTTGGTCTAAGATCGAATGAATTCTCTCATACTGATGTTGGAGAATGCTAAACAAAAACTTGG
Source organism: Tetrao urogallus (assembly GCF_951394365.1). Taxonomy (NCBI): domain Eukaryota; kingdom Metazoa; phylum Chordata; class Aves; order Galliformes; family Phasianidae; genus Tetrao; species Tetrao urogallus. Next base: position 67,029,550 of record NC_136817.1, read on the forward strand.
GTATAGTTCACAAATACTGTTTGGAGAATGTGGAACAGCTTCTTGACTGCTGTGTATGAGCCAAATCCCAAATTAAAATTTCTTATTGAGAGCTCTGCATCCAAGCATTCCACAGAAATCACTCTCATTTCAGCATCTTCACTGAATACTGAGACTTCCTGCCATCTGCCAGCAGTCTCCACAGAAAAAGCATAGAACATTATGTTATTTTTTCACCACAGTACCTTATTTCTTAAATTATTGCTGTTTCATGCCAGTGGCCTTTCTGTGAAATAAGGACAATCATTTTCCTTTCAAGAAGAGGCAAAATCTTGTTAATTCAAGAAAAGACGTCACAAATTTACAAATAAGCATAAGCATACAGTGGTAATTACTCGCACTGAACATGCAATAATATTGTCCCAAGACTAGACTTTTCTGACATGATGTGTAGTGTACTACGCTACTACACTGCTCTAATTTCTCCTTAATGATGAGGTTAATCATTCTCTCTCTAAGTGAAAAGAAAAAAACATATAGAAAATGAGAACCATAATGTACAATTTTGAAATTGCAAAGCTAAAGCATCAGACCTGATAATAGCATATCAAATCACAAAGATGATCTAGAAGGTCTTCATGGAAGGCAGAGTAAAATATAACATATTAAGAGTTCTTCAAAAAAATCATGGACTGAGAACAAACTGCAGGAGAGTACACAAACATGACTATTGCCTGTGACGTCTCTCTTGGATATATGTCCATGAAGGATGAAAAAGCTATTACTGTGGGCCTGAGCATATAGGTATCTGCAGAAAAGGAAGTTTATGATGATATCATCCTTCATACATCCATCAGTTTAATAAATTCAATGATAAGAAGACAGGTAAGATTTGGAGAAGATTATCATTCTTACTGATGTGGCTTAGAGTATTGTTTCCTACTGAATGTATACGTGCATTGTATTTTTAATATCCAAAGGGTTGTGCACACATTCTTTGTTTTCTCCAGCAAGAATACACGACATACAATATTACTGATCTTTGAAAACATGAAATAGGAAGCAGTCTCCTTCCTTTCTCAAAGAAAATTTTCAGGTTTACTCTTCAAATACTTGCCAGAGTCCACTGAGGAGTATGTTATTTTACACAATACTAAAACCTATTTTCTCTATGAAATGAGTCACAAACATGTCAAGCTGTATTAAAACCACGGAACACCACCAAGGACAACTTTTTAGCATCTCCCCTACAATAATTCAGTAATCTAGAAACTATTTGCAGAAATACTGAAACAAGGAAGAAGTCTGGAATTCAAACAGCTCCATAACTCTGCTATACTTTTGCCTGTAATACAGACCAGCATTCTAGCTTCCCAGTAAACATCTCACCTTATTTCTCTCATTCTTGACTGGCATTGTTTGCAGATGGGCACCAGTAAACAGCAGCTGTGCTATGGAAAGAGTCCTCTACTTTTTGATCTCCCCTACTTACCTCACTTCCTTAACAAATATTCAAAGTGAAAGAAGATTCCAGTAAGAATCAGAAGGCTTTTGGTCTGAGACAATTTAGGAGGTATAGCAGAAACTTTGAATGGTTTTCCAAATACCAATTAATAAATTTGGCAGTATTTTTTACTTCTTTTTTCAGCATTTGGAATGGAATTTAATCCCATCAGATTCTATGGAGATCTTTAAAATCCAACTGATAATTTATTGGTCTATAACTCAATAGTCAGAAATAGATAAGGAGTCTTGACTGGAACAAACTCCTGCTTAGCTGACAAGAGCATTTTTAATTGTGCAGGTCACAAAGCACCGGACCAATGGTTCCTTGAAAAGTTTAAATAGAATATAATGTAGCAGGCCTTATGTCTACTACATAGCTGCATGTAGGATCATTACTGCCCTGGTTGCACAAAAAAGTGGCAAGTAACACTAGCTTTAGTCCTGTGCTAGAATTTCTTCAACAGTGCCTCAGGTCAATGTATTCAGAAGAAGGATTAGAAAATACGCAGGCATGGACTAAGTAAAACTGAATGACACACAAAAAATTAAAGTGCGTATCTATTTTAATTTAGTGTTTTCTAACTAGGATAAAGCAACTATTCATTCTAAACCCTAAGAAGTATTGACTTAAGAGCCAGGCACATATATGGAATGTAAATCATCTAATAATATTGTTTCATTTTTGTTATACTATTGCTTTACTCTTAGAAAACCATCTGTTTAGGAGAACTGAAAGAGTTCAAAACCCCTTTTTGAATGGCATTGAGGAAAAAGAAGCATGTTGTCAGCCAACAGAGAAATATAACTCCAGTGAAGACAAAGAATTCACTGCAATGTAATTCAAGAAATACACCAGTATAGAAGAAGGAAAAAGTAAACTCTGCTTTCAGAATACTGATCAGTATTGAAAATAATTAGACAATTCCATTCACAAAGTTCTCATCTGCTGTCACACAAGGTTTTGGTAGGTAAAATATTGAAAGCATTTTGGTCCTTTGTGTCTAATGACAATATACTTTATATTGTGAAGTCTTTGGAGCAGAAGAGAGAACTATGTGTTTTATTTGCTTTGAATAATATAATCACTAAGACTGACATGTTTTCAGAAAAGCTGACAGCAACATAAGAAATCTATCCCAAATGGTCAGAATGAACTATATTTCTATATGAATAAAAAAAATGCTGAAACTAAAGCAGAAAAAATATTGGGATATGGAATACTGGAGTACAGTAGCTACTGAGTTCAAGATTACTGGCCAAAACAGTGTGCAGTCTCAAATTTTTGTGAACTGCAAAGAGCAGACCTGTCTTTACAAGCAATCAAGTGACAGCATTTACAACATGTCCCCAAGAGGCCTGACAAATTAATCTACTCCCTTAAATAATTGTGTTCTGCGATCTAAACATAGAAAGATAATTTGGTTAGTCCACTTAGGTAATTAACAATATTTGTTATTTTCAAACTACAGCACAGACAGAATAGGCTAGACTGACACGTTTATGTAATTTCTAAAAGTTAACATGGGGTCACAACAGAAAGACTATGCATCAAGCATATCCCTCCCCATGCATAACTCAGCAGAGGTATGGAACATGTAGGCTTCATTCTTCAATATCTTTTTTTAAACATGCCTAGGTTCTGTGGCTTTAATGAGATTTCCTGGTTATTTGTGCACTACTCATCTCAGCCATGCCACTCATTACATCATTTAGTACTCCTACACTTATGGCCCCATTTATTGAGCTCTCCCATTTTCACGTGTGCTTTCTTGCTACTTCTAAACTTCGCTATTTATAAAACAGTAAATGTGAAATCTCTCTACTCTTTTGAGGGATGCAATAAACAATGATTTATCTATGGAGACATCCCCATTTTTTTCTGAAGATTGCTTAGCTACCTTGACATTCATCAGAGCCATTCTTTTAATTCTGATTTATTCTGAGTGCAAAAGTTTCTCACAGAATTAGTACCTCACAAGAGAAAAATCAATCTGGTTTGGTCAGAGAAGAGTTAGGATCAGACTCAGTTCTCACATAATCAAAATCTACCTGGTATTTTACTTTTCACGACTGCTGCTCCTTAACCCAGAGACTCGCTTTCCCTTGCAGCACCTTCACTTCTTCTCTTTTTCAGATGCATAGAGGAATACCTCTATGCCTGCAATTCACATACCTGACAGTAGTTACAACACACACACACAAAAAACAAAACAAAACAAAAAAAAACAAACAGAGAAAAAAGACCCTATTATCTATCATTTCAATAGAAGGTGTGTAGCATAACCTTTTGCATAGCATCAGTTGGAGAATTCTGCCTATGGATTCCTGCATTAACCACAAGCATTCAAATTTCTGAAATTCTGGACATCATTTAAGAAGATAGCCAAATTAAATAAACTTAGGTACAATTATAACACAGCCCTTGGTTTTCTTGTGAAATACACTTCTTACCTTAAAATTAAATAGTTAACTTTCATTTCTAGTTTGAATTTTCTACTAAATGTATTTACATGTGTTGTTGTTGTTGTTGTTGTTTTTAATTAGATCTCTTGCTAAAATGATGATTCAAAGATATTTGTCATCCACAATGACAGATCACTTTAGAAATTAAGTTTAGGTAAAAAGTTGTGGGATACAAAAGAGCTTATTTTCATCTCTTCCTAACTATACAAAAACAGGAAAGTCAACATTGACAATAAAATTTCTTTCAGTAGTGAATGCTAACTCCTTTCCCATTTAATTCAGCAGATTTTTCTCTCCCATTACAATAAAGGAAAGTGAAAAAAGAAATTCAAATGACCTTCCAAACTGTTGGTCATATTTAGCTTTTATTCATTGTTTTCAATGTATTAAATTCACAGACATTACTAAAATAAGCTGTCTCATCTTTGGGGATTTATTTAGTTCCCTATCCTATAGGTAAGAAAACAGAACAAGCAACCACATATTCTATTACTGATAGATCCAGAAATAAAATACAGATCTCCTGTTTGTTCTTTCAGTGAACTGGTGATCAGAGTATGTTATTTTTGTGTTCAGCTCTGCTTAGTAGAGATACTGCATACTGATCTCAGGAGCCAATACAGAGGCAAGTGTGGTGTTTGTTAAACTAAGAACTCAAAAGTTTAAGAAAACATGAGAGCAGATATTAGATAGAATGCAGGCATTCACGTTTCAATTAAAGACCCAGGCTAATATTTAGTTATAGAAGACTTATGTAAGTGAACATAGCTGAGTAAATGACTTCTGCAAAAAGGAAGATGTCTAAACTTCAGACTGAAGGAACTTGGAGAGTATGCCTCCTTTTAGGAAGTTTTCCTTCAGCTCTCCCATGCTATCTAAGTATATTTTCTTAAAATCCAAAGTTAAATTGTTACAAATTTCCTTTGTTTGTTCTCCACGTAGACCAAACACAACACTTGTGATTATCAACTTGTAAAATGATATTTTCTTTCAAAGCATTAGCTGTAGTCTCTCAAGACAAGTGCATTTATGAATATGTATTGATATGTGTGTGTGTTAATCATTTTTAATGCACAGTGTCTGTAAAAATATTGTTCCTTCCTCTAAAAATATCTGCCAGGTGTTTTAATATGTATAACAGAAGTCTGAAAATAAAAGACCAGTGTAATAGAAAAACACCCATTCATCATCAGTTCACTGACCATCTACAGATATGAACAGCTAATTTAGTCGGTGATACTTCTTCCTCCTTTTCCTCCCTGATTCACTGCAATTTCTCTTCCTGCAGTTGTCCAGTCCAGACTCTGTAGGAGTCTCAGAGAGCTCAATTTACAAAAAAGGCTTAAGGTATCCACTGAGTAACCAAAGAATTTACAGAAGTGACTTAATAAATAGCATACCAAACTCCTGTTGAGACACAACTAACTTCCTGGACAGACAACACTGATTACAGAAAATCTGGAGAAAAAAAAATATTAAAATCTATCAATTCCACAAGGGGATAAGTTGGTGTGATTTTTGTTGTTATTGGCAAGAGATCCTTCTATCTTCTGATACCCTCAGTGGTATGCAAAATGTATTTGCACATATTAACAGAAGCGGGTTATGGCTTCATGGTCTTGTTTTATCAAATATTTATGAAAGAAAGATATGTATGTGGTGTTTCTGACTTTAGTGAGCGGAAAACCAAATGTATTTTCCTTGGATCTGTATGCTGCAAATGTCTGATATGAAGTAATGTTCTTGTGACAGATTACTGCCAAAACTTCTTGTTTGTGAATCAAAACCAATGCAGAGATCATAGGCAGAGGGAAGCTGAACATCTGGGGAAGAGAGGAGAATTTTTTTACCTCTAGCTGCTGTCTTTGTATAGGACCAGTTAATCCGGGTTAAAATACAGGCCAGCTGTGAAAAGCCAAACTAAGAAATAAATCTCTCTCTCAAACTGCCACAAATAAAACACAGAAATCTGATCCTCAAGAACTGTATCCTTTCCTTAAGCAATATCCACAGGTAGACAGAGAAAAAATAATTTTGCATGTACCCTCCATGGCATGCACTAGTGTAGCAAGAAGAAGAAATGAGGAAGAAATGGCAAATAAATTTCTTCTTTGGTGATGGTCTGTGGCTGTGAGTTTGGGTTCTAGCACTGAATCCAACTTGGGATTTTAAGAACCTGCAATTCAGGTAACTGAGACGCTTCAGGAAACATCCAGCTTTTCTTTCTAAATGAGTCTATAACTAAATAGGATTAGGCAGGAGAAGATATTTTACCAGGAATATAAGGTAATTTCTTCTCTAATTACTAACCTATGCTAAGGAATTTTAAGTTCTCTCCAGGCTGTACAGAGACATATGTCTTTTCTTTCTCCAGAAATGTGTAACAAAGTAATTTCAAGCTTTTCTGTAAAATTGAATGTGCTTTCAATCAGACCTTCTAAGAAGTGTATAAAAGAGCTCTTAGCTAGTAATAAATTCTTCTTTTCAATATTAACAAATGGCATCAAAAGTCGCAATTTTAATAGCTGCAGAACATTGGGTAAGGAAATGAGGTTTGTCTGTGTTCATTGCTAACTTCTGCCATCTGACTTGTTTAGAGCTAGCATAATTGTAGTATTATCACTGTTATCTCCTATAAAAAAGTTGTGAGATATGGCCACATAGAAATGTGGTTGAACCTATAATGTTCAAACTGATATTTTTACATGGTGAATATCTACATTGGCCTAAACATTTTGGAAATGTTCAGTGAAAATCATCCTGTGTTTCTGAAAAAACATAAGGGGGGAAAATGTTTCCTATGTTAAGTAAGGAATAATACTTGTGGAGTTTTAAACCAGAACTATGCTTTTTTTTTTTTTTTTTTTAAATCCTTCTTAGAGACAGAATTGTAAGACTGAAGTGGGATGAAAGAAAACTCAGAAATTATCTCACTTTATTATTATTAACTTGAAAGCTAAGTATCTAGTCTAATTCTGTTTTAAGGTTTCTTAGATCAACAAAGAGAAAGACTTTCAAAGCATATTTCATCTTATATTTATCAGAACTGGGTGGGATAACTAACACACTTGTAACTTACACGGGATGGAGACCAACAGAACACTTAAGAAAGGGCTCCTGTGTTAACACACCTACAGCTTGGTAATCCCACACTTAGAGTAACTAAAAGAAAGGTGCAGAGAAGAGGGGCTTGGATTAAATGAAAAAAAAAAACAAAAAAAAAAACAAAAACAAAACAACAACAACAGATTAATAATTGAGAAAGATAGTCTTGGATTTTCATGTTTTTGTCGTGCATGAAGAAGTGAGTGAAATTCTTTGAGATTGGGAGGACAGATCATTTTTCTCTTCTCCTTAAAATAAACCGGTAGTGGAAACAGACACAGGTGAGGAGGAGTTTGAGACAGATGCTGGGCAAGAACAATATCTATGTAAGTCTAGGACTTGAGGGACACGCTGATAAAGTTATGTCTCTATGAAGGATCAACATTTTAAGTACAAGGTATGGAGATGAGTCAGAAGAAGAAATAAAGTCAATTAATCAAAGTTTTTTGAAAGTATATCATGGGATGTGGGAAGGAAAAAAAAAAAAAAAAAAAAAAAAAAGGATAACATATTTAGAGACAGTATTTGGGAGCCCTGGGTGGAAAATCTGAAGGAAAGGAGAATTTAGGACTTTTTAATAAGTCTCCAAAGGAATAGCAAATATTTGGTTTTTTAGATATAAAGAGGGAGACTAAAATGAGCAGCTGATCATGAGAAAGAGGTAACCTTGGTTCAGGAACAAACCTCAGGTGAGGCTTGAGAGAGGATGAAGCATGCTTTAGACAACACTGCTTCAAGTCTCAGTGATGCCTCCAGGCATAGCAGAGAGAAAGTTTTAGTCCTACTGACCATGCATGACAGCATTAGTGTATCTCCACAGAATGCAATTATTCTTTTCAGTTTACTTAAAGGAAAGAAAGCTCTAGGAAAATAAAAGGAATAAAACCTAAGAATATGTTAATTTTAATATTCCCTAGCTTTCACATACTAAACTTGGTAACCTTATTTCAGGAAATTAATGAAACAGTTTTTCAATGTAATTATTTATTTCTAATAGGGTTGAGTAAGAGCTTATAAATCCTAATGTTAGTAAACAAATTTTATGTTCTCTGGTTTGGGAAAAACAGGCTTTTATATTAACAACTATATGTTTCAGCTTTTCATTATGTCTTAGTGCTCACTAAGTCAGTTTTCTTTACATCTATTGCAACAGCAATTGGTTCTGTCACTAATTCTTCATAAATGATTTTATTGAAATGGAAAAGAGACAATGTTTTCAGACTTTAAAGAATATCTTAATGCAGTTCACTAATCTCTGCCTTATTTGAAAACTGTTCTTCATTATTAATAAAGCTTCTCCTGCCTAAAATAATTTCTGTTATTGCCATCTCCATATTTCTGTCCATAGAATGGTTCTGCTGGCTTGTCAGATTTAATCTCTAAAAAGCAGAGAAGTTATCAAAATATGTCAAAAATATATATGCATTAACATCTGATTTAGCCTAAGAAGGGAAGGAATAGAGTTTGAAGTGTGTGCCTGAATGAACTAATGAAATTTTAATGGCACTTCAGTTCTATTTATCAGATTTGTATTCTTCACAATTTTCTTTTTTTTTGCTTTTGTTGTTTAAAAAATTGCCGGTATTTAAGAAAATTCTGACCATCTGCCATGCTATTAGAGCAATTCAACTAACTTGCTTATAGACTCAGCAATTTTGCCATTCTCTAAAGAAAGAAGTTTGCCACATAGTATGTGATGAGAAGCTGACAGCTCTGAGTTCAGTGTCTTGTATCCAAAAGGAGTATTTTATTTTTTCTGCTATGATCAACAAAAATGCACAATCTTTAAGATTTCTTCTGTGTATATTTCTTCTAAAAATCAGAGCCCAGTGCTCTGTATATGCTTCTATTCATGTTTTCATTTCATGTTAGGACACAGAATAAAGGACTCGTTGAAAAAAATACAGGAAATTCATGACCAGAGGCCAAACACAACCTCACATCTGTAAGGTGGCTCTCTATGAAAAAGCCAGTAAACTAAGTTCAGAGCCTATTCATCAAATACTAAGAACTTCCATCTTTAGAATGCAATAACATGGGTTGCATTAAGAGATAAAGGGTGAAAAGATGGACATTTTTGCATTGTTTTAAATATGCTGCAACAGAAATGAACACCTTTTTGTACTATCCCAAATTCTTGAAATTTAAATTAGTTTTTTTAATTGAATTTAGGTTTAGTATTCTATTGAAAACAGGACAGAAAACAAAAATTTTGCCGATTTTGTAGCACTTTTCATCTTTGTCTACCTAGGAATATAACTGCTGTTATGTTATGATATTTTGGATTTCAGTTCTAATTTGCAGAGCTTTTTCAAAATCGTGTTCTAAATGACACACCTAGCCTTTTCCCACACACACTTGCACACATACAGAATAACATCCTTTGTACCTTTGCATTTCAGCACCTTCTGCCATCCAGTAATCTGAGCTTTGTCCAACAAAAAAAATGTCAGTGAAAATGATTTGGGTGCCTTGCTTTTACACTTTCTGTTCTGTATTGCATCTTTTATTTGTTTTTATTCTACATTGTGGCATTGTGAAAACAACTTCAAGAGAAAAAAAAAAAAAAAAGAAAAAAAAAGGAAAAAAAGAAAGTTCGAAGAACAGCAATTCCAAGTGCATTGAGATTGAAATAAAGAATGTTATGTCATCAGAGAGCAGTGACAGATTTAGATGTCTTTTCATTTACAGGCGTTTGGATCAGACCCTTGTAATTAGTAATCTTAGTGTTTGGGTATTAGTTTCTTAGTACAGATTAAGAAAGCCCACAAAATTTAAGCAGTCTATGCCAAAGATAGCAATGGAATAAATAAGAAGAAAGAGAGTAAAGCAAAGGCTGAATGAAGTTCCTCTGACAAGAATAACACAAGACTTCCTTCCTGCTGCTGAACCTGGAGGACTGCACTTGGTATTTGAATAAAGCTCTTTTTGCCTATGCATCATCAGCTCCCATGTCCATCTGATGACTAAATAGGATTAGTTTGGAGAAGGACAGCTAATAGTTCCAACTATATTTGTGTATGATTTCATTCCTGACTGGAGGAGCCCAGGATGCCCTAATGACAAGGATATATAGATGGAATAACCAGAATTCCTAGCAAATTTAGTTTGTGAGGATGGGATGATACATCTAAAAACATCTGCACAGTGGGACCCCTAAAACTCTGACTGCTAGTGATAATGCATCCTTCACCTTTCTGGCCCTGGACTCAGCTTGGTATCCCACTTGTAACTGCAAACTAAGTGCAAACTACAGATCAGAATTTTTCAAGAAATAACACAAGGTAGCATGTGCAGGGATTTCAGGAGCACATAATTTATAAAACAACATTACACAGAAGGCCGGTAGATGTGAGGGTAGCTGGGGTTTACTCTGTTCTTTCATTGTGTTGTTCAAAGAACTGGACTTGGTAAACAAATACCTAAGGAATGGCCAATTTCAACCTACTCTTTCACAAGTTCCACATATTTCTTTACTGTGAGGGCGATGAAATGCTTGAGCAGGCTTCCTAGAGAGGTGGTTGATTCCCCAAGTCTGACACTTTTTAAAGAAGCATTCAGATAATGCTGTTATTAATATACTGACGTTGTCGGGCATTGTGCTTTATGATCTCTGTTGGTCCTTTCCAACCCAACTATTCTATTCTAATCTAGTTTCAGAAAAATCAGGATTCCATTCCCCCTGTCTGGAATAAAAGAAGTCCAGGGAGATGCTTATCATGATTTATGTATTCAGTACAGACATACGTCTGAAAAAGACTTTACCAAAATAGCTTTGGATATTCTCCAAAGCCAGCTCCAACAGGGATCAAGGTCTGACTGAGCCCAAAGCTTGTGGCTTGGAGACAATTACTAGAAAAGCATGGGGTCCAAAGACAAATAGCTGAGAAGCATACCTGTGGTCAGTGCCCTTTTTTGCTCCCACCAGGCCAGCTTTCTCAGTACTTGGAATAACAGTCCATGCTCCTAAGCAACACCAAAATTGAACAGCAACTATTTCTTGTCTATGAACAGATTTTGACAGGGGCGCAATAATTTGGAAGTCAATAAAAAGAATTCTTTCAGCATTGCCTGTCTTTCAGACAGTGTTTCATCTCTGAATGTCAGCATCTTAGACACAGCTTCTTGCTAGGAGCTATTCTGCAAAGCAGCAGAGAGTAGGAGTCATCCTGCAGACTGTTAGATGACCACAATCTGCTGAGCTTTTTTTTTTTTACAAGTAGATTGAGACAGGCTTTGTCTTTGTCTGTAAGTTTATGGAAAGGATTATAAAGCAATATTTTTCTTCATATTAGTAAAACTTCAGCAGTTGAGTCCCTGCCTGATTTTCAGTCTTGTTTCTTGAATTGTTATTCTAGCCTGGCTTCCATGTTCTTGCCTTCCTCAACCCTAAATAAGACACAGAAACAAATTGCCATTTTAAGTGCTAAGGAAATGCTGATGATTTAAGGCATGGTTAAGCATTTATTACAGAACAAAAACACCTGAATCCACTCATTTTCTGTGGAAATAGTTACAAGATGATTAAAGGAATTCCTTTGTTCTGCTCTATACGGCAGACTGAGCCAGTGGAATTGGATTTGCACTGCCGTTCCTTAGGTGGAGTACAAGGTACAAACACTCCTGATATGATGTGGAAGTCAGTCTGTTCCTGAAGGGCCTAAAATCTACCTCCATTTCCGTAATGCTTTCCCCATTTCTTTTACTGAGCAGTACTGGCAGATAACGAACTAACTCAGGTCTCCATATAGAGTTATTTTTCAGGCAGAATGACCTCAGTTCATGCAATTTTACTTAATGTATTACTAACCAGGACACATCTGATCATTGATTTGTATACTGAGAAAAAAAATGAAAAATGTTTTAAGAAAAATTAAAATGGACACCTATTCTTGCAACTTCCAAGTCTCAGACTTCCTTATTTTTCTGCAAATTACACTCTGTCCCCCGAGCACCACTGCAGCCCCCACATTAACCTTGTCACTTGTGCCATGACAGTGACATCCCATCTGGAGAAAGCTGAGAGTGGCTGGGTTCTCATCTTACAATCGTAAGGGAGATTAGTCAAATAGATATAAAGGAATTCCACAAAAACACAGAAAGAGCTCACAGCATACTTAAATACATATTTTCCTAGCCCAGCCTTTATCCCCTCCACTTGACCATATTTACTCTCATATTATACATCTGCTCCCTGCAGAGATGCCTAAGCAAACATTTTTGCACTGTTTGATTTTCTCCCCTTTTATTTATTAATAAGGACCAAATTTAATTTGAGGAGCTGGCATTTAAATATCATGCAGTTTCAACAGGTTTTCTACTTTCAAGTTGTGATGCAATGATATTTCTGTAGTGAATATTAACCCCCAAAGATATTATTTTATTGTACTTATATGCTTTAATAGCTAGGACAACAGAAGCAAGAAAAGCTATCTACATGATATAAATTGAACACATTAGCTGTAATATTTTGCTATATTTAATATAAAATAGATGTGCTTTATAGATTTAAGCACAAATTGATACCTCATTTATGCAAGGAATATTTTCTCATGCAAGAAAATATTCTCTGTATACTGAACAATCAATAATTAATGTAGCACTACATTTTTGTTTTAATTTCCTATATTTATTTGATGTGTTTGGGTGCAATAAATCCCCTTAATGTGGACAGTTCTTGTTCCAGATACTGTAAGTCCTCCTCTGATGGGTTGACTTTGGCTGAGGGCCATACTCACATACAACTGCTCCCTCCCTCAACACAAGAAATTAGGGTGAGAATTTAAAGGAGGGGGGGGGAAGGAAGAAAAAAACAAAAACCAAGGACAGGGAGACTACTTATCAGTAATGGATAAGAGAGGATCAACTTGGGGAAAGTTAATTTAGTTCATGGCTCTCCAAAAGCCAACAGCTGTTCTGCAATTTTTCCCCAAGATCATTTTTGCTCCAGATTTCTCTACCCTTTCAAGCAGCAAAGCAGGAATGTTCAGGCCACAGTGTCTCCTCTCTGCTGCTGCTTTCCTCTCATGCTTTTTCCCTGCTCCAGTGTGAGCTCTCTACAGGCCACCATTTATTCAGGTAATAGCCATCTGCTCTGGCAGAGTTTCCTTCTTCATCTGCTCCACCACAACAACCCAACTTCTCTTTCTCTGACTTTTTTTTCCTATTGCTTTTCACTTTTTCCTTTCCTTTGCTTCATCCAGTGTTTTCAGCCATTTCTTAAACACACTTTTCCTTAGAGGCCTCACCAGCCTCAATCAGAGAATCAGCTGTACCCTACATTGGGCTGCTGGGAATCACCTGCAACTGGCAGAAAAAAGTAGTTGCATCATAGTGCAGCTTCAGCCCTTTATCACTAAGGCACATAAGCTGCCAAAACCTCAGCAGGATCACCTCATGTACAGCCCCCAGGACTCTGGTTTAAGTATTCATAGTTACACAGCCTTGTTACTCTTTTAATTGTATAGTGAGCCTAGAACAAAGAAGCTAGATCTTTATTTCCTACTTGTACCATTGCTGTAGCAAACTGCAGTCTTTCAGCTTCCTTCCTCCCTGATAAGAGAATATGTTGCAGCTGTGACCCAACCCAGTTATTTATTAATTAGAGTCCCAGGGAAGATTGGTGGTTTGATAAGGAGGCTGTGTGGGAGCTGGTGGTGATGTATTGCAAGTCTTGTTTCTTGACTGGTAAGTGTAAATGTTTTTTGTTCTGTTTTGTTTTACCTTCCAAAAAAGTGTTGTGTTATGTGTGAAAGTGCTGTATTAGTTTGTTTAGAAGTATATTGAGCCTCAGTGCCAGTATTTTCTGAGGGGGAGTTGTGTGGCTGTTTTGTGTGGGGATGAGACCAAAAAAAAAACCCCATGTTGGTTTTATTCTGGTCTGAAAAATGTTGAACTACTCTATTAGGTACCAAAGATTAAAAGAGTGCTTTTTTTTTTATTTCTCCAATGTCAGTAGCTGTAAGAAATTGTGTTAAGTCTTTGAGGGAAAAGTTGATTAAAAAAGTGGGACTTAAGGAGGCTCTGCATACAAGAGGAAAGGCCTGTCTTGCCCTAATGCTTGCAGGTCTCTTTTCTTAGAGTGGGAAGACCTTGAAGGCTTGTGATTGTAGTGGACCCCCTCAGGGTTTGGAGCACCCCTAGGAATTGGTGCCTGCAGGTGATTGACCTTCTCTGGATTGAGAATACCTTGTGGTTCCATGATCTGTGTTGGTGTAGAGGAGTAGAAAGGGTCAAGGAACAGTGGCAGAAAAGAGTAAGAACCTGTAGAAAGAAATGGTTATTTGCTGTCCCTGCTATGTTGTGTTGCCTGTTGCCTTAGAGGTGATTGAAAAGTACAGCGTGTTCACCTACTGAAAGCAAGGCAGATAGAGTATCTAAGAAGTGATGAGCAGAGGTGTTGAATTGAAGTTGGAGGAAGGTGAAGAAAAGATTTTTGCTGAAGTGGTTTAGTTATTTTCCTGCTCTACTTATTATCAAAAGCTTCTGTTAACTAGGAGTAATGTAATTGAAATGCACTGGCTTGGGACTCCAGGGCACACTGATGAAGGATATGGGCAACACCTGGTGAAGCTGTGGGCTTGTGTTGGAGTAAAAAAGTTCTAATTCTGGTTGTTTAGTGTGATTTGATCTTTGATGTGACACTGCACTAGTGTGATTTGATTGCACAGTCTAGAGTGGACATTTGATATGAAATGCAGGACTAGTGTTGGATTTTTTGGAAGTGGGGAGAAACACTGCTGAACTTAGCATCCTAACTTTAACATATTGTGATTTTTATGCTTAAAGCTTTCTTCTTGGATGATTAATATCTAAAATGCTATCTTTTCTTTCAAGTGCTTTCAAAATTTACTGAGTAAATTTTTTATACATGGGAAACTAAATTCTGTATGGGATGTAGTAGAGCTCAAAGATTGTCATTCTTATTTGTGCAAAAGTAACTCCTAATTTACACTAGATAGAGGAGGTTCAGAGAGGTTGCAAGTGATACAGTGGAACTTGCTTTATGACAAATTGAACCTTGTTTTCCTGCTTAGTACTACCTGAGACAACTTGATTATTGAGTTGTCATACTCAGTATTTCTGTGATGGATCATGTGACAATTTATGAATTTGAAAGATGTTTCACAGTGTTATCCTTTTATCATTGGTAGAAAAATGGCTGCCTTATAATTATGTAATGCAATCAGATAGTCATGAGGGAATGTATCATATATACAAATATATATTTATGAATATCTACACACATAAACTGGAAATTGTTTTCAGTTTTTTGAAGGCTATAGAACTGAGTTAAGAAGTGAGAAGAAAGTATGTGTGTATTGAAAACATTTACTCTAGCTTGTTTATCTGGCTTAAATGAAAGCAAGAAAAACTTGACGTTTTACATGGAAAAACAATTTAAGAATTTTGTTGCTGTTCAGATAAACAGAAATAAGGTGTAATGGCAATATATTGTTTCAAGACTGAGTCATTAGAGAATACCTCACTTTCTAGTTCTGGAACCCAGAAAAGCTCCCGACTGCAAATAGGTACGTACCATTAAAACATTCTTTGTGTAATATTTTCAGCTTCCTCTTGGGACAGGGAGAGGATACTTAGAAAGGCCATTTCACAAAAGAAACTGGGTCTTTTTAAACTTTCTGAAGTTCATGTCCTAGCAAGGATATCATCACCAGAAAACAGAACTAAACCCTTTGTATTCCCCATTAAGCAATTAGTATTGTTATGCTTTCAGAAATAATAATGTGATTGTTAGAAAATATAAAAGAAGGCTATGTAAATAGTAATCTGAACTTTGAGTTAACTATCAAAACATTGGCAGTGTGAAGAAAATAATGAGCAAATGTCAAATTTTCTGACATGGAAGTTAAAACTAAAGATATCACAAGTCAGCTTTTTTTGTTATGACAAATATAAAATATATATTACTATACCATTTAGGTAAATTATCTTTGGCATGCAGAAATATGTATCCCTTCCATATATTTTTCTCAATAATATCTTGAATAATTTTACATGAAACAGATGTCTAAAGCATGTACTATGCAGTTGCAGCCATAAACATTATTTAGAACTATAGATCTACAAATTCCATTTTACTATCTTTATGAGGAGGGAAGGTTGCAGAGAGGTCTGATTTCTAAAACAGTTGTTTTTTTCTAGGATATGTGGAAACTGATTTTTAACATAGGTTAATATGCAGATTATATGTAAATATTCCAGCCTAAATGTCTTCCTCATCATCAAAAAGATGTGTAGTGCTAGTGTGAGTTTATTAAACAAACCATATCACAGAAACGCTACTACAGATTTTTTTTCCTGAATTCCATTAAACATCTGTAACAGTTTTGCATGTCCTTTTTTTGCTCCATGTCTCTGTGGAAGTCAAAGTGGATTTATTAGTTTTTCTTTAAAAAATTCTTAAATAATGATAATCTGGAATAGGTTCAGAACGCTATGGAGTCTGTCTTTGAGAATTCAAGCAAATATTTTACTTCAATATGCCTGTGTGGCTTATATGATTAACTCAAGGAAGCTTGTGGGATTCTCTTCTGATTAGTCCTATGCTGTTTCTGTGAGTACCTTCCAAACAAAAAAATACTAAGATTACACTTAGACTCATTTATAGCTTCAAGCAGTAAACTTACTTTTAATCCTTACTGGGAGCCAAAGTGAGAAGGATGTTTTATTGTATTTATTTTATTTGTGCCTCTTCCACAGCCTGCTATGTTCACTTTCTTCTGTTGGAGCTGAGTAATACTGATTCATCTGTCACCCTGTCAGGGTGATGTTTTTTTAAGATACAATTTTTTACTTAAAAACTATTACCTTTCAAATTCTACTGTATATTTAGATTTTCAGTTCTTACTTCCAAAGCTAGTGCGTTGTGGTTCTCAGATGTGATATACTGTCAGTATAGTTACTAGAGTGACTGAAAGCTACAACACAATGATATGAATATAACATTTCTACAGGCATGAAACTTAAGAGTGCTAATGAGAAAAAGCATTAACATAAACTTGAAGAGCGGCGGTTGTGTTGGATGCTTGAGGTTCAGATTCAGCTACAAGCTTAAAGAGCTGAAGTTAATGCTTTGGGCTTCCTTACAAGATAATGCAGGATTGTTGAACTGCCTACATTCCGAGTGTGTATGCAAAAGGATTCATAATTTTCTAAACTTAGAGATTTAAAAAAAAAAATCAACAAGCTCTGTAGAGAAATAACAGAGCTCAAGACTTTAGTGAGGAAGTCTAAACACATTTTTTAATCCAATATCCGTTGAAGTTAATGGTCAAATGCTGCCTACATTAATGGGTGTGGGATTATTTACATATACTCTTACCTGTGGAAGTCCATCATACTTATTACTGATGTTTGTCATCAGTGCGGTATGGGACATGTTCCTGATTAACAGAAGGAACTTGCAATTATTCCTGGTGGAAAGCAGTAGGTACTGCAAACAGTTTTTTAGGTAAACATTGAACACAGTGTTTCATTGACTTGTCAATTTATCTTTTAATCATGCAAAATGCTTCATTTCTGTATGGTTTCAAATTTCTTCTATTGCAGTAGTTGTGATGCTAGAATCAGGATGTCAAGAAACACTTGCCTTTCTAATGAAGAGTAGCCCAGTATTACTGTCTTCTGAAAGCCAATTTTGTTTTATTTTTACCCCTCAAAAAATGCAAGATTCTATCTTGCTTCCAAAGGAGTTGAGGATAAGGGAAACAACTGAAACTAAGTTATTACTCAAGCTTTTCAACAAGACAGAGTACTTTTCTCTAACAACGTTTTGGTCTTAGAAGTGACAAAGGAAGAATACACATGCATTTCATTTCTGTTGTGTTCTGCCCCCCAAAGAAAAACTCTTTGGTCTTCCAGCTTTTGTGTAGTATCATTAGAGTAGGAAATGTTCAAGGAATGTTTGGATTTTGTGTTGAGGGATATGGTTCAGTGAGAACTTTTGGTGATAGGTGGATGGTTGGACTGGATGATCTTGTAGGTCTTTTCCAACCTTGGTGTTTCTGTGATTCTGTGAAATGTCAGTTTTGAAATGTGTGCAGTTGGTATGTCTGGAAAACGTGGCTCCACTCTTGGATAAAATCTTGAATTCCACCTAATCCCTTGGTGTTTTCGAAGGCCTTTTATTATTCAGAATTCTTAAGATTCTTTCCATCTGTTTTGGTAGCTGTGAGTGGTCATTCTAGATGTTTGTTTATGGAACAGTTTGTAGTGAGACTTTATACCAATTGAATATACTCAACACGAAAAAGTCTTGCTGTGATCATGGGCACGTTTCAGTGAAAACTGCTTCCAAGCAGGGGGCGGAGTGAAAGAATTATTTCCAATTCTAAAATAATTTTAGCTTAGTGGAACTACTAGTTTATTTCCAGGGCAGCCATAAATTGCATGTTTCAAAATGAGCATTGTGTTGGAATGAGAATTGTGTGTCCAAGACTAATTACTGGGGTAGAAGCAGCATCAGCAAATCTATAACCAGGTAATTTACATGCAGGTGAGTACAAAGGTACTCAATCTAGAATAATCAGACCTTCAGTCCTGTATATATAACGTTTAATAAATTTAGCCTGTTACTGTGAGGATGACCAGCAAATAGTTACAGTGATCTTGAGAGGGAAGGGGGGGGGGAATAACATTTTTATATAGTAGTGGTTAGGAATACTAGCAGTAATTCTGGTCTGCTGAAGTGCCAAAACGCCCAGCCCCAAGATAGTTGCAGTCTAAAACAGTGTGAGGAAGTGCATCAAAACCAGTGCTGAGCTCTGGGAAGGAGGGGGGGAAAGGCTGAAGTCATGACTTTGCCATACCAAGCACACTGTGCTTTCTGTACTGTGTTTTCTGAGCAATAACTCTGTCATAGCTGATGGATTAAGGCTGACAGCCTCTCAGAGAATCCATCCACCTTTATGCCCTTATCTCTAGACTATCTGAGCCTAGTCCATTAAATAAACAATGACCATGTTCTATCTTGCTTGCTCCCTACTGTATCCAAAGGAGTAAGCTAGGGGATTGCTCTGCTCTTTCTAAATGAAAGGATTTCAGAGAGCTGCTGAACTTGCAGGAAATCTTTGTCAGGATTTTCACTTGGCTCTTAATGCCATGAGTTCAGAGGTTGCTTTTTTTCTTTTGACTCATAAGTTTTTTCATCTATTTCCTGTAGTTCTCATTTCCTCCACCACGACCTGCACTCTGCCAGGCAGCAATAGGATAATTTAAGGAAAACCCAGCTTACCAGTAAAGTAAGAATTATTTCATCTAAGTAATCTGAAAGTTGGTATTCTGGCTAAGGTTCTACGCTTCAAACAGAGAGAGCTGCACAGAACAGTGTAACATACCTTTAGCCACCAATATTTCTCCACTGACAATATGTTACTTGCAGGAAAAAGTGTCTTAAGGACAGACAGACTTCTGCCTATATGGATAAAGTTTAGCTGGTGAAAGGATTTGAAGTAGCTACTGTGGTCTTTGCTGTACTTCATGTAGAATAATATCCAGATGTACGAACTGTTTGAGAATGATATAGAAAAACATTAAGCTTCATGTTACAAATGAGGCTTTTCTGTCCAAATTAGAGAAAGATGAGCTAAGGGACAGGCAGGGGTCACAGAAGTCAGAACAGATTTCTGCAATAGAAAGAGAGAAGCCTTGATAGCGTAATAACTTGTAGAAAAATTCAGAACAAAAATGTCATTACTGTCCACGGAGTTGCTACAAGTTCAGACTATAAGTGACAAAGGCCTAAAAGGTTATACTAGCCTGGTTTCCTTCCACATGCTTAAATTATGGGAACAGAAAAGAAAGCATGAATTCAGGAATAGTTTCATGATGTTCAAATTATTAAGAGTGTTAGAGGGTATATTTCCATTCTTAAAGGGAACAGTATTGTGGTTTGATAACTTCTTCTTGCACTAGCTTTTATCACCAGCTTGTGAGAGTTAAAACAAAAATGGATGGTGGAATTAGAGACACTCCAGAGTGTATAGCAATGTTTTGTACTGCCTGCCTGTCCGAAGCCTATCTGGGTCCTTGAGTTTTGGGCACAGCCTCGCCTTTACTCTTTTAGTTGTTTAATATCATTAATTTCTGAAGCTTCTGATATAAAGGAGTAGTTAAAAGGGCGAGCTAGTAAAGAAAACACAAAACTAAGTATCTTCAAGGATTTACTCTGACTAATATCCAGCATAAGAAATTGGCATTACTTTCTGTTGTCATTTAGTCTTTTAATAGACTAAACATGACTTGCAAATTGATTGCTCATTGCTTATTTGGCTGTTATTTTGCTACTGTGTCAGACTTCATTTGTATATTTGAACAACAACATTTTCCAGGTCACCATATCTTTTTCTTTATACTGAGAATGCAAAAATCAAGAGCACAGTGAATTGATTAGTCTGGTACCAGAACAGTCACAGAAACTGACTTGAGAACCTTGTGCATAAATAATAAGAAAATAAAGACACATTAATTTTGGCTTATTGATGAAGCAGAAGTTAACAAAGGGCTAAGCATGATGAAGTGAGAACTCGCTCTCAGCAGTTGACATCCCTGGTTTATATGAAGCTACACTGTTATAAGGTGCACTGTGTGTAGTTTGCTGGCTTACTGAACTTACAAACTGGTGCTCTACTTGACTTAATTGTACTTTTTAACATAATGATGCACTAGTTAAAAATGTAGTTGTTTTAGTATATCACTTCCCACTTGGTAGTTGCAGATGTATTAGGAATGTTGCCAAGGAAACATTCAAGGGTAAGGAATTTCAATAATTAAACAGGTAATTGAGTAAAGCATGTAGTTTGCCTCATTTAGTGAGAGAGCATTTTATATTTTAGTTTGTATTGCAGTTAGATTTGTTCATGAGGAATTAGAACCTAGAAACATGTAATCTATGAGTCTGAATGTTTCTGATTGGAAGAGAAACAGTCAATGGTTGTTAAGATATTGTTTATGAATGCTGGAAATTACTGTCTTAATACATTATAGTATGACAAATCTTTTCATTTTAATTAATTAGAGTGCAAATGTCTTATTTGGCAAACGTTTTTCATTCTATCTTAACAAAATCTTCTAGATTTTATAATGTCAGTGATGGGAATTGAGTGAGCTCACACTTCTGCCCAAGTCAGTGAAGGAGGCAGAAAATGCATGAAGCCTTTTAGACTTTTAAATGGGGAGGGAAGGAGACTTTCAGTTGCAAAACACTTAGATTTCATTTCTTCCAGCTCTTTTCGCTCCTGGATCAAGGTACTGAAAAGCAGGATAATACTAAAAAGCAGGGTAGTTATTCTTTGGTATAGGAATTAAACTATTTTTTGTTTATGAGGATGTTCGTTTGTGAGGATGGCAGTGTGCTATCTAGCATTGCTTTCTCTAAATCTAAATAATCTAAAGCCTATTTAATTCCCTGGGAGGAGAATACCTGATATTTGTAATGTCTTGCATTTTATTTCTTATAATACAAACCTATCTAGCAAAGACAATCATGGAACAGCTTAGTTTTGAAGTATTGTGGAATCTCCATCCACTGAGATACTCAAAGCCCTGTTTGACATAGCACTGAGCTATTTGCTCTAGATGACCCTCCACTGAGCAGGGGAGATGGACTGTGAGTTCGCACACAGGGCAAATGTGTTCCAGTTCTCATTTACGGAAGAAAAAAACATTATTCTCATGTTTGAACTCTCAAGTCTTCCAGTGATGCATACAGAGTATATTTCTTCATCAGAAATAACGCAGGTCTCCTTGTGACTATGGTCGGAAATCTCTTCCTTCCTATTTTGCACTGTGGCACAGGCAGAGGAAAGGAAACTACTGATTGTGCTGTGGATGTGTAAGGCTGTACACTCATTACAGTGACTAATGTAAAATAAACAATTAGCCAAGATATGAATCAGGCCTTTCTCGTTGTTAAATTAGTCAACTGTTGCACCTAGGCTGAACTTTTCAACTGAAAGTGCTATGCAGAAAACTGCAACTTCAAGGTGATGAAAAATAACTTTCAGAAGTATTTAACCTCTGAATATCAGTCTCTTGACTAGAAGTTTTTTGTTTTTTATGAACTTTATTAACTTATGATATAAAGCCTCTCTTTTTGTTCTGAAGTTTCTCACAATTACACAATGAAAATTTTTACATCCACGTGAACTGATCTGCATTTTGACCATGCAAGATCAATCTCTGTCTTAAATATGTTATTAGCCAGATCGGTTTGAAGTATGTATCATTATTATATTGGAAGAATTGAGTATCACTGGTCAGTACTTTGGCAGTGGTTGTTAGTCCCCAGTCATGGGATTGCTTCAATGATAGTCATGGCTATGCTTCAATGATTCAATCACATAAAAATAAGAGTTGAGGAGAGGGTTGCACCAACCATCTGATAATGCTCTTTGGTAAAATGTTTTATAAGTCTGTAATTATGATAAAAATAAACTTAAAAAATTATGGCCTTCACTAACCACTGAGTGAAGTATCTACTGAGTGATATAGATGGTAGGGATGTCTGGATATTCTTTATTGTACTACTTATTTTGTATCTTATAGGTATTTGTCTAAAACTACAGTTGAAGCTTAGAAAGTTGGGACACTCAGTGATAACTATAGTGAGGAATTCAGGCCTTCAAAAATAGTGATTAGTTTCTTTGGAGTAGTGGAAGTATATGGAAGGAAGGAAGCTAGGAATTGGGACTGTGACTTGGAAGGTAGGATGATTAAATGCAACTAAAGGGAAAATGTATTATGTTCCTGTGTTTGTATTATACTCTTCCCTACATGACTGTGGACATTAAGAGTAAATAGCTGGTCTTTACCCTTGGCACCAGAGTTATGTAAAGGGTCCTAGTTCAAGTGCCTTGTAATTGATCTTATTTTGATGTACAGAAAACTGAAATAAATATGGGAGTTTTCTACTTCAGGTTATGCAGGTTTTTTATTTCATCTAAAGATCCATGCAAGACAAATGTGGAGTGAATTTTGGGCCTGATTAATTGATTGAAAAAGAAACTTTTAATGGCTGTTTGCTGTGTTTTCATGCCCATCTATTGTTTTGGCTGTCATCCTTTCTCTGAGCTGATCTTCATATTGCCACCGGTGACTGGTTTGGCTTCCTTGCAATTGCTGATGTGCTTTCCTAAAGTAGAGAAGGGGAAAATGAGATGACTGAGAGAATTTTGAGATGTATGGCTGAGCCTCTGAAATGCTGCTACTGTCAGACTGCCTGCTGGGGTACCTTCCCATCTGAAAGAGTGGGAATGAAGTAGCACAATCAAAATCAGCAGGACTGAGGTAGAAAGAAAAATGTACAGCTAACCTGGGCTTTCCTGCTAACTTGCATTCTTTTCCTCTGCATCCATCCATGCAGTTAAATCCTGTTAGCAATTCTGGGTAAGGCAGAAGTTGCAATTACCAGAATTCCTACAGGAATTGAATTTTTTTCTATCTAAACTCCCTTGATTTCTTAGTGAGTTCTTGTGACATAGGCCTTATCACTTCTTTGGCTCCTAGCTCATTAACAAAAGATGGCATTTCACAAAAAACTTATTAACTCAGGCTTTCCCCACCCAAATTATTACTCCTATGTTAGTTTTCTAAGGACTTCTACAACTGCAGAAACTTCTAAATGCATATTACCCAATTTTGTCTGTACAAGTCTCCCTTGGTTATGGTCTGCTGTTAAGTAACCATCAACACAAAACTTTCCATCTGGTAATAAAATCAGCAAGTACTTTGAAATAGTAGTTGCTGTTATGACTGTTATAAGCTGCTTTCATAAGGTACAAGAAAAACCTTTGGAAAGGTTTCATGAGATGACTAGTTCACAGAGGTAGTTTCTGTTTAATCCCCATTAGAATGAGTTTAAACAGAAAAGCACGGCAGTTCATAATCTTCTCAGTGCTCCCATCATCTCTTTTTAATATTTATGACTCTGAATACTCCTCTTATTCCTGTTATCTCTTTAAATGCCCAATCATTTTTCTTAATCCAGTTAAACCTAATAATATCTTGTGGCAAAGAGTTCTACCACTGAGCCTTTCTATTATAAACTATTCAGTAATTTAAAAATTGCCTGTATCAGACTGACTCCCTCCTGCTTCTCACTCCCCAAAGTGTTTGGATTAAAGATGAACCTGGACCAAAGCCTGACATCAGAAAAATGAGCAAGCTGGGTTTTGGAATCAAGATCTGAAACACTGTGGTTGTTTCCTATCTTTTTGCATAAACATGTGGGGTTTCTGAGTACTTATTTTCAGCTGATGAATTTCAGTCTTCCCTTGCTGATTATCTTTAAGAAAAGATCCCCTTAGAAGGGATGGGGGGGAGGGGGGGGAAATCTGGAAAGGAACCTAAAAATTGACAGGGGCAGAATCAATTATAAAGACCTCCAACCATTTCATGGTATAAAAGGGAAAAATTGAACATATTTTTTTGTGTATACCTGATTCAGGGTGTTGTCATCTTGTAATGCTCTCCCCTTTGCATTACAAAAGCAATAGGTAACTGTAGTGAATGGGCTGATCTCTAGCTAAGCTAGAGTGTAAAAGTAGCTTCACATTTCAATAATGTCAAATCTTTGGGGATAACTGCACTGTCATCTTTAGAGCTGTGGAAAGGAGTGGGAACAGTAGAGGTAGCAAGTCTTGTTTTGTTTCTGCAGTGAGAGCTCTGTCAGTGAGGGCCACTGGGACACAGATGGGTGTGTGCATGTGTTTTCTTTAGGTTGGGTGTGCTTCAAAGTTGGTCAAATTAATATCAAATAGTCTTTGAAGACATAACTTCAAGTTGTGCAATTTATATTCTGAACTTACCACATTGTGTCAAAATACATCTGCCTGCCGATAATGTTTCAGTAAGGATGTACTACTGCATTTCCTTTTACTACAACACTTTAGATCTGTGTTAAAGTGCAAATACTTCTTTTATAATGTTTATTTTCTATCACTTTTTCTATATATGTGTATCTCAGTTCTCTCCATTTCTATGGACTCTTAAAATGGCTTTTATCTAATTCTTACACTATAAGAACAAAATTAACATTGACTGTACCTGTTGTTTCCTCTTCTCTCACAGAGGAAAAATTCTTGAAAAGGTATCACATTTTAGTATAGTTTCAAGTATGCAGTTTTGGTGATGAATACTTCATACTTAGAATAGAAAGTGGTGCAAATTGAGTAATTATCGAATGTCTACAGATGAGTAGAATTCCATGAGATGTTCTGTTGCTTTCAGGTGAACTGGGAGATGGTTTTACAAGCACTAGCAAGTAGCACTAATGTGCTCTAGTTTGGAAAATACATGAACTAGTGGCTAAAACTAACATGAAATCAGTCCTTTTATTTTTCTTTGTTTTCCTTTGGCAGAGTAGATATTAGTGTTATTTTCAATCTGTCACTGATTAACTCCTTCTGTTATGCAACTAGTAGAGGGTAGAAATTCCACATCTGCTTTTTTTTTTTAATTGTCCATTTTCTGGAAACAAAATGTAGAAAATGATTCTATAGATCTGTTTATGAAGTTTCTTGATTTTGCTTTTTTGTGTGTTATGCCCATTTGAAAAACAAAAAACTATTAACACATGGTTTTGTTAGTCCTATGTTCTCCATGTTCTCTTATCTGTTTTATATTGTGGGAGCTATTGGGAATAGGTGAACGGTTGGACTGGATGATCTCTTAGGTCTTTTCCAACCTTGGTGATTCTATGATTCTATTCTATGATTAATTAACGAAGGAGTTTCTGTTTAGAAAGAGCGAAGTGGCAATAGAAATAGTAGTTACCCATAGGATCTTCCAAGATCTCTGTACTTAACATTGTGCTGTAAAAATACAATGTGATCCTTGTAAGGAATCTGAAGAGTAAGAAAGCTAGATCGAGTTATGAGGGGAAGAGGTGGAAACAGTTTAAAACTGGAATGCCTAAATTCTGAAAATTTGTTGATTTGTTTATTGTGAAAGCTAAAAGGGAGAGAGCACTGAACTGATCAAGAATTGAATAGTTTTTATCATGAAAGACTACTAGCTAAAGAAATAAACTTTTTTGCTAGCTTCTTCTACAGTAAAACCCTATAGCCCACATCTACTTAGTGGTGAAGACCAGCAACACCCCCTAATAAATTTTAAATGCTTGGTCATGAACTTTGAGGCATGATTTCTCTTGAAACAAGTAGCATCTCTAAGCTTTTTGAATTTTTGCCATATTCCTTTATACTACATTCTCTACATTGCTGATTCTGAATTTCCCTTTAAATATCTGGCCTCTGGTCTTTTGTTGCATATACCTCATATATAGCTGGAATGAAGAAAAATTTTAAAAGCTGATTTTAATTTACTGGTGTTGCATTGCCCAGATCAATATTATTGCCTTTAGAAAGGTATCTTGTCATTAGATTGGCCAGTCAGAAAAAGAGGATCACTAAAAGCTTTGACTTTAGTTCACTTTTTCTAATAAATCATAGAACTATAGATTGATTCAGCATATTTTGTTCCTTTTCAAGTAGAAAAGGTTTTTTTTCAGAAGAGTGACTGTTATTGTCATATGTGATTTTACAAGATGGGATTAAATGTGTTTTGCAACAATTTAGAGCCCAGTGGTTTTTCTTTGTGCAGCTTGGGTGTGTTGTGGCTGTTTTACTATGGCAATAGCTTTGACCATTCTTTGCTAAATTAGTATATGATTAACAAGTAGATTGTGTTGATGTCTAACAAAGTGATAGTCCATTCTTTGCCTCTAATGGAAACATTTTTACATTTAGCCTAGCCAATAAATGTTTAAAGTTGCATGAAAGATTTTTCCAATAATTTTATGGATTTATCTCATAACAAACAGAAATCGATTTTTATGCTTATAATAGACAATTTGCCGTGCTTAATAAACTTGTATTTATAATGAATATCTTGAGTCTTGTTTGTAATTTTTTTCATTTTATTGCCTTCTAAATATGTATTTTTTGGTGGAGAAGGGAGATGATATTTAGTGATCAATTTCAAACTATCAAAGCATGACTGAAATGTTAACTTCTCATAACATTTCACATCTGCAGAACTAAAAGGAATTAACAAGCTATAAAGAGCAAATCTTTGCTGTACTTAAATCCAGCTACCATCTAACTAGTGCTACATTTAAAAATGTATATTCTGGAGTCTGACTAGATCTGTAAATATTTTGCAAGAAATGAAGAAGTAGAAATATAAATCTCTAAGGGTAAGAGAATACCATTGTTAATGATGCCCTTTGTTTTGCAGTATTTGAGAGTATTAAAGATTTCCACCCTCTTTGCTAGATGTCAACCAACTACAGCAAACTGACTTTCTAATGTATTCTGTGATTCTTTAGAATAGTTATTTCCTAACAAGAGTTATTGGACTCTAGGTGCCCCTGTGCCATATAGATATATGTATATTTCCTTTATTATGGAAATTCCAGCATAAATATATCATGTTTTTCTTTAGTCCTTTTAGCCTGGAAGTTCTAGGTGCTTAATCGGGGTTATATCACAAATCAGTAAGCAAGACTTTGAAACTTGGTTGTGGCTGAATAGGTTAGTTCTGCTGCTAGGTCTTTCCATTTAACCCCACTTCAATTTATGAATTATTCCAATGACATAGCAGTGGAATGTTACTCTTGATTAATAATTAGTGGGCATATAATTTTTAACAGAAAAATTGTTTATGGAAGTTCAGTGACAACAAACTCCAGATGGCTCAGGAAAAAATGCTGCTGGACTTGAGATTTTCCTCCTTTGCAGTCATTGTTTTGCTACCTGCCATAGTGATCTAGGAATTGCATTAAATGACAGAAGTGTTAAATTACTGATTATCAGTATGCTATGTAAAAATGTTTTCATGGTCTTTGGCAGATTCACCTCTAGAACTTTGTACTCTATCTAGAAAATATATTTGAAAAGACTGTCATTCATAACTACTACCAGGGCTACTCTGCCCTGGTGAGGCCTCATCTGGAGTACTGCTTCCAGTTCTGGGCTCCCCAGTACAAAAAAGACAAGGATCTCTTGGAAAGAGTCCAGCGGAGGGCCACGAAGATGGTGAAGGGCCTGGAGCATCTCTCCTATGAGGAAAGGCTGAGTGAACTGGGTCTATTCAGCCTTGAGAAGAGAAGACTGAGAGGGGACCTGATCCAGGTCTATAAATATCTAAGGTGTGGGGGGCAGAATGGCGAGGCCAGACTGTTTTCAGTGGTGAGTGGAGACAGGACAAGGGGAAACGGCTGGAAACTGCAGCATAGGAAGTTCCGCACAAACATGCGCAAGAACTTCTTTACAGTGAGGGTGACGGAGCACTGGAACAGGCTGCCCAGGGAGGTGGTGGAGTCTCCTTCTCTGGAGATGTTCAAGACCTGCCTGGATGCCTACCTGTGCGACCTGGTGTAGGGAACCTGCTTTGGCAGGGGGGTTGGACTCGATGATCTCTGGAGGTCCCTTCCAACCCCTACAATTCTGTGATTCTGTGATAAAGACATTCACTTCTATTTATGAAGATATTCAGTGTAGTAGCAGGAAGACTTACTTTTGGCTTCTAAGTGGTTATTCAAAGTTCTGTTAGATTTTTTTCTTCTGCCTCTGCATTATGTCTGCCTATCTAGACCTGTTGCAGAGTATCTCACGCTTTTGCATCTAAATATACTGGAACTTTAAGAAAGGTGATAAACATGATTAGTGGAATGCATCTCATGGTAGCCTGTCTAGAAGATAAGTAACCAACATGGAAATAAATCCTTAGCCTTCCTCAATCCAACAGTAGATTGGATTTCATTCCAGTGGCTCCCACTGAGATGTGTGAGCACTGAGTGCTTGGCTCATTCCAAACTCATATTAATTCTTCAGCCAAGTCCTCGAAGTTCTAGGACCGGCCAGTGTTAAAAAATACATGTAGCCAAGCAAGCCAGATGATTGCTTGGGTCCTCTGATTCCAGGGTTTCCTGTCAGAAACAGCTCTCTCCTCCAACAGATTACCTTACATCAGCTGGTTTGTGGTAACTGATGCTTGCATATTCTTACCTACTGTGTATAATTTAGTACCTTCCACTTAATCTTCCTTGGAGTGCTATAATACATAGTGCTGACCTTGCTTTACATTTGATAGGTACAAGAAGCTCAGGGAGCCACTCTGCCAGAGATCATATTCTTCCTCAACATTAGCAGAAGTGATTAAACTCTGAACTGTTCTTTGTCTGTATATAATCTATGTGTTTCATGCTTGATACTTTTTCTAGATGCATCAGTCCTAATTGATTAGTTTTGCCGTTTTGCATTGTCTTTTTTATTAATTCCTGAAAGATAGTTTACTTGCTGTGTCTGGTTTAAAATTAGGACATAATATTTATTTAATTTTACTGCAAAATCAATTATAGACATATCTAGACTGTTTATAATATATCATTTATCTTTTGAATGGTGTTCTGAATCTTTTTTAATAGTGTGCGTGATGGGTTTGAGGTTACTGGATTCTGACTTATCCAGTAAAGAGAGTCTCTTTCTCAGATAGCAGAAGCAATAGTTTGGGGCTTTTGCCTTTTAAGTTATGAAAAGTGATGATGGTCGGGAAAGTAGTGACTTAATCCTAGGCTGGACAGAAAGCACTATTCCTGCTTTTTTTTACTTCTCAGTCTCTAACTTTTTTTGTTCTTTCCTCTTTTTTATCACTTTTTCAAGAGTCTCATCCACAAGTCATTTCAGGAAGGGCATACTGGTTGAAAATTTGATCAATTACTTCTTGTGATACAATTTAGCTTTCCAAATGTTCTTTATTCCACCTGCATTTTTCTCCTTGCTTGCTCCATGTGCTCATGTTGTGTCATCAGCAGCTGCAAGAAATGCCTTTTGGGCTCTTGACTCCTAGATATGTCCAGTTACATGCACTGTCTTCTGGTCTGCACATCTGTCAGTATTCACTTTTCCTTTGCTGTTCATTCAAATGTCTCTTGCACTGTTATTGAAATAGGAATAAGATAGTACTAATTTCTGCCTTAATTTAGATAAGATGCTTTTGCCTTAATAATTCTTTATTTCCTTTCTCCTTTTGTTTTCATGTAGCCTTCCTTTGGATACTGGATGTTACCTGGGACAGAACCCAGAACAGTTCAACTTACTGTTGTGTAGAGTAGTCTGATAACATGATATCAACTGTGATACTTAAATGTAAGAAGATTCAAAAAGCTCCTACTGGCCTGGAAAGACTGGAGTTTTATTAATCTGAAAGTGAGTAATGGTAAACAGTAGAAATGGCAACCTACAAGAATGAGCAAAAGAGAATGTTTGTAAGATAGAAGGAAGAAAAAGATGGTATATTTAAAATGGCAATGGACTAAAAAGCAATGGTGTCAAGTAACAGAAAAGTGAGTTTTAATGTGTAGAAGTTCAGAGAACGGTAGTCAACAGTCCAGTGGAAATTTGATTACAGGAAAGTTGAGGTAGTTATTTCTCTAGCTAAAAGTGTCAAATGCTTCTGTCAAGATATGAGGATGAGATTTTAGATTGAGAACAAAGGCAACTTCATTTACACCATCCCAGAACATAATTTCAATAGATGAAAATCTCACTTTGTATAGATGAGTATATTCCAGGAAAAAAGGGCAGGGAGAGGATGAAAGAAGAGGAGCAAAGAAGACGGACAGCAAGATTCAGGTGTAGGATAAGAAGGGATATTCTTTGTTGTAGTAACAAGTTATAGAGATTCTATAACATCTGGAAAGGATGAACATAGTTTGAAATGCACAGACTTCTTCAGGCTGAAATCTGTTCTGTAGCTGGTTTGGACCAAAGATTACATAATCAGTATTGAAAATCCAGTGTGTTCTCATCACTAAGCTATTGAGTGCTCTGAAGTATCAGCCATAAATGAGCAAGTGAGATGTTCTTTCAGACATCTTTTAATAAATAGATGAATAGAATGTGTTTGTACTGGTTTTGACAAGAAATTTCATTCTCATATGCTACTTGCCCCAGCTATGAAGGGTTTGCTGCTGTCCCAATGGTTACAGTGCTCACTTGGGTAAGGAAGATCAGTTCAAGCCTCTACAGTAAATGAGACAGAGAAGGGTCTTTAATAGCATCTCCCACATTGTAGTAAATGCATTGTGCCTCTTCTGAAATAGGCATTTATTTTGAGCTCAGAAGACTTTAATTTAATCTCCTTGGAGGAAGAAAATGTCCACAGCCTAACCCTACAGTTGAATAGCTTACTATTTTTTGTCTAGCAGGAATCCAACTGAATTTACTGTGTTAATACATTAATTCATCTGTTTAAGATATTGTCATAAGTGCATCTTCTCATAAGTGACCCTTGAACATAAATTCAAGGGAGTGAGCTCTATTTGCCACAAAGAACAATTATGGTTGAGTTTACACTCTTATAAGGGTGAAAATAGGAAAGAATTCTCAAGTTGGCAAGAAGACAAATAGTGCATCCCTTTAGCAACTACTGTAGTTTTCTTATCTTTAGTGTTAAATATTCCAAGTGGCAAGCCTTTACCAGCTTCCATTACTTAATGTTAAATGGTCTCATTAGAAGAAGGGATGTCAAGAAAGAAAACACAGGTGAAAAGCTATCATAGCTCAAACATCTTTTTTTTAAATGATATTCGGTTTCTAGATTAAATAGCAGAGAAGTAAGTCAGGACAGAGTGAAGCACTATGCCTTAAATTCCATTTCTCAGTGCCTATCCTCAATGGCACTCTTTATAAAAAGTTAGATGAATAATTCCCTCCTCATTCTTACTTTATCTAAGGAGAATCAAGTATGTTTTAGACTAGCAATGATGCTGAAACTTTTCTAGTTACAATTAATCAATTGGAATTAAAATGTTTCCCTCGTTTCAAGAAGTATTTTCTACAGCTGAGTGGCATTTTCTACAACAATTCTTATAGAACCAGCTTTTGCAGAATTACCAAGGGTTAAGTGCAAGGATAGAACTGTCCCAATATTTAAAGAAAATTTTCTGATGATATGCTATGGTAATGTTGGATTGTTTAAGGCACAACGAGAATGTTTGCAAACCTTACATTTTTAACTTTGTTAACGCTATCTTTGGCAGAAGAACAGATTTGTTATAATTTTACCTGTGGGCAATGAGTAAAAACCTAAGTTACTTCCCCAAAACTATGTAAGATGAGTAGGAAATGGAACTGTAAATATGAAAGCACCAGTTCTGATGCAGGATTACCTTTTTGCTCAATAGGTGCTAAACCAGTGAGTAATGAGAAAGTGTTCCCATCTCATGATTGTGTAACAGTTCTGAGTGGCAAAAAATTCACAAATCACACTTTTAAAAAGTCAGAAAATTGAAGAAAGTATCAAAAGTTTGAAAAGCATTCTGTATAGGTATAAATTTCTTAGAGTTATTTGAAGCAAATTGTACTATAAACAGAAAATATTTACTTCCTTCTCATCTCTTTGAAAATAGCTGAAGTGGAAAGCATTCAGCAAGTTTAAGACCTCTTCAGTCTCAAACTAAAGTCTCTCTCCAATTATTTCTCTTCTGTTGAGTGTATTTAGGAGGATGGGCAGAGAATGAAGCAGTGTTTACAAACAATTTGTGCAGGACAGTTTGATAATAGTAAATGTTAATTTGTGAGGAACTCACATTTTTCAATCTATCCAATCAAAAGACATATGAAGAGCTTCAGAATTTTGCATGCATCCAGGAAAAAGCTTTCATCTTCACTCCTGAAATGAAAGTTATGTAAAAGGAAAGATACTCAGCACAATCCCTCTAATCTCTTGATGGATGTTCAGCTGCAGAAACTTAGACTGAACATCTTAAGTGCAAAAATCAGAATCAACTGTGTAATACATCTGGAAGATCTGAGATCTTAAATCCTCACCGTATGCTGTTGCACATACTAGAATTCTTTAAAGAAAGAGGTGTTTAGATAGCAACCAAAAGAAAGATTAGATTATATTTCAGAATCTTATTTCAAGATGTTAGATTTTTAAATGCATACTACAATCTGAATAAGAATTGAAAGGGCTTCTTTGTGAACATGCTTTGTGAGCATCGTAGTCAAAGGGATTTCTAAGAGCTGTGGGAGGTGAGAGAGAGTTAGCACTGTTCCAGTTCAAATAATTATGTAAATAATTTGAATTACTGAAAAAACAGATGCTGGATGGAAACCATTGTGTTAATCAAGTGGATTAAAAAATAAGAGGACTATTCTATATAGAATAGAACCAATATAAGTTGAAACCAAAAAAGACCTAAATTAAAAATGCTTTCATGCTTGTCATGTTATTCCATTGAAATCCAATGAAGTCACACTCAGTGATATAAGAAGTAAATATCAATGCTTTTTTTTCCAGGTAAAATCATTTTTTAAATAGAAGATCAACAGACAGCTAAGTCAAAGCTGCTTTTTAAATCAATCCAAGTCAAATTAAGTTTGACTAGAGAAAAAAGGGGGCAAAACTAATTGTGCTATGTGTATGCAGATGTTTTTTGTTTTAAACTGCAAAATGCTTTTTAGTCAGTGAACTAGTGTTCTAACATTAAATGCAGTGGCTTACATTTTGCTAATAATCTAATGAAATTGAGTGTAATACTTCTATACATTGTGTTTGAATGTATGTCTGCCTATGTATTCAGGTTTTTGGCTTGCTACTGCCAGCACTGGGAGGTGGGAAATTTATATTTATATATATTTATATATATATACACACACCCTTTGCAAATCTTCTGAAGAGAAATACCACTGAAGAAATCATATGGATTACTTATCACCCATGTATCAGCATAGAAAACTCTTCCTCTTTTTAAAAATGGAGTGTAAACAGCTGTATTGAGGGAGAAGTGAAGAGTGGGGGAAAGGATTTTTTCACATAAAGTGAGTTTGATAAAAGCATGCAGTAAATACATTAGGTCTTGCACAGGGATAAACTGGCGATGATGGATTTTGTGCATAATATCTCATTTTCACTGCTCATGAAACTTTCTCCCACGGTGACTTGCGGTTTGAAGGGTTATAGCTTCAGAAAGGCATTTTTCCTCTTAATTTCTATACTCTCCTAATGCATTTGCCATTTAGATTAATCCTGAGTTCAGAGCTGGTGTTTTTTTACAGAGGTTTTCTTCTGGGGTTTCAGTTCAAGGAATGTTGCAGAGTATGCCTTGAAATGTTTTACCATTGCTCAATTGGGTCCTGCCTAACCCCTGGATGTATTTTCCTAATTGTTCTATCTGTAAATGTCCTTGTTCATTGTAGGGAAGTTGGACTAGATGGCGTTTAAAGGCCCATTCCAATTCAAATGATTCTGACTCTGTGGTTTTCATGGGTGTCAATGTAGAGTTGTATTGCAATGTATCAGTACTTGCATAAAATCTAATTCTTAATGAGAAATAACTGGGGAGATGACTTTTAAAGATAGATATTAGGAAGAAGATTGTTTTCCTCTTTTATGGCAGAAATGTTCTGTTCATCCTTGCTATCTCCTATTTACATAAACACTGGATAAGAATATCTATTAAGATTGCTAAGAAGAAATTTAAGGTTGTGGCAATATGTGGTAGAATAAAGCCTTGCTGTTAAAGATGGGCCTGTGGCTTTCTTGCTGTGCAAGTAAAGATCTGCCATCTGATGTATATTTTGAAGACTCATTCATAATAGTCTGTTCCACTACAGTCATGAAGGGGGGAAATAATCAACGTCTCTTTACATATTTCATAATGTAGTACATTAATAGAGGGAGAAGCTGTTTTGTTTTTTTTTTTTTGGGGGGGGGGGGGGGGGGGGGAGGAGAGGGGAGTAGAAGATAGAATGCTTTTATTCTGGGGGATTATTTATGAGAAAAAAAAGATTTCTTTTCTTTGGCATACACAGACAAAAAGCAAATGGATAAAGTTTTTTATTCTTATCATAAACATCTCCCTGTAGATGTTGAAGAAACCTGTCTAGATGGAAAATTTGCATCTGCAATGTATTTTAGTAGTGCAGTGAATTTTTCTCTTTGCATCAATTCAACTTCGAGATGTAAAGGTCCTGAAAGTGCTGGAGGCATGGGAATAACATTAGTTTATGGGTTTTTGTTCACTTGCTTCATCAGGACAAGAAAAGGAATTTGGAGGAAAAGTTATGAAGGAACATACTAGCTTATTGATGCAGAAGTATATATAAATATTATAAGAAATGTTCTGTTTACTAAGTAGTTAAGAAAATAGTAAAAACCTGTCCTTTACCCAACTGTACATGGAGCATTAATTTTATGAAACTGTGACAGTTAAGCATAAGTTCTTTCAACCTTATTTTTAACCGCTTTCCCAATGTTGAAAATAAATCTTTGCATTGTACTGCATGTAATTAATATTGGGTTGTGGTTAGGTTTTCTAAAGGAATAATACATGTCTGTATGCTTGCTTTAGATTAATAGTTCTTGGATTTTTCTATTTCCACAAAGTTTAGTGGAGGAGTTAAAGGCAAGGTATTCACACAGACTTTATGCAACTAGGCAACCATGTAACAAATAGTTACCATACTCATGTCTTCACTGGGAGTAAGGTCACATATTAGCTAATCACTGTATTAGAAGTCAGGAAATGTGCTAGGGAAGATGATGTTATTACTGTCCCAGTCATGAGTAAAGCTTAAATTAGACCTTGTATGTTATTAATCATAAGAAAATCCCAGATCTGAGAAATGAATCTAGAAAAACAAGCTTTACAAATCTTCTCCTTGACCATTAATATATTTGAAAGTGTGTACTGAATATGGAGCCAATACTGGGGACTTAATAGGTAAGTTATCACATGAAGCCAATATGTAAGGCATTAAATGTCTCAGTAGTGCTTAATAAAGCTGAGTTTTCAAAGGAAGAGAGAATCTTGAAATATGAAAGGTATTTGTGTCAGATGTATAAATGTAATTAAATCAATAATGGTAGTAAACTAAAGTCCAGAGTATATAGTTTTGTAGTCCTGTAACATGGTAACTTTGGGGAAATGCATCACTTCATATATCTGCTTAAAATGTATTTTCTGTTTTACTCAGCATAATATTTCTTCCTGAGAAATTAGTGTTTTCTGTATCTGTAGTAATCCTCACTGAACTTCTTCATAACTCTGTATAGCTTATGAGTATTCATGAACCTCTTAATTCTTGAGGCTTCTCTGGAAAGCATTCCACAGCTCAGATAAACGGAAAGTGTTGGTGCTGGCAAATCTTTCGGGAGATCTGTTGTGTCTTTGTACAAGCAGTTAAGTGCCTTATTTTCTGAGTCAGCAAATCAAAATCCCAGTAATAAACATGCACTGGTAATTGTCATGAGCTGACATCACTGTTTCTAAACTGGGGTCTGCAGATGGAGTTCTGTTGCATGAAGAGAGATACTGTTCTCTCACGCTCTGAGGCACGTTGCTATCAACCTACTTGAAATTGATCAAGTTGTCTTCCCATAAAATCAGGTATTGATCCAAAGTCATCTGTAAAAGGAACTTCGGTTTTATGAAGTCCAGCAAAGGTGTGATATCTGGTATTTGAACTGGATCTGGTATTTGAACTGGATCTGGTATTAGTCTTTAGATCATAGGTCATAGCAAGAACAAATATGGCACCCAGGCAAGAAATATCCACATTTGTCATCTTTTTCAGTTGACAAACTGTGAGACTTGTGCTTATCCCTTAAATCCCAAGCCATTGTGTAATTTAAGATCACCTCGTCCTTTTTTGTTAATCTTTCTTGATTTAAGCTTGGCTAATCTGTACTCCTTGGCTCTTGCATGGAGCAGTCAACATCAGTCTTTCCCTATCAATCTTCTCCTTGTCACTCATGATTTTATACTCTTACCAATTCCTTGTCTTTTTGTCAATACGTGACAGTCTAATAAGGACAACATAACTCTGATGCAACACTGTTATTATCTTTGCCCCTTACTCAGTCATCTGATATTGCTCCTGGGATGGGAGACCAGAACCATGTAAGTTTTGAAAGCAAAAGATGATCTGAACTTGTACAATAGCATAATGCTATTTCCTTGTTCTTTTCATATGGTTCTGTAGCTGCTAAAAATACTTTGAGCTTAAATTTAAGAATTCATTTTTCACACACAAAAAAGCTTGTATCAAAACTAATTTTAATTTTCCTTAAGCTTTACTTTTTTCCTCAGTTCTATTTGAACCTATGGAATGGAGGGAGCAAGCAGGAATGTTCTTGGTTTCCAAAAGTTCTCTATTGCCAAATGCTTCTATCTTCTCTCAGCTATTGCAATCTGTCATTTAGTATCAGAGAAAATCTATAACTTATGTTTCTGGACAAGTATGAATTTTGTGTTTGTGACTTTAAAAATAAAACACACGCTTTGATGTTGAGTTGTTTTGCTTAAGCTTTTAATGTATCAGTATATTGTTAAATTATATCTCATTCTGTAGGAGATATCTAGGAATGCAGCAAGGTCTGAAAAGGTTTTGTTGTTTTTTATTTACACGCACAGTAATTTTGGGTAAGTGACAGAAGAAAGCATAAAAGTTTAATAGATAGTGAGAAAAGTCAAAGTATAAACTGAAATGCAGTGACTGGGACCCATTATGAAGAGCAGTAGATTGCTGCTAATAGAAAATACAGCTAATACTCAGGAGAGGGGAAAAATAGCAGATGGATATGCTGATGTGGCTGAAGCATTTTCTCACTTTTTTTCCTCATCTGTCTTAATTCTGATGGTGGGAAGGGAGGGAAATCATCATTGGGCTATTATACACAGCCAGCCACTGAGAAACACTGAAGCCCTAGGCAGGGAATACATTAGCACTTTCTAATTGTAATTTAGAGGCTTTTAAGCATCTGTGCTCAATAAACTTCATTCTAGGTACTTATGAGGTAACAATGATCTCTGAAGCAGATACTGACAGTTTGCGGAATAGATGAGGTACTAGAGAACAGGTGAAGAGTAAACTTAGGGTTGATATTTAAAACAATAAATAAAGGTTGAGGGGAAAGGAAATTGTGGGAGTTGTAGATGGGCCAAATACAGTTCAGTTCTCAAAAACAAAACAAAAAACTAAAAGCCTAGAATGAATACGTTACTCATATCAATAAGGGGAAAAAAAACAAGGAGATGAATGGCAGTTATGAATTCAGGTCAGTTGCATCCATTCCTTTCTACAGCATGCTAACAACTACTATAGAGAAAGAAGTAACTGAAACAGCAATGATATTAGCAGTTTTCACCTTCTGATAAGTAAAGATGATTATTTCAGTCTATCTTTTCACCTGACATTCTCATAAGTAGCCTAGGGATCCATATGCTAAATATTGTCTCAAAGGTCCTAAGACAGATACAAACATACTGAAAAATATGCTGAGAGTAGCTACAAGAGATTCATTGCCAAAATAGGCAGATATATTAAGAGAAATTTCCTGGTTTTGACAACTTTAGGCCATTCCCTTTAAACCTATTGCTAGTTACCTCAGAGAAGGGGCTGACCCCCACCTTGCCACAGCCTCCCTTCAGGTAGTTGTAGAGAATGATAAGGTCACCCTGAGCCTCTTCTCCCCACTAAGCAATCCCATTTCCCTCGGCTGCTCCTAATAAAATATGTAATAATCTTAAACTTGTAATAATTTTAAACAAATATGAGGAAGCTTCAGAAAACAGATGGATAGACTTTGAAGAAATAACATAAGGGATGTCTCTTTACATATCCTGTTTTTACAAGGTATTTTTTTCTAATCTCAGGTGCTACTGTTATGTTGGAAAGAAAGCACAGTAGTTGTCTTTGTTTTGATGCAGTTTGGACGTGTAGATGCTTCTGTGATCTAAAAGGAGTTATTAGGATAGGGTGGGATAAGTATACCTTCTGTTTGAGGCTGCATAGCAGACTGTTTTTCCTGCTCATCAGGCATGGATTCCAAAGGAGCAACTTAACATGGTGTCTAGGCAAACTCACAGTAAATTGCTGAGATCAGGGAAAAGCACTGAGAATGAAGAATTAGTATAAGGAAATGCTTAAAAAAAGCAGCCTAGTCAGGAAACGCTTCTCCAACTTTGGAGGCTTTTAAGAATGGGTTAGATTAATATCAAGAAGACCTGCATTCTTGATAGATTCTGTTCTTCAAGGGGATAAACAGCAAGATCTCTTGAGTCCCTTCAATACCATCAGTCTTTGATGCATTTCTCCCTCTTGTTCACAGAGAGAGCAGGTCACAGTGTAATCAAAACCTCAAAATTCAGAGGATTTTAAGTGAAGTGATAAGTCATGTGAAATCTGTCTTTGGTCAGCATGCTTCTCGATAACAGTATTGGCAAAGAGCTCAGTTTCCTTCTTTGACACCAAAATGGGTAACTGGATTTTTCAGAGGTGTAGAGCTGTTTGATACCAAGCTCTTTGATAGTTTCAATTTCAAAATGAGAACTGTTTTGGGGAAACAATTTTATAGTCAGGTGTGAAGGAGCCAACTTGCTGACCTAAAATAGCTTTCAATTCTCCTTGAAATGCTTAAAAAATAAAGTTGGAAATTGCTTTACCTCACTCTTAAAGTAATACAGGTAGTAAGACTAATCAAAATTTCCTTCTTTATTCCAAAATATGTATCAATTTTTTTTTAAAAAAAAGACCCTCAATTAAATATCTCCTCATTTTCCTGAGGATTTTTTTCTGTATTTTTATTTCAGCTGAGCCAAAGGCAAACAGTAAGGCCAAAGTAGACTGTTGTTGTTGGTTCACACCTGTGTTAACAATTAGTGTACAAAAATATCCACTTCAGTGCATTATAGAATCTCACAGCATAGGAGTGTCAGCAGGAGAATACTTCAAATTAGTTCTCTAGGTTTTTTTACTGTGCAAATGTGAATGTAGTGTTTGCTTTGAATTTTAATGTCCTCATAAGATTAAATAATATTTTTACATTTAGAAAGGTGGAGATTTTATTATAAAACCTACAGGGGAAATAAACATAGAAACATTCACCTAGGGGCTGCTATGTTTCTCATGAAAGGCAAGGCAAAAGCTTTTGTTGATTGTGCTAAAAGTTGTTTGCAGTTTAGTAACTTTCTTAGTGAATTACTTTGGGATTCCTATGGAATCCTATGGAAGGGGGATTCATCATAAAGATGCAGTCCAGAAAAATGTCTCACTGATTTTCTAGTTTTTCTGCCAAATTTGCTCGTAGGAAGCAGGTATGTATGCAGCTGCCTCAATGTTTTTTCATGCCCTCTTCCGTGTTATCATTAATTGTGATTTATAATTTGCTTATGCTCACTTAAAGTCATGTAAAAGTGAATTTTACCTAGCAGTGATAATACTAGTGCAGACCAGATGGTAAACAGGTTGCTCAAGCTTTTTTCATTCAAGAACTCTACTACTGGATCTGTTATCTTAAATACAAAAACTGCAGATGAGCAGCACTTAGATGCATCTCTGTACTACTTAGCTGTTTAGATGTCTCATGCTTTGTCCACATATGTACGTTTATGTTTTGGAACAAATGTATTTTGCACAGTTATTTTCTTTCTGACCTATGTGTTATGGAATTCAATTGAATTAATTACTGTTAAGTTTGATGTTTAGAGAGAATGATCATTTCATTATTAGAAGATTCTATCTTAAAGAAGTGGTATGTTTATCCCTGATTACTTGGTGCATTATCATGAGTTGGGATGGCTGAAGATTGGGCAAATTAATCTTAGTGATCTTTTCCAATCTTAATGATTCTATGATTGTAGTTGCAGCTCAGGTAATGGTTATGCTACATGGTATGATCACTACCTTGATTTCTAACAGACTGCTCTGTGTTTCATAGAATATAGGATTGAGGTTAACATCTCTGTACTGCAAACGACTAATTTCCAAGTGCAGTCTTTCATTATCTGGGTTAACTGTGAACTTTGTAAAGACTAATATCTCAAGGAAATGTGTAATCATAGAACAAACTCATCAGAAGTTACCTTGGTGTTGATTTTTGGAGTACATTGGTAATCTCTAATACTATATGACAGGGAAGATATTTGAGTATGAAGTGTTGCAACACTTGAGATAACTCCTACCTGTCAGTAGAATATTTCATAATTATGAAATCATTCTTGTTGATTTTGACAATCTTTCCTACCCTAAAAGATGCTTCAGCATTTCCCCCCCCCCCCCCCAAAAAAAAACCACTTCATTGCGTCGCCACTACTTAAAAGCAAGGTTGGCAAGAATCATTCAGATAGTCTAGATATATCATAATTCTATTATCCTTGATGAAAATGCATTAAAAGTTGTCCAGTGCCTCAGTGCCTTGTGTAATTTATGTTTAAATGCCAGAAAGTCCCTTAACAGGAAAAGGAACCAATCTATTAACTTGAAACTGAGGCAAGAAAATCCGCATGGGAGAGAGGCATTTTAAGATACTTTTACAGTGGGGAAAAAATAAATGAATATTGTAGTATTTCAGTGAAATTTTACGTAGCTCACTAGTGAAGTTATCAGGAGAGACTACTTTTTCCACAGAATAAATGCTCTTAATGTTTTAATGTTTTTATGTTTAGAAGGACTATGTACAGTACAGATATGTTCACTCTGTTACTCACTGTATAGTGCAGAGTTCTTTTTTCTTTGTCATTCATCTGCTGGAGGAAAGAGAGGGAACACAAACAACAAAGCTGTTGATTGCCTTTTACACAATAAAGTCTAAGACACAAAGTGGCTATGTTCTCAGATGTTCCTATTCCTGGACTGGTTAAGGTGTTACAAGTAATAAAACTTCATTAACAGAGTACCCTAATATATATCACTACCATGACACAGAGTTTAAATACTCAGTAAAGAGCAGTGTCCTGTCATGGCCATAAATTTTATGTTTGAGCTAGTTCAGTATTTCTGGAAAGTGCTGTGTTGGGCCACATAGGCATTCTTCATATGACTTGCCAGAGATGCCAGTGGAAACCTGCAGTGCAGGAGAAATCTGAATAGTGATGTTCCTTCACCCCTTAGTGCTCTTCTGCCAGACATTCTGGTGTCATTAACAGTCAGCAGGTTGACATGCAACCAATTTTTAGGGTGTTTACATGAAAGAACTGTTTTTTTTTTTTTTTTTTTTTTCCTGACGGGAATAACTAATGATAGCAACTTTGAGACAGTTATTGTTTTGTTAATGCATTCAACTTACTTTCGTGGGCATAGAATTACAATTGGCGTATTTTCTGTTTAATAAGTAATTATTTAAGGCATTGCCTAAATAATTAGACCACCTCCTGAGAGCAATAACAATGTAAGCAAAGTGGAAAGCATCAAGTATGATGCTGAAAATGGGCCATTCATAGTTGCTCAGGGTGGTGGAATGGATGTTTTTTCCTTTTTAACAGAAGGACAGCATTATTTCATTATTATTTTTTTTTTTTTAAGCATAGTGAGCATTCTTGAGCAGGAACATAATGGTTCAGAGGTACTATTGTATTGCTAATTTCCCAGTTGTACCTCTCCACCTGTTTTATATAGCTCTGACACTTCTTCATGGTTTTCTGCTTTTTTATTTTTTAATGAAATTCTAATGCAAAAGGTGAACTGAATGTAGCATTTTCTTCCACATGAGGATAAAAATCAAAACAGGAAATTCATCTGGCAGTGTTTAATTTAAGTTCTGATGTAAGATATTCTGCGAAATGTTCACCTTGCTACCTGATTTCAGTCCGCACTCTCATATGGTAAAATGATACATGAATGGACAAAGATCAGTCAGATAATTTGTCTAGGGCAGCTAAAAAAAATTTCCAGTTTTTTTTTTCCAAGTAAAAAATTTCTAGAATACCACTGAGACTAGAGAAGATTCATTTGTGCCCCTGTTGAATCAGCGAGATGCACTGTCTAGCATTATTGTAGGTGCTAACAGTATTTTGCAGCAAGAAATAGGAATCTGCTGAAGAGATTTGGAGTTTTCAACTCATGGTGTTATGAAGGGATTCTATTAGTCTCTAGGAACTTTCACAGAACCACCAAGGATAGAAAACACCTCTAAGATCATCTAGTTCCACTGTTCACCTACCACCAATATTTCCTCACTAAACCATGTCCTGTAATACAACATCTAAATGCTTCTTGATTACTTCCATCCCTGGAGGTAGAACTTGACTATTAGTCAATGTCTCTTAAATATCTTGAGTAAACATGTGATTTTGGCCCTTTCAAATTGACTCTCATTTGAATGAGCATATGAACAAATGTCATCTGGTGGTCCCTTAAAAATGACTTATTTACTTGAAAGGTCAGGTTGAAAGGTTAAGATTTCTAAGGATATTTTACAAGTAGAGTAGTAGATTTTTAAAGGTTTGTGGGAGTTTTCTGGAGAAAAGGGAGTTTTATAGTGGTTAATGTCAGAAAGATGCTTGAAGACAAAATAATTGAAGATGAGGAATGGAAAACCACTTGAAGAAAAATACTTGAAGAGGATGGTATGAATAGATAATATAGGTACTGAGCCATCCTCTCTTGTTCCAAGGATGACAATAACCTTACCACACATCAGAACAACTCCCTACAGGTTAAAAGACCAGGCTCTCTTCAATCATTAGATAACTCTTTAGAGGATAGTTCACTAAATGTTAAAACAAGAATAGCTTGAGATTGTGACTGATAATAAAATCTGTTAGCATCACAGTGATATTTTAATTACAAGCTTTTTTCTTAACAGTAATATCCGTGCCG
Source organism: Tetrao urogallus (assembly GCF_951394365.1). Lineage (NCBI taxonomy): Eukaryota > Metazoa > Chordata > Aves > Galliformes > Phasianidae > Tetrao > Tetrao urogallus. Next base: position 67,073,235 of record NC_136817.1, read on the forward strand.
AATGTTGCATTTCATTTGAAGTATTTATAATATTAACCTGGTTTCAGTTTGAATGCTTTCAGGAATCCTGTTAATCTAAGTTGTAGAGACAACTTCTAATTTAATGACAGATTTAAAGCTGGAAACCTTTAGATGGATTCCAACCAATGAGCAAATCTAACACTACTTGGTGTTTTTTGTTGAAGTAATGTTGTGAAGAGATGAGAAATTGAAGTATGGTACTACATTCAGTAAAAATACTGAATTGATATTGGAAAGGTTGTACATCAACTTTTATGTGCACAAACACTGTATCAAAGTGGGAGAAGATGATAGAAGTTGCAGATAGCACTATGAGGAATGGAGGCAGTTAAGGGAGCTTTTTGAAACAAATGGTCAAACTTTGCAGACAATCAGAAGTTTTAAGAGATCAGTATGAAGATAACCATAATACCATTTAGTTTCAAGATCACCTAAGGGAAGAATATCTAAAATTTGTCTACTGCTATAGCAAAATAGGACCAGTAGGAGGAAAGCAATTATAGGAGTTTCATTTTGGAGAACAGAGGCAAAGAAGTCTGGTTGAAGTACAGGCAGAAATAGAACATGGATAAAAGGGGTTGGCTGTCTGTCGGCAACTCGCTGGTCACTGTTCTTTTCTGGACAGGTTACCTGTATCTGATGACCATAACTCTCTCCTGGCTGCTTACTGAAATAATAATTGATTACTGCCAAGTATTTTTTTGTGTGAATGTGCTTGAGTGTGTATGTGGGCCTGATATACTAATCAAATCAAATCTGATTAGGCAGGTAGTAGGATGAGAGATCTGGACATAATGTGAGTACTAGTAGGTACTGTTTACCTGTAAATTATGGGTAAATCCAGCAGCTAACGAGGGCTGGGTTGTGTTTGTGCTTGTGTATGTTTTCATAGCAAGCTTCAAGCTGGATTAGCCATGAAGACCCACATCTAGAAATTCCTGATGTCTCAGATGGGCTGGATCTGTGCCTCTGGGTCCAGGAGACCTTGCAGGTAGTCAGGACTGGAGTTTTCTTGCAAAGAAGAAACAGGATCAGGATGTGTTTGTCATGTGCATGTGGTTGTATTTTATGATAATATGAATGCCAATAAAAGCAGTGCCCTTGCCCACCAATAGTGTGTGGCTGGCCTTCTGTATTTTAGGTATTTGTTCTCACATCTTTAGAGTATATACTCAGATTTGCCGTCTAGACCTGTGAATAGGAAGTTCAGTAATCACATGCACCAAGCAGGGAGGGGAGGAATCTTCTGGCTGTTTGGCTCCCTTGAGCTGGGAATGAGATCTCTCCGCAGTCAAATTTGTTTTCTCTTTGGTGACAAAGACCAATAATTTTTGGGGCATTTTGGTTATCCATATTAAAAAAAGCTTAATTGATACTTATGTCTTTTTTGGGAGTCAGACATTAAGAAAAAAAAAAAAGATGGTGAATAGAAACTAGATGAAACCAAACTCAACAAATAACCTATTAATTACAAAAAAGACAATTAGTTTGAAAGTTGTTAATATTAATTTCAACTTTACAGTATTTCAAATTTGTTTTACAGTTTACAAACATTTTATTCTACTCTGGATGCAAGTATGCAATAATGTGCTTTTGTTAATGGATTAGAGAAGCTGAATGTATTAGCTTTGCTGAATAAATAATATATCTGTATTATTTACATATAAAGAAGTGTTTTGCTTTTTGGAATGAATGGTGTGATGCTTGAAGAAAATTGTACTGTTAGGAAATATTATCCAAAAATCTCATGTATTAAGTTTTCATTTATTTAAGTAAAATGTATAATTTGTTTTCATTCAAAATTGAATCATTTTGACTTGCACAGCTTTAGTTAAAACATATCTGATGCTTATGCTTGAGGCAAAAAAGACTAATAATGAACAAACTATTAAATCTACAGAGTAATGAGTACTGAACATTAAAACAGGTGCGTTATGGGAACTACCATATGTTTTCAGCTGAACTTTGCTCAGAATTCCTATAAACTTCCACTGGTATTAAAAAGTAAACTGTTACTCTGCAACAGATCTTCAGTGATCTAACCTGTGCAGATAACAGATGTATTGAAGGGCCTTCCAGCTTTTTTCTTCCTAATGAAGTGTTAAAAATGAAGCCTATCGTCTATTTTCCTGTGCCCTTTTTTATCACTTTCTGAGTAAACAGAAAAGTGATTTATTACAGGGCAGTTGCCCACACGGTGACATTTTTGGATGTGATCATCAAAATACTCCACGCTGGTTGTTCCACTTTCTGTATTGAATGTGGCAGATGTTAGCATTTCACAAGGACACGCTGTATAATCTGCAGGACTTCAGTACTCCTGTCTGAGTGTGCTGCTGCAAGAGTTCCCACAAGTCCACGACACAAACTTTAAATTCCTTAATCTGTATAAATCTAAAGGTTTCTATTGGGGAATTTTCTCAAAAATATTCTTGGAAAGAGGCAACAAACACTGTAGAGATGTAAGCTTTCACGTAAGCTGATGTTCAACCAGTTCCAAATATCTATCCTAATGCCCCATCCCTGGAGGCTTCCAGGGCCCAGATGGATGGGAAGCTGGGCAACCTGATCTGGTGGTTGGCAAGCTTGGTGGTTGTTAAGGTGCCTTCCACTTTCATCCATTCTATAATCTAGTATCACTTTCTTCCTTAAGAGTAGCATCTTTAAAGTATGCAAACTGCAGAAGAAAGCAAATCAATAACCAGAAGCTGAATGCCTATTTTCAGTCTCTTTTTAGGTATCATTTAGTAACATGACAAAGGAAGTTGCTGACTATGAAGAAGATGACAACAGGATCACTGAAAATGTTTTAGATTGCTACATCAGGAAGCAGTAAAACTCATTAATTTAGGGCATTACTAATAATAACCTTTTTGTTTCTGTCACTTCTAAGTCCTTCTGTTGGTCTTTTTTTCCTCTTTTTCAGTTTGCTCATACAATTGATACATGTCTTACAGCTTATACAAATGTTCCTGATTTGGGTAATTGTCATCGACATTTTTAAAAAATATATATATAGTAGCCTGTCAGCTCATAAAGGTTAATTGCTTACAAAGCATATTAGCAAACAAGTGACTATCTGTATACAAGGTTTGTGGTGATAGAAGAAAGGGGAGTTGAACTAGATGGCCATTGGAGGTGCCTTCCAATTCTATGGATTCTATGATTCTACATTTGTGTAGCATCTCTATGAATCATGTATTGACCTGCATGCAGAGATCTGTATCTCTGATTCTGCCAATGCTAGAAATATTACATCTATTACTTTATTGGAGCTGTAGCAGATACATCAAAGTATCTCAGCAAATGCAGTAAGTTTCAAACTATGTAGTTTTTAAGTTGTTCTTCTAAAATTCTCAACTTCCTGAATAACTTTACAACTCTTCTGCATAGGAGCGTGAGGGGTTAGAGGGGGAATTCTCACAATTCTAGTTTCTCTCTTTATAGTCACAGAATCGCAGAATGGCCAGGGTTGGAAGGGACCTCAAGTATCATGAATCTCCAACCCCCCTGCCACATGCAGGGCCACCAACCTCCACGTTCAATACCAGACCAGGCTGCCCAGGGCCCCATCCAATCTGGCCTTGAACACCTCCAGGGATGGGACATCCACAACCTCTCTGGGCAGCTGTTCCAGCACCTCACCACTCTCACTGTAAAGAACTTCCCCCTGACATCCAACCTAAATCTCCTCTCCCTCAACTTAAAATCATTTCCCATTGTCCTGCTGTTACCTATACTTTCACAAAGTTGATTCCCCTCTTGTTTGTGGGCTCCCTTTAGGTACTACCGGCTGCAATGAGGTCACCCCGCAGCCTTCTTTTCTCCAGGCTGAACAAGCCCAGCTCCCTCAGCCTGTCTTCATAGGGGAGGTGCTCCAGTCCCCTGATCATCTTTATGGCCCTCCTCTGGACCCTCTCCAACAGCTCCCTACAGTCCTCTTACACAGCTGTTTGTATTCACTGAGGAGTGCTACATGAATACCTCATTTTGCGTAAGACTATTCAGCTTGATGATTTTACTGTTTTTGTTTGTTTGTTTTTTGCATGCTTTAAGAAAGATGAACTTGATTCTATTTCACTCTATTCGAGGGAGCTTCTTCATAAAAATGATGGGATGCAATTTAGTGCTGGTTAGTGGATCATAGAGGTTAGAATGTACAGGTGATAGAAGTACAAAACACTAAAACAGACGAGTTATAACTCATCTGTGAACCATGTAAAATCTTTTGTTGGTCTCCATTTGCCTCTTGCTGGATAAAGGCTTTTGAAGTGCACACTGCAAACAATGATTTAATTCTTCTTTTAATTGTTTTTGTCAGCAGGGGAGCTCAGTGTGACAGGAGTCAGACACGTGATTTTTGTGACTATTTTTTATGTCAAACTGAGTTGGTTTTAATCTATATTTTGATTAGAATATAAAAACACTGTAGTGATTTCATTTCATGATGCTAGCATGGAGACAAGGCAAACGTGAATGCTGTCTACCAGTTCCTGGTGTCTTCGGTATAATTCTATACTGAAAAAGTTATTTCAAATCTATTCTACTGCTAGGGTATTTTAGTTCTGGGAACAAACCAAATTGTCTGGTATATAAGGAAATGAAATATGTTTTCTACTTTAACTGTAGATAAGTAAGGCTATGAGTTAATATTGGACTGAAATATACATTTTCCCAATGATGTGTAAGATATGTAAATAATGACAAAAATTCTACAATGAAACTGTTTAAATTTGTTTGAAAATGTAATCTTAAAGCATTGAGAAGGGGAAATCTGTAGTAACAGTAATCTGATTACTCTGAACATTTAGCTATATTGGAAGCAATAGGCAGCTTTCTGTTAATATTGCAATCTCTCATTTGTTTTGAGACACTAAGCTTTCCTGGATATCTGATGATGATTTATATAAACAAACCTGTAACTGTGACAAACCCTTGACCACAGCCAAAAACAGTATTTGAGGATGTTCCTGATATGGGAAAAATATAAAATAATTGTAAGGGAAGACACATTGTTCTCCTTTTTTCTTGCTGGGCTTACTGTGGCACTTAATTTATTCTTTCTCTCTTTTAGGTATTTAAGGAATAGAAATACTGTCTTTAACCGTATACTCTCCAGCTCCTTGGAAAATGAAGTTATAATTCTGCTTAAATGATGATGTGTTACAGAAATAGCAGGTTTTTTTAATCTACTCAATGTAAATGTTACATGTGGAAATGGAATTGTGGAGAATGTATACGTTGTTGAAAGATTTGAAAAGAGTTGAGACTCTTACTGGGAGAATAAGGGGAATTAAGAGATCTTTTCTATACCACCTCCTTTCTTCTTACCATAATACTGTTAATTCACAATATCCTAGCCTCCTGTAAAATGCCTTGTCCAAAAATAAATGGTGGCAAATAACACATTTAAGGACACTAAGATGTAATGAGATTCTAGGTTGTGCAAAAGTTAAAATTTGGATATCCCTAGCTTTTCATGTGTGCAGATGATAATCTATTTGATTTTACAGTTCAGCAAACTGAGAACATCCTTTCTACCCCACTGTGAGAAATATTAGAGGCAAGGGAATCCAGAATCAAAACATGCAGTCTTGTAAATTATTAAAGAGGAGCTGTTTGTCCTGCTTACCCATTGATTGTACATAGGAATGGGTTGGCGTGATGAGCTTGAACCAATACATCAGTTAGTACTGTCAAAATGAGTTATTCATGAGTAGTAGGCAAATATCTGCCTGGAATCCTTATTTGATCTGGAATCCTATGGTAAGCTAAATGATTTCCACTGCCACTTTACCATTAAACTATGAATGTTAGACTGCATCACATTATCTGTATGCATGTGTAACTAAAAAATAATCAGCGTTTCTGTAGAAGGAGACAGTCTTTACAACGAATAGCATTTTTGTACCAATATAGGTAAAATCATAAATTTCATGCTGATTCTTGATCTTTGTATGTCGTGCTTATTCCTCACTTTATGTTTTGTTCACATTTTGGCAGTATGCGTACCATCAACTGATAACTTAGCTTCTGCACTTATGTTATTATTCAGATGGATGCTTCAGTTTTTCCAACACCAGGCTATGCATTTACAATGTACTGTGCTTAGTATGTTCTCCCTTTTTAAGCATTAGTCTCATCCTAGTAGATACTAGGAATCACTTACAAGATTTCTGTGCTTTGTTTTTTTATTTATTTTAGTAATGGAAATGCAAATATATCCAGTGTGTTTCTCAGTCTTCTTGTGTATCTTATTCATTCAGTTTGCATTTCATAAGCATAGTTTTGCAAAATCTCTACTAGTCTGTACGGGGAAATAAAAAACCCTAAAACTCAGTGGTACACAGCTGTCTGGATTTTAGTATAGCTTTGGAAGAAAATACCACTACTTTAATCATATCTACTGCTGATGCAATTCACTTCATAGCAATAGGATAAAGACCCTAAGTTATGATGTTGTATGAATAGCATAAGAATTGCAACTCAGCCATGGATCTGAATTTGTTTTATAGATTGGAGTCTAACAGAGGGCATCTGTAGTGTGGCATCAAATCTCACGTTATAGCTACTGAAGATCAAGTCCAGTCAACAGTATCAATAATGTAGAGTTCAGAGAGTACAAATCCTAAAGTGAGATATTGACCCACAGCTGATTGAGTGCTCTTTAAACTGCGATAATCCTGCTTGCAAAATCTCTGATAATAGTGGCAGGTCTGACGTGCATTGTAGATGGCTGAAGTTTTATCTGCAGTTTATAAGTTCTTATTCTACATCCATTTGATAGCGGGTGCTGCCAGTTATGCTACTTTCCAGAGGGACTGTGTGTAGAAACTTAAGACTACTCATGCCAAATAGTAACCATCATGTAACAAGGTGAATAAAAAAAATCTTGTAAAAGGTTGAAATTATCTAGTGCCCCAATGGCATTTCCCTTCCCAGAATTATGCTGAAGACCTGGGAGATTGCTGATGATACAAAGCTGGGAGGAGTGGCTGACAAACCAGAATGTTGTGCTACCGTTCACCTGGACAGACTAGAGAATTGGGCAGAGAGGAACCTGATGGGGTTCAACAAGAGCAAGTGTAGAACCCTACACCTAGGGAGGAATACCTGCATGCATTAGTATGGGTTAGTGGTTGAGTTGCCAGAGAAGAGCTCTGTGAAGAAGGATCTGGGGGTTCTGGTGAACAGCAGGTTGGCTGTGAGTAAACAGTGTGCCCTTGTGGCCAAGGATGCCAATGGTAACCTGGGGTACATTAAAGAGGGCATGGCCAGTAGGTTGAGGGAAGTGTTGCCTTACTAGGGAAGATCAAGGGGGAGGAACATCTGGAATACTGGGTTCAGTTCTGGGATCTCAGTTCAAGAAAGGCAGGGAACTTCTAGTCAGTCCATTGGAGGCTCACAAAGATGATAAGGGGCCTGGAGGATCTCCCTTATGAGGAAAGATTGAGAACCCTGGGGCTGTTCAGCCTGGAGAACAGAAAGCTGAGTGGGGATCTTATCAATACTTATAAACTTATAATGTTTATTAGGCAGAGCTCTTTTCAGTAGTGTGCAGTGGCAGGACAAGGGGTAATGGGTACAAACTGGAATACAGGAAGTTTCTCTTGAACGTGAGGAATTACTTTGCTTTGAGTGCAGTGGGACACTGGATCAAGTTGCCGGAGGGGTTGTGGAATCACCTTCTCTGGATACATTCAAAAACCATCTGGACACTTTCCCATGCAACTTATTTAGCAGGGAGTGGTTCGACTGGGGGATCTCCAGAAGTTCTAGTCTGTACAATTCAGTGATTCATTGGGGTGAGAATTTCTGCTAGAAATAAAGGATAGAAAAGTTGTCTGTCTCATCTGGACTGTTTTATTTAAATCTTTGTTTAAAGTTTGGTTTCCTTTGTGTGTCAAGGTTCTTTTGTTATGCAGCATTCCCTCACTTATAACTCATTGGTGTCATCTTGTTAAAAGGTCCCTTCTAAGGAGAACTGAAAAATGCACGAGAGTCAATGTAGGAACAGGTTGCTTCATGCAAAGGAATGTGATGCAGAAAACACAACCTAGTAAGACAATCAAGAGGGTGAGCAAAGTATTTCATGAGAGAAAAAGATTTTAAGTTTGGCTTTGAGTTAGTGAGAAGCTCTTACAGCAGTAAAGAATGAGGAAAGCAAGCCTTTTGCTAACAAGTCTCTGCATAAAAAAACCTAAGTTAGTGTAGGAGATAATGTACCTGAAAGTGGTTTATTATGTCTTTTATTGCTGAGAATTAATATGAAAATATGAATGGGGTAGGAGGAAGAAAAACTGAAGTGTAGATGTAGCCTGTCATTTTCATCTCTGCAAGAAGGAGGATTTCTTCTGTAATGCTCTCACACCCATTAGAAAACATTTTAAAGTGTATATATTCATATATTTGCATATGACATTTTTTCTTGTGAAACCACTTATAAATGGCTACAACCATGCACTGTGGGAGGAGGGATATAAACGTTAGTAATGGAGAATACAAATGCCTACAGACATAAAAGCGTGCTCCTTCCTACACTGCAGGACTGTTCCCTGCAGAGGAGTTGTCAGTACTGTGCTGACAATGTTCTTTTTTTCTCTCAACATGCAGAATCATGAGCCCATTGTCAGCATAACTTCTGTAGGGGATTGGTTGCCAGAACGTATCCCCTTTCTTTTATTTTTGACAGATAAATGGGAATTAGGCCTGTGACTATGACAACCCAACCCAAATCTTTGGTCTGTTGATATGTCCAGACCCATCCAGGAAGAAAAAGCAGGAACAAAAAGGCAAACCAAGCAAGTCTAATAACTGAAGGCTGCTGTTGGGTCTCTGAAAGGCATCATCTTAGCTATAGACTTTCTGTGGAGGGGCAGAAGGTTAGTGGTTTGGGGAAGATTAATGTTACAAGGTAACTTGCATCAGCCTAGTGCAGAACTCATACATCTCAAAGGGAGAAAAAAAGTCACTAGAATTTATTAGAACAATGACATTACAAATGTCTTCCAGCAATGATGTAATAGGATATCAAGTACATGTGGAAAAGGAAGTGGAAAGATGGTGATGTAATAATGTTCCAAAGTTTTATAAAATGACAAACAAATAGAGGTCAACTTCTGGGAGTCATCTCTGCCCTTGGACTTGGAAGAGACTTATTGTTTCGTATTTTTGAGTACTTAAAATTTTGAAAGAAGATGAAAGCATCAAGATTAACCCTTAGTTAAATTTGTTTCATCTCACTGGGGTCATATAAATGCAAATTCGTAGCAGATATCACCTTTTAATTGTAATGCAGAACTGTATTGATTAGCTCCTCACAGTTCAATAGCTGACCTGACATTGAGCCAACAGCTGCAACAGAATACTTTGTCACTATATTGCGTATTCACCTGTTGTGAACACTTTTATAAATGCAAATTGAATTCACATAAAAATCATAGAATTTGATAATGGCTTGGGTTGAAAGATGATTCAACCCCTCTACCATGGGCAGAGTTCACAGCCACTAGAAAAGGCTGACCAGGGCCACATCCAGCCCTGGTCTGGGCATGGAGCACCTCACCTCTGAGCATAGGGCACCCTCAGCTTCTCTGAGCAGCCTGTGCCACACCACACTGAGTAATGAATTTCTTCTGAAATCTTAAATCTCCTTTCTTCTACTTTAAAGCTGTTCTCCTTTGTCCTATCAATATCTGCGCTTGTAGATTTAAATTACAATCCCTTCTCCTCACCCTGTTGCCCCCCCTCTGATGCAGCTCAGGATACTGTTGGCCTTCTGGTTCTACAAATATTCACTATTGGCTCATATCCATCTTTTTGTTCATCATGTCACCTAAGTCCTTCTCCACAGGGCTATTCTCAAGGAGTTCTTCTCCCAGTGTGTTTGAAGGCTTTGCCTCCTGCATCAGATGAGAGTTTTCAGCAGTGTTAACAGTGACAAGAGTAATATAACCATGAAATACTTTTCAGCAGTGAGGAAGATAGGTCTTCCTAAGCAGGAATCTGTCTGGATTCCTGTGCTGCTTATCTATAGGTAGTAATTTTTATATATTTTTATATGTATTTTTATAGTATTTTTATAGCATCAAACATGGGAGTTGCTTGTTTAGCTTATTAGATGCATGATGGAAGGTTTGTATTCAGTGCTCTTTGGCAGTGTTTGAGGGAAGTCGCACTGACTCCAGATCTCAGGATTGTTACTGGCTTAGGCTGGGGTTTTGCTTGTGAGGGGATTGCCCTCCTTTAGAGTTGCTACCACTAAGAAGTCTTGGTTAAAATCTTGCTCACAAAAGCAGGGTTTTTTTTTTTCTCCTTCTTCCTCTGCTCCCCACTCACTAGTAGAAAAAAGGACTTGACTTTCCATGGATAACAAATTAAATTAAGAAAGCAACTGCCATTTAATGATTTTTCTTAATGATTGGCTACTGCTGTAATAAGTAATTATCTTTTTTGTGCTTTAAAGCAATTAATTATATGTGTCAACTTAAGTGCACTTCCACAGCTACAAGTTGAGAAGTACTAGTGTTGGAAGGGCAGGGGTGTCAGCTCCTTCTCTCATCACTTACAGATGGAAAGTGGATTTGAATACATTTGTTGTGCTCACCTCTGTTTGCCTGAAACAGCTTTCTTCTTATATCTGCCTGAACTAAAAAATCCTCTTACAATAGCTAGCGGCACTGAATATGAAAATCTCGATACTGACAAGGTTGGCACCTTACTTAGCGTGTTTGCAAATCCTTCTTTTTTCTTTTCTCTTTCTCCTCCTGTTGAAATCAGAAGTCTTGGCACACTACATGAACAGACGAGCTCTGACTATACAGTTTTAAAAAGCAGCTTAGTAATCACAATGACTGGGAGCCTGGAATATTTTTGCAGTCCCTTGGCTCTTATGAAGTATGTGCCTTTCACTAGTAGAGAAAACCTGTGAAATATGGCCAGGTGATACATGAATATTGGATGATTTAGAATCTGTCGCACTCAAGAAATAATCACACAGAAGGACGGTCTATTGCCAGGGTTTAGTGTATTTAACATCAAATGCTCATAAACTTACTAAAATTTAAATTGCATCCCTAATTACCAAATACATCTCATCGTTTTCTGTCACTCACAGCACAAATGTGAAAAGTTGGCAGAGTTAGAGCACTTTCCTACTCTGTTTACTGAAGGGCAATCTTTATGAATTTACCTCTGGAGAGTAAAAGACTCCTTACTGCAGCGCTAGATCAACTTCTCTGTCTTCTCTTGCATACAAATACTTTTCCTGATGCTTCATTATAAAGTGAACTGCTTTGGAAGCCTCCATCACTTTATATGGGTAGCAGTATTGAATGATTAAATCCTATTGTCTGCACTTCCTGTAGAAGTCATTAAAGTGGAAAAGAGCTACCTCTAAATTGAAATTCTGCCTTCAAGGTCATTATCATTTTACCTCTTCTGCCTTGTCTGACACATGCTGGTATATACTGTAAGAGTAAAAAATATACCCAATTTCCAATTAAAAACAAAAACAAACAAACAAAACAAAAAACAAAAAAACAAAGCCATAAAATCTGTCTAGCTGGAAAATGGGAATATATCCATCAACATGTAGCAGATTGCTCTCAGAGCCTGAAGTTTTCACGTCAACGACCAATAAAATCATTCTCAAATCCTTCCATTTCCCCCCTTTTCCATGCATTGTTGCTTCTTTATCAGCAGATTTGTATAGTTGTGATGATGAATATCAGTCTGATTCCACATCTTTCACTAGAATATAATTTGGAATTATAGAATATAACTTGGAATGTGTTCCTTAAGCCTTTCTTATTCACCACTGCCTCAGACTTGTTTCTAACCCTGAACAATGATTATAGTGATAGCAATGATATGTTGGTAACTTTGGCAGGAAATATCTGATTAAACACTCAAACAGAAATGATCCTGTGTATTAGCCAGCATGCATCAGCAACTGTTATTTTTCCAGCATTAAATACAGATTTAGTAAAGAAAAATTAAGTATGTTGACATCCTCATACAAAATCTGTGTTTCTACAGAAAATTATTTGAGCATCTTCAGTGAAATTGATCTATTTGAGGGAGAGAAATAACCTGCTGGTGTAGTGAGTTATGAGCTGTAGTAGTGTGTGCTACTTGCTTGTAGCTAAAGGAGTAACCTGAGGGAGCTCACTTTCACAGAACACTTACCATCTCATCTGAATGCTTTTGGAAATCCTGAGAACAATTAAAACGTAGTGTAGATGAGTTGATCTTCCTCCACCTGGAAGATGCTGAAAATTTTGAAATTTATCACACTTCAAAAGTATTCTGGATTTTTTTCTTTTCCCATAGCTAATGTGCTTAATTTATTAAATTATTTCATGAAAAAAAATAAATCTCAAGTTTAGTAATGGTAAAAGTTTGCAATCCTGTGGAGTGGCATATAGCCTTCAGGCTGTGGCTTGGACATGCCTAGTGCAGTGCAATTGCTGAAGACCACATGCATATTCTCTCTGCTCCCCCGAGCACCTCTGGATGCAATCAAGACAGGTTTTTTTTTTTTTTTATTTCAGGTATACAATCCATTCTACGTTCTATATTGGGATTAGAGTAAAGAAATAAGTGGCCTGATTTAGCTAGAAAACCACATAATCTCTTCACCAAACAAATAACATACCTTATCTTTCACTATCAGCCTTTGTGAATGTAATCATCTGGAATGGATTGAGTGTTAGGAGAGATGCTTGAATTTCAATCACTGTTCTCATCTAAACACCATGAACAACAGTGCTGCTGCAGAAAGGATGACTTTACCTCTAGCTGTATGTGTTACCCTAATCTAAAAAAGCTAACCATATACCAATAATGCTAATACATCCGAAGGTGTTACCTTGTTCTTGGAAGCCCAGTTTTAAGAGGCTTTATTCAGTGCAGATTTTGTGAGGCAAAAACTAGTGGGAGGTGAGAGTATCATTTTATCCTTTAATCTTAATCTCAGCTGTCATGTCAATGTGAGAAAATAAAACTTGGCTCTGTAAGGAATTTTTTAAACATTCTTACATTTGATTCATATTTAAGTGATATTTCCATTGATTCTAATTTTAAGTGATTCATTTATAAGCTGTATTCATCATTTATTTATTAGAATGCAAAGACAATTGGGTTGTGATTTCTTCTTTTCTCTGGGTTTCTTCTGAAAGGCATGCTACTTATTGAATCATAAGGGGAAAAAAAATAAATTACTGCAGTGACTTAAAACTGTTGTATTTTGAACGTTAACCAACTAGGTTTTTTTAGCACACAACTTTGTCTTCGGCTACTGTCGTCAAAACAGAATGAACCAGGGTTACATATTCTGCAGAGCAGATGAGATCACACCTGACCTGCAAAAGTCTTAATGTTCCCAGCCACCAGCCAGCTGTCGCTTTTCTCTGACACTGTGGCTTGTCACAGACAGGCTGCTCATAGCAGGTCCCATTTGTGCTTAAAACAAGACCTGTTGCCTGTTTACCGTATTGAACTTTTGTGATCTTCCAAGGTACTCGAGTTATTTGAAATCTGTGCACACACAAAGACTTTTCCTTCTTTTTCTTTGCAATCAAGTATATCGGTAGTTGTTTATTATTAAATTTATCTTCAGGTTTTTACAGTCTCCTTTCCCAATTGCATACTATTATCACCTCTTTATGCTAATACTCTCCCTTGCTGCCTGGATTATCACCCCTCCATTTATCTTCTTATCGCGTGTGATCTGCGGTACTCATTAGCTTCGTATTCTCAGATCACTTTTTGCCTTCTCAGCATGTCAGATGACCCTTTTATCGCTCAGCCATGTTTCAAAATCAGCTCAGAATAATGCTTTGTACTTCTTTACTGTTTCCTAAGCTTTTTATTTCTTTGCTGCTTATTATATCTTGCTATCCACTTCTCTCCAACAAGCCTTGTTTTAATGCCTACTCAATTAAATCAGGTTTTTTTGTTTGTTTGTTTGTTTTGGTTTGTTTTTTTTTTGCTAGTACTCTCAGTTGCTTTCATTGCTAGGCTAGTACATTATTGATTTACACGGTTCAATATATCAGAGTATATATTTCCTAGTGAATTTCTTTCTCGATCACGTCCATTTAATCCACCTCTTTTCCAGTTTCCTCTTCAGACTAGACTTGGTACTCATGAAGCCAACAGGTACATTAACTGCTTAACTCATTGGTTCTTGCACTTTGCAAAGTGCTTCATCCATAATCTTACACATTCTGCCTGAATTCAGCCGACTTGCATTTCTTGCTCTGGATATGGCTACTTAAAGCACTTGTTTAATGTATATTTTAGACAATTTATATGCCTGAGTTAATACTTTTGAGGCCACTGCATAAAATGTTTTCAGCTCATTGGCTTCAAGGTACTTAAACTTGTATATCTTAAAGCTGCCTTCCAGTTTTATGATACCTCATGTTAAATAATGAACATTTTAAAAAGAAATTGTGATTTTTTTTTCCCCTAAAGATCTTCTTATTAACAGCATGGGTTTTTATGACTTGTAGGCTTTTATGTAGGAATCCTTTTTAAAAAGAAACTTTCCTTTATCCATGTTAAAAACGCCTTCAGTGTCACGCAGGTATTGATAAATCTGATTTTCCTTATAAAGGATTTTAGAATAAGCAAACCTGTGACTGAGTTTAGAGCAGGAATTAAATACTTAATGTGTTGTACTGTAAGGAGCAATTCCAGGCATACATACAATGCTTTGAATTGGAAAGCACCTTTACAGAGGTTTCAGCCCTTTGTTAAGGGCAGGGACAACTTCCACCAGGCCCAAAGATCCATCCAGTAAAGCCTTGAACGTTTCCAGGGATGAAGCATCCAAAGCTTCTCTGGGCATGCTGTTGCAGTTCCTTGCTTCCCTCTATGTAACTAATTTCTTTCTAATGTCTAATTTAAACCTACTCTCTTCTAGTTTAAAACCAATAGAATCATAATATGTTGCTTTAGTTTTTCTGTTATTTTAAAAGATTTACTCTTAGAAGATTTACTTCCCTGACGTATGCTGGGAGTACAGCACAGCACAGAGGAAGCAGTCTAGGAGGTTTCTGGAATGCGTAGAGGACAACTTCCTGATACAGCTGGTCGGAGAGCCCACGAGAGGAACTGCCCCACTAGACCTGCTGTTCACAAACAGGGAAGGTTTGGTGGGAGATGTGGAGGTTGGAGGCTGTCTTGGACAGAGTGATCATGAAATGATAGACTTCGTGATTCACGGTGGAGCCTGGAGGGGGAATAGTAATACTGCTACCTTGGACTTCAGGAGGGCGGACTTTGAATTGTTCAGGGGACTAATAGGGGGAGTCCCCTGGCATTCAGTCCTAGCAAGCAAAGGGGTCCAAGAGAGCTGGTTGCTCTTCAAAAAGGAAGTCTTAAGGGCGCAGGAGCAGGCAGTCCCCCTGAGCTGCAAAATGAGCCGGCGGGGAAGAAGACCGGCGTGGATGAATAGGGAGCTATTCCTGAGGCTCCGGGAGAAAAAGAGAATCTACCGCCTGTGGAAAGAGGGACAGGCCACTCAAAATGAATACAGGGAAGTTGTTAGGATGTGTAGAGGTGAAATCAGAAAGGCAAAAGCCCAGCTTGAATTTAACCTAGCTGCTGGTGTGAAAAGGAATAAGAAACTCTTTTATAAATACATTAACAGTAAGAGGAGGACAAAGGAGAATATCCACTCTTTGCTGGATGAGGCTGGGAATGTGACCACTGAGGATAAGGAAAAGGCGGAGGTTCTGAATGCCTTCTTTACGTCTGTCTTTAAAAGTCAGACCAGTTATCCTCAGGATACCCCTCTCTCTGACCTGGTAATCTCGGCCGGGGAGCACACTAACCCCCCTGCGATTCTGAAAGAAACAGTCAGAGACCTACTGCTCCAGCTGGACTGTCACAAGTCGATGGGGCCAGATGAGATCCACCCAAGAGTGCTGAGGGAACTGGCGGAGGTGATAGCCGAGCCGCTTTCCATCATCTGTCAGCGCTCCTTGTTGACTGGTGAGGTCCCAGATGACTGGAGGCTTGCCAATGTGACTCCCATTTATAAGAAAGGTCGTAAGGAGGATCCGGGGAACTACAGGCCTGTCAGCCTGACCTCGGTGCCAGGGAAGGTTATGGAGCAGATCGTCTTGAGGGAGATCATGCGGCATGTGCAGGGTGACCGGGGGATCAGGCCTAGCCAGCATGGGTTCATGAAGGGCAGGTCCTGTTTGACCAACCTGATCTCCTTCTATGATCTAGTGACCCATCTGGTGGATGAAGGAAAGGCTGTTGATGTGGTCTACCTAGACTTCAGCAAAGCCTTTGACACTGTCTCCCACAGCATTCTCCTGCAGAAGCTGGCAGTCAGAGGCTTGGATGGGTACACTCTTGGCTGGGTAAGGAGCTGGCTGGAGGGCCGGGCGCAGAGAGTGGTGGTGAATGGAGTCAAATCCAGCTGGCGACCGGTCGTGAGTGGTGTTCCGCAGGGGTCGGTGCTGGGGCCTGTCCTCTTCAATATCTTTATAGATGACCTCGATGAGGGCATCGAGTGCACCCTCAGTAAATTCGCAGATGACACCAAATTGGCTGGAAGCGTGGATCTGCCTGGGGGTAGCGACGCCCTACAGAGGGATCTGGACAGGCTGGAGAGCTGGGCTGGAGCCAATGGGATGAGTTTCAACAAGGCCAAATGCCGGGTCCTGCACTTCGGCCACAACAACCCCAGGCGACGCTACAGGCTTGGGGCGGTGTGGCTGGAGGACTGCGTAGAGGAAATGGACCTGGGGGTATTGATTGATGCTCGGCTGAACGTGAGCCGACAGTGTGCCCAGGTGGCCAAGAAGGCCAATGGCATCCTGGCTTGCATCAGAAACAGTGTTGCAAGCAGGAGCAGAGAGGTGATTGTTCCCCTATATTCAGCACTCGTCAGGCCGCACCTCGAGTACTGTGTCCAGTTTTGGGCCCCTCACTGCAAGAAAGATATTGAGGCCCTGGAACGTGTTCAAAGAAGGGCAACGAAGCTGGTGAGGGGTCTGGAACACAGGCCATATGAGGAGAGGCTGAAGGAGCTGGGAATGTTCAGCCTGGAGAAGAGGAGGCTCAGGGGAGACCTTATTGCTCTCTATAACTTCCTGAAGGGAGGTTGTAGTGAGCTGGGGGTCGGCCTCTTCTCTCGTGTCATTAGTGATAGGACCAGGGGGAATGGTTTCAAGCTACGCCAGGGGAAATTCAGGCTGGACATGAGGAAGTATTACTTTTCAGAAAGGGTGGTCAGGCACTGGAATGGACTGCCCAGGGAGGTGGTGGAATCACCGAGCCTGGGGGTGTTCAAGGAAAGACTGGATGTTGCGTTGAGGGACATGGTTTAGTAGGAGCTATTGGGAATAGGTGAACGGTTGGACTGGGTGATCTTTTAGGTCTTTTCCAACCTTAGTGATTCTATGATTCTATGATTCTATGATTTTCAAGTAGTGGAACTTCTACCATTTCTGGATTACGTGGGAATTCAGTGATTAGCATAGATTCTGAACTAGTGAAGCAGTGTATTTGAATAGTTATCCTAAAATATATTGTTTCTTAATGTTTTTGGAGATTTTCTGTGTTTGGACTAGATGTCCTTTCAAGGTCCCTTCCAACTATTAGGACTCTGATTGTAGTGGTCTAACAGTTATTTAATTCTCTGACTGTAATATTTAGGAGGAGAGGTTGTGGTAAGCTTTGTTAATCAGAGGGAAGAATGGTTTATAAACCTATTTCTCTGGTATTGATAAGAAAGCCCACTCAAAATGGCTGCAAAATACATTGGCAATAAAAAGTTCCATTGCCACTGGAAAGCAGGAATTGGAATCTTCTAAAATGCTTTGTATGTTGTATTGACCTTATGCTTATAGGTGCTCTGCTGACAGTGTTACAGAAGCAACATAAAGGCTACTGTCAGACACAAGGGAATAGAGTTTAAAGACCAGTCAACAATAAACTCCAAGACAGCCCCTCATTCTAGAGGCTACTACTTCAAAGTAATAAGGAGGTAAATTAAATCTGATTTTGGAATTGGCAGTATTTTCCACTGAAGGAGGCAAGCCTCTGCATCTGAAGGAAATAGATACATCATCTTGGTGTACATTTACCACTGCCATTAAAACAGAAAATCTGCAAACTGTTGAAAGTACTACTGTGAATATTTTTCAGGAAAAAAAAAGATAATAACAACTCTCTTCAGATAATGGCTTCTTTCCCGTAAGATATGTCAGAAAAGGGATATGGTGGTATGTCAGAACTTTACTGGGTTTTTTTTTCTTTTCCTGAAAGGATGAATGTTTGCAGGAGAGAAGTCCAGTCATCTACTCATCATACTGTATTGCAGAGGATATACACTGAATTTCCTTTCATATCTAGTGATGAGTAGCAGTGCTACAGTCTATCTAGATGAGAAGTTTAATGTGGAATTTAAAATCTAGTGTAGAGCTGCTATGAATTTATCATTTTTTCCCTCTGCAGTGACAAATGTAATTTGGAATCATGTTGTAGTTTTCTTTTTCTTCCTATAAATCTGTGATTTTTTTTTTCTCCATCAACAAGTTTTCTGAAAGTAAAAGTGGAAACCACAGGAGATAAATTGGATTTTCCTTCCTTTCACAAAACAAATGCAGAGAGGGGCTAGTGAAATGCATATTTGTGTACAGCTAAAAATCACCATGAATTCCCATCTTGCTTGTGCCTACACATTATTAGATTTCTCACATTATTCATGGATAAGTAAGTGCAGGTGGGGTTGCTCTACTAGACAAAGGTTCATAAATCAAAACAGAAATTCAAGTGTATTTTGCTCTCTGTCATTTCTCCCACTACATGTATGTATTTCCTTCAGAAAGCGTCACGTAGAAAACAGTATTAAAGAATTCCAACTCATCTTCTGTATCTAAACATCAGATGCATGAATAACAGATCTGCTTCTTTTTACCACATCAAATATATGCAGCATCAAATGAAAATTTTTGTAAATTGATCGTAAGAGAAACTTTTTTATTTTTTTATATAACTCTAATTAAAGGACAACTTCTTACCTAAAGGAATATATGGGATAATACACAGGTTAAAGCTTAGGTCACATGGCATTAGAATCTGCTCCAGATTTGCCATCAGGAAAGTAGTTAAATGTTGTTATTCTTAAATATTGGGATTCACAACTCAGTTACAGGACATCCATCTGTATTATAGGTGTCCCCACACAGTTCTAGTGACAAACAAATGAAAAAAATTTAACTCATTCTACATTCAACTCTTGACCTCTTTTGAAATTTCTAACTCAAAGTTCATTGTTCAATACCTGTTGCTATCTTATTCACAAGAATCAGTCCTTTGAGATCAGATGTTGGCCACAACCACTGCTTTCTAAACAACTAGTCAATGGAGAGGGACTAGGCAACATTTTGACCCCATTCTGTTGTCAGTTACTTTGTTCTCTGCTTGTGCTGTTCCTTGATGCTAATTGTACTGGCAGAGATAAGAGAGATGATGGACCTGGTTGACTCACCTGTCAGTGATTTTCTCAGACATAGAGTCAAGTTAACAGCTGAGTGTCCTGTAAGTGCCACTGGCAAAATCAGATAAGAAATGAAATGATTTGCTATTAAACATAGCAGATGAAGATGAATTACCACTATGCAAATAGTGAAAATAATGTTCCAACACCAGCTTTTATACTTCTTTGATATGAATCATTTTCTTTTTTATTCCTCTGCATATCCTAAACACTGTTCTTCTCTTCCAAGTTGTATTGCTAGCTTCATATTCTGTTGTGAAATCTATGTAATTCGTGACATACAAAAGATAAATTCATTTGGTATGTGGGAAAGATATCAGTTCTGCAATACCCAACTAGAGTGGAACTTCAGTGTGCTTTTCTGAATTTCAGCACTGCTCCCATGTAAGTTTTGTCTTTAGCCTTCTTGTATCATAGAATCATTAAGATTGGAAAAGACCCTTAAGGTCATCTAGTCCAAGCACTGACCCATGCCTACCAACCCATGTCCCTCAATGCCACATCTACCTTTTTCTTGAACACCTCCAAGGATGGAAACTCCATTACTTCCCTGGGCAGCCTGCTCCAATGGATTACTACTCATTCTGAGAAGAATTTTTTTTCTCAGTATCCATGTCAGGGAGACCTCTGAAAACCCTTATTCCAAGTGATCATGCCTTTACTGCCTAATAATGAAATTAGCATGCCCTCATGATCATTTTAGTGAGAACTATTGGTGATCAGTGGATGGCTGGACTGGGTGATCCTGTGGTTCTATGATTCAACTTACCACGAAGTCTAGCACAGCAGAACAATCTAGGATGTGAATAGATTTAGAGTTCGCGTCTGTGTTTAACAGAACTACAGCAGCTGGAAGTATATTTTGCTACCTGCAACTTCTTTTATGTACACCTGCATTCTTTTGGGATGCTGATTCAGAGAAGCTCTTTAAAAGGAACCTCTTTATCCTTTGCTGATGAATTTGATTTGTACGTTAGACAGAGGATTTGATTGATGTTGCTTCATGCACACTCATCACATAGCAATCAAGTGACAAAAAACTTCTGACTGCTATTGACCTAGGCAACCTTTGTTCACTGGAACAGGCTGCCCAAGGAGGTTGTGGATGCCCCATCCCTGGAGGCATTCAAGGCCAGGCTGGATGTGGCTCTGGGCAGCCTGGTCTGCTGGTTTACAACCCTGCACATAGCAGGGGGGTTGAAACTAGATGATCATTGTGGTCCTTTTCAACAGAGGCCATTCTATGAACTGAAGGTTAAAGACCTCTTATCCTGCTAACGATCTCTTCTGTTTGCTTGATAGTTCATAATGCAATCAACAGAAATTAACTAATACCTATGCATGTGCTCAGGTCTGCATGCATGCACACAGTACAAAAAGAATTTAATAATGGATACAGTGATGAAAATAAGTGAAATCCCCTTGACACTGTTCATTTGTTTGACCCTTTAAGCTAACGTCAAATAGGATTCCCAGTGAGTTTCACGTTCCTTGGCAGGTAACCAAATGATGCACTGCGTGTCTGTAAGCCCATTTCCACACTACATTAGGAATTTATCAAAGCAAGTCAAATAGCTTCTCTACAAAAATGAAGGAATCTTGAGAGAATTTTCTGTCTGTGCCTCAAGTTCTGTCCCTACTTATGACTTATTGTCATGGTTTTATGATTTTTGGTCATCAGTATTCCACACCATAACATCATGTAATGCACTGGGGGGGGTATGACTTCTGCCAAATGTTCATCTGAGGGAGAAGAACTACATTTCCCCAGGAGGCTTTGCGGTCAGCAAGGAGTTATAACTCTGGGCAAGGTCACCTGATCCTTCTTCTTCGCCTGCTCTTCGCTGTCTGCGCTTTGCCATCTGCACTTCGCCGTCTGCTTTTCTTCAGTCACTCAACTGGACTGCACTTCTCACCTCAGCATTGTGGTGAGGTCTGTCTACCATCCAGACAGAGTCTCTCTCTCTCATTGTATTTTTTTGCTAATACTATATTTAGTAAAATCATTTGTTCCACCTCAGAACATTATTGCTGTTGTTTTCAAGTATTTTGGGGTCCCCTGTTTCCCCTTTCCTGGAGGCGCAGATCCGCAGATCCCTCCGCCCTGCTGGTCACGGAACCGGGCTAAACCAGCCCATAAACCATTGACACTTATAATTTCTCAGCATATATCCTTCAGCTGCTAGAGAGTTCGTGATGTGACTTTCTTTGGTAATAAAAAGTGTTTTGTCTCTGTGAAACAGTGACTGTAGGATTACTGTACTATAATACTCAACCAAGTTGAAGTGCTAAATTGCTGCATACATAATTCAAAACTATATAGCATATCTCTGCAAACTAATCTGAAGTTACCCCACATCACTGTGTTTGTGAGAAAGGGTACTTTGTATTCACATCTTTTGAAAGAGGTGCTATTCTGTATACTGCAAGAAGTAGTGACAGAAGCATTATACCTGTTATTATTCATATTTTAGTAGATTTTATGTTTTTTCAAAGTCGTATGAATTACACTACTTTAATGTCATAATGCAAGAATGAAAGGAAAAGAAAAATAACCACCATGAGTTAGTGGCTGTGCTTTTTAAATGTGGTATTTGCAAGAATTCATTGCAATTTTAAATACTTAGTTGGACTGCTGCTACATTATTTTTCTGATGATGAGATAATTCTTATTTTATGGATAAAACTGTTTAGAAATCTTGCTTGGAGAAAAGGTGTTTCTGCTTTACTGCTTGTGAATTTTAGAAATTCTTCATGGAATGAGCAAATATTTCACAAAGTTTGTGTGAATACATTTTTGTGTATGATTATGCGTGATGCTTTATGCTTTGTTTTAGAGGGAAGTAGCTTTGTCAGACTAGACTAGAAAGAATTTTATCTCTGAGTCAATCATGGTAAAATTGCCAAAAGCAGTACAAAATCTCCTTCAGAGTAGTGATATTTTCCTGTTTCCATGAGAAGAAGAGCAAAAGGGCAGGGAAGCAAGAAGAACCTTAGATGGTACAGCTTGTAGATCCTAATGCAACCAGGAACTATTAGGCCAGAAAGCCGATGAAGGATCTCATCACTATTTGTAGATATCTCAAGGGTAGGGGTCAAGTGCATGGGTCCAGGTTCTTTTCAGCAATGCCCAGTGACAGGAGCAACGGGCACAGGCTGGCCAGTGAGGTGATTAAGTCTCCTTCTCCAGAGAGATTCAAAGTCACCTGGATGCTTTCCTGTCAATCCAGGGAACCTGCTTTAGGAAGAATTGGACTGGGGGTTCTCTAGAAGTCCCTTCCAACCCCTACAGTTGTGTGATTCTGTGAACCCTTCAGATTTGGTGCTACTTCACACCATCGTGCCCTGCCTCTCTATGCCCACCCCGTATGCATTCCCATATTTTCTTGACTTTTTTTTTTTAAGTCCTGAAATAGCTAGAGATGCTATTTGTCTTTCTGCCCTGGCAAATTCCTTATTTTATTTGATGCTTCATAATGAATTTTCTAAACAGTTCATATGTAATGAATACTTTCGAAAATTTTGCTAAATTAATGATTCCATCCTGATCAGGAGGAAGCATGCACCCTGCATTGTGCTCCATAGCAATTAATTTATTAGTGGAGGCTTTTCCCTAATTAACCCTTTACCAATTATGTGAAAGTGTAAAGTGTTTGGACTGCAGTGGAGTAAATATCACGGAAATAGAGGGTACTGACAGAACTACATCATGGTAGGGGAATGCTTTGAATTTGCGTTTGAGATTCAAAGATGTAGAGATGCAACTTCTGTGAATTGTCTCTAAACTTACCTGTTTAGAGGCAAATATTGTTATTCCTGTGCTTTGCAGAAGTAAAACTTGTATATGTGAACCAGAAAATCTTTATTTGCAAAATTACTTTTTAAAACATATTTGTAGGAAAGCCAATGTTTCAATAGAATATTTCCTACAGTTTTGTACCCAAGATGTTTTCCAAGAAGTGTGTTTGGAAGGCTTTTAGTTGCTTTCAGTCCATTTGCTAGCTTTCTTGTTCAAGAGCTACTCTGAAAGCCTCCTATTTATTATGTTGGCCCATGATGTCAGAGGCAGATGTTGGTAGTATGGCAGTAGTGGTTGAACCTCCCCACTGATATTCCATTACATTTTGTGGCCTTTGACACATGGCAGCAGAAGGGCACTCTAACGCCACGTCAGGATGATGTTTGACATGGGAATGTGTATGAAGTGAAGGTTTTTCACTGAATTCCTTCATGAAGAAAAAATGGCACCTAATGACATTCATCAATGCTTGCTGTATGTTTCTGGAGACCAAACAGAGAACATGAGCACAGTAAAGTAGTGGAGGGTGGTGATATTCAGCAGTGACAACAGTATGTCACCTCCTGTGTGCAGATTTTCACAAGTGTGCCATGTAGGCTCTTGTTAGTTGCTGGTGAAAATGCATTGCTAATGGTGGTGAATATGTTGAGAAAAACTTGTTTTGTGGCTGATAGTTTTCTCAACCAAACATTGTGTTTTTTATATCATTTGTCGTTTCCATGGAAATAAATAAGAGGCTTTACTTTTGGAGTAACCTATGTATACCAAGGAGAAGCCACATGTATAATTTCTCAGGCAAAGAACACAGCACAAGGACAGTTTTATTTGTAGAGGCGTAGTAATACAAAGAGAACAGTTGTCAATTAATCTTGTATTTTTTTTAGTTCATTTAACCTGAAGTAAATGGTATCCTGATCATTTGGGGTGCTGCCTTTGGGAACTTGGGAGACATACTAATTCTCCACTTGGTCGATCCTGAATGCAAAACTATTAGCAACATAAAAGGTCTGACTGAAAATAACATGGTGGTTTGCACAGTGTCATCCTAAAGTATTTTTGTTTCTGTCCACTGAAGCATGTGAAGTTCAGGTGGAATGAGATTGGACTGCATCTGTTTCTGAAACCTCCTATTACTGCTGCTATTCTCCTACTGTCATCTCAGAATACTGCACTACCCAGAGTTTCTTGCATTACTTACAGTTATTTTTAAGGTGTATTTCTTTGTTTATTTCATGTTCTTCCTCCACATTAAAAAACTCCAGTGTCCCCTTTGAGTGCTATGAAATCTTATCTAGGGACCTCATTTTGTAGTCCTGGGGAAAAAAAGTAAATTTATCAGCTGTTAAAGTGAACAAGCAATAGGGAATAACATTTTCTTCTCTCTATTCCTGCAAAGTTGCTCCCTAGCCATGGCTCTCTCATTTGTGTTGCTCATAACTATCTGAAATTGGTCAGCTGAATATGAGCCAATTTTTAATATCATTTTCTCCTCCTGCTAGCACAGCAATAAAGGGATATGAAGCAAGTTAAAGGAGCTGGACATTGACTCTTTTAAATATGAGTATCCATAGAAGATTTTGTATTCATTTAATAGTATTATTGTTGGTATGGCAGTAATAAAGGCAATTTAAGGTGATTCTAGGTGGTCATTTTGTTTGTTCATCCATTTACTTTGCTTTAGAATGATATAGTTCATCCTCCTCAACTTGTTTTGCAAGAGTTATTAAATGGTCTTTATGCATATCTCAGTAGAATCTAAATGGTCTTTATGCATATCTCAGTAGAATCATGGAAGCTTTCATTTTTATATCCTTGATTTATTGTTTTGAATTCCCTGTGACCACTGGACTGTAGCAAACAATCTGTATTTTTTTTTCTTACCTCTAATACTGAGCGTGTGCTATTCAATAAAACTAATGGTAATTTTTTGTCCTTTATCTTCCTCTTCCATCAAGTCTGCCTTCTGTGCTGTACATGATGTTGGTTAATAAGCTTAATATAAGAAGAGACACAAATGTATATGTTTGTGTGTGTAAATATATCTCTATATATACAGATAGATATGAACTAAGTAGATTTATCCAATTCTATTCCTACATAACCGGTTTTAGGTCAAAAAGATCTTTTTGTGTTCTAGAGTAAAAAGTATGGATCCTCATTTCTCTTGTACCAAGATAACT
Organism: Tetrao urogallus; assembly: GCF_951394365.1. NCBI lineage: Eukaryota > Metazoa > Chordata > Aves > Galliformes > Phasianidae > Tetrao > Tetrao urogallus. The sequence goes on from NC_136817.1 coordinate 67,098,766, forward strand.
TCAAAATTTATCTTGTAGTTGTATGATTTGGATCTACCAGTTATTTATTTCATAGAAACCTAGAATGGCTTAGGTTAGAAGGGGCTTTAAAGATCGTCTAGTTCCAATCTCCTGCTGTAGGCTGGTTGACCCCCAATAGATCAGGCTGTCCAGGGCCCCATCCAACCTGGCCTTAAGCACTTCCAGGGATGAAGCATCCACAACCTCTCTGGGCAACAGTGCCAGAGCCTCACTACCCTCTGAGTAAATAAATTCTTCCTAACATTTAAACTGTATCTCCCCTCTTTTAGTTTAAAGTTATCCAGTACTTGCATTTGCTTTGCTTTCTTGAGATGAAATTTATTTCTAATTTTACTGATCAGTGCAACTCATTGCTTGCCAGTACTTGGGTTTGTTTGAATTTCTTGTGATAAAACATTTTTAATTTAGAAGTTTACACCAGCAGGAGGGGCAAAAAGGAGTACTGCCTGAGGGGCAAAAAGCAGTACTGCCTGTAACTTCTTGTCTTGCATCTTTTATAGGGATGGAAGAATAAGGTAGGAATCTTCTATCCCTAACTTTAGAGTTTTCTCCCTCCTCTGTGAAGGTGCAGCATCACCTTCAGAAAAAAAGTCATCTGGCAACTCAGACCCATACTGAGCTAACCAGAAAATGTATATCATCCCTTGCAGAAGCTCAGAAATTTGTGCGTGGCTCCCCAAGGACATGTTTTATCAAAACAAAAGTATTGGTATAGCTTGAGGGGAATATTCTATTAACAATAAATATATTCTGCTTTCCTGAGCGCCCTGCATAATAAATGCAGATGCACTTACTCTGTTCAACATGATTTGTTTTTGAAAGCAACTCAAATATTCATCTTGCTTTGCTTTGCTAGTACTTGAGATATGAATAGTTAGTATCAAAAATTGTCAGTAAGCTTTTTACCCTGTTTCCCATTGTCTGTAAGCTATCCCTCTAACTACTACTGCAGATGGAACTGAAATGCCTGTCACTCAATGATAATACCTTTGCCCTTGTTTGCATCTTGAATTAAATCTGCCCAAAGAAGTAATGCTGAGACTAAATTGGTAGCTCACAGTGCACAGGAAATAGAATTCTGTTGTACATTATTTATCTCTCCTGTGGTTAAAGTCACTCTGCAAAGAAGCAGCAAAGTGGATCTGACTGAAGCCCTCAGAAGAAGACCAGGGATGGGCTGAATGAATTTCTTGCTCTTGGTTTACCTCTTAGCACAGAGATGCATGTAACTGTTGGTGTGTAACAAATGTGAGTAAATAGGTACTTGGCAGTGCTGAGACACGTCTGCTGGGGCCTTTCTTATCCCTCCTATTTTTCATTATTACTGCCTTACTGTTCTTTACAGATTGCAAGCAGGAGGCATAAGGAAAAAACGAGATGCCTTTCTCCAAAAGAAATTATCAATAGAGTTGTGTAGGAGGTCTTAGAATAATGTAGCGAACTTTGTGAGATAAAGAATTCCTTTGAACGGATCTCAAGAGCCCATATCCCAATTCTAATTTCTCTATAGCTGCACAAACACTTTAAATGAAAATTTAAATTCAATTAGGCAGACTTCTTTTCTCAAAAGATGTACTGCCCATGTGAATTTGGAATTTTTTTTTTTTCAGAGAAAAGTGGAGAATGTTTCAGAAATATTAAGTTTGCTGTTTGAGTTCTCCAGTGACTCAAAGTCCTTTGGAGCTAATTTTTTCCTCTCTTCTACTCTTGTATAGACCAGCTGCCCTGGAGTTGCACTTAAACTAATCAGGGCAAATTGGCCTTGGGTCTGCACTATAGACACCTCTGTCTTTTAGGGAAGGAAATGGGACAGGAGGATGAATACAACTCTTTGTCTAATGTATGGTTTCTTGTTTTGCTTAGGCGGTATCCCCATATCTGCATTCTACAGAGTAAATCAAGCAATTCTTTACATATGTTAAAGAGCTTTGTGAAAGGAAATGCTCTGTTCTGAGTACTTTCATTGTTCTTGCTACCATTTGCAATCTAATGCCTAGCACTTAAATCTATCTCAATTAAGGATGTTTCCATTGACTTCGAGAATGCATTTCATCTGCATGTCCATTAATCACATCCTCGTTAACTATTATAGGATGTTTGCCTCAAACTCATTAGTGGAATTTTTGTCCTGCTATCTACAGTGATTAAAGGGGGATTGTTTCCTTTACCCTTCCTGGGTAAGCCACTAAGCGTAGAAGCATTAATAACTTTAAAGTGTATATGTGATGTTATCCCTTCTGATTTTTTTTCAATATTTTATATGGTGTCAGAGCCAGAAAACAGTTTGATAAATGAGCATGGCCAATGGAAAAGCAAACAATCAAGTAAATAAAAGTAAATTAAGTAAATAAAAATAAATAAAATTAATAGACTACTAAATCATTGTGACATCCAGCATATTATAGGCCATAGGACTTCTGAAATAATTTCTTTTTCTAAGCAATTATCTGAGAGTAGAATTGTCTCTTATAATCCTACATTCAGTCTCATTTTAAAAATTGTTTTAAATGAATGGAGAATCCACCATTGTGCTGACTAGATTTTTCAGCTGTTCGCTATTAAATTATCTTCCTTATTAAAAATACACATTATTTATATCCCAAATATATTCAACTACAATTTTTGTTCAGACGTTACAATAGGACATGTTAGAAGGTAGTTTCAATGCTTCTTGGTCAATCCTTTTGTTTCTTGGCAGAATCAAAAAGATGACCATTCCTCAAGTCAGGGTTGACACTGTCTAAATGATTCTTAACTAGAGTTTGTCTAAATTGTTCTTAAGATAATCAAATGATGCAGATTTCATAATCTTCTCAGTAAATCTATTCAAGTACTTATCTTTAGGAAGCTTTTTCCTGAAGACTAACTTAATCTCTGTTGCAGAAATATAAGCTGCTTATTACTTTTTTTCCATCTAGCATGAAGAACAAAACCAAACTATTTCTTTTCTCCCCTCAGTCTTTTGTGTTTGAAGACTATGCTCCTGTTCTTCCTCCTGCAATAAGCAGCACTTATTTGCTAAAGTTAAATTCCTTGTACTACAAATTTTTATGAGCTTTTTATTTTATCATGATTCTAGTCGTCTTTGAAATATTGCCATATTCCCAATACCGAAGGAAGTCAGCAGGCCTAATTATATTATATCCAGTTGAATAAGACTCTTTTTTTTTTTTTTTTAATATATTCAGTGCTAATATTAGCCTTTGATTGACTTCATTAGTCAAAATGACAAACTATGCCGTCCTGTCAAGATCATTGGATGCACTTAGGTGCAATCTAGTTCTTGAAGACCTAGATTCAGTTTTATTCCCTGAAAAATGGAATGTGCTCAGGGCAGTCATGGAGAGAAATAATACCCAGGTTCTTGGGGACGTATTTTGATTTTGCTGGTCTGAAATATATTTCTTCTGCAGAAGAAGCAATGTTTAAACCAAGTTCCCATCTAGTTTTTGGAAACAAATGCTGTATTCTTAACTAAAATCAACAGTCAGGTACCTCAGTGGTCAAAACTTATGGTGTCTTAGAAGTACCATAAATCTCTGATAAGGTTAATAAAGAGACTCACAAGGCAGCCCTCAATATTTTTGTCATTTGAATGTAGTAATTCCCAAGATATGCTATACTTGCACATTATGATCGTATATTACCTGGCAGAGGACAGGCACATCTTTGAATATAAGGTGTATGTCATCTTAGAAATATTTATGTGATACTTTAAATAGTGCCATAAGAGGTGAAAGAGGTGGGGGATGGTGGAGGAATGAAAGTTTTGGATGTTCCTGCTTTACAACACTCTCAGTTTGTGAAGGTGTGCTCAGATTTTCTTGCAAGATCGTGGTTGTGATTAAGGCTTAGCCTGAGATTAAGATCATAGCAGACGCAGGAGTGGCAGAAAAAGAGAATGTCTGAGGCCATTTGAATAATGTTATAGAAGTATTTTCAAGGAGGTATTTGAATGAAGCAAGATAAGAGGCTTAGAAATGAAAAAGGAGCATCTGTTAAATGAAGTGTCTGCAGCAAGAATGAGGATAGATGTGATATTTTGAAAAGAGCATTCCCATCATCACAGAAGATTCTATCTATACCACACCTTTGGAAGGAACTATAAAAATGGTTCTTTTACATCCACAGTTCTACCTCATTCAAATATGCCCATCTGGGGCCATCAAATAGCTTTCTCTTCTCTGATAACCTGCAAGAAACCTAAAACCAGTATCCCAATAAGCTAAAATGTCAGAAACTTAGAGGCTGCTTGTGAGGAGATAAAGAGAAATCCAGGGCAGCTCAGGTTCCTGCAGTATCAGGAAATTTGCTAGGTGAAAATATACAAGTGAAACAGATCTATTGGTGTGAACACTCCATTTCAGGTCCAATACCTCAAATGTCACATTTTCTGTCTACTCAATGTTTCATCTCCTTTTATAGCTAAAAACTTTTCCCTAAACTTCTTCCTTCTTAGCTTCAGGGCTTTTCTTCCAGTGCTCAGAGTCTGAGACTAAATAATTCCCTCTTTTCATTTATTTCCATACCTTGCAGATATTTATAGACTGAAATTGTGTTGCCCCTGAGCTTTTGCTCTTCCAGACTCCATAAATTTTGCTTCTTTCCTTACTTGTCCAATGTCTTATATCCTAGGTCTTATATCAGTGTTGTTTCCTCAATTTATATTTTACTTCTGTACTTTCCAAACAGTGGAGGAAATATTTTCCCAAACTATTTTTATTTCTTTTCTGTAATATGGCATTTTTTTTTCATTTTTAATCCAAACTATTATAAGTAATTATGATGTCCTTCTTTAAAAATAAGTGAATAAATGATGCTAAACTTCTTGAAGCTGTCTATAATTACACAAGAAGATGACAACATAACTTACTATAAGTGAAACAGATCTCTTCAAATAAGTAAGTTGCTTTTTTTTCATCTTGCCATCTATAGCAAAGTTCTCATCTGTGAAAGTTGCCTGAAACCTCTGCAATGATGGTTTCCAGTTAAACAGCTTTAAAACTTCTGTATTCATATCTTGATGCTTTCCAAAAAGATAAATAAATACAAGTTATTGGGAGCTTCTCAGGTGTAATCAGAAACATATATTTCTTCTTTATTGCACAGAAAACTATATCTTTTTACCTAGTAGCCTCTTCTTTTTTTAAATTCAATGAATGGTATCAAATCCCATCATGAATTTAACAGCTCAGGCATAATTTTTCAGCTCCAGAGGTAATCATAAAAAAAAGACTGGTCTTTCTCTTGCTTGCTTAGTGGCTAGTGAGAAATTGGAGAGTCTCTTGCAGCTATCACTTTGAGGTTTTAGACATTTAAGCAGAAATACTTCATTTTAATAATATTGTTTACTCTGGCTAAATATACTCAAATCTCACTGCCAGCCCTAGCGAAATCAATTTGCTATCTCATTGGAAGTTTTTCCAAACAAACAAATAGAGAAAACTTTGATTGAAATAAGTTCAGTATTGAGAATGGATATAATTAGCATTACTGTTAAAAGTTTTGATTTGAAAATACTATTTCTAAATTTAATAACTTTATTACAATAATTAACATGATCCCAACCTGCGATTAAAGCTGGTTAGACTAGACTTAAAATCTTGTATTTCTCTTACTGCCCGTGACACCTGCTGTGAATAATCTGTGTTTATTTTACAGAATTTTCTTCTCTGTTGAAAAAGTTGATTGCTTAATGATAACCACTGTTGAGTTCAGATCTAAGATGTATGAAGAGCCATCTCATATGCTCTATATAAGCGTGATTAATAAATTTCACAAGAAATGCCCCACATAATAAAGAACAATCTAGCTGATCTCACAGTCCTTGAAATATCCACAGAACTCATAGAAAACTGTTTCCTATGCCTTAAGAGGTAAAAAAATGAAGCTAATTTTATAGAATAATGTTAAGAGTAGAGTGGATAGGCAAAAGAGTAGTGCATGGGAGACTTTATTTCTCCTGTAACAATTGCATGCCAGCAATAGTTGGGAAATGTCTGTACCATTTGACCTCAATTTACCCTAAGCTAAAAGGCACATGATGACCTCCACAAAACCCTTAATTTTTTCTTTCTTTATTTTTTAGAGCTGGGAGATGATTTCTTAAAGAAAGGAAGCACTATTATCACTCTTTGTTCATGTAGATCTGTTTGACTACAACTAGCCTAGATCTGCTCTTAATAGCCCTCTTTCAGAAAGTGCCTCAAGTCTGCTAGATAGATTTAAACACAAAAATTAGTTCAGTTCATTACCTAGGAAATTAATGCCATGTTTTGGGATCCATCTTGGGTTCCTTTAGCTCTGCAGTGTTCCTTGTTATTATTACTGGTGGGAGCAGCATAGCTGTATGGAATAAGAAGAGTAAGGAAAACATTTAGTGTCTGGTGCAATACAGAACACTGCCAATAGAATTAAGGCAGTATATATGAGATCTAGTTTTATTTGCATGTTAAATTCTGACAGATGTAATGACAGCTTGATAAAGTGACTCCTGTAACTTTTATTGCTACCTATAATATTTTCCAGCAGTTTGGAATACGGTTGAGAACATCTTTGATTTTTATTGTCCAAGATTTCAGATGTTGTCAAAGTGTAAACATGTTGGGAGACAGCAGAAGGGGGAAGAATATGGAAAGATGTGAATTATTTCATGGAAGAAACCCAGGTCTCCTGAGTTCCTAACCTGATGCATTTTCAATGCTGGCATAGATCTCCTTTGCGATTCTCAGAAGGGGTAATTCATTCATCTACACTTCAAGTATCCGTTTGCAGTTGGACATAATAATCCTCACATCAATGATTCTTCTCCCTTTTCAAATTAAAAGAAAAACATCAGAGAAGGACTTAGTTTCAGAAGTGTTTGTACCTTAGATATTACAGCAAGTCCTTCAAGCACTTCTGTAAAGCAAGTACAAATTAATAAACACATCCACCATAATTTTCTGGAAGCGATCTTAATTGACATTTTTCAGAAACATTGGTATTTTTCATTGGTGTAACTACAATCAAGCCATAAGAACAGGAAAAGAGGAAAGAAAATAGAGACACTTTAGAAAAAGGCATTGAAAACCTTAAGTGGTGTTAGATGAAGGCAGTTTTACTTAGAAAATGAGTGAAAAGAATCTGTGACAAGAAAAGGACTTTAGCAGAATACTTTTTTTCCATAACACTTTTTCTTGAGAGTTTAATTACAAAGTTGATTAGAAGGAAGGAATTTTTGTTCATAAATGGCACTTATAAAAGCCTTCTTTTCCTGCTTGGTTTCTGAATGAAAAATGGTCTCTGATGTGAATTTAACTATGAATATTTGAAATAGAGTGAACTATACTACCTGCAAATAGAAGAATTATAACCTCTCAATCTCACACTAAAGCCTTAATTTATGCACAGCAAATCCATACTTTCTGTAAATTATACCTTTTGTACATACAGAATTAGGAATCTCTTTAAACATTATAGAACAGTCCTACCAATACTCTATACAGTAGTGCTATAATACATGCTCAGAGGTCAACAATATTGTGCAGTTTCTTTTTATCACTGTACAGTGTTCTGTTAGGAGCTCTCGAGGAGACCTTCATTCTTGAGAAAAAGCTTTCAATAGGCAAATACAAAAAGTCCCCTCTAGATCTGATAGGATGATGGCGATGTTCTTGTTAGTTACATAAAAGGTTTCTCTGCCTTAAACAAAGAGGCAACTCAGAAAAAACAGCAGAGTTTCTGAGGTTAGGGACAGAGATGTCTTCTTAGTCAGAACACACAGAATGTGTTCAACAGTCATAGAACAAGCTCTGAGGTTTTGAGACAGGCATGATTCAGTCTAGGCAGGATCATTTCCAATTCCTAAAAGTGCAAAAAAATGGAGTCATAGAATTTTTTTTCTGTTCGTTATTATCTCCATACTCAGGTTGAGAGACTGAGTAGAACACATTGCTTTTCCTCTACATATCTATTCCTCTTTAAAAGTTTCTGTGATTGCTGACAAAGTGATATAGTCATGGCAATTTAAGAGACATCTATGAGAATCACAAGATCCAAGTCCAAAATCTAATTTGGACTGATAAACTCAGTCTGTTTTGCTTTATGGTTCATGTTTTCTCCTTACCTTATTGTGTTCTTCCACTAAATGACTTTCATGAGTCAGTGTTTTTCCCTGTTTGGCACAATGAGATTTTATTACAGACCTTAATCGGTTTTATCTTCAGCATCTCATTTCTCTACTTTTTGATTGCTTTTTTTTTTTTGGTGTGTGTGTACACTTCTGGTTCCTCTCCCTTTTCCCTCTTCATTGTCTTTGTCTCAAATATTATCTATTTCCCTATATTTACTCACCACCTTCTTTGCCTTTCTACCTTTAAACTGTGTTTATTCTGTTATCTTCCTCTGCACTGTGCCAAAATTTCCACTTATGAAAACAAAAGCCTCCTTCTGCAGACAACAATCGATCTCATGTACACAGAAAAGAAACTTCATTTTCTGCACAGAAGGCAAGTTCCCTTTTCTGTGACTGTTAAATAATACTATAATGTTATAGCACAACATCACCTGAATCTACTTAATGATAAGCCTTGATCAGAAATTGTTATCTGGAGACTCCTCCAGAGACTGAAATAATTTTACCATCTAAAACAAGACAAGAATATAAATGTGGACTGTTCCTCCTTTGCTTTCATTTCTGAAGGTTTTCTACCTTGTTCAGTTTTGTTTGAGTCTTCATGGTGGTGAGATGGAGATTCATAGTAGAGGTTCAGGAATGGTAACAGCTCAGGGAGAATATGGGTTCAAGGATGGGTCCAACTTGTCTTTCTGTGTTGAAATGGCTGGTAATGTTGACTAGAACAGAGTTGTGGCTGTTTCCTAACATAAGTAAATCTTTGGGCAGTACCTCCCACAATATTCCTATTTGAAATACAAGAAAGAGTGGGGTGGAAGAATGAACTTGAAGAATAGACTGTTAAATTGTCTGAAAGAAGGAACAGCAGTGGATCCAGATGGTGATACTCAACATCTGATTGGCAGTTAGCATCTTACAAGTAGAGCACCAAAGGGGCTGCTATTGCTCAGTATCATTTTCAAAAAACAGATAGTGAAATAAAATACCTCCAACAACTTGTGGACGATGCAGGATATGTGGCTGCTTCAAAAAAATGGCAGGGCTACAGTTAAGAACAATCTGAATAAACCTGATCGCTGGGCCAACAGAAATCTCATGAGAAACCTCACTGCTGAAGGAATCAAATGGCAGCTGGCAACAAATAAGTGGAGGAATTAGAGAACAAATAGAACAAACGTTTCATAGCAACTAATTTAGGCTTGAGAGATTCATGATAGTAGTTACAAAAAGCTTTATCACTAGTGAGCATTACAGTGTTAGAGAGGGTTGGCCCAAGATTGTGGAATCTGCTCTTGAAAGTTTTCAAGGAATTGCTAGATAAAAACATGACCAGTGTTGGCAGTAATCTCACTTCAAGCAGAAGGCTAGTCAAGAGATCTCCATCAGTCCTTTCCTATCAATGTTATTGTAGCATTTTAATAATATGACACTAAGAAGGTACTCCTAACACCTTCGGCCTCATGGTTTTATGTTTTTCCTCAAGTTCATTTCATGGGACTAACCCACAGATATAATGCTACTACTTTGAGTGAGTTTTGTACCAGGGATCAGGTGTAAGTAAGACAGCTGGTGAAGAGTAAGAGAAAACATTAAACACTAAACTAGTTTTGCTGCCAAAAATGAACAAACAAACAAAAAAAAGACCAACACCCAAAACCTAAGTATGGCAACCTGGCCATTGCCAAAAAAAATTTTTCAAGGAAGGTTTAGGTACATAGAATAACTTAATAATAAATAATTATCATTAATGATGATAAAATGCAATTTGTATAGGACACGCAGGAGCCTAGTAACCAACTCAGAGTAGATGCAGTTAGATCAGTTTATTCACATCTATGTCCAGCTGGACTGGTTGTTTTGGATTTTTTTTAATTATTTTTTTTTTCTTCCCCTTCGATGAGGATTACATAACCCTTCTGGGCCTTTCTGTCAGTGTTTGACAGCCCTCATGGGGACAGTTTTACTGTTTTTCTTTATATCTGATTGGAGTTTTCCACGTTGCAATTCATGGTGTTTGATTCAGATTTCATGCCAATGTCTTGATAATTCTTTGACCGCTGGTACAACATCATGAAATCAGAAAGTTATCAGCAAAAACAAAAATGGCTACATTTCTTATAATAGTAATATAAATCATACTTTATATAATACTGATCAAGTGGTGTTCATTTGTTCTGAAAAGGGAACTTTATAGTAATTTTTATACATATATCATCAAATGTATTTCATATGTATAACATCTAAAACCTTAGCAATGCATTTCTATGAGTTCATCAATAAATCCATTACTAGCAGGAAGTAGAATAAGACAGAAAGACTTCTTGAACTGGTTTTATCACAGGCTGGGTAGCTGTAATCCTGCTCCTTGTAAAATAAATAAAGATTTTACCATCAAGGCATAATTTCACCAGTAAAACCTCAGTGATTTTCTCTCAAAGTCAAGCTCTGATATCTTTGAAAACAAATGGTATAAATCTATTTAAATATCAGTCAAGGTACTTATAGGGAGTTCAATAATTCTGTTTCAACTTTCTCAGCAGTTATTTGATCACCTGGAGAATATGAAGAAAATTACACTTTTGTAAATGTAGTATAAGTTGATTTTATTAAAACATAAACAAACAGCAATACGATAACAATCTACTACTTTTTAATAATGTTTGCAGTAATCACATGCGATTATACTAGTTATAAAACAAAACATATATTGTTACTTATTTTTTATGTAAATAAATATTTTATACATTATAAGGCAATTGTGAATATATACATACATACACACATATATATAGATAACTATATATATATAGTTATATATATATAATATATATATATATATAAAACTATATATATACAACTATATATATATAGTTAGATACACATGCATATATATATATGCATGTGTAAGCATATATTTTAACACTAGGTATTTGTAGCCATATACAACTTGGATGACCATGAAGACAAATGCTGGATAAAGCATTGTCATGACAATTTTAAGTTACCTTTAAAGACTTTTTCGTATTGAAGTATTTAGTGTTCTTGTTGCCTTAGACCTGTCTGGAGTTTTGATTAGTACGTTTACTTCTATTAAGACTCTGCTATAAAGCATTAATCAAAGTATACTCCATGGAAATAGTGACTTGAACTGACTAAGATAAGTATATTAACAGAACAAGGAGAGTACTAGCATACCATAGAGTGTCAACAGCTGATGAGTACAGTAGTGTAGGTTGGCATAACATGGTCTCATTTAGCCTGCCAAATACTATCTGACCCTAGAAATAATCATTAGCCTTTGTTCCACTCGGAGGAGAATGATTCCTATTCCCACTGCTGAAGGTCAGCATTTATAAAGAGGACTGACTAAGTCCTTAACTGTGCTGCATTGGTGTGAGATTCCTATGGGCATCATACGGTACCCCATGGACTCTAACATATCATGGTTGCTTCTATGAGAAGTCTGATTCAAAGTGCTCAAAGTAATGAGTTCTGTATTGTAGTTCAACAGCTCAGTGCTAGTGTGTTGTGGAGGTTGTAGAGTGGGTTGTAGAGGTTTTCATGCATTGTGAGGTCATTTTAAGGCAGAAAAATAGGTAAATATAGCATCATAGAATTCCACTTGAAGTTCACTGAAAAGGTATTAAGGTAGTTAAATAGCATTCACATACTGGAACCCATATTGTAGCATAGCCAAGTGCTCTCAAGTTGTGTCTCTTAAGCCATGTTCTTGTCAAATCCTTTAAAGGCAGAATGCTTCATTGCTGTCACAGTAGAACAGGATAAAATCCACTGCAAATGATCAAAAGAAGATGCAAATCCGGATGTGTATGTGCAACTGAGTTTCACATTGCTCAGTTTGGTTACGGATTCCATGCAATGTGCTAAGAACTGTGAACTTGGCATATTTTGAGTCTTGATCATGTTTTTATTTAACTGAACTTAACCACAGGTGTGACTGCAGTCAGTGTAACCTGTGGGACCAGAGTGAAGCGCACTTAATGTAACCTTATTGTAAGTTTCTGCCTTTTTTGGCTTGTTTCCTCTTTTGGCTCACTTCCTTCCTTACTGCTGCTTCTATTTTGAAAATTATCTATACGGTCTTTGCTCTGCTACAGAATGTATTCAAATTTTTCTGGATCCTTAGCAAAGAAAATAAGTAGCATTCACTGGCATCAGTAGGGAAACTAGACTATTTTGATACAATGACATAATAATTTCCTTAAGAGACCTCACAGTGCTTTGCATAGGAAACAAGAAACATAATGCTTAATTTATGGTTAATGAAAAAGAGGTGCCAAAAGTCTGCAACATTTGTTCATAGTGGAAAAAAAATAATCATTTCAATTCTCTTGAACCCTATTCTTTACTCAGTAGGATGCACTATATATGCAGTCATTATTTTAAACCATGCTATACAGTGTTCTATATTTATGCATTACAGCCATATGCATTAATAAATATTTTTATTCTGTTCATCTGAACGTAGATCTCCAGCCACTTCAAATATCCTTGTGGGAGTTCTTCTTACACCAGTGTCTAACAGGTTATATTATTGTGCTGGCGCATTATAATAAAATGGTACAAAATGTAGTCTTCTATCCTTGTTTCCCTTTTCATCACATATCATCATAACATAATTCATTATGCAGAACTTCTCCATGTACAGGTTGGATATCTAATTGCAGGAAAACAATCTAGACTCTTCTTGTAGCTGTTTATAGAGGTGGGATTATTTGAATTATAAGCAGGAATTAATTCTGTTCTAAATAGATGTATGAAGTAGGTAGCTGGCTAATTTGATGCCTGCAGCTGGATCCAAATCGTTCCACATGTTGACTTTTATGTCAGAGCCACATACATATGGACCAGATAAGTAGCATAGACAACGTGCTTTTTAAAGGGCAAATGTCTATTGAGAAGGATCCCATCCTCATATTAAAGCAGTGTATAGACAGTTCTTATCTTCTAAATGCTAAACGTGAAAGTAAAATACAATACATTCCATTTTCCCTCCACAATTTTGATCCAGGCAGAATTTACAGATTTTGTATATTTTCTGGGATTTCTGGACAATAATCCTAGAAGACAATGTGATGAGACTGCAGGAGCTCTGTAAATCCTTGACCTTGCTGTTATTTGCATACCCATCAGCCTGAGAAATGGAGCTTAACTGGGAAGTGCTTCAGAATTTTAAAGTATCCTCGTTCTTTCAGCAGAGATGTTGGGGTCTGGCTAATGGCAGCTCCATTGTAAATGCAGCCTTATATAAGCTTGCTTTTTGCTGCTGTGGAAGAAAGAAAAGCTCAATGCATGCCAAACCAAATATTTTCATGCTGTTCTTTCAGTTAAACAGCAGTGATCACCTCCCAGTTCACCTCCTCTACCTTTAAAAAAATCTCATTCCTTACAAATTTCTTAATACCCTGGGTTACCATGTTAACTACCCTGATTCTCCTGTCACAGATCTTTCAGAATCCTCTTCTATAGAAAGGTCCTAGGATACTCAGAGCTGTTAATGTCTCCTGACTGGGGATATCTGATCAGAAGTACCATTTCCTCACCTGCTTTGCCAGCATCACTTACTATTTCACAAATTTATTTTCAGTTTCTGTTTTTCTTTGCTTCCCCTTTATTTGCCTGTTCTTTATTATAGCTATTGGATTTGCTTTTCTCTCCTCCACTCAGCTGAGCAGAAACACTTTGTGAGATATTCCCCAGGGTTCAATCTGCATGTTGTTCTTCAATGTTCGCATTGTCAGAGCCCTCTTCACCTTCTGTTTCTGAGTTGTCAGTGTTCCTTTGGGAATTCCAGACCACAATAACAGCATGGCAGATGCCTTCAGAATTTGTGAAAAAAATTCCTAGCCAAAATGCTTGGGACAATTGTGTTACTCCTAGGCAGATGATGCACCACAGGTGAATGTTTCCCAATTTTTATTGACTTTATCATTTGCAGGCTGTTCATGAAGATAAAATAACTAGTACATCGCTGGAAAGAAGAAAATAAGTGTCAGCTTATGTGAACATATCTCCTCTTGGGTTTTGTTTATCCACAGTTACAATAGTAGTAATCAGTGTAAGGTAACTACTGCTGGTCTAAGGTTTTGTAAATCTGCTTAAGCCTATGTAGAATCATTAAGGTTGGAAAAGTTCTCTGAGGTCACCTAGACCATCCATCAATCCACATCCATTAACCCCTGTCCCTCACTGCAATGTGTACATGCTTCTTGAACACCTCCAGGAATGGTGACTCTACCATCTCCTCTGGCAGCCTCACAATCTGGCACCCTTACACAATTGCTTCTAACTTGGAGAAAGCCTAAACTGAACAAAGTATAGAACATGGGAATCTCCTTTTTCTGTTTGCATACCAGATTTTTGCTTACTGTGGAAGCTCACCAAGAATGGTCTTCTCTGTGTCCTGGAGCCAATGTCTTGGGTTCTTTTTTTCCTAAAAGCTGTACATCTTGAAGAATTATCACAGCTACATTGAGAAAGGTTACTTCATACAATAGGTGCAGAGATGCTGATATTCCCAATCGTGCTGACACCAGATTAGGTGGCTTCAGCAGCCACAATGAGGATATGTGTAAATTTCTGTGAAATACCTATATTTGCAACATCACACCAGATTCAGGGTAGAGGAGAGACTAAGTGCTGTATCCTGTTAATGTGGATTATAAATAGCAGACTGAAACTGCACGTTGCTGTTATATACTTTATGAAAATACCAGTTTGAGGATTTGGAAGCTTGGGAATTTCAGTCGAATAGTTTCAAAACAAAAGAGTTTCACTCAAAGTGAATAGTGCATCTTCTGAATACATGAGGCTTCCTCTGGAAACTGACTTCTGCCAGAATATATGCCATTCTTCTTCAGGAGTATCAGATAATGGTTCTGAGAGAGAAACCTTCTGTGGTAATTTTAATTTACAATGTAGGTCCTAAGCTGTCCTGCTGAGAGATTTTGTAGGATGGAAGAACAAACGTGCTGCTTCAGTTTCCCATCCAGTATCTTCCTGAGCAACATTTTAGCCCCATTCAAATACCTCTTCCTCCTTTTATGTAGTGTTAATGTACATAGCTCCACAGTATTTATTTTTTGACAAATCTTTATGCTTCTGCAGGTCTCCTGGAGCTTCCAAGTACTAAATGAATAGCAGATGAATAGCAGCATATTAAGTATAGATTGAAATACTCTGTGCTCACCTGGTGAAAGATGGAAGAATGTCAGTGATACTAAAGGAAATGTTTTTTTTTTTTTTTAAATTATGGTACCTTTTGTGGTTGCACTTCAAGCTGCAACCATAAGAGCAAAGAATTCACAATGGTAACATTACTTTGATATCTGAAGTTAAATTTAGTTAAATTGTTAATTTTGATATAGCCATTTTTTACTCTTGCCCTACACACGTACACAGATTTGCTAACAAATACTGAGAGGAGCATCCTGAGAAACAATGATTTTTCAAGCGGTTGAAAACAGTGATGTTAAGTGCTGTCACCAAATTCAAGTGTGCTGAATTCAAGTGGAGCTGAATCCCACTCAGTGAAACATGACTTAGTATGTATTTCTCAGTACTGAATTCAAAGTCTTGTAAAATGAAGCAGTGTTCCAGGCAGACTTCCTTGGGTCTTCTTTGTTGATACTAACTTGAGTGGTGCAGTTGACATGGTAGAAGGAAGGGATGCTATTCAGAGGGACCTCAACAGACTTGAAAGGTGGGCCTGGGTGAGTCTAATGAGGTTTAACACAGCAAAGTCCAAGATTTTGCACTTGGGCTGGAGGAATCTTAGGCATATATACAGACTGGAAGGAGAAGTCCTTGAGAGCAGCCCTGCAAAGAAGGACCTGGGAGTCCTGGTGGATGAAAATATGAGCCAGCAGTGTGCTCTTGCAGCTCAGAAAGCAAATGGTATCCTGGGCTTCATCAGAACAGTAGATAATAGCGCGACAAGGGGAAATGGTTTTAAGTTGAGGGAGGGAAGATTGAGGTTGGATGTCAGGGGGAAGTTCTTTACAGAGAGAGAGGTGAGGTGCTGGAACAGCTGCCCAGAAAGGTTTTGGATACTCCATCCCTGGAGGTGTTCAAGGCCAGGTTGGATGGGGCCCTGGGAAGCCTGGTCTAGTATTAAATGTGGAGGTTGGTGGCCCTGCATGTGGCAGGGGGGTTGGAGATTCATGATCCTTGAGGTCCCTTCCAACCTGAGCCATTCTGTTATTCTGTGGGTCAATTGCCATTTTTTCTGTGGCGTATTCTTGCCCTTCATATCTAACTATGGATGGTGAACGTGTGAATGCTCAGTGTCCTCACAGTCTCTTCATGGTTGATTTGGTGTGCAAGGCTCTGAGAAAAGATGACAGCAACTTCTGTTTGCAGATTCTAACAAAGATGAAAGGGGGAACAAAAACAAACACAAAAAGTTACACATTTTGCTTATTTATCTTAGCTGCATGAAAAGATACTGTTTAAATGATAGAATGAACTGTTAGCTACCAAGAAAATTTCAGTAGTTTCAATACTTGTCAGTATTGTTCATCAAATTGCTGATGGTGTATCCTCTGATGGTAGATCTTCTGTGATATAAGAAACTAAAAAATACCATAACATTGAAAATACTATTGTGTAATAAATGTAAAAGTGCAGTTTTCTGTATATGCTCCTAGACATAGGAAAGACATTGGTTTTATAGTAATGCCAGAAGAAGCATTGCCATGAAATAAGTCAGTTTTCTAAGCACAAAGACTGGTGACTGTAATAGCGAGTGAAGAAATCCTAAGCCCAAGTCAAGTAGGTTCCATGAAGTTCCATTTATTTTTCTTGTTACCTGCACCAACAGCAACAGGACTAGAAGTCTCGTACTACACTTGAAATTGAGATTAATCTTCTAATAGAAAGCCAGTTGATGATATTTTCTTCTGCTGTGAAAAATATTGTTTTGTTGGTAATTTGGCTTTGCTTGTTGATATTTTTGGTGTCTTAATAAGCTTTGTTTTAAGGACATTACTTTTCTATCATTCTCTATCCTTGCTATCTAACAGAATGAAAATTTCAAATGGGAAATGTATTTAGTTTAAAATGTGAAGGTACTTGATCACTGGAACAAACCACCACATTAAACAGAAGTTTCTCTATATACAGATAATCTTTATATTAAGACTCCATTGCATTCAGGGATGCATTTTAGACACACCTAAATGTGTTTCTTCTTGGTGTTCAATACAGGCACGACAGTAAAGTGCAAGTGTTTGTAACACACAGGTAATCAAAATAAATTATCAAATAATTTCCTATGGACTGTATGTCCCTGGAACTACAGGAACAGCTATTGGTATCTATTCCAAATACTTCCATATGGAATAAATTTCTTCCATTTATGATTATAAATTGCTAAGAAAATCATTCTAGTCTCCTGTTGATTCCTTTTGCATTATTCAACTTTGTGCTTCGATTCCTTGTCATTCTCCACAGAAACTGATTTTGTAACAAACTAAACACTGAAAACTTAATTCTGATGTGAGATATTTAAAATGTAATTTATTATTTATTTAATCACATACTCCTATTGATATTCATCACATCTCCACAGTTCAGCCATGTGCTGAACTTTAAGCTCTCAAAAAGACCAGAAATAGATGAGCATGAACTTGAATTTCATGCAGAATGAGGATCACAATCATGTTTGCATTAAATGAAGCCATACTCTTACCTTTTTTTTTTTTTTCTTGCTGCATAGGCATTAATCATCCATGAAATCTTTCCATCTTCCTTAGAATATGCCTCCATATGTGTTTTGCATCAAAGCATAAGATGTTTTTTGCACTACTTACTCTTAAATTCAAAGTAATTTCTTTGATCAGTAATAGCTTGTTTATAGTTTCAGCCTCTATTTAACCAAGATTGATTATATTTTCAAAGGATCTGCTTGACTGACCAATTTTTTTAATACATTTTACAGTCTTTTCATATTTTAGAACTTAATGGGTTTATCCTTGTCACTCATCTATATTTACAATTTTTAATCTGATATATGCTGTACAATCTGTAACTGAAAAATGTTACTGTGCCATAGCAACTCAAGTTTGTTTGCAGCAAGCGTAAATGTAAGTTAATTTTCTAGATTTTCTATGTATTTCTTATCTTAGACATTATAATTTATGTGTAAAAAAAAAAAAAAAAGTTTACTAAAGTCTAAAATATTTTCTCTGGTAGCTCAGGTAGGAAGCATATTGTTTTGATTGTTTAAATTACATTTAGCTTGTATTTGAGAAATCAAAATTAAATTTGAGAAAGAGAGGTAACCAAATTAACCAGCCAGGGTTTGCAAATTATCTTGATGAAATCACAGAATGGCTTAGGTTGGAGGGGACCTTAAAGATCACATGTACCAACCCCCTGCTATTGGTGGGGTTGCCAACAAATAGAAAAGACTGTCCAGGATCCCATATATCCTGACCTTGAATGCCTCCAGAGATGGGCTATCCACAGCTTCTCTGAGCAGCCTAATCCAGCACCTCAACACCCTTTGCGTAAAAAAATTTTATTCCTAACATCTAACCTAAATCTTTCCTCTTTTAGTTTAAATCTGTTTCTCCTTGTCCTGTCACTATCATACTTTGTAAAATGTCAGTCGCCCTCCTGCTCGTAAGCACTCTTCAAGTACTTAAAAGGCTGCAATGAAGACTGCATAGAGCTTTCTCTTCTCCAAGCTGAATGAGCCCAACTCCCTCAATATTTCTTTGTAGCAGAGGTGCTGTGGTCACCCTCGTGTCCCTCCTCTGGGCCCACTCCAAGAGTTCTGTATCGTTCTTGAACTGGGGGCCCCAGGCCTGGCTACAGTACAGCAGATGGCACTTCATAAAGGCAGAGAAGAGAAGGACAGTTCCCTCCCTCTCTCTGCTGCCACCCCTCTTTTGATGCAGCCCAGGATTCTGTTGGCCTTCTGGGCTGCAAGTGCACACAACTGACTCACATACAGCTTTTCGTCCATCAGGACTCCCAAGTGCTTCTCTGCATGGCTGCTCTCAGAGAGTTATTCTCCCAGTGTGTGAATACTTGTATCTGGGATTTCCTTGACCAACTGCAATGCATTACAATCGGCCTTGTTAAACCTCACTGAGTTCTCATGTGCCTACTTTTTGTAGAAAGAAGGGGTGACTGCCTGTCACCCCTTCTTTCTACTGTGTCAACTGCACCATTCAGCCTGTTGTCATCAGTAAACTTGCCAAGGATATACTCAATCCCATTGTCTATGTCATTGATAAAGGTTGCAAAATGGACCACTGCAGTAAACCAATTCTGACCAGTCCTCACCTGGATGTGGAGCTTTGACAACAGCCCTCTGGCTGTGGACATTCAACCAATTCTTTATCCACTAAATAGACCTGTCTTCATATCTTTCTAATTTAGTAATAAGGACATGGTGTGGGACTGTGTAAAAGGCCTTGTCGATGTCCAAGCAGACAACATCAGCTGTCCTTCCTTTGTCCACAGATGCTACCACTCCATACATACCACTGCATTGGTTGAACACGGTCTGTCCTTTTTGAAGCCCTGCTGGTTATCTCAGATCACCTCCATATCTCATGTGTGTTCTCACATGTACATTTCTTCCAGGAGGATAAGCTCCACTATGTTCCCAGGCACAGATGCAAGGCCACCAGCCTATAGTTCTCTGTGTATTCCTTCCTCCTCTTCTTGAATATAAGAATGATGTTTTCTTTTTTCTAGTTACCAAGGAGTTAGCCTGACAGCCACGATTTTTCAAATATTATGGAGAGCAGCTTGGTAATCACATCAGCCAGTTCCTTCAGAACCCTGACATGCATTTCATCTGGCCCTGTAGAGTTGTACACAAATGCACGTGTGAATGTGACGTCTGAGATTTACTGTTACATAAATACATATTTTAAAGCAGTAAGAAATAGAGCTATGGTACTCACATGAGGAAGCAGTTGAACAGTCCTCTGGACATCTGTCTCTCAAGAATTAATTCCTACCACGTGTGATCAAGAGAAGCTATTCAGACAAATGCATAAATTGGATGGAATATTCCTTTTCTCTAAGTATTGTAACTCCAATTGCCTCTGTGATAGTTATTTATAAAAAGCTCACTAACACTTCTCCTACTGCGTGAACAGAAGAAAGAATAGAAATTAGTAATCACTCTCTTATTGCGTCGAGTTAGCTCAGAGAACATGATATCCAACAAAAAATCTATTTGACTGTAAGTCAAAATGAATAGAATTTGGTGTTATAATTTAAAAATACTACAAGATTTAGTTCCATTCTGTCATACAAGATGCTCTCATATACTTCAACATCACAAAGATGCATAGCATAAAATTAATGTCTCTAACTATATGAAATATTTATATTCAAAGCATCTTCTTCTCTTCCTCCTGTTTTATTTAGTTTAAGGTACTCAGCCAGTTATCTATGTATCCTTTCGTATGTGTCTTGCACACTTTTCCACCTAGAATGATTTTGATCATATAGGGAGGGCTCCAGTCCTGTTTCAGAAGCTGATTTGTGATTGACAAAAACACCAATGTGGCTATACTACCCTCAATGTATTTTTTCTTATGCCTGAAAACTAACTTATTTTTCTGTCTCCCATTTCATTCCTGACAAAGCTCTATGGAAGATCACTGTAAAATATTCAGAGCCATGTCTGAGGGACACAGAATTTATTCTAACTACAGTGTTAAGACACAGAAATCACGCAGATACCACGTTGATAACTGAAGCATGCATGAGATTGCACGAAGATATAAGGAGTGCGAAAAGATGGATATACTAGTACTCTAATCTTTCCTAGTTTATAGATATCAAATATAAAAGCTGTCTTTGAATATATGAATATGAATTCAGTTCAGAAAGGCACCATCTAGCATCCCTACAAAGATTCAATATCAAAGAATTTAACTTCAGGTGCAGAGCCCAAAACTCCCAATACATTTATATTCTGATTCCAAATATTGTCATTTCAAACAGGATAAACCTTTAACAGCCAGGCATGGAGCTGAAACAGAATGTTACTGTCTCTTTCCAGGCAGGCAGGCAGGCAGATCTTACGTTTGCCATAATTGCATGAGCAGAGATGTTGAATGGTTACCTTTCAGTATTTGGTCACACAGAGCATGAACACATCTGAACAAGCTAGTCATAATCATGGATTCCTTAACAGGATGAAAGTATGGCTAGATGTAGGACAAGAAAATTCTGGTATGCTAAATTCAAACAACTAGGAAAATGAGCACTGGCTAGTGCCAGGGTGCTATACCCATCTTTTCTGCTTTGAGAAAGAGCAATTTGTTTGTATTCATTTGTTTGTATTTTAATGAAACTCATACATTGTAATTTACTATTATGATATATATAGTTTGAAATTTTATTCCTTGAAAGAAGGAATGGATGGTTGGACTAGATGATCTTATTGGTTGTTTCCCACCTTGTGATTCTATGATTCTATGAAATCAAACTAAATTACAAGGGTAGTAGTCAGTTTTAGTCAGTAATTTGATAATCCTTGAACTTACGTTTGCATACAACAAAGGATTAAGTCAGGACTGACTTCCACAGTGGTCCTTAGATCTTCTGAGAGTACAGAAAAACATCTGACATATTTAGAGACTCCTGCACTTTGCCTTTGTGTGATACTGCTCTGATGAGTGTGATAATTTGTTATTTCCTTTTGCTTTTGTTTTGACTAGCTTGTTCAAGATCCATCACCACTTTTCATTCAGTATTCTTGAGACTGGAAGACTGGACGTGTATTTTCCTTGTTTTGATAAAGGATTTAGAATTGTTTGAGTTGGAAGAAACCTTTAAAGGTCATCTCATCCAGCTCCCCTGCAATGAAACTGAGACTTTCTGCTATTGATTATTTACTGCATGTCCTCAAACAAGTTAATTTTACCTGTTGCTTTCTCAATTTGTCTTTATGTGTAAATAAGATAATAAAATGTACTGCATACACAGGATAATAAAATTATGGGATATTTTTCAAGATATTTGAAAATACACAGGACTGTAAAAATGAAAACTAGTCATCTTCATAATGAATAAAATGAGCAAAAATTATTGTGTAAGTTTTCATCTAAGGCAGAGGAAATATTCAATATAGTGGTGAGAAACTGAAAAGATGCCCATAATATTTATAATGAGAAAAATTCACAAGGTGAAGACAGTAAGGATTACAGAGCATTCATGCAAAGTATATCTGAAGGCACACCATATGTATGTACATTTGAAATGTGAAGCTATAGGCTAATTAAAATCAGGCTTACTGCAATTAATTATAGATTGCTGTCCACTGTCAGTCTTAGAAATACTGAACATTGCATGCATTTTGGGTTCTGTAACCACAAAAACAACTGTAATTAAATATGTTGTATCTATTCCACACGTGATACATAATATTCGTTTGCTTTTTTATTCTTAGTTGGTAGGAGAATTTGGGCAACATCAATTGATGTTTTTAGAGACACCTACATATTCGTATTTCCCTTGAAAGACTTAGGATTTAGAAAGACTTTTGAAGAGATGCTTTTAACTTGAGTTGAAACAATACCAAGCACAATAAGTGAAAGGTGTTTTTGAGATTGTTAAGTTTAGTGAGTTTTTGCTAGAAACTAATTTTTTAATTTGGCAGAAAGTGGAAACTGTTGGAACTGGGCTTCAGGAATTCTTCGTATTTCATACTGACTTCTTCAGTTTCCTAGTTCAAATACTCTGGGCCTAAATACTTCTTTAGTAAATGTGTTTTGTTTATACTGTACAATTTTTTAATTCAAATTTGAACATTTCTCCTCCAGCAATTCTCCTCCAGCAGTATTCCGCTTCATAGTAGAACAAGTGCTTTAAAATATACTCATTCTAATTCATGAAAATTCTCTCCTCATATCCTTAAAGTAATCAAACTCTTATCAAGGTCAGAGGTCTTGGATATTTACAGTCTACTACACCAAAATGTCCATGTAGGTAAGACTAAACAGAGATACTAAAGCTAATTCAAAAATAATATTGTCAGTGGCATTGTGAAAATTTTCACAAAGAAGTATTTTAATTCTGTTTTGAAAGTTGTTTTTTTTTTTTTTTTTTAACATGTATGTTGACTGGACAAGAGGTAATGGCCCTAAGTTGTACCAAGGAAGGTTTGGGTTGGATATTAAGAAAGATTTCTTCTCAGAATGAATAGTAAGACATTGTAAGGGGCTGCCCAGGGGAGATGGTGGAGTCTCCAGCCTTAGGGTGTTCAAGAATCATGGAAGTATGTCACTGAGGAACACGCTTAGTGGGAATGAGTTGGGATTGTACTAGGTGATCTTAAAGGTGTTTTCCAACCTTAATGATTCTACGATTCTGTGATTCTGTATTTTAAAGGCTAGGAAAAACAAAAAATTGTTTAATAGTGAACATGTGATGGAATGAACTCAAAATAATCTCATCTGTTTGATATCCTCTAATAACTTGGATTAACTGAAGGATAGAAATGGTGTTTGAGTTCAATAATTTATTTTCCTAGATAAAATTTTTCAACAAACTTAAATAGGAGCCCTGTTTGAACAGTCTCCATCAGAAGAGGGGTGGCCAGCAGGGACAGGGAGGTGGTTGTTCCCCTCTCTTGTGAGGCCCCATCTGGAGTACTGTTTCCAGGTCTGGAGCCCCCAGTACAAGAAAGAGAACTGTTGGAGAGGGGCCAGAGGAGAGCGATGAAGACCTCATTGCAGCCTTTCAATACCTAAACAGAGCATACAAACAGGAGGAGAATCAACTCTTTGAAAGGGTTGATATGTGTAGGATGAGGGGAAATGGTTTTAAGTTGAGGGAGGGGAGATTTAGGTTGGACATCAGGGGGAAATTCTTTACCCAGAGAGTGGTAAGGCACTGGAACAGGCTGCCCAGAGAGGTTGTGGATGCCCTTGTCCATCCCTGGAGGTGTTCAAGGCCAGGTTGGATGGGGCTCTGGGCAAGCTGGTCTGGTATTAAATGTGGAGGTTGGTGGCCCTGCATGTGGCAGGGGTTGGAGATTTCTTGAGGTCCCTTCCAACCTGGGCCATTCTGTGATTCTCATCTGATCTCCTTACCATGCCAGACTTATTTCTACAGTTCATCCCTGAAATGTCTCTCTCTCTGCTGTGTTCTAACTAGATTATCATTTGATAGTAAGTATTGCAGGTTTACATGTCAAAGGCATCTAAAGTTTTGGCTCATCTTGTAGAATTTAAACAAACTACCTACACTAATCAATAGCGAAACATTTCAAATACTTATTTCTCCTCAATATAATAACCATAGTAGTTGTAGGAAAAAAGTCAATTCTGACTTTTCAATTGATTACTCACAGCAACAGAATTGCAACGTATGAGTGATCACAGACTTGACATTTACAGAATTTCACTAAAATAGATGCATTCATTCTTAAGGGGGAA
Source organism: Tetrao urogallus (assembly GCF_951394365.1). Lineage (NCBI taxonomy): Eukaryota > Metazoa > Chordata > Aves > Galliformes > Phasianidae > Tetrao > Tetrao urogallus. The sequence continues at coordinate 67,123,342 of NC_136817.1, forward strand.
ATGTGGTAATCTAAGACCAGTAATTTATGCTGAAATAGTCTTTTAACTTCATCTAGATACTGGCCAAATTACTTTGGAAGTCTGATCTTGAATACTAGTATTTTCATATGCTGCTACTCAAATGCAAAATATGATGGTAAATTGAAACCTAAATGAGTTCATACAAGACTGAAACGTTAAATAACATGCTCTATCATACTTTAATTTGTAATACTCCATGATTGCATGCTGTCTGTGCTGGGGATGGTTTGGTACTCTCATAGTGGGAATAAAGTAATACAAAACAGAATTTTGAATATAATTGCTAGCAAGGTAACAGCTAAGCTACTGAAGAAATTCCTTGGAATGTAACATCTGAGGAAAATGCATATTCGAGAGGTAGAATATAAATACAAGTTTCAATATCATTTTCCCCCGTATCTTGGAGAAAATTGTGCTGATGATACAGGAGATACTAGATGATGTGGGAGAATTACTCCAGAATGAGATACAAAACAAATTGGAGCATATTTAAATAGAAACATTCTAATTGCTTACTGCAATTTTATGTTACTGAAAAGACTCGCTATCTGGAGCTTGGTCATTTCAGCACCAGACTTAGCACATAAAATTTTATTGGAGGTTTTTATACAGGTTGTGTTTAAAAGAGAGAGAGTTTATTGAAACCAATGAAGTATATTCTCTGGATGGCTTTTTTCCCCCTTCTCATATACACCAGTTTTACATCTCTGTAATTCCACTGATGTCAGTAGGGTTATTCTTGATTTACACCAAGGTAAAAAAAAAAAAGGAAGAATATTGCCCCTTCTTTTCTTGTCAGCATTTTAACAAAGTCTGCAGAATTCTTGCTAGCATGGAAATGAACAGTGCAAGGATTTCTGTTTGTTTCTATTTTTCTTTATTTGTTTTTATATGTTTTTGTTTCTTTTTTTTTTTTTTTTCTTTAAGGAAACACGTTTTTCTGTCTTTTTGTGTTTTGCCCTATTTTTAACACTAATTGGAAAAGAGGAAGAAAAGAATTACTGCACATACTCTTTCATAATGTAACATTGGTAATGCAGAATAAGTGCCCCAATTCAGAGTGCTTAGTCTCTTAGAAATAGTTTTATTTTATACTTACAGATATAATTCTGTTGTGTCTTAATATTAAACTGCTGTATGGGCATCACATTTAGCAACAAATATTCCAAAGCCTTGTTGGAGTTGTCTGTCAGACAACTCTGTATCCAGTGTTTCTGATTGATTACTGAATTTTCTCCAGAAATGGGAGAAAAAAGAGATGGAAAAGAATTTGCAAGGACTTCTAACTACTCTGCCCAAATCAAGATCTATACTACTTGTGCTGCCTCTGGCAAATGTCTAAATCTGCAAGAATCAAAATATGAAGAGATTCCACACCCTTCTAACCTTGTTAGACCAGTGATTCACTATCTTTATCAAGAGACCAAATAAAGAAAAGGAAAAAAAAAAAGAAAAAAAAAAAAAAGAGTCTATGACACTTTATTCTTATTAACACATATTAACAGTGAATATAGAAAATAATTTTATTCCTTTAATCTTTGCAGCTCTTCTTTGTGTGTACTTGAAGCTGACTAACATGTGTCCTCAAAGTCTTCTCTCTTTTACAGATTCCATAAATGCTATCCTAGGTCATGCTTTCTAGTTCTTCAGTTAGTCTTTTTGAAGTTCTTTGAAGTGCAGTTGATCACCAGAATTGAACTTCATCTTACTCAAAGTGAGATTTTAACATTACTGGAAGGCTGGAAAGGTTATTCACCTGTCATACAGAGGACATTCATGATAGTAAAGCCTAAGACAATATTTTTCTTTCTAGCAGCAGACTGACACCTTTGATTTATATTCATCCTAAGCTACATTGCCCATTTTCTTAAGTGCTCTTTTCCATCTTCTATTCCTTTATAGATACCAGTGTAAGGGCCTTTGTACCCATTCTAATTAAAACATGAGGAACATATTTGCTAGCTAGATGGGTGGTGTGAATTCATATACATTTCTCTTGAATTATTGAAAACCATTTCTCAATCTTTAGAACCCCCAATTTATTTTTTCTAAAATGTCATCAAAGTTGCATGCAATTTACTAATGCTACGGACACACTAGATTGCATCTTGCCCATGTGAGAACAGATAAATACACTTTCATCTGGGACAGTTTGCAGAGACAAATAGTTCCTGTGCAGATCCCCAAAGAAGGATAAAATGAAACATTGAAAAAGTAATTTGGTTTCTTGCAGTATTTTTATATTCTGTTATTTTTTTTTTATTTTTTGGGGGGGGAATTCAGAATAAATCACAAACTTTACAACTTTTTCCCTATCAGTATTTACAGAGTCATTCAGCTGTAACTGGCACTAATAAAACTGCACAAACACATTATAACGTCATTTAATTCAAAGTTTTTACAGACATTAATTCCTTTAGTGATGGGTTATTTAAAAACAAGTTATCTGCACTAAAGGAGTAGAATTTTTATGTATTTATTTTTCAAAAAGCTCAACATTTAGTTTGGTAGATTTTGTATGGGAGAGGTGATTAAGCGATTAAATTTCTGTTTGCAAGTCATAATTTATTTGTTAATGAACAAATGGTCAGGTTGGAACCAAGGTACCAGGAAGTACTATAGGAAATTGCTAGGTTTCATGCAAATTATCTTAAAACTATTGCTGACTGATAAAAGGACCTCTAGCTCCAGTAAAGAAAGATAAATAGAATGTGCCAGAGTCTTTCCTTTGTGTTTTATTGGTAGGATTCATATGATGTTGTTTTTTTTTTTTATTATTTTTTTATTATTTTTTAACTTTGTTTCCCCTTCCCAGCATCCATAGCAATTAGAGTATCTACAAAGTCAGGCAGCAAAGAACAGTAATGGATATCTGCTACATCAAAACTGCACTTAGGTTTATCTTCCCTATCGGAATCTGGCTCCAAGCTTTACCTTTCTTGTTTACAGCTGTGAAGGACCCAACATTCAAATGCTGAATTCTCAGTACAGAGAGAAAGACGATATTTATTTCATTTTTTTTTTTCTCTTTGCTCACACAGTGTCAGGCGAAACAATAACAGTATCAATTTGCATTTATACACTCTTCCACGATAGCAAATTATCACATTCATCAGACTAATGTTCCATATTTATAGATCTATCATAAAAACTTCTTAATCAACAGTGGGGAAGCCCAAGCCTCACCAGACTGACAGCTGCATTAACAATTTGCCAAGAGCCTAAGGAATGCACAGAATTAGCATATTATATTTACATAACATGTTTAATCAAAACAAATGTACATAACCATGATCTTTGTTTCTACTTGCTCCTTATCTGACAGATGAACGGTGCACATTATGGTTTCTCATTTTTTTTCTATCCACAACTCTTTTCTTGTACAAGCTCTTAAAGTCTTGAATACAATTTGGAGGATGGGAGAAGGTATATTCTAACATTCAGAGTGTTGGAAGAGGTGGAACTCTCTGTGTAAATCTCATTTCATGACTTTGATAATTCTCCAGACCTTCTCTTTGAGTTGCTTTTCCCATCTTTTGAGGGAGTTTAAGGATATTTGTTTCATACAGATGTGGATATATTGAGTCAAATTGATACAATAATATGCACAGCTTTCAAATGAAATACAGTGATTAAGATGGCAAGTTGTGATAAAAATGTTACTACTACATCTTCTGTCTGCTTGTGTTGTCAGATTCATTTCCTGCTATCCTTAATGAATTTACTGTCCTTTAAGAAGTAATTTGATACCAAAGGACCTTTATGTGACAAAAACTTTGAAAGGAAGAATGGTTAGATCCAAGGACAACTTTCTCTCCTTCATTCCAGTGTCCTGCACTCACAAGCAGTAAACAGAAGAAAAACATGAGTTAGTTTTGTATTGCATACTACACTAGTTTGTATAGTTTAGAATAAAAAACCCCAACAAATTTACTTCTCATCATTTTTGAACTCTTCTGGCCTTTGGACATCTTTGTCAACTCTTTAGCTCTTATACTTTGTGTAATGTACCAAATCTGTACACTTGGACTGATCCCACTGCTGTAATGAGCCATTAGCATAATACTGTTATCTTCAGGTTTCTGATTCTACATAAAACTGTGATAAGGACTTCAGTGCATGAGACGCTGTTCTCATGTTCACTTTGAGTTATGTAAGGAGATTGCTTTTGGAAACAGGTTAGGCTACTTTCTAGAAAAACATTCTCTGTTCTAAAAAATGCATATGTCTGTTAAATAAAAGGCTTGCCACCTTCTTTGTTTACTACTACAGAACATGTATGTTCTGGGTTGCATCCTCCAGTCCTGGTCCCTGGAGCATACCTTGTTTTTTCTTACACTGTACCAAGGTGAAACCAGACTATACACCATTTTACGAGGCATCTTTGGCTTGGAAGGAAATGTGGCTATACAGTCAGCAAAGAAATTTTTACGCACTCTCCTAGAGGGAACAATTAAGATACCAGAACTTCCTAAAATTTCTACTCCCAAATGTAGACATGATTTTCTCCCCTTCAAAGCAAGGGGAGTAATTATATTGCTGTTAGTTGGTTTGATTTATGTATTTATTTATCTCGATACCATGTAGATATTTGAAACTTTCAAAGCAGGGAGATGCATGTAATGGAAACAATAATCTTCTCTTGCATAAGAAGGGTGTATTGTCTGCGTTTGATCAACAGGAACATAGAATCCTTTGATCAAGTAGTATTTCTATTAAAGCATGGATGTCTTGGCAATTTATGTTAACTGATTAATTACGAACAATTGTTCTCCTTGGAAAGCTGGCAGGAAGAGAACTGTTCAGCTTGTAATTAGGGGACATGTGACCATATATGAATAAATAGTGAGGGAGCATTCCCCAAACAGCTACTAAGGGTCACAAAAGACCCCAATACAACCATGCAGAATGCAATAGACAGCCCAATAGGTGCTGAAGTAACCTGATGATACATCCCTGGGATCATGCAGGAAAATTAGTTTTAGTTTGTTTTAATACTTAAAACGTTTCATCCATTTCTGCTGTTAGGCACCCTGGATCTTCCCATTCCCACCTCTCAATGCTAAACTTTTTCCTTCCAGTCTTTAACACATACTGCTACTGTAAAACTTTTCAGCATTGCTCACTGTGAGCCCTGGCGCTCTGCAGGAGCCTGGCCAAGCGCTACCAGCTGGGGATTTGCTCTAATGGACCTTTTGGGACTTTTCTCACCCATACCAGCAGACTTCATATTCATCGTTATGATTGTCTGCCTGTCTATGCTCCGCAGTCATTGCAGTGAGCTCAGCTGTCTTTGTTGCACCGCATTAACCATTCAGACTGTTTTACTGGGAATACAAATGCTTAACACCTAGAGTGTTGGATATCTTCTTCATTTCAAATGCTGAAATCCTCTTAAATTCCCTCACGGTGCCAGGGGACAGCCCTGTTGCATTCTGGGAGGCCAACAGGACTAAGGTGCTGTAAGCAGAGACTCGCAGTTCCAATGCACTAAAAGCAAAATGTGCTATGGTTTGCTTTTCTCGAGGACAAACCCCATGGTTTGAAACTTCAATTACTAGAAAATGCAGTCTCAATACACATCGAGCACATTGTTCTGCTTCTTTCCTCTGAAGAGCACAATAGCTGGACTTACCCAGTCCTTAAGCAGGAGAACCCTGTGAAAAGCCACTAGATAAAATCTCAGAGTGCAGGAATTTAAAATCAATCCAAGTGAAGTTCTGAATATCAATGGTGTATATGGGAGATACTTGAAGAGCACTCAATTATAACATATCCATGAACTGGCAGTGGAAAAATCTGATTCCAGCAGCAGAGAAGACTTGCAGCTGCAGCTAATAGAGTGAGGGATGTGAATACAAAGAGCACTTATGTGATGAAGGCAAGACCGGCAATCAGTTGTATGCTTCAGAGCAATAAAGTACAATCAGTCTGACAACAGAGCCCCATTGTTCACTGGCTTCCAGTTGAAAGAAGATGCACAATGGGAAAGCCCTGTAAAAGAGCAGCATTGACTCCAAGCCTTATTATGTTTTTCTTTGCTTTCTTTTTCTTTTTTTCCCTCTTTACCCTTTAGCTTTATGGCTGGGATTTCCTCCCCAAGGGTAATTCTTCAGCATGGCTTAAATGTAAGTTGCCTTACCTTGGTTGTATTTTGTTTTGCCTTCACCAGTAGTTGATGTCACAGGAATGACTCACTGTGAGCTATGGCTGATAGCAAATAAAGCAACTCTGCAAGATGCACCACCATAATGCTGCTTGGGTACACTATATAGTGGACAGAATAGCATGAAATGAAGCAATGAGCATAAGTGTACTTTTGCTGGGTTTTGGCATATATGAGTTGAACAATATAGAGGTATCTCTTCAGTTATACTGAGAAGAAAATGTTCTTTTTCTCTTCTCCAATCAGTGTTTTTTTCTATCAAAACTCATTCTCCACACTCCTCATGTGGGCACACTAATATTAATGTGCCTGAGGAGACCCAGCTCTTCTCAGCTGAGCTACTCTTTTGAATAGCACAAACCTTCCCCTAATCACTGCATAATTTCTAGTTTTGAAAGCCATTAAATATGCTTTTCCTTTTTCTGAAAGACCCATCATTTGGAAGTTTCTTAGAGCTGCACAGGCTTTTAAGCAGTCTCTTGTCCTCAGCAACAATGGCTCCTTGACTGGTAGCCTTCTTCTATGAAAAGCCTTGACAGGTTTACATTAGTTCCAATTCCATTTTTGCAGCACATCCCAAACATTTACAGAGAAATAATAATTAACTGCTAGTCCTTGAAGTGAGCATCTTACTGTGCAATTTAAACATGGATAGCAACACAAAGACTTGGGAGGAAAAGAAAGAGCATCTAACAACCAGGGAAAAGTTTCCAAGGAGCTGAAATAAAAAAATGATGATCCTTATTTCATTGCCTGTGCAGTAACATAAAAAAATGGCTATACTCACATGGAGGGGGAAATAAAAATAAAAAATCTGACTCTTTAATTGCGGCAGGGCGATGCTTGTGCATGTGTGGAAAAGATGCATGAAAAAGGCTGGTGCTGTCATTCTGATCTGACAAACGTTGACATCTACTTTAAGCTAAGATATCTGGTAGGAACACTGGTAGCTATGCTGAATGCACTGATAGACAGAGAGTGAGAATTAGCTATTTTGTGTATTAGCTGCAACCTGAATGCATTTGTCTGCACTACATGCCTGTCTGAGGAAGTGAAAGAAGGATCCAGTTTATTTTGCATTTGAGAATTATAAAAGTCTTCTTGTATCTGCCATGAAAAACCATCCTTTCATAAGCTGCAAAAAGTGAGGTATAGCCAGAAGTAGAGAGAACTTGTTTCTTGTAAAATGCCCTACAAACTCTCAGTGAAGCAGTGGAACAGGTTGCCCAGAGATGTGGTAGACGTCCTGTTCTTGGAAACAGCCAAGATCAGGCTGGATCCGGCTTTGAGCATCTGATTGAGTTGTCGGTGTCCCTGTTCATTGCAGAGGAGTTGAACTTCATGAGACTCTTTCAACTCAAGCAATTCTATGATTCTATGATAAGGTCTTACGTTGAAGGTTGAGGAAGTTTACTTTCTTTGATTAATTGTGGCATGAAATTAGGCAGCGTATTTTTTGGTCCTCAGAGATCTGGATTCACATGAAAAGGAAACTAAAAGCAATAGAAATTGATGTAAGTTGTAGTTTTGCTGTGTACTCTATACCATAGAGGTCGTAGAAGCTACGCAAGCCCAGAAGAAAGAACGGACCAAAAAATGGTCATGTTTAGAGCTGAATGCTTCTGCGTGTTCTAAGTCTTGAACTCTAAATGTCAGGTCAGCTTGCATGATAACTACAAGATGGTTGATTGATAACCTTGTCTGTGTGCAGTCTATCAAGTACATGGTTCTGCCACAATAATCACTTGAAAAGCATTCCATTCTTTTGCTCATCTTGGGCAAAATTTTGAATCTTTATGAAATGTCCTATGGACTGCCAAAGTGAGATTGTAAAACCATTTTGTCAAGACATACATTCCTGTTGAAATTACAGTTAATATAGAAATTTTGTAAGAAAAGCCTATTTGTATACAATTCTACTGAATGTACTTTTTGTTATATTGCTGTTTTGTCAGGTTTTAATCCAATGTTTGTCTCTTTGCACTTCCAATTAATGGTTGCAGTCCATAAACTATTCCAGTATAATCAGATTACAAACTTTCTGTTGGTCTCACCCAACAACCATGGGTACTCTTCTATTTTTTTTTCATTCTGTGAGACTGTTGGAGTTCAGAGAACCACACAAGTCCTATAACCATTTCATAGCTCACACTCTTTGATTGTTTTGATAGCTGGGGATAAATGCAAAAATTCTTTTCATGTATCTTGGCGGTCACAGTATTCCCCAGTGCAGAACTTAAGATGGACAATACAAAGCTTATATTTGCTGTTGTTTTTCATTTTCTTCTCTAGAAAAAGAACACCACTACCATCACCACCACCACCATCACCACCAACAAAAACTTTTATAAAGTATAATAATACTTTACAATAATACTCTTATTTCCTATTGAAATGTTATCATCTTAAACACTTCTAAATTTTTATTATGTGTTTGTATGCCTTACTTTTTATAGGAAAGCATTATTCCCATCATTAGTCAGTCCTTTTATCATTAGTCAGTAAACCTGATTGGAATGTATTTTGACAGAAACAAAACTTTTTTTAAGAAAATTACTGTTTCATTCAACTCAATATTTTATTCAAAACATCTCAGTTTTGGCAAACTGGGTATAAATCTGATTGGAATTAAGCCTATTAATTTATCTGAGTATTTCTCAATCACCTTTTAATTCTGTCCGGAATAGTAAACCCTGAAAGCTCTTTCACTGTTCAGGTGACACTGAGTTCTTGATTCCAGCCTCTGGCACAGAGATGCATAGAACAGAACAAGATTACACAAATACTTGCAAATTATTAACAAAGAAAGAACTTCCTTTCCTTAATAAATTAGCTTTAAGTATAAAACGTACATCTATAAATCTACTTATTTTTTCATATATATCTGGCTTATTTAAGTTTGTTCTGCTCTTGTTAATAACAAAATTCTAGATGGGTGTCCAGTACATCTTATCAATTACAGCTTGTCAGTAATAATAAATATCATGTAAATAAGAAAGTTACAAATAATCTTTTTAAGACATCATATATATGAAAATAAATGTCCACATAAATGTCCCATAAATCCTATAATTAATTATGTATATGAACACACACCCATTTTTGTATCTATGTGTATCTCAAAATACATACAACTGGTAAAAAAAGATGTCTCAAACTAAAGAGACTGATGGCTGATAATATCTCTTTAGAATAGTAATTAAACAGTGAAAATGTAAAGCAAAATTAAATCTTACAATTAAAACCTTAGACTGAAAGGATGATCTGGGAAGATAGTCAATGAAAATATTTCTGCCAGTGTCCTGCTTTATTTTCTGTCCCAATAAGTCATCTTCAGTTTGTTATTTCAATTTATTTTCTAATCATTCATTTAAATAATGATAGAAAATTAGCCATTTCAATAACAGTCATTTCAATTGTTCTGCTCTACAAGTCATTATAAGGACCAGACTTCAGGCATTTGTGTTTATTGGCTGAGCATTGAAAGGCATTGTTGTATTCATGTTGAATAGAAGAATTGCTATGCATGTAAAAGAAGAAAAAAGTGTTTTTACTTAGAAACATGTTTTACTCTAACCTTTGATCTGTATGTTAATATTTCCTCCTTCATTGTCTTGCAAATCATACAAAATTTTTTCTTTTTACTGGCAATTACTATTTTCAACTGCCAGAAAATTTAAATCTCTTTTGCAGCTAAGTGAGATTATGTTAAGTAAAATTGTGGAATCCTTGGTGTAAATAACTTATGCCTTTGACATCTTGCATATATTATTTGCAATACTGTGTGGTTTCTATTAGTCTTCTTGTGCTATTCACCTGAACGTGGATTGTATAGATTGAAGGAAAATTGAAATTCCTCTGGAATGATTGGTGCACCATAGATCAGTTAGAGGTCATCATGTTATTTAGTATTTTATGGTGAATAAATCAGATGCTCACTTCAAAATCCCTTTTTTATATGAGCTGTAATACATCAAGTTCTTTATGGCAAAGAAGTGAATTTTTATGAACTGAAACTGAACTACATTATCCTGTAAAATAATGGGGCAACTACACTTATAATGGATAGGACATCACTTGCTTTTTTGTATTCTCTACATCACATTGAGAACACAAAAATTCTGAACCTGTGGATTGCTTCTCCTTGTGTAAAGCAACACAGGGCTTGAGGCAGTGAGGATGGGAGTCTTTGTATCTAGCTTAAAAGCTTTGTTCAGGTTCTCCATAAAAAGAGAATCTCCACAACCTTCTAAAGAATAATTCACTCTAGCAATAGAGTAAGATACCAAGAAATGTACACTGGGACAAGTTTCCAGAGTCACAAGCGGGTAAAATAGCTATTTGCTGGCATCCATAGAAGCTTCTTACGAGTAGTTATTGAGATGATAAAATTGTGGTTTCCAGAGCACATGGAAAAGATCCTCTGAATCTGACATTTGATTTATGGCTCAGACTTTTGTGTAACACTGTTTACTATTCTGCTTTTGATTGATGCAACAGTAAAAAATATCCTACAAATCATAGAATCACAAGGTTGGAAAGGACCTACAAGATCATCTTGTATGGATGTATCCCATTACCATTGCTACCACAAGCACTAAATCAGATCTCGTAGCTCCTCATCCAAACTCCTCTTGAACACTGCCAGGGATGGCGACTCCACCACCTCTCTGGGCAGCCGTTCCAGTGCCTGACCACTCTCTGAGAGAAAAAGTTCTTCCTTATGTCTAATCTAAACTCCTCTGGTGCAACTTGTGGCCATTTCTTTCAGTCCTGTTTGTTGCCTGGAAGAAGAGGCCAAATCCCTCCTCATCACAGCCTCCCTTCAGGAAGTTGTAGAGTGAAATGAGGTCTCCTCTAAGCCTCCTCTTTTCCAGACTAAACAATCCCAGCTCCCTCAGCCATTTCTGATAAGACTTATGCTCCAGGCCCCTCACCAGTTTTGTTGCCCTTCTCTGCAGATATATGATATATGATATATTTGAGACCATTTTAAAATGACTTACTAAAGTAGAGGGGTCACATTATACACACATTATACAATATAAAACATCATATTGTTTTATGGTGCATTTCAGCTACTAGAGGCATTCATCCAGAGCTGTTAGCTAAATGCATGTTGATTTTAAGAAGTTTGTGCTGAAAAAAGTAAGGTGAGAAGAATTCACTGAACCTAGGAGAACTTCTTTTTTTAAATTTATTTTACTTCAATTTGAAAATAAAAAATATATCAATGCATAAATCTATCTCTCTTTTTTTTTTTTTTTCCTGAAGAATATAACATTACATAAGGATGAGGGTTATTTGTTCTCTGCTGTGTGAGATCTAAGAGTTTTCTTGACTGATTGAGTCTTAAATAAATTTTGGTACGCATTATAAGAAGGGTATAAATGACTTGATTAATTTTCATGTACCCATTCCAGCCTCTTATCCTTGAAGAGAATGAACGTGCAATTACTTTCATTAGCACTATAACAGCTGATTATTGCTTCAAACATGCATTCTTGTTGCCATTTCTTTTCCTGGAATTTGCAATTCTAAAGTGACAGGAAGTCCGTGTTACAAATTGTTCTGATGAAAAACTTTCATTTTCTAGGTTGGTCAGAAAATTTTCCAACCCTGCTTCCTTCATATTCATAGAAACAAGGACTTGGAGACAATTTTTTCATAGCTTGATGTAAGAAGAGTTAAGAGTGCAGACTAAGAGGGTAATTCATTTTCCTTAAAATTCAGCTATCTGAGAGTTAGGCATCTCATCTAAAGTAACTGTCTAGATATCCTGTCAAGGGAATGGAAACAAATAAATAACTCCAGAAGGCAATGTGTTTTATCTGTGCTGAATAACATCTTAGAATGGGTCTATTTCTCACTCCTCTCACTCCAGGTGCCAGGACATCCAGCTAGACTGTGTTTAACTGGTCTTCAAAGAAGGTTATTTTAGAAAACTGTAGATGTTTTTCTTTCAAGTTTTTAATGGGTAATACTGAAGGAATGACTTCAGAAAAAACATGTCACTAGTCTAAGATTTATCAGTTAGCATTTCAAATTTAATATCATGTTAATGCTGGATTTCAAAAGAACAACAAAAAAAAAGTATAGATCAAATATTAGTTTTACTATAGACCTTAATAGGGGCACAGTGAAAAGCAGGTTATTTGGTCTCCCTTTAGTACGAAAATGTAAACTAAAATGTTAATACTATTCCACCTCAAACTAAGCTTAAATCTCATTGGTATAAAGCTTTCCACAAGATCTTTAAATTAAAGTTGTTAGATTTAAAGAGTCTAAAGTGTTTTTTTACATTGTTCTTTTTTTCTTTCCACTGACTGTACCTTAACAATTCATGTATTAATAATGTCTTTTCTTCCTTCTCACCCTATGGGAGGTAGCAAGAAATAATCATGTTTTGTCAGAAAATAGGAGCATCACAGGATTAAAAAATTATTTCAGAGAAACAGTGCATTCATAATAAATTAATCACTGTGCTTTAAACAATATGTATATCAACAATTTGTAGGTTTTTGTTATTTTTTCTGTTCCACCTGTTTTACTTTTAACTGTTTATGAGCTTATGTTTTAGATTTCATCTCTGCTTATTCCCCAATCAAGCAAAAAAATGGACATAAAATTTTCAGTCATTAATATAAATGCTATAAAAAAACAAATCAATAAAAACTAGAAAGCTATAATAAAATCAAATCCATATCAAATATATGTTTCATAACTGGATGCTAATATTTTTTCTTCGTGGATTTTCCTTGTTCTCTTGATTTGAGAGGATCAATCATGTTGCTCAGCATGAATGTTGAGCCCTGATTTACAGCCCTTGTTGTCTTTTAATCTCTTCAGTCTAGGCATAGACTCTAAGATATAGATATTGATAGAGATTTTTACATTAAAAATATCAAAACAAAATTGGTGGGATTTTGGCAAATATGATGAAGCATCTGAAAAAGCAGAAAAAAAATGTTTTTTTGCCTAATACAGATGAGCTTATGAAGGTTAAATTCTGGGCTAGAGAGCAGGGCAGGAAAAGACTGAAAAATAATTTTCCGTTTAATATCAGTAAGGATACCGTAAATTGCCAAGAACTATCAGAACTGAAACTCTTGCACGAAGATGCATACGTGATTGAAATTCTCTTAACTGTAACACAGCTCATTTGTAAAAGATGTAGAGTCAACCTGGCATGACCTAGAAGCTTTGATAATAGTATCACACCTTAATTGGCACAATCTGTCACTAATTGCATACTTTGAAGTGGTGTGGGGTGCTAATTTTACACAGTCCCTGTAAAAGAAATTCTCCTGCCCACCTTCGTGGAGAATCTAGTCAACAGGCTAAATATTTTCCCATCATGGGTTGAGCCCAATTTGAGAATGTCACTGGCACTCTGCTGGATACAATATAGGTACCAATCATACTTTGTAGTCATTGTCGTAATATTTTTCTTGTCACTGCTATCTATGACCTGAGAATTTACAGTTCAGCTGGGTCATCTCTTAAGTAGCTGCACTGCTTAACCCCTGAACTCCAACTCCTTGAGCAGCCCCTGACTTTTGCTGTAGTTTAACTCCCCCAGGGCAGATTTGCTAGAGGATTATATACAGTTGTCAGAAACTGTAGTACACAGGAACAAAACCTGCTTTTTTCTCCAACAGCCTAAGAAAGTGAGTTTTTAAAAATGAATGCAGTGTGTTTGAATATTTAATGAATGCTTTTTCTGATCCCTACCAAAATGTGTCAAAGGCAACCAGGTCTTCATCAAATTAATCAATTTGGGCTGCTGAGAATGGGTGATGAAAAACACGGAAATCAATTCTGAGTCAGGACACTCAGTATCAGTGATACCTAGTAAATCAGTTTATAGTCAGAATTACCCCTGTTTTAGCAAGCCAGGCCCTAGGTTTAGGATTCGGTACTCAGTTTTAATATTTTCTTTGTGGTGTAGAGGATCATCCTGATTTAACAAACCTCATCTGTCAGTCTTCTTCTTTTCTTCTCTTTTCATGCAACCTTGAAAATTTCAGACTTGCAGAAAAAGCAGAGCTATACATTGAAAATAGCATTGGCAGATTGATAGAGACACATACAGAGAGATCTTTATTTCATGAGTAGCCTCAGGGAGCACAAGTTGGTATAACTTCTGTTTTAACGAGCCCTTCGAGGAAGTGCAAATTATGGCAGCTTAGATTCCTCTAATGTTACCCACTGCGTCTAGATATAGTTCCAGCGCTTGAATATAGTGATGCCTGTTTCATGCAGAGTTGTGAGGGCTAATTGTCTGACAAGATATCCGAAGACAATGAGGAGCAAACATCTGCAGTGCTGTAACAGTATGCACACTACCAAGCTGGTTTTCTTTGTTCAAAGGTAGACAGCTACTGATCTCAGCAGCTGAGCTGAAGATGAAGCATGAATGTTAGAAATGAAGGTACAGCCATTCTGGGGTCACTGGGCTTTGTTTAATTTGTAATGCTGGGATACAATTTCAAAGGTAGCTTCATCTTTCTGATAGTGCTTTCACCAACAGAGGGTGATATCTCCCATGCCCTTGATCTTCCTTACTCAGTTTGTAATTTTCTGCTCATCTCCCAACCCTATCTCCTGTCTTGCTCCAACTCCAGTGTTTGTTAGGGTTGATAACTACTTCAAGTAACAAAATGGAAATATTTTCTCCCAAAGAACTGATGGCCACTGAGGAGGGAAATACTTGGGCAAAATGGTACCTGAGTAGATCAAATTTATCAGTAGTACCACATTTAGTTCAGGATACAAAATACCAGACAGAAGTCCAGATGTCTCAGTATAGGCTGATCATCCAACAACATTCACATTGTTACTTAAATGTGATGTTTTTAGAACCTGGATTGGCTATTTCTGATTTTTATTGCAGTGGTTTATCTGAACATGACAGACTTTGCTCCTTTGAAATGTTAGGCCAAAATTCAAGGAAAGATTTAAAATTTAAACAGCACTTCACTTCTGGTACTTATTCAAGATTATGAATTCTGCTCTTGAACAAATGCTTAACTTTCAGACACTGTACAGCTCTTAACCCATCCCAGCATCCTGAGTTCAGCCTTTGGGATAAGTATTTTTCTCTGCTACTCTTAAAAGACATATGGATTTTTATTATTATTATTTTTAAAGGATAAGCTGTAGAAATAATACTTAAATTTAATGCAATAGTTACTGTGCTTTTCAAACTCCTACCAACAGAGAATTGCTGTCTACAGTACATTTTAGATTATATATATGTGTCACCTTCAGACTCTGTGCCAATGCCAGTCAAATTGTGACACTAACTAGTCTTTCAGTGAGAATTGGAATCCAGCTTAGGATGTTCTAAGATGAGGCCTCAAACTCACATCATAGCCCTGTCCACTCATTCATTATTTAGATAAAACAGTCTGTAATGTTTCATTTCAATAAATGCAACTGATAGCTTTCATCGCTTCTGGAACAAATTCATGCAGGGCTCAACTCCTAGACACAAAAGGTTTGTTTGATTAATATTTCCAAAGTTCTGGGTCCTCCTCTTGTATTATTAAAGTAACATTCTTAAACTAATGATGTTTGGAGAAGCTTTTAAGCAAGCTCGTTCTGCAAGTTGATGGGCATACTCACTTTCTTCTTATGTTGTCATGCCTTGAGGAATCTGGCAGCAGAATCATAGTAAGAAAAGACGAAGAATAGCTTCTTAGACTAGGAAGGACTGTTTTCATTAGGGAAAGCAGGGTGCATCTTCCACTATATACACTCTGAACTGCTTTTATCTCCATCTTTATATATTTGTACAGGCTACAGTCAAGTCAGATAAATTGTATGGGAGAATCTTTGATATTTTATTTATGCTTTCACATATATGGAGGAACAGTTTATAAACCTATAGGTAACTATTTCAAAACATGAAGATGAAATAAAATTCTGCCTTTTATTTGCTTCCTGAAAAATGATACTTCTGTCTAATTTTTAATTCTCTTCCTGATAATTCAGAACATTATATTGGCCTTTTTGGCTGCCTTTATTCACTGATTCACCTGTTTCAGAAATGTTTAGTTCAGAGTTAGGCATCTCATATATATTGTTTGTACTATTATTGTGTAGATGTATTGCTTTGCTTCTAATTATGTAAAAGCCGTTCTGCTATCTTTTTCCATCATCCTCTCTGCTTTATGAGGTCCGTGCCTTCTGTGCCTCTTGCCTTCCTCTATTTCCTAGTTTAATTATTTCTGTGACTTCACATGAATCTGCTTGGATTAAATATAACCCATCTTTCCTGTACATAAAGTTCCTCAAATCAAAGCATTTTTAAGTTTCTCTTCTCTATGCTATCATCTCATCTCTAATGAGGCTCTGGATCTCTGTGTGCCTTTGAGTCTTCATGTTTAACAGCACTATGGAGAATGGTAGCATGTAGGGTGTCATAGTTTGAATAGAGCTACCAAAACTGCTTTTCCACTACTGATAACAACAGAAAACACTGTTTCCTACATTGCATATGCTCCTATGCATATATTTACCCACCTGTCTACTGCTTTCCATACCTAAGCAGGCTGTGTGTGTTGTGCAATAGCTATGGTACTTAAAATAATGCAGGTAAAGCTGATGTCTGGGGGATTAACTATTCTTCATATAATTGCCTTCATAGATATAAGGTAAAAAAAAAAATCTGTGCTAAGCAACAAGAATTACAATTAGCTTTATTGGTGGAGAGCTCACTGTATGAAGTATACTGAATACTATTGTATCTAGTGATATAAATTTCTGTGTTATTTTTCTGATCATTTCTGATGAACAGTGAAAGCTGAAGATTTCTGAGCTGAGAAAATAAACCCCAAAGGCGAAGACTTTCTTTTCAGTGTATCAGTTTTAAATCTAATCCTCATGCATGGAATTAGTGTTGCTTGTAGATTTGGAGTGTTAGTTTTGAATACACACAAAACAAAGAGATGATCATTTAGTTTACAGTTCAAATGTGAAGTCAAGAGTCAGAGTCTGACCTGATGACTCATTTATATGATTTACTGTTAGCTCTTTCTAGAGGCAATGGAGAGATATAGGCATATGCAGGACATAATTAATGCTCCTACTCCCATCCACACATGGAATTGCATCACATAAAACATAGATGGACAGCACAGGATAAAATAATAATGCCAAGATCACTTGTATTGGAAATGTATTGGAAATGTTACATAGTGATCTGATTTTTTTCCTTTCCTTTTTTTTTTTTTTTTTTTTTTTTTTTTTATTCTTGGATTATTTGGGGGAATTTAAAATCTACTGATTAGAAGTTGTTTTTAACTGCAAATTATCACTTGCTGCTGCTGCTGCTTCTTCAGTCTACGCCATGTGGAACAGCCCCATTAGCAGACCTGACTCTAGACCCTGGACTGTGGATCTCTGTCTTTCTATCTCTTTTTTCTCTCTTAAAGTGGTTAGGCAACACAAGGCTTGAATTTCTTATAAAACTGCACAGCTTACGAAGATATAACTGTGATAGGGCCAACACATATAGGATAACTGTTTTACATAAATCTCCTATTAAATGTGATGTTTTTCCTCTTACGGACCTTGAATTTCAGTTCACCTTAACCTAACCAGGGGGAATATGCAAATCTGGTCACCCCTCCCTGCCTTCACATGTGGGACATGACAGTAGGGATAAAAGGTTCTGTGAAGTCCCACATTTTCAAGTTTTAAAAGTAAGTTGATTGCAGATCCAGTCCCTATACACTGAATGCTGACATGCTCTGTGACCATTGCTTTTAAAGGTAGCCCTTACTGATAAAGCTGATTGTTGCAAAATAAAGGTCTTAAACTCATTTCTATGTAAATTTCCACCTCTTGGAAGTCTGAGGTTTTCCACTTTGCATCATAATAGAGTAACTTTCAAACTCATTAGTAGTAAGAAATTCTCCCAGTATAGAAATATCTCCACTTCTGCAGGGTGGGTTTTCCATATATGTATAGTATGCTTTTGTAAGGAAAAAACTTCAATTACAGATTAAGAAAATGAAAACACAGAAAAGAATGTAAGTTGAATGCTCAGGGTGAGACTACACCTGGAATTCAAGAGAAATGGCAATAGAAATGGTCCTTGTAAAAACAAATCAAACAATTATACTTACAGGCAGTCTTAATTGACTCTCTGCATCTTTTAAAATTGCAAACCTTATCTCTTATGCTGTCTCTATTTGCTAAGTAGGCTAGCAATAAAAACACATGTATTTAAATTTTTGTAGTGGGGAAAAAAATCTTATTCATGACATTTACTCTCTTCAATTTTTTAAAGCCATGTTTTACTAAATTGATTATTTTGATCATTCTTTGCAAAAAAAAAAAAAAAATTACCATCTTATGCTGGAACACATCATAATTAATACTGTGTGGACAAGGCTTTGCTAATCCAATGAAAGGCTTGTTTCATGGAGCGTTAAAACAGATTAAAGAAAATCCAGTCTTTCCTTCTTAGTACAAAATGTTTTTCAATTACTGCTCTCCTCACTAGATATTTATGTTCTTCATACAAGGTCACATTTATAAGAATCTGCACCCCTTTATCTTTCTTAATATGTATCTTTATATCAAAACACATTCTGGTATAAAATGTGTGGAATCTAGTGGAAGTGTGAAAATAGAAATCTAGTAATTCCTATTCTGTCACTGTTAGTTGTCAATCCATGATAGTTTGCAGTCTGAGATATGGATATTAGTAAGTCTCACAATCTGACCTCAATTTTTTTTTTCATCAGTCAAAACCTTAAATATAAATAAACACAGACCATTTACAACCTTGACATCTTTTCCTGTGTAATCACAGCACATTCATCTTCCACCACACAGTCTGTGGGATCCAAAGAGAATACAGAAAGAAACTTTTCTTTCTTGAGAGGGGAAACTATATCAATTCCTATGTGTTAGGAATTATCACTGTCATTAGAGGTGCCATTCGCATGAGTAGAAATGGACTATCAAACTATGGCTAGGTCATACCCTCTCTTATGGCAGACAATTCATCTGTATATAGAAAAAGAACAGTTCAAAATGTATTTCAGAAAAGACTACTGCATTTACAGGGCACTAATTCAGGCTCTGAGGGTCAGTAGATCAATGGGACAGCATAGACAGAAATATGTGAGCATAGGTACTATGTTTGTGTACAAGAAGTCTTACACTTGCTGTGTGTAACACCTGCTGTAGGTGGTGCCTAGAGGTGATGCATGTGTATGTTACGGACACATAAATTTTGTCAGATCTCATTGAAAGTTTTCCCAGCTCCCTTCGTGTAAATATTTTTTGAGGTAACAGAAGAAACGTATTGGAAAATCTCAAGTTAAAACTAGACATTCTGATTGTTTTTTTCTTGTGTTGGTTGTGTCATGCACAGGAGGATCATCTTGGGCTAGATTCTGTCTGAAGGTTAAAATATCTACATTTAGATGTCTGAATCTCCCAGACTGCACATGATGATACCCTGGCAGGTGGCACAGACCTGCTCTCAAGCAATCCTTGTAGCTGAAGCAAGCTGTTCTGCAGGGAAAGAATCTTTGGCTATGTGAATACTAAGCCTCTTTCTGCTAAGGCCAGGGAACATGTATAAAGGTCCATGACCTGCTTTGGTTACTAACATAGCTATAGCTGATAAATATGAGACCTCACTTTTTATCTCCCTTTCCCCCAAGATCTTTCAGACGATGTGTACTCTTTAAACAAGGCATGAATTTCTATGGTAGCAGAGAAAACAAGCTATTCACTATAGATCATTTCTATTCTATGTATTAAATATTCAGTGTACAGTGATACATGCCTTAAATCATTAGAGCTATTTTATTTGGTGGTTTTTTTTTTTTTTTTTTTTTTTTTTTTTTTTTTTTCAGATAATGAGCAGTATCTAAAGGAACTTCAGGAAAAAAAAAAAAAAAGAAAAGGCAGATCACCACTATCCATAAATGTGCATTATTTGCTGTGGAGCCCATTGGTGTCAGAATTTTTCCTGTTTCCCACCTGTGCTGATAAGCCTGAAAGAAAAAAATAAAAAAAAAGACTTTTTCTTTTTTTTTAATGAAAATAATTTATTTTTTATTATTTTTGATCCAAATTATAAGCCTCAATGATATAATGTTAATCGATATGAATATACTTTTCTATAATGTGAGTTTCTTTCTGAGAGGTAAATTATGTGGTTAACACATTCAGGACACTTCACTTTTACACATACAGAGCACACACATAGGAATTGTTTAGCTTCTCTGTGAAAAACATTCTAAATATAGACATATCAGAGTTTCTCTCAAGGCAAGCTGATGGGAAAAAAGACTGTTTACAAAGATTTCTATGAAATATAAGTTAAATACTTGACCTTAAGTGTGCTTGATGTTGCATTAATGCTTTAAAATCATCATTTTCAGACTGCCAGTCAAAATCAGAGGAGAAGGTGGGTAATCTCTATGGTTGAAAAGGTTAAGTAGAAGAGAGAAACACTCACAAATCTTTTCCCTTGTTGATTCTTCATTTCTACCTTAAAGCAGAAGAAATGAATAAACACAAAATCACTAAAAAGTTAATCTCCAGAGATCAGAATTCCAATAAGATGAGTGGTATCCTAGAAAAGTAAGGAACCATTGCCACTTACAGCAGAAAGATTTTTCAGCAGTGTAAAAGCCCTGTTCTTTCTGGCTTAAAATGACCGCAACGATCTAGGAGAAAGAGAAGTTGTGCCTTTATGCACTTCTTCAATAATAATATTAATTAGTTCTTGCAGTGAGAGGCCCAAAATTGAGCATGATATTTGAGGTGTGATCTCAACAATGCTAGGTACAAGGTGACAATCCCTTCCCTGATCCTGCTGGCCATGCTATTGGTGATACATACCAAAATGCCATTGGTCTTCTTGGCCACCTGGGCATAGTGCTGGCTCATGTGCAGCAGCAGTCAACTAATACCTTTTCTGTTGGGCAGTGTACACGTCCTTACATTCAGTTTAATCCTCAAGCCTGAGGATATCCTACAGCACTAAAGAGAAATCCTTCTGCTCTGCTTGAAACAAACTTCCTGTATCTCTGTACCCAGTCGCATATAACCTTTTTACATGATCTTGTTAATGATAGAGGAACCTTCCTTGTAAAATATTTGCATTTTACAATCAAATAATTCTTCTGTGGGAATTTTCTTCAATTTCATAGCTTTAGTGTTCAGAAGCCTTTTTGTTTCAAACTGGGTTGCAGTCATAGGTAGTTTATTAATTTGTGTACAAACACTGCCAATTAACTTTTTTTTTTTTTTTTTTGCATATTTCTTTACAGTTTGAGGATTTATAAATCAAGATTTACAGAAAAAAAATGTTTTGCTAAAGTAAGCAAACCAAATTCTGTTTATATCTCCACCTCAAACCCCATTTCATGATCATCTAGCTGTTTCTGTCCACATGTGTACCAGTAGACAGATTTAAGTCAGAAGGTATTAAATGGGAGAAAATATTATACATCAATACAGGAGCTGCACAGAAACATGTTGAGAACTGTAGAAAATTATGTGTGAAAATAATAAGGGATTATAACACCCACAATATAGGTCTAACAATCAAGATGCTTTTGGTGATAAAGAAGGAGGCTACACTGCAGCAAGTGGTGAGATAATATTCCCACTGTTCTAGCAAATTCAGAAAGTCAGCATCCAGAAGGAAAGGGATGGGGGCATAATCACGATCCTTCACATGTAAAGGCAGAGGAAGATGAAATTTGGCATACACTGAGGGAACAGAGCTGTAATGAGGGAACTAGGGCAAGCTTCATAGCATGATGGAAAAAAAGCAGGAAGAAGAATATTTATTGGCAAAGTAAACAAGGAAAACAATTATAACATTTTTCATCTAAATTTTTCTACTACTGGGGTTTGAGAAATGGCTTTCTGAAACTGTATGGGGAGAAACAAGTATAAAGGTATGTGCAAAACAGTGCAGTATCAGAGTAAACTTCCTCCTCCATCTTCTCCATCTTCCCAGGCTCTGAAATAAAATACTAGCAAAGTAAATACTTCCACAAACAAATACAGCTGTGGGGCTGTATGTGAGCTGCACTTTGCACTAGACAGTAAATTAGTTCCCAACCAGTGCAAGACCAGAGCTAATAAACACAGCAGCCTTTTTTTTTTTTTTTTTTTTCCCCAATATGGGCAGAGCACTAAAAATTCAGAGCAACGCTGAGTGATAAACATCATTCCCTCTATAAATGACTGGCCCGTTGCTAACGGCAACAGCTCTGTTCCTAAAGTTAGCTGAGCTCTTACAGTGGTAAATTCAGTGTCCTCATGTAACTTGCAGGATTTAGCTCATCAGTTTTGCCAGCTCCTGCAGGAATACAACTGCATTTAAGCATGAACTTTTCCTTTCTCTGTGCATTATGTTAATTTAAAAAAAAAAAAAAAAAAAGGGGTTAGAGCTAGAATCTGTTTTATAGTTTCCTGTATATATAAATGGATTCAATATTTAGTCTTTCTGTTGTATGAAGCCTTTTCATTCAAATGGAATGCTTTTTTTTTGTTGTTGCTTTAAATGATTTTCTGCAATATAATAAGCCAGATAATAAATCCAGATAAGGACGAATGGAAGTAAATAATCCAAATTCTACTAAAAAAATTTTAAAAATTCATCTAAAAGATGGTCAAGGGCAGCTTGATCTAGTGGTGGGCAAACAGCCCACAGCAGGGGATTAGAGCTAGATGATCTCTGAGGTCCTTCCAACCCAAACTGTTCTATGACTCTATATATTTACTCAGAGCTGTTTTCTGATTTCAGAAGAACATTTGTTAATGAGCTTGATAACCCTAGCTAGGATACTTTGTTTCTGTTCTGTATATCTGAGTCTTAGCAGCATTGTCTAGGATTCAGTTTGTAATATATTTATACTCCCACATCCAGTTGCTTTCCTGAGTGTTAGACATTCTGAGAGAGTTGGGAAGAGGTAAACAAAATATGGCCATACATATTCTCATTGATTTCTTGTTAATAAGTAATGATGACAGGAGGGCCATGAAGATGATCAGAGAACTGGAGCACCTCTTCTGTGAGGAGAGCTAGCGCACCAGAAGGCTGCGCTACCATTCAGTGAGACTTGGACAGACTGGAGAGCTAGGCAGGGAGGAACCTGATGAGGTTTAAAAAGGGCAAGTGTAGAGTCTTGCTCCTAGGGATGAATTAACGCATGCATCAGTACAGGTAAGGGGATGACTTGCTGAGAAAAGCTCTGCGGAGAGGGACCTGGGGGTCCTGGTGGACAACACATTGGCCATGAGCCAGCAGTGTGTCCCTGTGGCCAAGAAGGCCAATGGCATCCTGGGGTGCATTACAGAGAGCATGCCCAGCAGATCAGATCAATGGAGGTTATCTTCTCCCTCTACTCTGCCCTTGTGGGACCACATTTAGAACACTGCGTCCAGTTCTGGGCTTCCCAGGTCAGAAAAGATAGATCTCCTAAATGGAGTCCAGCGGAAAGCCACCAAGGTGATAAAGGGCCCGGAGCATCTCCAACATGAGGAAAAGCTGAGTAACATGGCTCTGTTCAGCCTGGGGAAAAGAAGACTGAGGGGATGTGATAAATGTTTGTAAATATCTAAAGGGAGGTGAGAGGCAAATGGATGAGGCCAGCTTATTCTCAGTGGTGTGTAACAATAGGACAAGGAGCAATGGCCTAAAATTTTAACATAGGAGGTTCTGTACTAACATGTCAAAGAACTTATTTACAGTAAGGGTGACTGAGCACTGGAACAGGCTGCCCAGAGAGGGTGTGGTGTCTCTGCCTATGGAGACCCACCTGGATGCTGACCTGTGTGACTTATTGTAGGGTACCTGCTTTAGCAGTGGGGTTGGACTTGATGATCTTTTGAGGTCCCTTCCACCCCTGTGATTCTGTGATTTTGTGAGAGGCTGAGGCAGTTGGACTTCTTTCTCTTGGAGAAGAGAAGGCTCGAGGGAAACCTTGTTTCAACTTTTCAGTACTTGAAGGGAACTTACAAGCAAGGTGGGAAGCAACTTTTTACAGTCTAGTAGTGATAGGACAAGTGGGAATGGCTTTAAACTAAAAGAGGAGAGATTTAGGTTAGATGTTAGGAAGAAATTTTTTACTCAGAGAGCAGTGAGATGCTGGCACAGGCTGCCCAGAGAGATTGCAGATATCTCACCCGAGAGACATTATAAGCCACTTTGGATGGGGCCCTAAGCAGCCTGATCTAGTTGTTGGCAATGCTGTTAAAGAAGGAGGGTTGGATCTACATGATCTTTAAGATCCCATCCACTTTAAGTCATTCTATGATATGAGCTTTTATGCTGGCATTACAGAAGCAGAGATGTCAGCACCAAGAGCAGAAAGTGAAACAGGCAACAGACACTACCAACACCATCTCTGAGCTTCACAAACTTTGCACTCTTTTTCTCTGAAACACTTTGTGGTTGTTATTGCATTTGCAGTGCACTTCCCCACCAGGTAAATAGAAATCTGCTTCCGGTAATGCTTTACAAGCATTATTTGCTGCCGTAAAATATAACTAAAAGCATAAAATATTGAGGAAGATAGAATTTTATAGTACATTAAAAATAAAAAGTAAAATTAACAAGCATGACAGGTTAACATTTTACAAGCATCAAAGGAGTAGGTGAATTATGACATTATCAGTAGAAGAACAAGCTATCTCATGATTAGCCCTGGAGTACTTTATTTTTCCAGACCATTTCTAATTAGAGTGCTGAAATGAGATCCTGTTAGCAAACCCCTAAATTGCAGGCAGCAAAATGGGGATTCAATCCAATCCAATCCAGTTCAGCATATAAAGCATCTGGGCCATATATGTACAGAATGAATACATAGAAAATGGGGAAAAATAATAAAATAGAAGAAAAAGTAACAACTGCCCATGCAGATAGCCTTTATTGGTTACATTTGCCAATGGGGAATTGAGATTTTGTAAGTAGGTATTTGGAAGATAAAGGAGGTGAATTTCCATATCAGCATACTTAAGGACTCAAGATCAAGAACTAGACAAATCGCTGTCTAAAAAAAGGAGGGGAAGAGAAGGGAAGGGAAGAGAGTGATTTATGGAGAGAAAAATAAGCTGAAGACTTTATTGCTTCTACAAGCACGCAATAAAAACTATGAAAATTCACATTAAAAAATATACAGCATATAACAATATACCGTTTCGGGCAAAAGGCAGAGTATCTTTCCTTTTAATGACATATCTTGTATCACATAGAGTATAGAGAAGTATAAATCTGCATATGAAAAAATATATATCTTGCTTCAGATGTTAAAGTAACCATATTACTGTAGATTCAGAATACCTACTTCATATATATGACCAAACAATGCTTTCTTCTTTTTTTTTTTTTTTTTTTTGAGTTTGGAATAGAAAATGATCATTGTGCTTCTCATTGAAGTAAAGCCATATTGAGTTGTCACTGATTGAACCCACCACTAGAGGTAGAGGAATCGATTAAATACTTCCTGAAATTCCATTTCAGCCAGTAAATGTATAAATGAACAAAGACTCTGAGACAGAATAATTATTTTAGGAAACTAAGGTAATGTGGATGTGATTAAATACTAGTGGAGAACAAAGGAAGGAAACCAGTCATCAGAAATCAGTGGCAGAATTTGTCTGTGTGGTCACTGAAATGAGATATATGCTTCTACAGTTTTTCAGAGGATTCTTTGCTTTACCTAATGGTCTAATATTTTTACAGTTGATTAAATTATTGGTGCCTGGTTACTCTCATGATAACTTTTGGTAAAGTTACTGATATTTTCCTGCTATGAAAAAAATTAAGTAGAACGAGATATCTTGGATATCCATATCTTGGAGGGGAAAAAAAAAAAAAAAAAAAGGGAAAGCTTGTTACTGAAAGGCAAGAAAATTTCTAGTGGATGGCTAGAATATATCATATGGGAAAGATACAGCAAGTTGGGAGCTCGCAAAGGCTGATTCATAGGACTGTGTCTTAGGGCTTATATATTACTGGATTCAAATATGTCAGATAGAGAAAGGCTTCTGCTTAAAGGGGAACAGCCCAAGAATAACTTGTCTGGATTTACTCCCTTCCACAACAACCCTCTAGGCTCAGACAGTTTTTTACCCAGTGAACCCATCAGTCCAAGCCATGAGCTGCCAGCTTCTCCAGGAGGAGGTGTAAGAAACAACATCAAAAGACTCCCAGCAGTCCTAATAAGGATGAGAGTAATTTCTGGAGCCAGAAACCCTGATTTATTACCACTAAACTGTGATACAACTAGATCTAGTTACATCTACATCTCACTCTAGTAGAAGCTCCAGCATAAAATATTCAAAAAGTACCAATATGACTTCTTTGTTAGAAGAAGGAAGATAATCACAGACAATATTGATTGAATAAAGAATGAAGGCACAAATAAGGAAAGAGTTCTATTGAATTTACAGCACTAAGAATTGAAAGACCAAAAATTTCATTAAGGTGGGTTGATGGAAAATCTGTGGAAGATGTAGAAAAGCTGAAACTACAACTGACAACTGTGTTCAGCAGGAGAGAATACAGGTTACATCAGAAGACAGAGCATTGTTCAGCAACAAGCTAATTTCCCTGAACAATGAGTGGAGGAGTTTTATTATTAGAAAAGAGTGGTTCCTAATTCCTCCTACAATAGAAACAATGAAAATGAACCTCAGGTGCTGAAATTCTTAACTAAAAATGCATTTGTTATAATTTCTAATCAGTCCAATCATGGATTTTTCTTTAAGGTAAATGAGTAGCTGCATGTGATACCACATGGTCTTTTGGGGTCAGTGTCCAGATGAACTGGAGAAAAATGCAGTCCTTGAAAAAATATAATGCAAACACTAATGCTTTCCCAGTAGGTGGACAGCTAAACAAGGCTGAGAATGCATCACTAACAAAAAGACAAATTGCAGAAGAGATGTAGCTACATTTCTTTATGGGAATAGAAATGTTGCCAAGAGAATATAAAATTAAACCTGTGACATCAGCAATTCTTACAGTAGCCTGCAACCTTTGAATTTTCTTGCTAGAGAAGGTTGAAAAGAAATAAAAGAGAATTGAATACAAGAGGTGTATTTGCAGGATAGAAGTACTTCAGCCTTCACAAGGAATAACATCCTAAAGCTCACTGGACAAAATTTCATATTTATGTAGACAAATAAAAACACACACAAAAATGAAAAAAAAAACCCCACAAATGAAATATAACCAAATCACCACCAGTCTTCTTGTCTACCATCAGCCAAATATTCTCAAATTTGTGTAACTTGGATGTGTTTCTCCTTTGTCCTCTCTGTCTCTTTCATGAAAGTATTTAAGCATTAACTGTATTCATCTTTATATTTTGAAGGTACTGTTTCAGCTGGCTTTCCATCAGTGTCATTGGCAACACAAAATTTCTGAAAAATAAATCTCAGATGGTGCCAGGGTTGCTTAGCATCCTTTACCATGCATAAGCTGTGTTGTTTTTTGACAGAAATAATATCTAGCATAGAGAATTTCCGGATGCTTTCAGCAAGTTGGCCTCTTGCTTTGAAAGAGGTTACTATCAGCTGGGATACTGGAAGAATCTCTTCTCAGGAAAAATGGTAATGCACTGGCACAGGCTGCCCAGGGAGGTGGTGGAGTCACCATCCCTGGAGGTGTTCAAGAACCATAGAGATGTGGCATTGAGGGACATGGTTAGTGAGCAGGATGGGGTTGGGTTGGGGTTGAACCTGATGATTTAGAGAGGTTACTTTCAACCTCAATGACTCTATGATTCTCCTACCTGTGTAAAGGAGCAAATAAAATCTGTGCTGTTTACTATTGTTTGGTATATATACTTGCTGATTAAGGAGAACTTGTCTAGAGAAAACAAAAGAAAATAGATTAAAACATATCACATTGTATTCATATCAATATTACAAAGGAATAAAAAAAAAAAAGATATGTTCGTGTGGATATGCTGCTCAGAAAGCCACACAGTGTTTTAGAAGGCCTTGTTGTTATGTACCTTGCTTGTTTTATAACACCAAAACAGACCACAGCATCTTCTACCAATATTGAGTTCAAATTTGACAGATGACCTTTCATTTTATATTCATAGATTCCCATCGTAAATGGTGCTTTCTTTTCATCATTGAATGTCACAGCAAATATTCTTGTGGAAGGTCTTTGTCAAGCAGAAATTCAGATTGAAGGACAGACTTTTGAGGAAGATGCCCAAGCAGACATATGTTGATACTGACCTGACAGTAATCATACTCTGTCAATCAATTTCAATCAAATTTATTTATTGAATAGTGAGGAAAGAGTCAAGGGGATGAAATTCCAGAAAACTGATTGCCACAGCAGTGAACACAAGCTGACTTCAGATATCTGACATTGGGATTATGGAATGAAAGCATTTTTAATCTTCTGAGCCTTCAGCAGAGCTGCTTTCTAAAATCCTGAAGTGAGGCAAGGATACAAATAAGGGCATAGCAAGAGTACAGCAGTTTGTACAGTTTGACTAGGAAGGCTCAAAACTAAGAAAACAGCAGTGAAAAATATGGCCTGGAATGAAAGGAAGCAAACAAGACAATTCAAACAACCTACTGCCCTCCTGATTCAGTTGCTAATATCATTAATCTTACAGAGCTACCTGACAGACCTTGGCAGCACAGGGCAACAGCTTACTTTTTCCAGAAAGGACACCCATACAATATTGGAGCTGATTATTTATCTATATATATTGACCTTGCTGTACTTTCTTAGTTGTCAGATTCCCACGTCTTCATATAACTAACATCAATATTTGCAAGATGTGATATTCCTAAATTCTTCATTGAAGACCTTATATGGGCCTTATATTAACACCTCTTATGCATGGTATTATTTGCTGAAAATGTTGTTGGATTTTTTTTAGTAGTCATGTCATAAGCCACGCTGTCTACTTAGCAAAGAGGAGGAAAAGCAAAGGGTGCAAACTTAAAACCAGGAGGTACTGACAGAGCAAAATCCTACAATTCAGATTTGCCTACAATGATCCATTGTGCATAAATGGGAGAAAATAATATATTTGTGCAAATAACAGAACAGAAACTAACTTATTGTAGAGAGGCTTCAGGAAGTAAGAGAGTTTTCTTCATTGGCAATTCTGACATTTGCAGTTTTTGGCTAATAGCTGTTCAGTTGCAGTTATTTTAACACTATTTCAGAGTGAAAAACTGCAAGAACCGATACTGTGTGCCCCTAAGTACCCAGAATTGCTATGAGCAGGACTGTAATACATTCAGCACTGGAGGATGCTCAGCTTGTTGAAAATTCAGGGACATTAGTACTTATTTTCTTATTTTTTCCCCATAAAACACATTCCTAACTTTTTTTTCCTCCTTAAAAATCTTCAGGTGCTCTTTGTCAGAGCTCCTACTTGTGATGAATGCAAAGGTATTTATTCAAAGGAACGAAGCACTACCACTTCTTGCTGCAGTTTAGAGCAAGCAGTAATTTACAGTGAAAGCATGGGTTGGAAATAGAGGGATGTCCTCCCCTCTATCCCTCTGCTGCTCTGAAGGAGCAGCGCATAAAACCATCATGAGAACTGATCAAACCTAATCCAAGTTCAGAATCCAATGTAGATTTAATTCTGTGAACTGCATGAGAAGATGTATCAGTGAAGACAGCTTTGAAACATCTGAAAATGTTTCAAATTCTTGATTTAAAGAGGCAACATATTTTAACACGCTAGGGGAAGAAATTTCTCAATTTTCTTAATGAATGTATCAGTTAATATTATCAATGAGTTATTCCAGCCTTAATTCTTTTCAAAATTATACTGCCTAGGAGGTTATTTTCAATAATAAGTAATATAGATAAGCATTCAAAAAACTTGTGATATTCTGAAGTAAATAGAACAATATGCATTTCAATTTAAAACAGCATAAAAAATGTCAGTCATCGAAATTAGAGATGCTTGGCATGCAAAGTTTTGTGCATGGGAAGAAACAGTTATGAACCTGTGGATCATATAAAATCTTCCCCTGCATAGTCATACAATAATATTTTTGTAATTTAAATATAGTGTTTTCTTTTTGTCTCTATATTTTGTTTAAGTATCATATTCAAACCCATTCTTAAGTATTCAAATGTTTGCTTCTGCATTGGTTTATTAAAATCACTACTTTGTTTCTTGGGAATATCCTTACAAAGACTAATACAAAATATACCTAGTCTCTGAATATGCTCATTTATACTTGTTTTCATAAAAGAAATTTTATGTTATATTCTTTCCTTTAGCTTGTAGAGTGTGTAGGCGTAACTTTTGTACTGCTCCAGGGAATTGAAGTGTATTTCCTTTAGTAAATTCCATAACAGTTTTGATTTTGTATCTCTGGAGCAAGGTGATAGAGATTTCTTCCAGAGAAGAAAGTTCCATTATTGTATTTGACACATGAAGGGATTGGTTTGTTAACCACTTACTTGTTTGCTAAAAAGACTCGTATCTCCTCACTTTTTCCGTGCATTCCACTGGCTTCTAAAAACCTCAGTCATGAAACAAGACTGAGCTATGTATCCTTTTTGCTGT
Organism: Tetrao urogallus; assembly: GCF_951394365.1. Lineage (NCBI taxonomy): Eukaryota > Metazoa > Chordata > Aves > Galliformes > Phasianidae > Tetrao > Tetrao urogallus. The sequence continues at coordinate 67,154,104 of NC_136817.1, forward strand.
CTTTCTGGGAATTTAGTGTGAAGCACGTTTAGTTGTCTTGTTCCATGACAATCTTAACCCTTGCTCTCTCCTGGCTTGTGAAGTACCCTGGTTCCTTGTAGCTTTGTCCCTGAAACTACCTTGTTATAAGAATATGATTTAGTTCCATGGATCCATCCATCCTTAGATGGACCTTGGCAGCTGCTCTTCCTTACACACAGAGACTGTGAGCCTTCAGTTGTTGGGCAGCCACACTGTGCACAAAGCCAGCTTTACTCTCCACTGGGCTCTAATAGCAGCTTCTGACTTCAAATACACAAAAAATTAAACTAATTCAGACCATAAAGAAGGGCAAAGTGGATTAATACAGCACAGGCTAGAGGAGAGAGTGCCTCATGCCTTGCCAGTGAATAAAACTGATGTACTTCAGAAAAAAGTGGGGTTTGGGTCGTGTGGCACTCTGCCAGCACACTCCTGAGATCAGCTAACACAACTCAGTGCTTCTCATGTCCTTTGGTCAAGTATTTTTATTTCTGTTGTTTTTATTTGTTTGTTTGTTTTAATTTCATCATATTTACTTTTCATGCTCTCCTATATTCTCAGTCTCTCAGTCAAGGACTGCTCTTTGCTTAGTTTGATTTTTTAAACCTAATAAGCACTTCTGCTATTCCTCTCTCCATGTATAAAGCCAGAGGCTAAAGTACTAATGTCCCTGAATTTTCAACAAGCTGAGCATCCTCCACTGCTGAATGTATTACAATCCTGCTCATTGCAATTCTGGGTACTTAGGGGCTCACAGTATTGGTTCTTGCAGTTTTTCTCTCTGAGGTAGCGTTAAAATAACTGCAACAATAACTGAACAGCTATTAGCCAAAAACTGCAAATGTCAGAATTGCCAATGAAGAAAACTCTCTTACTTCCTGAAGCCTCTCTACAATAAGTTAGTTTCTGTTCTGTTATTTGCACAAATATATTCTTCATACTTTAAATAGTTGGTTTTCCCTTGGTTTTGTCAGGGAAGAATGAGTGTGAGTCTTTTCTAGTTGAAAAAGGAAGGACTTATTTTCTTGACTGTATTAGTTTAAAAGATTTATAACCAGAAGACCAGATGAATAATTCCTCTGAACGGTGTTCTTAACTCTGGGAAAAGAGGCAAGAAAAATCTCAAATAAATTACATTTGGAAGTTCAACTTTTTTTTTTTTTTTTTTTAATTTTATCTGAAGCAGTCCAATCAAAGTTTAATTGGGGAATTGCTTAATTAAATGTGAAAAAAATCGAACAATTGCAGAACTAGATCTTACAATAAAAAATTTATAAAAATATATGTATCTGTTGCACGAAAACCAATTACAAGGAGTTTTAACAAACACCCTCTTCGCCTGGCTATTTCCTCTCTGCAACTAAATGGAATAATTCACAGTGAGAATTTATTCATGCCTTTGAAACTGCATCTCATTTTTCACCTCAGGTGTCTGTATCAGGAAACAGTGCCAAAAAGAATACATCAACAGCTGCACAACCTGTTTTTCACCTTAAACTTGTCTGTTAAATATAGGCTGCCACATATATTAGTTGCTAATATAAATGAGGACACTGTAGCTGATAAAATTTTGGGGACTCATCATTCTTTTTATAAATGCATATTCTTTTACAGTGTCTTAAGGCAGTTTATGACACAGTTCTTGGATTTCCAAAGTGCAGCTACGCCTTATCCTCATAAACTTGTGCTCCTCTGGCAGAATCCACAGCACTGAACCTTTATTTAGAACATATTATGTTTCTGCCGTTGTAGTTGTGGAGTGCACAATGATTTTTAATGCAGTCATCCTTATAATGTCCTGTAAAATAGTATAGTACTAATAGCCTTGATTTATGGCTCTAAGTTATGTTGGAAGAAAACAAAACTCAGACCCTTGGAAAGTTTTCTTGTGTTGATCTTTCAGTGAACTATATCACAACTTAACTGAAAGAAACTGCTTTAGACATCACGAGTGGAAATTGTGCAGCTGTAGAGCATTTCAAAAAAAGTACAGAAGGAAGGAACAGCATCATATATGGATCTCTTTCTTTCAGGAAAATCCACAAAAAAAGCTGTAGATGTTCTAGGTTCAAAAGTCCTTATGGTGCAGATTATTTGAAACCATTTACCTCTTAAGAAGTGAGAGGTACCTGGCAGAAGTGAAAAGTATAACACCTTTTCTTTTTCTTGAGTTTGTTCCAATTTTTAGAAAATACTTCAAAATTAAGTTTCTAAAAAAGAAAAATATCTACATGTAGATTAAGGATTTTATGGTGAAGGCATGTGTGGGTTTGAGGGAACACCTGAGTACAGTTCTTCTAGTACTTAAATGGAGCTTACACTCAGGAGAGCAAACTTTTTAAATGATGTGATAGTGATAGGACAAGGGGGAATGGCTTTAAACTAAAACAGAGGAGATGTTGATTAGATATTAGGAGGACATTTTTCATTTAGAGATGCAAACAGATGTTGTGAATATTTCATTGCTGGAGATACTCAAGGCCAGGGTGGGTAGGGCCCTGGGCAGCCTGATCTAGTGGAAGGATCAGCCCAGGATTGCAAATAGTTCTTAAGAACTAATGGAGCTATTTGACATCTTAATCTTTCTGGCAAACGCCTTTTAATTTCTTTTCTGGCCTCTTTGCTTTCTTTTGCTCTGATGTTACCTCTGCAGCTTCTGTAGTGGCTCATCGAATGAGTCTCCTGTGCTTCTCCATGCAAAATGCAGATTCTGTATTAAACTTGCTTGGTGAGTCTGTCCGAGCAAAAGTTTTTGCACCTCTAATATGAAAACTGTTCAAATGCTGAGCTTATGATTCATGATGAGCAGCCCTCAGGGGACAGGTCACTGAGGAACATAAAATCCTGAAAGGGAAAGGAAGAGATTGATATTGATGTATTATACAGAAAGGAAACTAATTAGAAAACAAAGTGCTATGAAGAGATTTTGAGAGGGGAGATTAGCATAGAAGTGATGAAGGAAAGTCTTGGACAGAAATAAAGCAGTTAGGGAATAACATGTATCTATACACAAAGCAATTAAATGGAGGGTGCATGTCCTGCTGGTGATTGGAGGATCCAAGCATTATCTGATGGAAGAGAAGGAGGACAGCTAGATTTTCTTTTACCAAGAGAAAACTAAACTTCAACAAAAAAGATCACCACCTCTAGTGGCATATGCTACAGAGATTTGTTGCCTCTTTTAGGTTTGTTATAGATGGATGCCTCAGATGTTTTTGGAAGCCAGTAAATGTCTCATCATCAGATGCTGAGAGTGTTTTGTACCTAAAATAATAGGTAGGAAAATAACACCTGATATAGTACAGACATCTTTTTCACTCCTACGCTCTGAAAGAGTGGAGAAGAAGGAATACCATAATGCCAGACATAATGTAACTGCTCCCAAAAGCTCAAACACACTCAGCCTGCATTGCAGAGATACTCAACTCCATCAGCATGATTCACATTTTAAATTATATAGGCTGAAATTTGTGCTTATACTTGCAATGTTCTTCTGGGCATTTTAAAGACAAACCAGAAGTCCAAATTTGTATATCCAGAGCTGTCTTATATTATGTATTTTATGCTATCTTCAATTACACTAATAAAATTTTCATTTAAGAAAAGAGGATAGATTCTTTGAGTTCTTTTTTTTTTTTCTCTTTAGATTATTTATTAGTGATAACAAGTGATGTTCTGCTTAAGGGTAATGAATCTTATTAAATGCACTTCCAATTATCTCCTTAATTAATACAAGAGGGCAATTCCAGTGCTAAAGACCCACAGAATATGACTGGAGAAAGAACTAATATTTGCTTCTTATGAAAGGTTCTTATTGCCTCTAGCTAAATGATCTATGTCCAATCAAATTCTTGTCTATACTAAAGATGTTCTATATGTAATTAGATTAAAAGATTATGTACTAATTATGGAAGATGTCTATAGATTTCATTCACAGAGTATACAATTTCTTCAAAGACTGTATGGGAACTCTTTCAATATTTGTGTCTACTTCTTAGCATGTTTAGCATCTTAGATCTTCTCAGTAATCTTTACAGTGTGTGGTCGAGGTCAGTGTAATAATACTACATCAGTATGAGTGAGGGGATTTTGTCTTTAGGGACAGAATCCCTTAAGGCAAATATTTATTCTGGAGGTGAAAGGCAGCTTTCTAAAATGTAAGGGGTGTACACACGTAGCTGCCTCAATAAAATACAAATTTGTGTATTCCCCAGTTTCTCCAGACAGTGCATGGTACCTGGCTAATTGTCAGCTCCTCTACTTCACCTTCTCTTGTCCTACCCTTGCTCTCACGAGCCTGGCTTTCCTCTGGGGAAATATTATATGTGACTGCAATAAGAGAATACTTGATGGGAATGGTTATTTGCATTCCCTTTGGCCTGAATATCCTATTAATATTCTCTCTATCAACCACAATGCCAAGCATGAATTTAAATGCCTCTCTGTTGGCACTATGCAATATCGGAGTTGAGCTACCAGAAGAAAACAGTCATATTTCTGTTCCTGAACATAAGAGAGAGTGATTTAAGAAAGGATTATTAGCAAAGAACACTGAGGAATAAGTCTGGTACAGAATGAGAAGATAAGCTGTCAATATTTATCATTAGGAAAGTCTTCCTTCCCATAATTCTAGGATGAATCATTTCCTTCTTCTCCTTCCACATGCAAACTGACGTGTTTGACTACTGGAAGCAATGACTGCTAAATGAAAAATTTCAGCCAGCTTCTCCTCAGCACAGAGGTTTCCCATTACTTGTCTGACCACTGTCAGAATAGGGCTGCTGCCCATGCAGGTTAGAATCACAGAATCGCAGAATTGACTGTGTTAGAAGAGACCCTTAAAGGCCATCACATGTGACTTCCCTGAAGTGAACAGGGATGCCTACAGCTCAGTCACAATGCTCAGAGACAGATGCAGCCTGACCTTGAGTGTCTCCAAGGTTTCTTGATCCCATCTGACGTTGAACAAAAATGTCAGTATTGCCAATGAGAGGCCAATGACGTTGCTGAGTACAAATAAAACTTGCAAGAAATGGCATCATATGTAAAAAGATCTCTGAGTTTTTATTTCTTCAGAGATCGGAGTTGTCCAGAACTTGAGTACAGTATGACATTTTTATATCAACTTCTGAAGTAAACAAGGATCTTAGCCAATAAAAGCACTTTAGCAATGTACTAAATCCATTTCAGTACTGTAATCATTCTTTATTTCTTATTAACTCTATGGAAAATCGGTTGAATGAATCTTCTTTAATTAGAAAGTTGCTCTTTCATTTTATTTTATTTTTTTACTGCTTTGTTTGAAGTTAAATTAAATCTAATATTTGCTTCATTTTTTAATTTCATGTTCTTGACCTTCTGTATCATTTCTATTCTTGTTTGATCAGTTAAATTGATCTTTCCCTTGATGATTTTGGAATTAGACTATTACCAACATTTTTCAAAAACGGATGTAATTTTTGGAGCAATGACAATTTTTTTTTTCCTTAAAAAACATTTTCATGTTTTTAGCTGATATGTCATATTCAAACCAACTGTAGCTACTCTGGTGTGCTTCTTCCTGAGCTTTCATTTCTGATCAGACACAACTATATCCATCAGGTTTGGTGGATTCATGTTATTCTTGAATGCCTGCTATATAAAAGTTTGACACATAGCTGCCTTCTGTGAAAGGCTGTTGTAAAAGCACAGTGACTAAGGCCGGAGAAGATCATTAGATCATCCAGAATGTCTTTTCTATGATAGAAAATAGAGCTATACTCATTGATTCTACTGCTGGGCTCAGTTCTGAGCTTCCTCTTAGATTACAGAGCTTCTGCAGAACCTGAAGTTACAACAAGCAAACAAGGACTCACTCACTGATTTGTAGAGATGATGAGAATCTGTAGTTTCAATAATTTCCTGCATGTCTTGCTCTGCTCTTCTGGAAATCAGATTTTATGTAATATGATTACCCCCCTCTAGAAAAAAATTATGTGAATGAAGAAAATAACAGATAGATTTTATTAAAATGTTTTTGTGTGTGTGTGTGTGTGTAAAACAAAGTAGTACCTATTCACACAGAAAGTGATAAATAAATTTGCTATCAACATCATTAAGATATAACAAGGTCCTTTATTTCTTACTTACATACCCTTGAACTGATGGGTACGTTAAAAATTTAGTTTTACAGTAGAGTTTTACAATACTAATTAATAAGACTATATTTAACTACTGGTAGGAAAGAAAAAGAACACCCAGACAGTGAAGTAATGTGTAAATATCTACTATAGGATTGCCTCCTGTTAATGGTAAAAAGGCCATGACCTGTCCTAATGATTCTGTCAATAAAATAAGAATTATTAATTAAAACTCTATTAATCAGACTCAGATATGTTTAAAGAGTGTAATAACATACTGGCAATGTGAGGAATGCAAGGTGGGGAAAAATGCTTAATCAAATTTTTGAAGTTATGAAAGTTGATTAGAATAAGAAGACAAGATGTAAGAAACTCATCTTGTGTTGAGCTATCTAGCCTTTGTGCTGTTCTGCACCCAGTATTTACAAAAATGCTGCTATTGCAGTTTGACTTATGAAATACCAGCTAAAGACTGGGTGGTTCTTAATGCAGAAAATCAAGATAATTTATTTTGATTCAATAGGAAAAGGTTTATCTTTAAATATCAAATTTGAGAATATAAAATGATTATTACCAGACGTCTGAAAAAAGACAAATGGGGAAATAGGTAGATCAATAGGTAGAATTTAGGATCATAGAATCACAGAACCTTTTGAATTGGAAGGGACCCTTAAGATCATCTAAACCAACTCCCCAGTTTCTTACCAGAGATAGCGTCCTATCTAAAATATTAACAAGTTTTTACTTTTGACTAATTTATTGGAGGTGATGTTGCATTGCCTTCCTCAATTCATAGACCCTTACAGTAAACATGAGTAATTTAACAAATATTTACTAATTAGAGTTGGGAGGGTGTTTAAGATGGTGCCAAGGAAATGTGAGTTGTGTCTCCCCATGTCAGATTTACAAAGCAACTGTTTACATTTGTCAATCTTAAGCTTGATCACAATAGGACAGAGATGTTTCTCAGTCAAGATGTGTCATCATCTGGAACAGATAATTTCATGGAAGTTCTCGTATACAAGGAATAACTCAATGTCTGGAGAATCAGATGTCCATTTGTTGCTTGATCAGTCCCTTAAGTCACACAAAGACTGAATTCATGTCTGAACACATATGTGGCTTAGCATAATTTTCCTCTAGCGATCACTTAGAATAATCATGTACAGAGCTCACACAGCATCTCCCTCACTCTTCTTGAACTGTGGAGGGAACCTCAACCTCTAGCTGAGACTATATACTCAGTGCTAATGGGGATGAGAAAAGATATGAAATGCTTATGCAGCATCACCACTTAAGGAGATTTTAGCTTTTTCTTGTCTGTGGCACACACACTGGACTTACGTGAATGAAATGAACGGTTTTCAGAATCCTGACCTTTTGCAGAAATTGACAGATAACAGCATTTGTCAAACTTCTGCATATTGCAGAACACTTTGAAGACAAAAAATCATGGAACTACAGAATTGTAGGGGTTGGAAGGGACCTCATCTAGTCCAATCCCCTGCTAAAGCAGATTCCCTACAGCAAGTTGCACAGCAAAGTGTCCAGGCAGGTTTTATATATATCATCAGAGAAGGAGACTCCACCATCTCTCTGGGAAGCCTACTCCAGTGATATATAATGCTGTATAATATGCAGAACCTCCACTACCTCTGTATTTACAAGAGATAACAGCACTGCACATATATAGTGCCCTATAGGTTTTTCTCCCTTTATGAATTTAGGCAGTTTTTCAAACAAAGCATTTATTATGTATGCAGCTAGGGAAATGTCTGCTTCAGAGAAGCTGGTGTCTCAAAGGTAAACGTGTATAAATGTTTATACATTTTTTAACACATATTATTTACCCAGAAGAGCACAACAGCTGCTTCAGAGTTGTTCTGGTCTCAGTGGTAAATAGGTATTTTGGCAGGTGCTTGAAACAGAAATGAGTCTATGGTTCCATTTCATTCCATTTCATTCTAGCATCTCCACTTGTTATGATTATTCCAAAGGAATCAGGTGTTAGAATTAATTGATTTCATTTCACATGAGAATTGTCACAGATTAGACTACTGTGTCCATGAAAAGCCATGAAGGCATCTTGCATTTGTCATTGTCTGACTTATGATTTAGTCTCTGCTCCTTTGGCCTTGTGATGTGCATGGCCTACAGATACATATGAATTCTTTCCAATTCAAACTATATAGATCTGATTGTGTGCTGTGGCCACTATCCAGAATATCCAGATGATCTTGAAAGAAATGGCTTTTCTACTGGCAACGCTGAAATTAAGAGCAAATACTCTCACATGTGAAGCAATGACTTTACTGAGGATGGAAGGAAAAAAAAAAACCAAAAAAGCAGACACATTGAAAACATAACCAGGTTTTTTTTGCAACTTTCCTGGAAAAAGTAGGGACTTGCCCTTTCCAACCCGCCTTTCCCAGTACTGGGATCCAGGGCTCTAGCTGCCCACTGGGAAGTTCAGAGGTCATTCCTCTTTCAGGCAACTGCTAATTAAGCCCCATGTGCACATATTATATGTCTCACTACTGCTTCTATTTGTTATAATTCAAATTTCCTCTGGCTATGCTAATTTGCTCATTCTTTTAACTAAAAATCTCTGCATAACTAGAGATGGATATTAGCCCAGATGTCTTGTCATGTATGCCCTGAAGTTTTTTCACCTAGATCTCATTTCTCTGCACTATGATAGTTGTTCCAGTTGTTTATAAAACATCACCATTAGTGTAAACTTATTTTCATTGTGATTTCAAGCAGAATTACTGAACAAAACATTGCAGCAGCACATAGGATGCACTTTTTTAGACTATATTAAAGGTTTGATAATCTCTAGCATGATCTAGACAGCTGAGGGCTCTTACCTGTTAAACTGACACAGAAGGTTCTCCAGAGCTTATCTGCAAACCTTATGCCAAAGTAAAAGTTAAATGTCCCTTTAAAGTAAAGTTGGTTTCTTATATATCAGAACAGAGAAAACAAAAATGACACTGAATTTATTACAATTTATTATTGCTATTTACTCATGAGTTATCAACTTTCAAGATGATACTTTCTGATTGGAAATGTTAGAAAATTGTTGAGTTTCATATTGAATGCAGCAAATAACACAGAAACATATTAGTTGTCTCACAGGGTTGGTGATGGGATGAGTTAATCACTGTGAAATCACAGATTGAATAGGAAGTCAGTAAGATTGTACTTAAGCCAAGTACAGTTTTGGTATATAGTTTATATTAGTTTTGTGGACTATGTTTGCAGTGAAAAAGGAGCACTAGTCACCTCCAGCAAGTAATTCATCTAACCCATCAATGATATTGAGAATGAATGAATTTGTCCCAGAAGGTGAATGACATCCTAAAATTAGTTTTCCTATCTTAAGGTTATTCAGTAGTCAACTGATATGAATTTAGTGGCTTCAGACTGAGCTCATACATATTCTATATTCACAAACCAACACAGCATTTGCTGACAGCCTTAGATTAGATGAAAAGGCAGGGTATAGTGAACGAATGAAATATTTCACTGCTTCTAGGAGATATAGATCAGGAGAGATTAGTTCCTCTTGCTCTTAAAAGAGAACTATAGTCCTAGATACAGTTCTTGGCAGGACAGTGTAGGCAGGTTAATCAGTGTTCATGTTAGGTAAAGAGATTAATTTATTAGTGTTGTCATTTCCCCACCTTGCACCAGCATCACATTTACCCACAAAAAGCAATATTTGAAGGACTTTATTTAACAGAGTAGTTACTGGAAGCTGGCAGATGTGGTTATCTAATGACAGAACTGCATTTCAGGAAAAAAAAAAAAAAAAGTGTTCTTTACAAATACTATGCCTATCTAGATTCAATTGACAAAATCCATCTAGGATGTAATTTTCTGCACAGAAGGTGAAGAAGGTGAAAATATTTATGTGGCGATTACAGTAAAGCATCTACATTTTCTGCATCATAATACCATCATCAGTCATGCCAAGATTCAATTTAGTATTCTTATAAACATACTTAATTGAGACTTCATTGCCTTTACTATCTTAACTTTGATTTTAACATCTTCAGAAACTTTCTGATACATTCAGACATTTCCAAGTGGAACCTCCTAGCGCTCTGTGGGAGTCTTCATGTCTAATAACCCCTCAAACACAATTTCCATCTAGAACATTTATTGTAGTCCATCTCCTCAAACTTACTACCCTTGACTCTGGAAGCAAATCTCCTCTATTGGTACATTTCTGTTCTAATCTACATAAAACATCTAAACTTAGTTTGGTTTTGACTGAATCACAACTTTTTTACAAAATCCCAATCTTTTTTTTTTTCAGCTATGATTCTTTTTCTGCCATGTCTATGCTTTTGAGATTTTCAGCTGTTTTAGTAGACAAACATGCATGTGACACAGACTCCATTTCAGTCCTTCATTTCTTCCCACACAGCTTTTTGACCCATGTTTCATGCATTTCATCCCATTCTGACTCCAAGTCCTATCTTGTGACACGCATTTAAAATTATTTCATTCTTTAAATATTCAATTATCTTTATTTTTTTCTATAAAACACAAGACAGAAATTAAGCTTTTCTTCTTAAAGTTTTTCTTCTTAAAAAAAAAAAAGAAAAAATCTCCTAGTCTATATCTCAACTTTAATATTGAACTGCTGAGCATTGCAAATGCAAATGAAAATATGAGCAAAACTTCACAGTAGTAGTAGGAGGATACATGGATTTCTCTCTAGAGTTTATCTTAATTCATCTCATTCATTTAATATTTACCCTTTAAATTTAGCTTTTACCTTAATAGATTTTTATAATTGTTCATCACAGAACTTTTCTAAAATAGAAATAAATTATTTTTGTTTACAGGAAAGGGAAGTTATATGAGTAGACTAAGATGAAATCAAGATGAAAAAATCAGATTGTCCAAGATTTCAAGTCTCTCTTGGTGTTTAACTATTTCTGTTCTAGTTTTACAGGCAAGACAGACCATATTGGAACAGTATTTAAATCTAAGTGCAGCTATTATTTAATAGTGGCTGCTTTTACTGATGGCATTAAAGAGTTGGTTTTGAAACTTTTCCTGACACAAAATTCATTTAATTATTCTTTTGTCATTGTGCACAAATGTCCTCCCTTGCATGCTGAGAAAATGAGCAATGATCTAGGCTAAGTATATCAAGCCCTTGGATACTGACTGTATTGACAATTCACAGAAAAGTCAGACCTATCTAAAGGTATCTACCTGCTCAGAAATCTGTCCTTTGTCTGACTCTCTGCACCATCTATTTTTCTTCCAGATTAAATGAGTGAAAGAAAGGATGGTTTTAAATGGAAGAGAAAGCATTTCACATGTTGAAGGTTATTGTACAATAAATTGACTATGGATTGAAGAAATTTAATCAACGTTTGTATGATAGGCTTCTGTTTGTGACAATTTGACACACCATGCCTGCAGTTGGATTCAGTGATCCTTGTAGATCCCCTCCAACGTGGGGCATTCTATGATTCCATAACACTAGGTTTTAGTCTTAGAAAAATGTGATTTTAAGATCATGGAGAACTATTTTGATTCTCACCACTAACCTTCTGTATAATATTGATCTTCCTCTACTGCACTGCAACAACATACTATCAAATATCCGTCTTCCATTTTATCTGTGTATGTTGCTTGACTTCCTTAAGCCTGGCATTTGTTGGGGTATTCTGCTTGACTCGGTCCTATCTATAGTAAATACAGCTTAGCTGCAATGGACAGTGGGATTTCCACTATTTTATACATTGAGAAGAATTACTAACTTTTGAGTTCAAGATGTGCTCTTGCTCACATTCTCTGTGGAAGAATCCTTCATAATTAAAGACCTATCAGAACAGTTACGGCTTTTTCAGGAGTTAATAAGGAAAAATATCAGGTTTATTTCCTTGTCACAGGAACATATTGGTATGGATTTCTCATTGTTTATTTGGGCTTCATACTTCCATTCCTTCTTTTATCATACACTTTTCTTCAGTCTTTCCAAAGGAACTACAGAAGTCCCTGCATAGGTTCTGGAAAAGGGCAGTTGGAAATTCTGATTCTTTTTGACTTACACCTTCCCTCAGCTCACACACCTACATAGTTACAGCTTTGGAAAGCGCCAGTCAAAAAATGTGGTTGTTTTGTGGTCTCAACAGGGCCCTGTACAACTTGATTTTTCATTCAGTCTTTTCTATCCAGCATCTTTTTTGAGAAGCATGCTGTTGCTACGCAACTACGAATGAACCATACAAAAAAAAGGGGAAAGATGAAGGTGAGAAGATAAAAAAAAGAAAAATGTTGAGATAAAAAAGAAAGGATTTGTAGACTGATTTGAAAATCAAAGATAGGAAAAGCTTTTTCTTTTTCCTTTGTCATGAAAAGGTAAGAGGAAAAAAGGAGGAAATATCCTTCTTTGCCTCCACTCCTTTTCCTGTGCTTGCCAAATCCCATCCAGTTTGTAGTCATGACCAGATGACTGAACAGTTTCAGAAAGATGTGATTACACAGCTGAGGTGTCTGGGATCTGAAAGATCTGTCAGGTACTATCTGCTCACCTGTTGCTTTTCTGAATGACCCAGGGTGGTTAATCTCTCCCTGTCACAATTTTTTGCTTCTCAAACAGGGATAAAGCCTCTGATTTCTGCCTTGTCAGATTAGACAATAAAAGCTTCTTAGCAAACTGACACAGCACCCCAGTGAGATCCTGGGGTCTCTTTTTTTTGCTGTGATAATAGCATAGAAAATAATGGTAAAGATAGTCATAATGGTAAAGATTCATCTTCTTTTGGTGTTGTCTATACAGCACATTCACTTTCCATTTCATCCTCCAGGCTTTGCAGCAAATGCAGGAGGGCCTAGCTTCATCCCCTTTAACTCTTGGCCCTTACCAGGAAAACAATTCTGTTTATGTACCTTGCAAACCCAGTATTCTTAGTGATATGCTTCTCTATCTAATTTATTCTTTTGCTTTGCTTTGAATGGCTCATTCTAGCAAAAGGCTAAAGTAAATGGGTGCCAAACCTGGATACCTGAGTTAGTTCTCTGAAGATGAATAAGGTGCATTCAAATCAATGAGGTTTCAGCTCTTATTTCCACACTATGGAAATCTTCCCTTCCCTCCCTGTGGAAAACAAATTTTATAACATAGTAACAAAAGCAGGAGAAGGTGGAACTGAGCCTGATGAGAGAACTGGCAGGACAATGCTGTCTCATTTAGAATTAATTTGTTTATGCAGTCTTGTTAAAGTAAAAGTGCATTTTACTTGCACAGAATTAATTTCCCTATGATTAGCATTTCTGCTTCTCAGAGATATTTGCTAGTGTTCAGCCTTTTTTTTTTCCCTGTGATGGTGTATCATTTTAAAAAATAATTAAGAATGAAGGCCCATTCTACTGACATGATAGTGCTTCCAAATATTGAGTTCTTGATCTTCTGCTTTGAGGGGCTTATTTTAATTTTTGTTTTTTGTAACAAAATGTAATTGCTGTGGCTGATGTGCTACTCTCTGAATTTTCAAATGAGGAGCAGCTATGGGCCATCAGAATAAATTTTGGACAGATGTTGTAGATGTTTTTTCTCATCTAATTTTACTGTGTCTTCACTGGCAAGTCACCTATGCCTTGCGTCCTTTGATATCTTTTCTTCTACTTACCTTTTGACAGCAAAATCTTTACTGGAAAATTTCAACCCTTGGAGAAAATAGTTAACATTGGAGTATCCAAGGGATCTTAGAGCAGGGGTTTATATGTTTGTTTCATTTTATTCAGCTACAAATGGATCGTGGTGAGGATGCAGGGAAATCAAAGGCTATTTACATGATATTACAAAGGCTGAAAACACGATCAGGATGCAGGTAAACCTTACTCAAAGTGTCTTTGATTAAATTGATTAACAACCTTTGACTTACCTGTATATATCTCTGGAGACTGCCGAACAGTGATGTCTCATATGATATATTTTCTGTACCACAAACAGGTTTTTAAAGAAAATTCAGAAGTAACTATCAAGATACATGGTACATAATTTTTAAGACAGTGAAATTCTTTCCATAGCCAAAGTGAAGTATGTGATGGAAGACTGACTTCTTGTTTAAATAGGTGTCTCCAGCCGTGTCTGATGAATACATTGCTCCATGTGATCCTCACTTTGAACATCACTCTGTCAATACTCAGATAAGGAGTTAGCTAGTCTCCAGTCCTGCAAACATTGAACAATTTATATCTAGTTGGGTATTTTACTAAATCATAAGCTAAATCTGTTACATATTTAGCTTTTACATCTTCAACAAGATTGGAAGTCTGAGAAAAGTTACATTCATACCTTTCCAGAATAACCATCTCTTACAAATGAAACTTGTTCACTTTCCACAGAACACTTAACAAAAATTTTAACTTTTATAATTCTTATGCATTTTTTGTAACCAAAATTATTTTAATTTTCTCTCCTTTCTTTCTTTACTAATTAAATGCTCATAGCTAATTTCTGCTGTCATTTTTCTTATCTTTGAATTACATAGCCTATGGAACTACACCCTACACATAAATTAGAACTCATACTTGAATCTGATTTCAGAGAAATGTTGTTAGGATGTTATCTACCATTTATTTCTATACGGAATATACACTGTGAACATTTTGAAGATAAAAAGTGACTTGGCACGTGAAATTTTGAATATCCTTTTCCAAACCACAGTAGAAATCATAGGAATTAACAGAAGACAAGGGTGCTTAGCAGTGTTTTACTGCTGTTATCTTGGCTGCATCTGCCGCTTCTGTCAGATATGAAGAGAGGATCTCTCTCCTACTTCTTTGATTCATGACTTCATGCTTCAGTTTTTCATATTCTGTCCCTTACAGAAGAGAGCTGCATCTTGTCATGAAATTATCTTGATAAGAGAGTCTGGCATGGATTAAAAGATTTGTCATCTACACAACACACAACTTTGGCATCTTTGTTTCCACAGCAAGCTATCTTTAGCAGCATTTCAATGCATTTTGGTGTTGATGGCTTTTGAATGCTTCAGTATATTGCCTGAATATTACTTAAGTGCTGTACCTAATGGGGATGTAGGAGAATGGTAATAGCTAAAGTTTCAGTTCACAAATCTGCTCTTAAGCCTCTCAAAGCCTGTACTGCTTAACCAAATGTGACTGAAAGGTATTGCATGACACATGTTCATGTGGATAGTTGAGAAACAGACTAATCTTCTTCCATGTGATGTGCCACTGAGATCAGATTTTTTCTTTGAAAATCATTTCTCAGGACTAATCATTTATCCCATTTGAACTGGTGTGAATTTTGTAGTTTATATATTTTTCTGCAAGGACCTAATCAGTAAATGAGAATAAGGATCTGGGCCATAGTATATGTATATATATATATATATAATCTAAATAATTAAGAAGTTTGCTTCAGTCCATGGTTAATCACCAAAATAACTACTAAAGTTTCAGGGCATTGAAGACTTGCCTTTTCCAGAATTAAACAGAATGTGTTTCACTATACAGAGCTGTTGGAGCTGGTCTGGAGAAGGGCCACAAAGATGCTTAGAGGGCTGGAGCACCTCTCCTATGAAGAAAGGTTGAGGGAATTGGGCTTGTACAGTTGGGAGTTCAGCTTGGAGAATAGGAAGCTCAGGGGAGACCTTGTTGCAGCCTTCCAGAGCTTAGAAACAGGAGGGGGTACAGCTTTCAATGACATTCTGATAGCAATAGGACAAGAGAGGATGGCTTTAAACTAAAAGAGGGGAGATTTAGGATATATGCTTGGAAGAAATTCTATACTGACATAGTGCTGAGGTAATGGAACAGGCTGCCCAGAAAAGCTGTGGACAACACCCTTCTGGAGGTGCTAAAGGGTGGTTTGGATGGGGCCCTAAGCAGCCTGATCTGGTAGGGAGCAACTAGCCCAGGCAGGGGGTTCTATCTACAAGATCTTTAAGGTCCCCCTCCAGCCCAAGCCATTCTGTGATTCTATAACGTTATTCTATGGTCTTTTGAAAATCTGAACATTCCTTTAATTACAGTTATAATCCAGATATAACTAATATGTTATATCTCAGCTCGTTTCTTTATGTATAACAAATAAAATAAATGTCACTAATTCGTAATAGATGCCTTTGTGACAGATGACTTTTTTTCTGTCCTTACTTAGTGAAACCTACTGTCCTATTTAGTCTTTTAGCTCGTTATGCTATATTAATCTGAAAATAATTTAGTATAAACAAGTCCTGTAAAATACATTAAAATGCTAATTCAATGCTTATAAACAAGGGTGTGCTGCAAAGCTCAGTGAATTACTTAATATTTATAAATTATTCTGTAATACTCAAATGGAGATGACATTGATAAAACAATAGAATAATGTTCTTTACAGTCATTCTATTTTCAGATATTAATGTTCTCAGAACCATTGTTTCCTAAGAAATGAAAGTCTGTTTTAAATGGCAACTAGATGAGATTACATTTGTGAACTATGTAAACATTGACTGTGAAAAATATCCACTGAATATGATATACAAAAGAAGCAATAGCATTGCAGATACTGTACTGAAAGCTGGATCCCAATTCCAGAGGATGGTACATATATATTGTATTAATCTAAGACACCACAGCCAGAAACTAAAATAGTACAAATTCACATCACCAATTCAGGGTTTTTTTACAAAAATTCTGAAAAGCTAAATTTGATTTGGGTGACTTTATGTGAGACTGAGAGTTGCTCTTCCATACTGGTCTAACTTTATGCCAAATACAAGTGACACAGTCAGCATAAATACAGCATAAAAGTCATATTGTGTGCTCTGGATAGAAATGCAATCACGTGGATCATCATTTCACATCAGATCTGTGCTATAGATGATTCAATATAGCACTACAGCTTTAGTTAGATGTAATTATGAGTATAAAAAGTATCTTTTTAAAATTGTGGATGATTTAGCTAAATGCGGTGGGATACAAATCGTAAACTGACAGACTTTATGAGCTAATCAGGATTAAGATAGTATCGTCTGTGAGCTCAGTGAAATTCCTCATGTTCTTGGTAAGTATAAAACTTTGTCCATCTTTTAGAAGTACTAATTTGAGCATGGAGGGACTTCTTCTATATCAACTATTATGGAGAAAGAAAGACACCATTCCAGATATTGTAGTATAATATACATGTCATTGTTCACGTTTCTCTGTGAAACAATGACTGGAAGCATTGGGCTACAAAATGTGTATTGTTAATCACTGGGTCATTAACCTTAACAATGTCAGTGCATTTCTCTATTGGATCCAACTAAAGACTGCCTGAAGTAATAGTTAAGAGAACATTTCACACAAATGAACATATTAATGCTTTATTTGGTTCTAAATGCAGTGTGAAGGATTTAGGTAGAAGGCAATGTACAAGAGAAAGACAAAGTACAACTGAAAAGAGAAAGTAAAAATTTCCTAAAAGTAAACAAGTAGTTCCCAGTTTTCTGCAGCTGAGAACTCTATGCCTACCTCAAATTGTAAACATTTAGATTTAAAAAAAAAAAAAGTATGCTATTTTTGAGGAGTACTAAAATCAAAGGCCTGAAAATTCATTAAAAGGCAGAGACATGTTTAACATCCATTCTCTGATTTCTGTAATTTGGATATATTTTATGGTCTGCTGTTTCCACGGGAAGATAGAAATGTAAGACTCCAGCTGATGTGCTTCTGTTTGAACTGTGCTCTCCTTAAATATGGCAAAGAAGGTCTTGTACACCCTTCTAATATGAGAAGATGACACTACAACCCATAAACATGTTTCTCCTGTACATAGCCAATAGAGATGACCAGTGCAAATCAAATACTGACTGCACAAAACTTGTGTCCTTCTTCTCATTCCTTCTTTGCATCTGAAAAGAGTCTGGATAAATACCATCCAGCAATGGTAGAATGACTAGAGTGACTACCAGAGCGACTTATTTTTCAAGCTCAGCCATTTTGATCCAGGAATTGGACTTGATGATTGTTGTGTGTCCCTTCCATCTCAGGATACTCTATGATTCTGATTTCCCCATAAATATCTATCGCCTAGTGGGGCAGCTAAACCCCACAGAAAGCCCACACAATGGTCTGTTGTCATTGCTGGAAAAATTCATGTAATGATCTGTCTGATCCTATGTTGCACTCAGGAAAAAGGGCTGTAATAATGCACTGGAAATTGGTTGATCAGTCCTCTTGATCTGCAAACAGCCTGCGGGATGTACAGAAAAGTATTCAAACTAAAGGCTTTTTAAAACAACTACATTAAGCTTTTTCCACTGCGAGTGCTTTCAAAAAGCCTCAGTTCTAGGGCTTTCACATTTCACATGGAAGATTAGTCCTCAAAATGACACATTTCAAACTCAGTTCCTACTAAATTGTTAGATAGCTTAATATCTTACTTCTGTAAACATGTAGTATTGAGTCATATTTGCTATTGACACTTGGTCCTTAATATTGATTTGCCTAGTGATGAGCAATGAAGAGATGGTATTCTGTAATGATCTGACGAGTGTTATAAAAAAAACAGGAACTAATTAGGGGCTCTTGAAATAGGAATTGTGATATTAGCTGGTGTGTGCTTAAATGATCAGGCCAGCGATATTTCTAGTTTTAATTTAATTCTCCTACTTCTAATTCTCCTAGTTATGCACTCCTGAAGGACCTACAATTTTGCTCACCCCTGTTCTAACTCCCTTTGCAGACTGTGACAGTTCTCTTAGTTACCACTTAGCAAAATTATACTACTTGAAATTGCTACTGAAGTTGAAAAGTGGAGAGCATTATGCAGAGAACTGTTTGTTGTCAATATAAGGGGAAAGCTCATCTGTCATTCTTGATGTACCTTGCATATGCGTTGATAGTTCTAATTCTTAGTGAATAAACAATGGGGCCAGATAATTCTGCAATACTTAGGCCTTTCTGGTCACATGGGCATGGAAGTAACAGTTTGGTAGTGCATTACTTCTAAGGAAGGTTTGTTTATTTAATGTCCTATTCCAGTGTGGTTTTAAGGATTTGTATGTTGTTGAGAGAGAGTGAGCTTTTGTCATCAATTTAGTGAGACATTTATAATCTCTCTTGCTTTTATTTATTTATTTTCGTATTGTTTCTGTTTTATTTCACTCATTCAAGCAGTCATTTTGTGAAAGCCTTTTTTTAAGTACTCGAAATCTATTCCAGTAATGAAGAAATTAACATCAGGCAAAGCAATTTTTCCTAAATTTACAACTAATTCTCTTAGACAAGATCAAAATTGACATGAAGAAAGTCTCCTTTATCTCTAAAAAAAAAAACAAACTGAAGCTTCCCAGTTACATCTACTTGTATACAACTAGGTGAGATCCATAGTCATTTGCCACCGCTAATCCAGCCAATGCATGCCAAATTTGTTTACCTTAAAAAGAGAACACATCAGTAGTAATATGTTACAGGAATTGAACTGCCACAGCTGTCATTAGATCCAGCAAGGTTTAAGTTCTATTTCTATAACTGCTCTTAAACTCCCATCCAAATCCCCTCTCCAGGTAACTGTAATTTGGCCCAATGAAGCTAAAATAAGTGCAGACCAGCTATGTTAGCAAGATACATGCCAGGAGTCTGAAAGGAAAGATTTTCAGCATCAGAACTAGGTGTGTATGTAGCTGGTGGCCTATTTTTATTTCTTATGCTGACTGCTAACTTGAGATTTGCCCTTTTGGGGACAAACTCTACATTCTCTTCCCTTTTAGCATAGTTTTGATTCTTCTTCTTTTTTTTTTCTTTTTTTCTTCTTTTTCCAGAACAGCTCTGACTCTTATTAACCTGGTAGCATTGTGTAAGCAGTGTATCCCAGATTTTATATTACACTTGAAAAATCACCAGGTTATGCAAGGCAAATCTGTGCCCCAGTAGACACATTTTCCTCTCTTTTTGCAAGAAGATGCTCAAAGTACCTATAAATTTCACTGGCATTCTGGAAGATACCATGCTCTAGAAGTGTAGTAATAACCAGGACTGACTGTTCTGGGATGAGAGCATCTTGGTCTGGGAGCACTTTGTTTTTCTTCTGTGCTGCTGTTTATCCCACAGTGGAAACAAGCAAGCTGTTGCAGTAGGTTTAAACTTACAATCTTACTTTGCCTTATGGATAAATCATTAGAGTCCTATTCCAAATCTAGTTTTGCTGATGCAGATCATCTCTCTGCATGCGTGGCAAGTCCAATTCCTAAAGATGATCTCAGATGTGGACAGCTACACTAAAGCAGAATAATAAATTAGGATGTGACTGGCAAGCAAATATAATGCCATGTAAGACAAGCATTTGTAACTATATCTACAGCATGCTATACAAAATCATAGAATCATAGAATCATAGAATCACAAGGTTGGAAATGACCTACAAGATCATCTAGTCCAACCGTCTCCTCATCACCATTGCCACCACTAGCACTAAACCATATCACGCAGCACATCCTCCAGACGCCTCTTGAACACTGCCAGGGACGGCAACTCCACCACCTCCCTGGGCAGCCATTGCAGTGCCTGACCACTCTCTGAGAGAAAAAGTTCTTCCTTATGTCTAACCTAAAACTCCTCTGATACAACTTGCAGCCATTACCCCGTGTCCTGCTCGTTGCCTGGGAGAAGAGGCCAAATCCCTCTTCACCACAACCTCCCTTCAGGAGGTTGTAGAGTGCAATGAGGTCTCCCCTGAGCCTCCTCTTCTCCAGACTAAACAATCCCAGCTCCCTCAGCCGCTCCTCATAAGACTTGTGCTCCAGACCCCTCACCAGTTTTGCTGCCCTTCTCTGGACACGTTCCAGGGCCTCAATACCTTTCCTGTAGTGAGGAGCCCAAAACTGAAAACAGTACTCAAGGTGCGGCCTCACCAGTGCTGAGTAGAGGGGGGATGATCACCTCCCTGCTCCTGCTGGCCACACTATTTCTAATGCAGGCCAGGATGCCGTTGGCCCTCTTGGCCACCTGGGCACACTGTCGGCTCATGTTCAGTCGAGCAAAATGAGCTAAATTAGCCAAGAAAAAGTAAGTTGATGTAGAAGTATAGTTGCACCTGCATGCTGTGGCTTTATTTTAATGGATGCTGAGGAAAGGCACCGGCTACCTCAAACACAGGTTGACATTAAGTCCTTTGGGATACTAATTAGTTTCTCTTTGTGATCCTGTAGTGTACTATAAAGTTTCAGCCAACCACCTGAAGTCATCTATATCTATAACATGCCCTGCATATTTGTAATTGGGAAAATTCAGATGCATAAAATTGTGTTCTCACACAGACATTGCTTTCCTCATGATGGAAATGCAAAATGTATTTAAACTATAGGTCACTTACCCATTAAGATGCCCAGGTCTAAAATGCAAAGTTTCTGATCAGTATTTACATTTACTACACATAATTATGACGATTCTTTGTCACTGAACACTTTCTTCCTATTTTTCTAGTAAGCAAAAAGTTTGCATTATGCAGCTTTCTGCATGTGAATATGAAATGATCTAGGAATGATGCTGTGATATTTAGCTGATAATCTGACATTCTGTTGACTAGTTCTAACTGTATGTGGGCTGATAAATTAATTCCCTACATAGGCAGTTATTTTATTCATTTCTCTAACATTAATTATACATGATTCAACCTCCTTTCTAAACGTCTATGGCATCCAGGAAAAAAACCTTGATAAATCAGTAAATACTTTTGCAATGTTTCTATACAAAGCCTTAGGCCAAACAGCTGTGGTGAAAGTGTCCATGCTGTTTTTTCCCAAATGTTCCTTCAACCCATAGCTATTTTCCTCTTGCAAGAAAGCACCAGAAATGCAGGCATTTAATTTTCTTTTGCTTAAGTTAGCACTTTTCTCATTGAAGGCCCTCAAGGGAAGTGGAAACTCTGAAATACGAAATGCGATTTATGCTTGCCTTGTAAAATGCCAATGAAACTGCTTTAAGACCGTAATAACCCTTGCTGCTCATTCCATGAACATGCCTATAGAAAATGTTAATTTAATCAACAAATTATGGCTTAGTTCAAAGCAAAAAGTGTGGAAATACTGAAAGAGGAGGAAAGGTCTCTTATAATTTTTATGATTAACCATGAATTTGAGATTCGTTATTATTCTTGCATAAATGAAGAACTCTTCCTAAACGGATTATGTTGCACTTCCCATTCATTTTATTTCCTGATTCACATCTACATATATGTCCCATCAAAATGTATGAGAGCTCAATACTGACATGAATGCCTTTTAGTGAAACCGTTGATTTTCTTCTTTTTTTTTTTTTTTTTTTTTTTTTTGGTCAGAGATGTTGCTTTACAGAGAGATAAAACACAGATCAAGTACTTTCAGAGAAACCCTGCAGTTTTCACACTGATTTCTACCAGCATTTTTAGCTCATGGATACTGATCACAGAATGCTTCGTACGGTCTCAAGTGCTCCCTGCCAAATGTTGAAGTGACAAAGTTAGAAATAGGAATATTGGAGTGAAAAGGGACAGAAATAGATTTCTCAAGTCAGCTTAAATACCCCATTTGCAGCAAGGCAATATTATGCCTTTTAAAGGAAAATGTGGTTAGATCACCTGCAAATTGAGTGTCAATTAATAATATTCATAATACAATGCAATACAATTACATTATCAGGAAAACCTGTCAGATCTATTGTAGCTGTGTCATTTGGGCATTTATTCTAAAGATAATGGGCTAAGTTTTGCTCTGCTTTTTTTTTAGCTTACGTACGTAGCATATGGCTGGTTGAGCCTTCATGGGCCTGAAAAGTGAATGTGCCCCAATATACTTTAATGAAAAGCTTTCTGAAAATACCTGTCTGTGAGGCATTTTGGCAAGCCATCTTTTTTGGTTGATAACTCAGCTCTACAGTTTAACTGAGCTGGACATGGAGAAAGGCTATAGAGGAAAAGACATTGGCATAGAATAAGTTTTATATGTCTCTAACACTAAACCTGGCTAATAATTACTTCACTCTGATGTACCTCTGCCAAAATTCTACCTTTACAGTAGATCATAATTCCAATTACAAAAGCACAAACCTTAAATCTTATAAATTACATCAGTCTGGGAATCTTTAAGTATCAAAAGAGCTTATGCTTTGTGATCTCTGTCCATTGCAGCATGAAGAGTGTACGACATGTTGTTCTGGCCCTTTGCCTTTATGTTTATAATTTCTCTGCTTTCTATCAAACCACCTGAAGAAATCTCTTTGACTCTGGATCAAAGATCACATCTTGTGATCTGAGTATCACACCATTTAATGCAATGGACACTGTTGATATACATAAATAATACAAATAACAGTTTTTAAAATAAATGGCATCATTATTATCCTATATTTGCACATATCCATCTTAATTTTGCAGCTGTGGAAAAAAAAATACTTGTTTGTAACAAATTTTGAGCAAAACCATAGAATTACTGAGAGAAGATGAAACTAAAAAAATTTATATTCTGATTGCTCTGTTTGCAAACAAAACCTTTTCCCTGTTTAGTATTGTACTTTCTACAGTTGGAAAACGATTATCTGCTTCTTGTCAGAGAAGAATTTCAATTTATACACCAAAGCCAAAGTCAGGTCAAAGTCCAACTGCCACCTTAATTGACAAAATGAGAATATAGCTAGGCATATTCTGAATGAAAAACATGATTTACTGCTGCTGCATTCTTTTGTTGAGATTATAAAGAACTTGTGTTCTATATAATTGGTACATCTATAGATCCAATATAAGAGGATCCCATTCCAAAGCTCATTTCTCCATTACAAAAAAGGATGCACAACCAGATGCTCTAACGTTTACTATGCTTAGCATTTAGATTAAAGATCTGGAAGGAAAACTTAGAATTAATCAATAAATATCATTAGTTTCTGAAACAAATGTGTTTAGAAGCAGAATAGACATATAACCTGCCACATTCAGGAAACAGAACCTTCCAACACAGTTGGAAGGGTATGAAAGAGTTAGAGGAGAAATAGGGGCAAGCATGGGGATGAGAGTGATAAAATGACCAAGGCAGCAATGTCTACTGTGGACGCAGTCAATAGAAGATATTGATTTAGTTACTCTGGAGTGAAGGCTGCCAAAGGCACAAATGTGCTAGTGTAAGACAGCACAGCAAATGGAACTTTCTGGTCATCAAACTTTTATTCCAATGCTATTCAAGGTCTATAGCCAATGGCGATAGTAATTTGTTGTTTAACGATTTCAAAATTTTTATTAAAACTAATGCTAATCCATTTTTGTAATGCATATTGAGATTAACTGTCTGTCTTATGAATCCTCTTTATTAGTATCATGCCGAAGGGGCAGAATGGGCCTATGCCTTGCATTGCAAAGCAGAACAGTCTCTTCCCAAGAGAGTTTACAGACCGACGGGAGGTAAACATGGGATGATAAAGAAAGTAAAGATAACAGCCTGGTGACAGCTAATGTCCTGTTAATGGCAGGAGAAAATAAGAAGGAGATGGGAATGGAATAGAGAGTGAGCAAGGAGTAGAAATATTGTGAAGTATGAAAAAAAACAACAACAGAAAAATATAAAATAGAGTGCTGAGAAGGAAGGAAAATAATGGTAGGACAAAGGTGGAAGGATCAATAAAAACAGTTGTTTGGCACAGGACACAGAATCTCTCAAAAAATGTAGGCATTTAAATGAACAGTCATGCTCCCAGCTTTGGCCATTACCTTCTTCCCTTCTCTGCTGGGCTACAGTCATGCTGTTTTTCCTGTAGTTTTCTCCCAGTCAAGAAAAATATGGAATATCTTATCCTATAAGTGAAGCTATTCCACCAGGAAAAAAAATATGCTGCTTTTTTTTTTTTTTTAACACCCCACAAAAACATGCATTCCTATAAACTCTTTAATTATTTTGTGCTGTAATGTCACTTTCTTTTCTTTCACTACTCTTGGATTGTGTCCAGAGGAGGGCCACAAAAATGATCCAAGGGATAGAATACCTTTCCTAAATGGACAGGCTGAGAGATGGGGCTATTCAGATTGGAGAAGAGATGGCTCCATGGAGACCTGAGGGTAAACCTTCAATATCTAAAAAGGGGCTGTCCTGTCCTTGTGATAGGACAGGAGGAAGTGATTTCAAATTAAAAGAGAGGAGATTTAGATTGAACATAAAGAAGTTTTTTATAATAAGGACAGTAAAGCACTGGCACAGGTTGCCCAGAGATCTGGTAGATGCCGCATCCCTGGTGACACCTGAGGTAAGGCTGGATGGGGCTCTGAGCACCTGATGGAGCTGTAGGTGTCCCTGTTCATTGTGGAGAAGTTGGACTAGATGGCCTTTAAAGGTCTCTTTCAACTCAAAAGATTCTATGATTCTAATTTAAAGCTAGCACAGGCACAACTATAGTCTACAGAAGATGCAACATTGTGTTTTAGACATACCCTTACTATCTTCAGATGACCGGTTCTGCACATGATCTGGCAGAATTGGATTAACTTTGGAAATGGAACAATACAGAAATCACTGAAAAATTCTTCACTTCTTTCTCTTGTTCCTTTTGACCTCTGTGGAGCATGTAGGCAACGAAAGCTGTAGGGGAAATGTTTTGGTTCTTCTTTCTGTATGCTACACTTTTGAATTTCAGCAGGCAGCCTGGGAGTGCCCTGGAGCAGCTTAAGATAAGCATAAGAAAGTGAGTTCTATGTTGTGCTAACTCATGCCCTTATTGAACAAACACATTTTAAGCTCTGTGATATATAAAGAGCTTTATATACATCCTTTTCTTTCTCCTTTTCCTCAAAAAAAAAAAAATTGTGAAAGTATATTATTTTCCTATAGAGCATTTAAAGAAATGTAAATCTAAATAACCACATACATGCTCCAACACTAATTACTGGCACTTAACATGAGACATTTGCCTGAGGTATTTGCTGACAGAATTTACCTGCATCCCAAGTGGCCATCTGGCAGTTGTCACTGATCTGGCTTCAGCTTTCTGGTAGCTACAGTTGTTTTGCATTTGTTTAAATTACAGAAGGGAACACATATTTTCCCTAACATGAAATGAACAGCAATCTTTTGTTATCTGACAGACAGATCCTGTGGATCTGTATGTGGCTCTGTTTCTGGAGCAGTTTTTGATCTACACATCCTTAGAAAGCTTCCCCAGTGCTTTTACTTATGCACCTTTTTCATTATTTATTGGCTAAAGCAAACAACCCAAACATGTCCGCTTTATGTCCCTCAGCTTCACTAGGGATCCCACGACAGTTTCCATTACTGCCAGGGTACTTTTTGATGACAGTTCCAAACTTGCTTTCGTCCATTTCTTCTTTTCTTCTTCCAGTTGCCATCTTCTGTCATACCCTGCTGATCACATCACAGTTTCCCATGATAATTCCTAGCTGTGCAGCTACTCAAGTAGAGGTTGCTAGACTGAAAAACTCAAGAATACACTCCCTTTTGTAGTGAGGCAAGTAGTGCCAAGCCCTCCAGAGGACAGATGCCAATACGCATACTGCTACTCAGGCTTTACATTAAAATGATTATGGAGCTATAAGATGTAGTGCTACAGTTTCATAGATCATAGAAAGGAAAAAAAAGCATATCTAGCAAGAGATTTAGTCTATTCATCATCAACTGCATTATTTGCTAGTGTAGCTGTTCGAAGTGTCCAAGATTTAAATATCTAAGATAACAGATCCCCTACCAAAACAGTTTGAAATCACTACATCAATGTTATTAGTTTTAATTGCATTATGCAATCCTTGATTGGTTGTGTAGCCTTAAGAGATGTAGTCAAGGATCAGTGTGCAGGAAGGAGTTTTACAAGGGAGAAAAAGTATATTTTATGTCTTTAACATTTGTAGTCCGTAGATCAACATGGAATATCTGGTGAGCTATCTAACAAAAAGACACAGGAGGTGAGATGCTGAATTTAAAAAGAAACTGAGGAAGCAGATTGAAAAAACTTTCTTTTCAGACACTACAAAACTGTATTTGGCTGAGTAGTCTGAGACAAGGCAGTTTTTAAGGAAAGATTTAAAACTGATAATATAATTCCTTCACAAATGTTCTGATTGACTTTTTCAGCACAGGATGTAAAGATATTCAGAATTACGGAAGTGTAGATAGGGAAAGTAGATGATCAATAGTAGTGCAAAGCTAATGGCTTCTAGTTTGTTGAAATTGCAAACCTTACAGAAATAAGGTAAAATAAATGACTTTTTAAAGTCAAGCACAGAAAGCTTTCTTTAGATATGCTCAGAGTCAAGCTGCACATCATGGAGAGAGTGATGCAGTCAAAGTAAGGTGCCAAGCCCAACAATCTGAACAGTGATGTCTGCATGGATTGAGATCCCAAGTGGGCGGAGCAGTTGATTAGTATCAAGGTGAAGAAGCAATCACACTTCCTGTGTATTTATTTTTAACTCTCACTTGTGATACAGTAGTCAAATGCAAGCAAAATTTGTCAAAGACTGACACAAGAATGACAACCTGATGAATAGGAAATATGTGAATTTTGTAAACTGTAAATTATTCACTTGTTTAAAAATACGTGTTTCTTTGCAGGGTACCATCACGATTCTGAGTCTAGCTAGTTTGCAGAATTTAAGATTCAAAGCTATTGATTCTCACAACATCTGGTATGGCAAGAATTTTTGCACAATGGTTAGGCAATCTGAGGGCAAAAGGAAGATGCCTATGCCATGAAGTACAGAGCACTACATCACTGAGAAAAACTGACTTATGCAAAAAAGATCCATTATATTTGATTCCCTTAAAAAAAAAAAAATATATATATATATATATATATTAAAAAAAAAAAAAAAAGTGGCAAAAAAATATCTCTTCCCATTGACATAACTGGAGAGGAGAGATTTTGCTTTGCTTAAGAAGGAGAAATTCTCCACACAATCCAGCTTCCTTGGAGACTACTGTTTCATCAGTGGCTTTCTGCACAGGTGCAGGGTGACGGTGAATACAAATATGCATCAGGAACAAAAGCATGGGGTAGCATCAGTCCTAAGAGTCTCGGTGAGGACTGACAATCATGCAGAAAGCATCTCTTCCTATTGTAGTTAATATTTTCTGAAAGCAACTTGGGCCTGCAATGTAGTGAAGGGCTTTCAAGGCATTTCAGGGAACCCAGGATTTCAGTTCTGTGTTTTGAGATGGATGCTTAAAGCCAGTATGACAACTTTTGGGGGGAGTAATTCTTAATATGAGAGCACAAGTGTGTCTTCTAGGATGGCTGTGTGGAACTCAGAGTGGGGCAGGTACCCACAGCCTAAGCCTCACCTTTATGTTTCTCCCTACTCATGTTGTAACCATAGTTATGAGAAAGGATGCAGCTAGTTATTTAATACTCCTCGTTGTGGAAAGGGAAGGTTTTATGAGAGTGGGGAATACGAGGAGATAGTCTTCATGATTCACCAGCCAGGACAGCTGAGGTAAGATATTTTTCTTAAAGGCTAAGTAATTTATTTCTCACTCTGAAAAAGCAGAGCTATCACATAGACAGCATTCATGCCAAGCATTAATTAAATCCTTCTTTTCTTCCTGGGATAGTAGTTTATTGGGGATTTTTTCCTATGCAGTAATCCCTCCTGCTAGCTCCTATGCTACTAACTACTGCAGCCCATCTATGTCTCCTCTTTCCAAGTGCTAGACTGATTTGGCAATAAACAGGGACAGATCCAGACTTGCCTCAACTTCATTGGGTGCTGAGGGTTTGTGGGGAGTGCTCTCAGCTCCTTGCCTGCTGCCTTTACTAATATCCAGCAGTCTCCATGGCAACTCTCACTGTATCACAGCCTCTTCTGCGCTGAATATGCGCTGCACATGTTTTCTTCACCTCCTCTTTTTAAACACTTTACTTTCTTGTCTGGCTGGTTGCTTTTGTTGTTGTTGTTGGTTTTTGTTTGTTTGTTTGTTTGTTTTTTACATAAATATTTTCTTTAATATAAATAATGAGCCTGCTGGGTTGTCAGACAAACACTTGGGTAGCTTTCCAACAGTTCCTTCTGGGTCTAAATCATGCATTAATGATCAAGTGTCTTTTTTCTTACACTGTTTCCTGAAGTTAGCTTATAGATGTACACTGGTAGTGCTAAGGGTACAGCACTGGTGATTGCGCTGATAAATCTACATATAAACAAATGACAATCAGGAAACATGCAGGCATGTATGGCCTTTTTTGAAACCATTTTTATGCTACTTTATGCTTCATCCTTTTCCTGCACTTCGGCCACAACAACCCCAGGCGACGCTACAGGCTTGGGGCGGTGTGGCTGGAGGACTGCGTAGAGGAAATGGACCTGGGGGTATTGATTGATGCTCGGCTGAACATGAGCTGACAGTGTGCCCAGGTGGCCAAGAAGGCCAATGGCATCCTGGCTTGCATCAGAAACAGTGTTGCAAGCAGGAGCAGAGAGGTGATTGTTCCCCTATATTCAGCACTCGTCAGGCCGCACCTCGAGTACTGTGTCCAGTTTTGGGCCCCTCACTGCAAGAAAGATATTGAGGCCCTGGAGCGTGTTCAAAGAAGGGCAACGAAGCTGGTGAGGGGTCTGGAACACAGGCCATATGAGGAGAGGCTGAAGGAGCTGGGAATGTTCAGCCTGGAGAAGAGGAGGCTCAGGGGAGACCTTATTGCTCTCTATAACTTCCTGAAGGGAGGTTGTAGTGAGCTGGGGGTCGGCCTCTTCTCTCGTGTCATTAGTGATAGGACCAGGGGGAATGGTTTCAAGCTACGCCAGGGGAAATTCAGGCTGGACATGAGGAAGTATTACTTTTCAGAAAGGGTGGTCAGGCACTGGAATGGACTGCCCAGGGAGGTGGTGGAATCACCGACCCTGGGGGTGTTCAAGGAAAGACTGGATGTTGCGTTGAGGGACATGGTTTAGTAGGAGCTATTGGGAATAGGTGAACGGTTGGACTGGGTGATCTTTTAGGTCTTTTCCAACCTTAGTGATTCTATGATTCTATGATTCTATCTGTTCTGAATTAGATAGCTCATTCAGCTGAAGCCCTGTTGCAAGCTTTGTGCATAGGGTAAGACTATTACTGTGCAGTTTATTCAGGAGAGCATGAATTTTGCAACGATATTGTTACCAATTTCAAATCTTCACAAAATATATCTGCATGAATAGTTTACCCAGTGTTCATCATGCACTGTTAAGGATTAAAGGAATATCATTAGGCAGCTTGAAGGAACCAACATATGCTATTGGACATCACATATTAGCAGTGACATTGTTCAGACGATTTTGCTTATTTTCTACTGGTGGAAATTTCCCAATCTGAATTCTAATAAGTGCTTCTGTAAGAGTGGGGGGGGAAAATAAAAAGAAAGAAAGAAAAATAACACAGACAAAAAGAGTAAGAAAAAGAAAAAGGAAAATGAAGAGGAAGATGAAAAAGGAAAAGAAGAAAAAAAAAATGGAAAAGAAAGTATGTTTGAAAGAGGTAAAAACCTGATTGACAAATGACTAATGGAGAATACTTGGAAAGCAAATGAAAAGTTATATTGATGTTAACATACTGCTTCCAATAGCACATATAAAGGAACTCAATCAAAGAGTGCAGACAAAACAATCTAGGTTGACGTTTCTGAAACCTGTTTATCTCTTCTCTGATCTCTTGATCCTGTCTGAATGATGTGAATATTGTTTCAAGAGTACATAAAAGGGAAGGATCTGCAGGTGGACAGTGATGTTCTGTGATGCTAAGTAAAACATTTCGCCTGTCTCATGTAATGGTTCAACAGAAAAACTAGTTGTGAATATTTCACATCATGAAGATCGTGTGAGGATAAAATTCATTAAAGGTCATAAAGCATTCAGCTAATAAAGTCACTGGTAGAATACCTCGGAAATAGTTTTATATTACAAAATGGAATTATAATTTATTAATATTTTTAAATCATGGCTTTTGGGATGAAATTTCCCAAGAGAGAAAGATTCCTTCCAGTTAATTCAAAGTAAATGGTAAAAGCAGCTCAAGTCTTCTCATGAGTGTGCTTATATGGAGAGTGCAAGTTGGAAATTTAAAAAAACTCTGCAACTGAAGAAGAGATTGAGTAAATGTCTTCTGTTTCTGGCTTAGTAATTCATCCTCTAAGGGACAACAAATAATCACAGAATCATAGAATACCCTGAGTTGGAATGGGTCCATTAGAATCATTGAGTGCAACTCCTGGCTCCATACAAGACTATCCCAGAACCAGACCATGTGACTGAATGCTGTCGAGATGTGTCTTGAATTCAGACAAGCCTGGTACCGTGACCACTTCCCTGAAGAGCCTCTTCCAAGTCTGACTAGTCTGACTGCCCTCTGGTAAAGAATTTTCTCCTAATGTCTGACCTAAACATTCCCTGTCACAGCTTCATGCCGTCTATCTGTTAAAAAAAGTGAATTCGACCCTTTTGTTTAAAAGGGTGTCTTAGAAGCTTGCTTTCTACAGGAAATTTTACAGATGTGAGCTCTGATTACTTGATACTGAAATTTAGGATTGTAGATAAATGTGAATTTTGGGAAAGAACAATGTAAAAGAATCTTCTGATCTTCCAGCGAGTCCTATACCCTAAATTAGACAACTCTATAGTTTGAATGTAGTGGATATTGATGAACTCATTATTCTCCAAAGGAGCCCACTTTTTGCCAGATGCAGGATAAAGACCCTAAATTAATAACCCAGGTATTTGAATCCCACCCCAGAAAATTTTAGTCATGTTAAGCCATTTGGAAGATCTGATCTGAAATAGGTAGTGTAATCACATCCAAGAAGCCTAAGTAAACTGGCTCGCTCAAGCCTTATTCTAACCCAGGTTTCTGATAGTAGTCAAACTGTCTTCTGCTTGTATGTGTTGCAGAGAAAAGTATTTAAGTAAGTATTTATCCTAAGGCTACATCAGTATTTATCTAATTGTTTACCATGGGAAGAATTTGTAAAAAAAAAAAAAAAAAAAAAAAAATTAAAAAAAAGGTTTAGAAAGATGCTTCTGATTTCAGTGGAAGGCATGAGTTGAAATAGTAACTGCCAAAGAAGGATGAAAAAAGAATGGACTGTTCCTTCTATTCTCACTGTTTATGAAGGCATGATATTTTGCAGAAGGGCTGAATTCATGATTCTTCATTTTCTATGAAATAAAGCAAAAACAGTGGCAAAGATTTTGATTTTATTGTTAGAGGATTGCTGTACAAGTTATGTATCAGTGGACAAAGTGTGGAAATAAGTAAACTGTAAGTACAAAAGAAGAAAAAGAGAAGATAGAAGATATAATAATTTAATATTCATGGAAGTATGACTAACAATTTTCCTTTTGTTTGTTTTCCTGAAAAGCCATTGTTTGCCTCTATCTGATCAGAGTCAAGTAACATAAATGTCAGGTCCCCTGACTGTCCACACAAAATGTTTTATTTTCTTACTGGAATTTATTTTGCTATGAGCCAGCCAGTTCTTTATTAGTTGAAAGCTGGGTGCAGTTCTTAAGTAGAATACTCATTATTTTATATATAATTACAGGGCATCAATCATTTGGCAGACTGTGGCACAACTTTCACATTATTTTAAAGTATATGAATTGGAAAAATAGAAATACTCTGTTTTTAGAATAGAAATAAACTCTGTTTTTAGCAGAAATAGTTTAGGACCATAGTCAAATAAGATCTAGGCAATATAGGGATTGAAATCAGGAGGGTAATTCAACTGATTGAATTAAGGTAACTTGCTCAGGGTAAGCTGAGTAGCATTCAATAAGCTACTGACTATATTGATTAGATCTCCATGGACTATAAATGAGAGCTTAGACAGCTAGAATGCCCAAAGACATTTGCGTGCAGGTATTTAAATTTCAGCATTAATTTGGAGCTGAATTCTACTCAGGCACTCTCTTCTATAGAGCTTTCGTTTTCTGTGATATGATGGCAAACCACTCTGCACTCTTAACAGAAGACCCTGCATAGTCCCTGGGCATATACAAGCCTTTACTTCTGTTCCATGGCCACTTCTCATGGAGAAGTTTTGTCATAAACATTTGAACTGCTCCAGGCTGTAATTGTCCTTGTTTTCCCCTGAAACACTGAAGTTCTCATAATGAGAATATTTGCGTCCTTTTCTGTTCTTTGCTAGCTTAGAAAGAAAAAATTATTGTGGTGTTAGTGTGCTGGATCTGCAATAACAAAATTAACACCTAAAGCCATAGAAGGAGAGCCTACCTCAGTTGACATAAAGACAAAGAATTGGTCCCCAGATATGGGTATCTACTTTTTAAGGGTCACTGGATCATATGGAGATGGCTCAGTGACATGTTCATCATGAAGGAAGACTTCCTCACAGACGAATGACACAAAGTGCTATCTTATTTTTCTGAGGTGAGTGGTCAGCATGTTGAACGATGACACTGTTGAATTCCTGGCCTGTGTGGTTCCATATATTTATCCTTTTATTTCAAGCCAGATATTATTGGAAATGAATGAGAAGTCTTTGAGCTTAAGTGCCAGAGGCTAAAGAGATTTTACCTCAGGATAAGATACAGGAATAATTTAAGAACTGAAAAGTATTGTAAATTTAATAACAATCATGAATAAGTTAAAACAGCCTAATTAAAAAATCATAAAGTGATAGGCTCTGCCAGAAAAGCCTGACAGTGGAAAGTGTTCTGGTCATATAGAATCACTGAACTGTTCTGTCCCAGTGCCCTCCTTAAGGATGACACTCTTCTCTCATTAAATGTCAGTTATGTAGTTCAGTTTAAATTATGTACGTATTGTATTCCATCTCTTCACATTTCTCTTTTTGGCAGCCAACTGCAACCTCATAGAAGGAGATATCAAACAAAAACACAAGGATTGTCTTCTGTTCTCCAGCATCTTCTTCCTTGAATGGCCACAGATACCATTCCAGGAATTTACTTCTGTTGTCTTTCTCCGTTAATAATAATTCCTTGCTTCATTAACTGTTTTTGACTTCATCTCTTCTGGCGGCTTATTTACTCTATCTTCCTGAGATAGAACTTCACTTTGTGTTAGCTTCATTACTCAGAAACCTTTACTCCTCCAGTAACAGGTGTAAAAAGATATATGGTTAATCAACAAGCAAAATAAAGTCCAGATTTTTAGTAGCTGGCTTCAGAGTAAATTGTGGATCTTTCTGTATCTATGTATTTGTCCATTTCCTATATGTTGCATCTCATTATTCTACAATTTATTTATTTATCATGTATTTCTCACGTATCTGCCATTTTCTTCCATTCTGTGATCGCATTCTTATTACATATTCTTGCTCAGTTATTAAAGCTTTCATCCTTGTAAGCACCCACATACCATCTGTGAATCAGCTGAATTTCGTTCTCATTTCATAATGAAAGCATGTACCCAGCAGCAGCTAGACGATAACCTTCCTGCTTCCTAGTCCTTGGCCTAATGTTAGATGCAAAACAATCTTGTCTTTCATGTGCAAATAGATTTACCTATCTATAGTTGCAATGTAAATGGCTCATTTCAGACTCATATTAACCTACAAACAATATTTCTGAAGGCAGACTAGAAATAAATTATTTAAATGTGTAACTAAAATTACATTACTGATGGCAGTTAAGATTTTAAAATTCCATCGTGCAGGTGGTTGCATAAGTTTGTGACTTAATGGCTTTTTTATTCATTTATTTTTGTGCAGTGAAATGTTAAGTTCTAAGAAATGTTCTTCTTGAATTCTTTTCCTGCACTTTTGTCTTATTCTAGAATTTCCATCAACCTCCATAGCAAATACATACACATTGTGTTTATATACATATATGCTTATATTATATTAATAAGTCTTTTTTAAGGAGTATCATTCCTGAAAAAAGGTTTTTATTTGGTTTTAAATTCAGTGATTTACAGCTGACTCCTTGTCTGCCTTCTCTCTCTACCTACATGTAAGAATAGAGACTGTCCAAAAAAAAAAAAAAAAACAACAAACAGCAAAAAGGCAAAGTAAATAAAATAAGAAAAGGCATATTAAAAGATTAAATACAAAGAAATGATGTTATTTTTAGAAGATGAATGGTAACCTCTACTTAACTGTAGAGATGAAAGAAAAAAATAATCATCTATTTCAAAGAAAACAGAATAGCTTCAACTAAATGGACCTCGGTAGATCTAAAAAATACTGAAATCTTGCATTCTGTATAAATTCTTTGTGAGAAAGAAGATAGTGAATGAGGGATCACCTTTCTGTTGTCTGAAGGACTGGAGACAAATCTGTTTCTCATGCACATGAGTTGAAGTTCACTGTGAGAATAGTGTTAATTTATAAAGGGGGCTTATTTGCACCACGTCTTCATGATATGAATGCATATAAGGAGAGAAGACTGTTCGAGATAGATTAAAAAAAACATTTGCCATTAGATAAAATTAATAACATACACACCAGTTGTAATTCTGTCTTAACTTTTCCAACTACAGTTCATGCCACCTTCTTTGGAAAACATATAAGGAATTTTTAAAAAATTTAACCAACTTCTGTTATTAATTTAACCCTATTATAGTATATATTCACTGGAAAGAATATAGATTTATATTTTGCTATGATAACTCCCTCGCTTCCTAATATTATATTCCCTAAAAAATGTTTAGTTCATCATTTCCCTGAAACAGCCATAGTCTCCCAACATGTGGATGTACTACCTAACTAGGTTATGGCATTTTGTACAGGCTCTCTATTCTTGGGTAGGTAGAGAGAGAAGGCAAACAAGGAGCAGCAGTAAATCACTAACTTTAAAAATTATGTTTTGACCAATCGCTGGAGCTGAGGAAATTGTAAGATTTGGGGAGGAGCTTTTGATAAGGGCAGGTAGCAACATGTTGAGGGGAAATGGTTTTAAACTGTAAGAGAGTAGATGTAGACTAGAAATAAAGAAATTCTTTACTGTGAGGGTGGTGGAGCACTGGAACAGGTTGCCTGGTGAGGTTGTGAATGCTTTCTCCCTGGAAGCATTAAAGGCCAGGCTGGATGGGGCTTTGAGCAACTTGCCTCCCACAGTGGAGTTGGAACTAGATGATCATAAAGGTCCCATCCAACCCAGACCATTCTATGATTCTATTCTCTAAATTATGCTAGAGGCTATGGCTCAGTGACTGTACAGCACCCGAAACCTGCACATTCCTGCCATTATTTTCTTATTACACTGATAATCCCATTTTTACCACTGTCCCTCTCTTCACAGCTGGAAGGCACAAGGTGCAGGAGATAAGATCCGGATGTTAGACATCAGTTTTACAGAAACTGTTTGTTTCCTCCTGTCCTGTTAATAACATCATGGAAATCTCTAAGTCATTTCTAACTCTTCCACAGCAGAGTGTTTCACTATTTTTCTTCTGAGCCTATTCAGTAGATATTCTTTCTAGCTCAACTGGAAGAACTTGTCAATGAGAAATTCCTTCTTCTTGTTCTCTCGACACAAGTTCCCTCAGGGATAGGATTGCCTTAAACAAAGGCAGTCATGCAGAGATGCCCAAAGCAAAGCAGTGACTTGTGCTGTTATTGACCTTTGGAGAACTGGGGACTGTGAAAAGTCAGAATCAAAGCCTGCAGCAGCAAAAATTAGACTTCACAAGGAGCTTTAAAAATGTAGCGAGCTGAATCTTATCACATCCACACAGAAGAGATAAGCACTGTTTGAGCCATTGAGGTACCTCTGAGAGTGAGATAGGAACATATGGGATAAGAGAAGAATTAGAGATTTGTGTGCAGTTGCAGGACCATTATCTCATTGCAGTCACAAAGACATGCTGGGGTAGCTCACATGACTGTAATGCTGTCATGGAAGGGCATGTGCTTTTTAAAGAGAAGGCAAGGTGGTGGAGTTGCACTTCATGTGAGAGAGAATCTGGAATGCTCTGCCTGGGGCTGAATGAAAAGCAAGTTAAGAGCTGATGGGTGAGGATTAAATGTCAGGCTAACTGGATAACACTATTATGGCTGTTTACTATGGGACACCTGATTAGGAGTAGGAATTCAGTGAGGCATTCTAAAAAGCGATTGAAGTAGCCTCATGATCTCAGGCCCTGGTTCTCCTGGGGGATATCAATCACTCTGATACGTGCTGAAAAGACACTGGTCTTTACTGCTAAGTCAAGCCCTCAGGAATCACAGAATCACAGAATCACAGAATGGCCATGGTTGGAAGGGATCTCAAGGATCATGAATCTCCAACCCCCCGGCTACATGCAGGGCCACCAACCTCCCCATGTAATACTAGACCAAGGAATCCCAGACCCTGGACACAAGAGGGAAAGTCTAGAGGATGGAAGACTTGAAATTAATCGTGGAGGATTGGGTTAGAGATCATTTAGGCAAACTTGACACCATGCAATCCATGGGCCCCAGTGGAATGTGCCTATGATTGTTGAGGGAGCTGGTGGATGTTATTGCTAGGCCACTCTCCATCAACTTTGAAAGGTTATGGAGAATAGGAGAGATGCCTGAGGACTGGAAGAAAGATGATATCATTCCAGACTGCAAAAAAGGAGGACCAGGGAACAAGAGGCCAGTCATCTTTATGTTTCATCATCCCTGAAAAGATGATGGAACAGATCAGTCTGGATGTAATTTCTAAGCATCTTTTTGTATGAGGAAAGGCTGAAAGAACTGGGCCTGTTTAGCCTGAAGAAGAGAAGACTAAGGGGATCTTATCAGTGTATTCCAACATCCTAAGGGAGGGTGCAATGAAGATAGAGAAAGGCTCTTTCCAATAGTGGCAGTTGACAAAACAAGAGACAATGGGTCTAACTAAAGAACAGGAAATTCCCTCAGAATATGAGGATAAATTTCTTTATTGTGATATTGACAGAACACTGGCCCAAGTTTCCAGAGAGATTGTGGAGTATTGTTTGGAGATATTCAAAACCTACTTGGACATGATCCTGTGCAAAGTGTTCTAGGTGACCCTGCTTGAGCAGGGGAGTTGAACCAGATGATCTGTAGGGTTACACCCTACAGTAAGTAGGTTACACCGGCTGTGGTGAAATACCTGCATTAGCTGTTCAACATATTTGTGCTGTGAACTATGTTTATTTATGCTGAAGAAGCTGAGTTTTGCCAGGTGCAGAGACAACAGCTGCTCCTAAAGCAGCCTCCTCAACTGTGTCTCCCAGCTCTTTCTAACTAGTATTAGATTAAGTCCAATTTTAATTTTCAGCCACTGTATTTTTGATACACTTATGATTTTTATACCATGAAAACAATGAGTAAAAGAGGTGTTTCCCTGCATATATACTGATGGATAACTGTAAATTTTCTTCCTGCTTTTTTTCTGAAGTTGATTAAGTAAACAGAGCTTGTGTGATTTCTGTCGTATGTTCAAGAATACACGATAGCTTTATACAACGTTTCAGAAATGCCTCCTATTTTTTAAAAAAGATTAGACATCAGAACTGGGGATAGTGTTCCAGTAATGGCTAACTAATGTTTTCTGCAGATACATCCTCCTCCCTTCCCTACTCCTGCAGTTATCCTTTCAGTTCTTGCACTCACATCACACGTGGCACTCAGTTCAGCAAAGATGCTTTAGCTGAGATGGCACAAAATATTAGTAAGTGTATTGAACAGATTGCATCTGGGCTGTGAAGAGCTGAATGGAATTCCTGATTTACTAATTAGTTTTATACTGATGCCCTTATTCATAAGCAGTGAAGCCTTATCTGTACAGAATTACTGAAGTCCCCCCACAACACGCATTCACATGCACACAGCATGCTAACATTTATGCTGTTCTACAGGATTTAGCTAATGCATGGAGATGGTTATGCAGCATTCAGTGCTTAGCATACATTTGCATTTTACTTGTTGTATTGCGATAAAACCACTATTTGAACTCTTCCTACCTAGAAGTGGTGTTTGGGATGGAGGGGAAGGGTCATGATTGCCAATGACCATATCAAACCAAAGTGTTTTACAAGAAAGCATCTGTCTTGCTAGGCAAAGTGAACTGGTTACAGTTCCTTTCATATAATTAATCTAACTGTTGTTCACCACTTCCTATGAGTGATGTAATTACTTTGATTCTTGCTGCAGGCCACTATTGCTCTTTCAGTCAGTGCTAGTCTGCAGTTGTTGAGCTCCTACTGTACTTTGCCTATTATATACTTTTTTTTTTTTTTTAAATAACAGCAATAACTAACTTATTATGTTAATGCTGATTTCATTTGATAGGCATCCAGGTCTGAAACAGAATTCTGTAACTCCTGCAGCCCAGCCAGATTTCATGGATATGTCTGTAATGACTCTGTTCTGTCCTATGTTTACAGCCTGTCAAAAAGGAGATGATGGAGACAGGAAGGACTTCATTGTGTGTCTTATTAAAAAAGGTTTCATAAAGGATTTCCATTATTTATCCACTAACTGATAATGCCATGCACTGAAATGTCCAGTATTTATCTTTATGATGTGGTCTGAAACTTAATATAGCTTGCAAGGATATATGAAGTCAGCAAGGCAACCTGAGGTAAGGGAAGGAAAATTTAGGTTGTATTCCTCAAGCTCACTTCTGAAAATTAGTAGCTTGCTTTAAACTTCACAACCTCTAATAATTAAGATGATCAATTTTTCAAAACATCTACCTTAAATTTACAGACATTGGCCTTTTCAACTCAACAAAGGGTACAACTTTTCTCACAGTATTGATGCATACAAACACTGCTATCCATTTCCATGGAAAATCCAGTTCTGCATGCAAATATTATTCAGTATATGCTCATGTTTATATCCCCTATGGGTTGAGGTCAGGCAGAATTATTCATGAAAGCTGGTTTAGGTGGCTTTAAGCTTATCTTTTTCCATTAACTATTCAAAGAACTTGGGTCTTCTGAAAGGCCCCTACATAGCTTAAAGTAGATAAAGTAAAAATCATGCCTGTCAAATTTAACTATGAATAAATAGTTTTTTCCAATGACATGTGCTAGAACTTTTTAAAGCAGATATGTGCTTTTGAAGTTATATACAAAGCTCCAAGTTTCAGGATAATCAGCATCATCATTATGTTTTAAATGAACTTTTTCTGTGTTAATTGATATTAAATGCTGGTAAAAAAGATGGAAGCACTTACGAACACATTCAATATATTCTGGTTGCTCTGCAAAAAGACAATTAACATGAAGAAATCAGTAACCAAGACAAATGATTAATTCATCAAAAGTGCAAATAGTCAGTGATCTTCCAGCCAACCAACCAACCAAATAAAAACACAACAAAACAAAAAAATAGAAACCTCAACACAAAGACATGAACCACATATGTAGGTTCAATTGCTATAAATCAAATAAAGTCTTATGATGGCAGGCGGACACACTGCTTAACAGCAGGAGAATTTTGCTCCATTTTTGACCTCTAACTATCCCAAGGAAAATTCCTGTAATTGCTTTGCCTCATCTCCCATATGCAAAACACTATTAATATAGGCCATTTTTTTAGGACTTAACATCCTAAGCATAGTTGATATCTGTGCTTTAATCTCCTTGCCCTGAACAAA
Source organism: Tetrao urogallus (assembly GCF_951394365.1). Taxonomy (NCBI): domain Eukaryota; kingdom Metazoa; phylum Chordata; class Aves; order Galliformes; family Phasianidae; genus Tetrao; species Tetrao urogallus. Next base: position 67,194,730 of record NC_136817.1, read on the forward strand.
GCCTTAAGGAACATGACTGCTTTCTCAGTACAGACATGGCCATGTGCATCTTCACTTACAGTACATCAAGATCAATATATGAGATGTGCTATATGAAAACTAAATACAATATCTCTTAATATTTGGAGTCTGGAAAAAATAGATAAGATTGATGACACCCATGGTCCTTTACATATTTGATCATTAAGCCTTATATTTCCAGCATAACAATCATGTGCTGGTTCTTCTAGCAAAACATCTGACACATTTTAACCAATTTTAAGCTCCACTCAGTTTCACTTTCTTATTTAAGTAGTAATTAATTGCTCTGGTAAACTTTTGGCTTGGTGCCTTTTGGTGCATAGGAAAATACATTATTCAAATTTTAGTTGAAGGTCTTCCAGGAGAAAATGAATATGGGGTATTACCAAATGACAAAGTAGTAGTGGCTTCCTAAAATGTAGCTGATATTTCATGCTTGATATGTATTGTATTTAACCATCTTTGCTTCTCAGTGTATTTAATGTAAAGTAATATATTTAATTTAAAAAGAGCAATTAACTTTTGTAGTCACAAAATACAGAAAGACATTGTTTCTGCTGAATACTACATTGCTGTTAGGCTCTAGCTGAATGCTATAACTAATCCAGAGCTGACATATATCAGAGGAAGAAAATGTTTTAATTTTAAAGAAATCTGAAAAATTTTCAATTTCTAAATGATTAGAGCAAAGATGCTTGGTATAAGGAACAGACAATATTAGTCATACATTTGATTTGACTATCTCAATAAGTGAAAGTAGAGATAATTTAAGTTCAAACAAGATTTGACGTGGTTCCTGCACACAAACATACCAATATTAATCCACCAAAGTCTTGTTTATTGTAGCTGACAAGTCATGCAGAAGAAATCTGTAATGGAAAACAGTGTTAAATTTTATGACTAAGAAATATTCTCATAAAACTTTGATGGTCAAAAATGTAAAGGTCAATGGGTGCCATTAATCTTATCTTCATTTGCTGCAGTTGTATTGGTTAGTTTTATTAGTAAGGTCTAAAAGCTACTGACTAGAAATGAGCAAAATAAGTAGCCCATATAAATCTTTTCTTATTGGTACATGTGAACTATAATCTCTATTTTATATAGATATACACACATATACATATATGTATATGAAAGTATCACAAAGTTTTCTCACTTAGAAATGTCCAAATCTGTTATTTCAGCAAAGTCAGTGCCAAAATGAAGCATCCTTTTGTTTCCTTCCAAAATCATACCAGGATTTCTTGAATGTTGAGTCCAAGAGTCACAGCCTTCACCCAAAAACCTGGCTCCTATGTCACAAAACAGACCTGTTGTGCAACATTCACCCACAGCGCAATCATCAGATCTACTGTAGGTTCTAATAGCAAGAGGAAAATTAACATGTCAAACCATATATGGTTTTTAAGTAGAATCACAGAATCATAGAATGGTCTAGGTTCAAAAGGACCACAATGATCATATAGTTTCAACCCCCTTGCTATGTGCAGGGTCGCCAACCAGCAGACCAGGCTGCCAGTACTGCATGCTGTCTATATGGAAAAAATTCCTGCAGTAAGTTGGTATATTACCTTCAGCAGTCACCAGCTCAGTTATCTTGGCTGCTTCCCTTCACAGAACATGCAGGAAGCCAAAGTCTGACAGGCCTTAGTAAAAGACAGCACTTTTTTGCCTATGTTGGCTTCAGACTGTAGTTATTGAAGTACTTCTATTGGACGTATATAGGAAGTGATGTGAATGCCAACACCCCAGGTTTAGCCTCAGCCTGTCATGTTGCTTAGGCACCTCAAGCAGCAGTGTCCAATGTCTGCAGAGTTTTTATGGTGAAAAAAAGGATTTGATTGCTCCTCTACTGAGCTGAAAAGAAAGTGTTTGGCATTTCTTTTTGTTTCAGAAATGTCTCTGATTATTTCTGGAAAACTTTATGAGAGGAAAAACAGTAAGCATCCAGAAAAAGCAATGAAACTATTTTCCATTCCTTTTAATTATTACTGGGAGGAAAATTATTTTTAGCTTGGCTTGTAAAACGGGAAGTTCTTCCCAGTCTTCATATCCCACTAGCCTTCCAGGCTTTTTAACTTCACTCAGATTGCATTCTGAGAATTGAAGTGATTATTAATTGCTGGGAAAGGTTCATGCACATTTTTTTTGTAAGGAAGTGACAGGAAAATAAGGAATGAATATGAGAAAATTTGCTGGGTTTTGTGGAGATATTATGATACAGTATGATATGTGTGCTTATGGATTGTGCAGATTTCTTGGGATGATAAGTAGACAGTGGAAAGGTTTGCTGAAATCTTAAGATGCATCATCCTATGCTTCCTTCTTGACTTCCTGATTCCCACATCACACTCAGATGTCACACTTTGTACTCCTTATTATTAAATTACCTGACATGTATAAGTTAGAGTCTTTACAAGTCATTTGTTCCTAAGCATATGAGATTTATTGGTTCCTTGGTTTATCGGATCATTGGTTTGCTTGATTTGCTGCTGATCATTGTGCAATCGATTGTGTACATGCATAATCAGTTGGGTTTCAACAATTTACAGTGTCCAATCAATCCTTTCCCTTGAAAAGGTCACAATTCTGATTAAGTCTTAGTATGTTTTAGTTTTTAAAATCTTTTACTGGGGTATATACCCTGAACCAAGCTGAGCAGAGGCTGCATATTTTTCAGTTTTTTTCTTATCACACCCTTTGATACCACATTGTTAATTCAGGCACTTTTGTCAAGCACTGTTAGCAATGCTAAGAATGATGGAGGAGCTTCTCATTAATTTTCAAGAGGAAATATTTTGCATGCTTATACTATATATAATCTCTCTCAAATTCTTGCTTAAGGAGAGATAATGGGGTTCTGTGGATTTTTTTCCCTCAAACCCACCTCTTTTTCACTTCAGATTGCCATCAAAATGTGATTATTGCTGACATTTTCAGCATCAAATCTGTCAACAGTATTTATTTCTCAGCAGCTTCTGTTAGAATCATAAAATCATGAGTCATTAAGGTTGGAAAGACCACTAAGATCATCTAGTCCAATCACCAGCCCATCATCACTATACCACTGAATCATGTCACTCAGTGCAACATCTACCCTTTTATTTAAAACCTCTAGGGACAGTGACTCCACCACTTCTCTGGACAGCCTTTTTAATCCACCCTTTCTGAGAATAACTTTTTTATGATATCCAATCTAAACCTCCCCTGATGCAACTTAAAACTATTACTTCTTGTCCAGCTTAAAGTCATTACATCTTGTCCTGTGAAAGGGATACGATGGTGTACAATATAATGGTAGATTGACCGAGAAAACTTGAACCGGATCTGGAAAGTAACATTTTTTTGTAAGAAATCTCAGATTTATTTTTCTTAGTCTTACTATTATTTTATTTTTTTGTCTGAGAGCATCAGTAAATCCCATCACCAAGCTATATTTTTCTTCTTTTCCTATTCATTGGCCATGTGATGGAAAACGACCTCCTACAGCTGCCTGTCACTGAGGCAGTTGAAGTGACAGATGTTTGTTCTATGGAATTGAGTTCTCCAATCTGTCCAATGACCCAAACTGAAACCATGTGATCCAATAACATACCAAAACACTCTTCAGATAGTTTATGATGAAATCTGTTCTATAAGATACTCTCCGGGTCTGCAAATTCAGGCAATCAAAACTTACTGAATGCCAAACTGACAGCTGCCTTTGCATCTACTCTGTTGGAATGTTTGCATTGTGGTAGCCTCCCGACAAAATTCCACAACATTTTTCCTACAAGACATTTGCTTCTATTAGATCAAAACCTGGAAGGAAGTTGCTACTCAGATTGTTGTTTTGTATTTTTTAACTCATCCTTTAGTGTGTGATACACAAGATCTTACTTCCAAAATGTTTACAGAAATAATAAGCTTTCCAACAATCATCGTCATTCATTCTAATAAAGATTAATTCACTTTATTTGACATCTGTTTTTCTTTCCATTTTTCCCTACCCTTTTTCCAATTCTCTAACATATCCATCAGTATGGATAGGGAGAAACAATTGGAAGTGGTTGTGTTCCTGATAATTAGTCACTGTAAGTCACCTAAGCAATGTTAACTCAAAAAACAGCCTTTTCTTGTTTACTAAATGCATTTAAAAAACAAAAATGCATTTTCATAGTGGCTCCTAAAGATTGTATGAGCTTAGTATGCTGCTAATGATTTATGATTTGTGGTCTGCTGATAAGGTCTCCTAACTCATTTAGAAAGTTGCTTTAGAGCATCTGCCTGTCTGTTGTTATGTTTCAGGCTATGATAAAGAACAGCTTAAGACAAGCACATGCTGTGTACAAAAAGATTAGAAAAAAAAGTGGTGAAATTTTTACTGGGTTGTTGGTGCAACTGCGTAGCATAGCTGTCTGACATGAATGCCCAGAAGTTTGAACAAAGAGTACTTCCCTCAGTAATTACACTTTTAGATATGTACCTACTTACTATGAAGCTTTTAGTACTTATTTTAGTTGTTTCCGTTAAACGAATTTGAGCAAACAGAAAAACGAGTTCAACTTCCAGTTTTGACAGTAGATCGTACTATGTTAAGTATGTTTCTTCAGTAATTGATCCTTTATGAAAAAAAGCATGGTATATCTAAAGTACATTCTAAAGTCCCTAACCTTACTAAAATACACTGTTCATCTTTCGAACTCCATCAGATCAGGAATTAGAGTTTTACTCTAAGAAATCAAACCTTCAGACCCAGTTCAGGGCCAAAATAACTGAGCTGGTTGTACAGACCGATGAGCAGTTGGACAGTATTGGCACATATAAACTTACTGCAAACAATGTGTACTACAAGCAGAAATGTTTCTATCAACAGAGTGAGTCTCTGCCTTTCACTGAGACATACACAGGGGAAGTACCGTAATTCATTAACATAAAATTAGGTAAATTTAAGAGAGAAATTTCATTGTGCAGTTATCTCTGATAAAAATAGAAAAAAAAAATGTCAGTATGGATGAAGCCAAAGATCTCTTTTAGTCCTGTGTAGATTTTTTTTTATAACCATAGATGAATCTTTACAAATCTGAGTTTTGATTTCTGTAGAGCAGAATTAAAGATTAAAAATTCTGTTTTCCAGCAGTTAATGAAGGTGTTCCAGAATATATCTCCACAGTAATGTTTTTCTCCTCGTTATATTGCTTTGTAGTGTCTTAAAAATCATTGGGATCTGACTGAAAAGGTGGATATAATATGGGAATGGAATCCTGTTTTTCATCCTGTTGGACCATTTGGGCTTCCTAGCCAGATCCAGTATTATTATTATTATTTTTCTGCCTAACATATTGTGCTTCTACTCTTGAAGAACAGCTCAGTGTTGCTAGTAGAATAGATAGGTATGAATCCATCCTTGCATGTTCTCCTGTAAGACAGTCTGTCTCCAGTAAGACAAAGACACTGCAGCTCTAAGAACTGTTGAGAACTGTTTTGTATTATTTGTTATAATTCAGCAAATCCTTGTTTTTCCATAATGGAAAGGTTTTAAAGAATACAGATGTCTTTTACATGCAACAATAGTTGTGTGTGTTTACATTTACTTCATCAAAAATTCATATGGCTTTGTTCAAAGTACAAACTGGGGTCTCTTTTAGTTGTTTTATGAGCTATCAAAACTTTAAGTACCTCTCTCAGCTACCAGAAGCTGTGTGCTTTGAGAGCTTTTCCCAAAACAAAGAATATCTACAACAACATGAAGCAATTTCTGTTTTCTGAAGACATCAAATTTGAAGCACTTTAAAGCCTTTACTTGTACACAAAGCTTTGAATGATATTGTGGGTTCAAACTTATTTTGTAGCTCTTGAACTGTTTTGTGTAGAGTGTTATCAATGAAATTTTCTTCATCTGCTTTAGCCATCTGAATTTTTTGGCATTTTAGCACAACCTAATCTCAGGTTTTGGAAGGGAACATGAAAAAGACAATTTAATTCCATATATCTTATGATATCCATTTCTTGATGCTGGAAGAATCATAGATGGCCAATGTAAATTCCAAATTTTGTCTGCCATCTCTAAGTCAGAGGAATTCCGGTAGTCACCCAAGACAGACCATTCATTTCAATTCATGTGGCTTTTGGAGCAAATTTCTGTTTTTCACTTTGCTGTCCATGAAACACACAAGCTTTTACAGGGTTTGTGACAGATTATGAAGAAAATCAAGCCTCATATCTGTACATTCATATATGGCACTAGATCTTCTTTGGTAAATTAGATTTCAAAATATGAAAAGCTATAATACCATTTATATTACCAGCACATTAAGCCTTAATGACATTAACATGACAAATGAGACAGCTATTTACTATTTGCTTTCTAATTTCAGTTTTTTGAAATATCACAAGAGGACTTGATATCTGACAGCAGGAAACATAAATACATGTTCTCACTGGTGTTCTTCAAAGGCTTTTTAGTATTTTAAAATTTAAATCTCCTTAATGTTTTGCCCTATCTAAAATAGTGATCTCTCAGAGTTCTTTGCTTTAATTAATTTTATGAAAGGTATCATCTTGAACTTTCACTTTTGTGACATATGTATAAAATAATTTAATTTGACTAGCAGTTGAGAAGGCAACTTGTGGACATTTCAAAATGCTCAGCTTTTCTATTTGATCCAGGAGATAATCTCTATAGCTCTTACCTTAAAGCAACAAATTACTTAAAATTCAAAACCCATGTGCTTCAGAAGAGGCCTGGGAATTCATTTTGTTATCATCTTTGATTCTTGTTATAGCAGTCTAGGAATTGAGAAACACATTAGCTTAACCTTAGGGAAATGCATATATATGCTAAAGGCTGAAAGAAAGCAGAAGGCTAGGGAGATAATGAATACACTAAAGGGCATGTTTTTTCAACTATCTCTCAGAAGCTTTTTGTACTTTGAGATTTCCTGCTCGCAGATCAAACTGGTCAACAGACCAGTTTATTTTATGTAGGAATCTGTCAATCATCCACATTCTGGCTTATGCATGGATACAGAACAAAAAGAGACTCAAAGAAACTACTGCTATTTTATCTAATGTCATGTTATATTTTAGCTATTTTATGCTAATTGTCATAGAGCTGGGAATATGCAAAAGTAATTCAGTGATGATCAACATTATTTTTAAAAACTCTTGTGTTTCTGACACTAAGAAATTGCTTACTGATTTTTGCACAGTGCAGCTTTTTATCTGTTGGGTATCTCTGAAGCCATGATTAAATAAATAGGTACAAAATAAAGCTACTTTCCAGTTGATCATGCAGGGCATCAAACTTGGATTTATTGTATTCTTTCAATTTTTCAGGAAACATATGCCTTGGTTATTTGTTACTGTTGACACCCCAATCATATTTAGATTGTCTTTCAATTTCTTTTTGCATCCAGTGCTATTAGAATGAGGAGTTATCCTTCACATAGATATTGTTTGGTTTTTATTTATTTATTTATTTTTTTAATGATCATCTTCTGAAGTATTTAATGAACCAGAATTTCAGACTCTACTGCTAAGAATCTTTTATACTTTTTGGTCCCGGAATAGGGAATGCAGTGGCAGCATAGCAAGCAAAAAAAAAAAAAAAAAAAAAAAAAGGCAACAATTAAAGCCCTATGAGGTCTTGTTATAGTATTTATTTAGAGAACATTCCTTCTGAGCCACTAAATTCATCTTTGATTTCAAGTCAGCTCAAGAATTCTCAAAAGGGTGGCTAAGTTTATAACTACAGTGAAGAATTAAATTATTCTTTCTAAATTTCTACTCATACTCTTATTCTAGGTATTTACACAGACTGAAGAAAGAAAGAGGAAAAAAAAAAAAGAGAATTTTGTCCTTAAAAAAGATATCCATATGATTAGAAAGCATTGGGTTCTGACATTTGGCTTACATAATTTTGTTGAGTTGAATTCAAAACAAATTAACAAACTACTCAAAATCAATTTTTTTTTTCATTAATAAAATTAATGTGATTTTGCAGGAAACATTAACTACAGTTGGCTAGCAGCCTTTTTGTCAATAAAGCTGAAAAAGATTATGTAATACCAATGTAAGATCTATTAGTGGAACAAACACCTTTCTGAGTTGTGTCTCAGATTTGTGTGATTCTCTTCTGACACGTTTTGCAGTATTATTCTTGTTTCCTATTCTGTGACTTTCCTTCCAATGTATGTCTTACTGTCCTGTTTTCTACAAAGTTTTCTGAATAAACATTCAAAATTCATTTTCTTTGGTGAGAACATACTTTCATAAGTTTTTGTTTGTGAAAAAGATCATTCCAGCATTTTCAGAAATAAACAAATAAAACAAAAAGAAAAGAGAAGAAAAGAAAAGAAAAGAAAAGAAAAGAAAAGAAAAGAAAAGAAAAGAAAAGAAAAGAAAAGAAAAGAAAAGAAAAGAAAAGAAAAGAAAAGAAAAGAAAAGAAAAGAAAAGAAAAGAAAACCCAGAAATTTGGTGAAATTCTGACCTGAGAGAAAAAAAAAAGTCATTCTAATTTAAACCAGAAGATAAATTTAAGTGTTCAGACCACAAATACCCATTGCCAGAATCTAATTTGACCTCAAATATACCATGTAATTTTATCCATGGATTCCATATCAGTTGTGTATGGAATTAAAAAAAAAAAATTATAAAGATGCCCAATCTTGATGTGTAGATTTTAAATGACAGAGCATCTATCCCATCCGTTGATAAACTGTTCTAGTTATTAGTTAACCTTCATTCTTAAGAGTGTGTGCTTTTGCTTAGTTTGGCTAACTCCAGTTTGCACCCACTTAATCCCAAGATTCCTTTATCTAAAGGATTAGAGAACTGTGTAGGAACAGACAGGTGAAACACTGCATTAGTTTCCTTCCTCCTATGTGACAGATATTGATTAACGTCCATTGGTAGTGGCAGGTTATATTGTAACAGATCTACTAAAGTTTCATCTGGCAGTTAATTCCTCTGAGGTTGCGTGGAGTCTTAATCTACAGCTTGTGATATAAAATTCTTTTAGCCCATGTGCCATACTCAAAGGCAGAGATGCTCCAAAGTCATTGTTTCCTTTTTCACTGAGGCATTTTTCTAGTGTATTTTCAAACCTCAGATGGTCCAGCCACTACAGCAGACTTTCCCACTACAAAAGACTATCTGTCTTCTCACCTCCTGTCTAGAGCTCCCTGTGGAGCCTTTTAGATCTTTTTCCTTTTTATATCTTCTTTGAACTCTCAAAATCTTCACTTCTCACTTCAGTCCCTCTGCCCTACTTGCAGCATTTCTGGATCTTCAGTCCTTTCTTTTCAGGAAGGTAAGAAATATTTAGCATTCCTAGCTTGTTCCTGCTGAAATAAATGACCGGTTAAGATTTTGTGATCAGCTATTGCCGCTACTTTGACATTAACATAACACAGTCTTTGCTAGCAGTATTTGGCACATACTCACATAGATATTCCAAGATTATAATAGGTTCATACTAGGAGCATCAGAAGATTGACCAGAGTTCGTTAATGCGTGGTTAGAACACTCAGTTCATCATTGGAGTGAACAGAAATGGGAACTTTCTCCCTGTTATATGACACAGTTGTGTGAATACATCCAAGATTTTACCAGGACAACAGCTGTTCAAATTCTCTTACAAATCTTGTCTCAGCTTTTTATCTGCAATAACTTGTAGATTTAAGTTCTACATCTCTTTGCTTTCAAGAGCAAACCGAAACAGAACTATGTTTATTTTTTCCTAAGAGGGTATGATTAACAAGAGATCATTTTGCTGTCTGCAACTGCCTGATGGGAGAATGGAGATGTAATTAAGCCAAACACTTCTTGTAAGAGCACAGGAAATAGGCCAATTATTCTTCAATAATCACACTAAAATTAAAATAATAATAATAATAAAAAAAATCAAAAGAAACATTAGGAATATTTTTTTTCTCCATAACAGCATGTCAAATCCCCATCCTTAAAGATATTTAAAGCTTGATTGAAAGAGGTCATGTGCAGCAGCTGGATCTATTTTCAAGAAGGTTCAGCCTTTCAACATCTAAAGAGGGTCTATAGGAAAGAAGGGGACAAACTCTTCAGCAGGATCTGTGGTGACAGAATGAAGGGAAATGGCTTCAAGTTTAAAGAGGGTAGATTTAGGTTAGACATAAGGAAAAAATCTTCTAAAGTGAGGATGGTGAAGCATTGGAACAGGTTGCCCAGTGATGTGGTGGATATCGCATCCCTAGAGACTTTTAAGGGAAGGCTGCATCAGGCCCTGGGCAACCTGATCTAGCTGTGGTGTCCCTGTTCATTGCAGGGGAGTTGGACCAGATGGCTTTTAAAGGTCCCTTCCAGCTCAAAGTATTCTATGATTCTAAGATTGAACTACATACCTTCATGGACTTCTTCCAACCTAAATTATTCTGTGATAATGTTTTTCTGCATTATTATTATTTTTTTTTTCAGTATTAGTGTATGGGAACTGTATGATCACCTGAGGCAAGCAATGAGGCAGGGATGGGAGCACAGGTGAAGGCAGTTCACCTGTGCTGCTGGAAGAGGTGGAGCCTGGCTCCTTCTCTCCTACACCCATTTAAGAGCTAGTTTTCCACCAGTAGGAAAGGATCTCTTCTGGAGATCTCTCCTCTGGAGTTTTGCAGTGAGCCTAGGACATGGGTAAGTTTTCTATCTATTCTCTTTTTGTTATTATAATCTGCTTTGCCCAACTCTCTTGTTTCTTTCATAATTATAACATCTTTGTATTCACTGACTGTACAGTAAGGCGCTTCTGTTTTCTTTAACTACATGTGAGCTAGTGGTAGGTCCCAGTTCATGCCTAGATAGCCTTCAGTATGCCATAAACTGGTATATACCTACTTCAGACTGGACGTTAGCTAGAAATCTGAATTTAAAATGTAATGTTTGCACTGCTCCTTAATATGCAGAATTTGGTTGGCATGGACTAATCTACTGCAGCAAAACAACTTCATATAATTTTAATTTCTCTACCATACATTTCATTGAAAGACTACCTATTTTAACGTTACTGAACCAGCTTACAAATGAGCAAATCAGTGTTTTTTTTTTTATCTTTTCATTTTCTTGTTTAATGTTGTGCCAAAGCACTTTACAAAATGTTTTAATCAAATACAGAAGCTTGTATAACTCTTAAGATCAAAAGTGTGCATTTTCCAATACTTTACGTGCTACTGTGTTAACAAATACTGAAGTGTTAATTAGAGGAATACATTATGTGACATAGACCCTAAATATATATTTCACTAAATAAGAATGTAGGATTTTTTTCCCCTCAGAATTATGAAGCAGGGAGGAAAAAAAAAATACTGTGCAATAAAGAATGGCATAGATTAACTACAAGGCAGCATTTTTCATAGATTCATAGATTTTAGGTACCAATGACAACTATATCAATGTCTCAGCTGCTCTACAACTTAAAATGTCATCAGATTTTTGCCTACTGACTCTTGCACAGATCTGACAACCAGTGGTTCAGATAAGACATGTGTCTTCAAAGTCTATCCAGGCATAATTTAAGAACTCTACAGAAAATGATATATGTGATAGAAAACCAAGCATATAATTAGTTAAATTTTTCTAGTGATAAGCTATTTACGCAGTAAAAAGATAAAGGATTTTTGTCATGCTTGAATATCTGTAGCTCTCTGTCAAAGCACTGAAGGGATAGATGTAGGCATTTGATCCAAAATGGAATATGAGTTAATACTGTCTAACTATCCTTTACTGCATAGCCCATCATTCAAGCTCTCAACTGGGAATGGAAGCTCAAGGTTTAATATTCTCATCTTGGTGAAAGTGTTCTGCATATTTTACAGAATAGAACTTGCAGCCTTTCCAAGCAGTGATGTTTATTAAGACAATGTGAGAGAAAAAGTGAAAATAACTCCATAAATTAGGGATTAGAAACTAATCTAGAATGCCAGGATTTAAATCCTGATTTCAATGAATATGTAAACACCATGAATGAAGGCAAGTGGAGAACCATAATTTGGATAACTTTAAAGACAGGCATAGCATAATTGCACATTGCAAGTTAACTGAGATACACTTGTGAGTAATGAGAGAGATGGGATTGAATCACCACAGGTAGAGAAGAAAATTGAATTACCTGCCTTAACTCTTGGTTACCTGAAACACTGGATTATTGGATAAAATACAGGAAATGTTCCTTCCTTAGACATGGCCAATTGGTGTCCTCAGAATTTAAACTAGGCCTAGACAGCAACAGTTAGTTTCTTTTTGCAGGTAGGGAAAGTAAGACCAATTATTTCTATCTATGTTGAAATGTGGAAGCTTTCATCACGAAGCAGAAATTGCAGAAAATAGATATATTCAGCTGAAATTTAGACCGGGTTTGATAAAGAGTGTTAAAAAGTCATGCAAAGAAGATAAAGCTTTGATAATATAGTCTGACAATGATTTTTTTTTTCTCTATTATTTGTCAAGTTCAACATCATAGGTTTCAGGCTTTTTTTTCCTCTCCCTGATATAATTTTTGCACAGTCCATTCAGTAGAAATCCTCATGAGGAAAGTCCTTCCTTTGCACAAGATATGGAAAATGCAGATGTATTAACAGGATCGTTCTTAATATAGATCTTAGAACTCAAATGCATATTGTGCTAATCATTTAAGAGAATGGCCAGTTTAAGAGAATATTCAGTATATAGTTCTTATTTATGTATAGGACCAAAGGAAAAGAACTTAGACAAATTTCTGAAAGATTTTTATTTTCAACACTTTTTATAACTGTAAAGGAGAAGGCAAAGATGGGCTATTTATACTTACCAAAATTTATTTTCTACTTAACATGAACGTACTCTAAATATTCAGTATACTTCATTATATTTGAAAATAAAATACAGTTTTCAACAGAACTTATATGCTGAAGTATATGTTTAGTGAGTTGAAATGGCATTTAGTAAAAAATAAATACAATCTACTTTGCCTTACTCTTGTATATGTATTCAAATCTTAACAGAAGTATTCTGGACTGAATAACCTTTCAGAAGTGCAATGTGCATGGAATTCATAGGCAAGAAGAACTTCAAATCTTTGAAGAATGAACATAAAATCTGAGATTTTTGTAGAAGTCTTAGATATTGCAGTTACCCCAAATTTGGTCTAACATATAGACACACATACACACTCACACAATTCTCTATATCCTTGCATAATGTACATACATGTATATACCATATCTATATACAATTGAATGTAGCAAAATTGATTACCTTTCTTACACTGAGCACTCCATAGAATATGCTAATGGCCCTTAAATTTCTGCTCTAAAAATCTAAAATTTTTTTTAAGAAATTACACTTGTAACTTTTTTTAAAGTATGTTTTTCAGAGCCAGCTAACATTTGAATGGGGCCATTTATTTTTTTCCGCAACATCTTAATGCGTTCAGACAAAATAATAAGAAATAAAAGAGAGGCAATGGACCATAGATTGTTGTCCAATTAGAAAACAAAAATGTAGAATCCTCTTACAAGAAAACGTAAGAAAATATTATATTATTTGTTTTTCACTGAGGTTTTTTTTCCTCTTCTAATGCCAAATATAATACCAGTTGTAATTATTTATTTCCTCTGACCTTTTCACTAGTATTTAGTGACATTATCATTTTTACTCATCAGGGCAGGATAATTACAAAATGAGTTGATTTAATACAAACAATATTTAAATGAATTAAAATTCAGCTCTAACTTCAGCTGGCTGCCTTCATTTTCACCACTTCTAAAGCCAGAGAACTGTAATTAATACTGCTGTGACAGTGACAAGGAAGTATCCTATACAACAGGGAGCAGTTTGCAGATAGAGATTTGGTACCAATTGATTTCCTTACTACTCTTCACAAATTGCACCCTGACATAATACAAAATGCTCCACATTCCTTAGTTCAGCCTACATCTGATTGTGTTTAACAAAGATCATTGTAATTATTTCTGTGCAGGTGCCAACAAGTGTACTTTATGTCAATACCAGTGTGTCCTCAATTAACTTTTTCCTAAAGTACTTTCCTGTTAAAGTCATATATGAAATCTAGTTTATATTTAAGAATAAAAGCACTCTTATCTGATCAGTAAATTAAACCTAACTGTAAGTAAAAAAAAAAAAAAAAAAAAAATCTAGCCGATCAACTGATACCATTAATTACCTATTAATATCATTGATTGCCCTATTAATTTCTCTACAAAGTCCCTCATTGTATTTTATTGTGTTAATGAATCATTAAAAAAATTAAACCTCACACAGCAACACTAGTCTGTCATTAGCAAAGAACTTTTGATGGTCATCAACTGCAGTCAAGTTTTAAGAGTTCATTCTAAGGGCTCATTATGAGATGAGTTGATTTACTTCACAGTCATAGGGAGTTATCTTCAGCAGTGCTTAAGTCCTACTCTTTGCTGTCCTCACTATACTGAATTTGTCCTTCTCATACTTTCTCTTTTTATGTAATATAAAAAATAAATATTATAATGGCTGTATTACAATGGTGAAGTACATAGCTCAGATGTCACTGCACACCTTCAGATACCTTCATCTTACAAAGAACGTAATTTGCATTTTATATTTGTTGATTTGAGACAGAAATAACTCTATTTTGGGGCTGTGCTTAGTCATATTACAGCTATATAAATATACAAATAAACCTCACCCTTCTGATACTATTTGTATTTAGTTTAACAATCCCTGGTGGGAGGGGGGAAACAACAACCAAAACCCACGAATCTTAAAACTCCAGAAATAATTTATCCTGCTGGTTCATCATCCTTTAGTGCTGTAGAGCTGAACTATTGGATCACTCAATATCACTTACATCAATGTTGAATGGAAACCTTTTCTGTTCATCTTCTTCTGGGCTTAAGGATGGACACCTGCTGCCTCATCAATAAGGAATCTGAGATAAGAGAAATACTCAGACATGTCACACCATCTGCCCAACCTTACTGAAAGCAACTCATACCATGGTATGTTTAAAGGACTTCAGCACCCACTTCAAAACCTCAAAACTTTGGACAGCTTTGTGCTGTGTCATTCTTAAAGGTAGCCAGAACTTATTGTCCCTTTTTTTTTTTTTTTTTTTTTAAATCATTTTCTGAATTTGGCACAAACATTTAAGAGTAAAACTCCTGAAGACATTCACAAATAGCTTTCTGTTTCCATTCAAGCTTTGTGGAGCATCTGCTCTCCTCTTTTCAAGAGCAGCTGGGCCTTAAGCTTGTAATCATGTTCCAGATATAACAACTTGAGCATCAGTGATTACCTTCTGAGGCAAAGAAGTAATTGAGAAATTATATTCACTGTGCTTGTTCAGCAGTTATTACATCATAATTGTTCCACAAACCCCATGTCTTTTCTCAGCTTATCAAAATTTATGGCAGTTTAAGGCAATTTTGACTTAACACCAAAAAAAATTAAGGAAATCTGATGCTGTTTCACACCTTTATTTCATAGGCTCTTTGGATTCACAGAAATCTATTCAAGTCTGTTTACTTCCTGTTCTGAGGCAACCTTCAAACACTGATCTCAAACGTAATGCTCATTCAGGGATGGAACAGACCAGCAATCTGCATATGTTGCTTGACCGTGGAAGTTTTGGTTAACCTTGGTGTACTTTGCATAGCCATTTTCTGAAGCCAAAGAACAACTTAATAGTGGCTGTAAGTTGCATAAGGGGAAATTCTGGTTGTATATTAGGAAAAAAGTATTCTCAGGAGTGGTAAGGTACTGGCACAGGCTGCCTAGGGAAGCAGTGGAGACAACATCTGAATGGGAACTGTTGAATCACAGCCTGAACCTCTGAACATCTGGCTGATGATCCAAAGTTGGGAGGATTGGCTGACATGCCTGAAGGCTGTGTTGCCATTCAGCAAGACCTGGATAGGCTGGAGAGCTGGGCAGAAAAAAACCGGATGAGGTTTAACAAAAGCAAGTGTAGAGTCTTGCATCTGGGGAGGAATAATTCCATGCACCAGTACAGGTTGGGGGATGAGCTGCTGGAGGGGAGCTCTGCAGAAAGGGACCTGAGTGTCCTGGTGGATGACAGGTTGGCCATGAGCCAGCAGTGTGCCCTTGTAGCCAAAAAGGCCAATGGCTTACTGGGGTGCATTAAAAAGAGCGTGGCCAGCAGGTCGAGGGAGGTGATCCTCCCCCTCTACTCTGCCCTGGTGAGGCCTCATCTGGAGTACTGCGTCCAGTTCTGGGCTCCCCAGTACAAAAAAGACAAGGATCTCTTGGAAAGAGTCCAGCGGAGGGCCACGAAGATGGTGAAGGGCCTGGAGCATCTCTCCTATGAGGAAAGGCTGAGTGAACTGGGTCTGTTCAGCCTTGAGAAGAGAAGACTGACAGGGGACCTGATCCAGGTCTATAAATATCTAAGGTGTGGGGGGCAGAATGGTGAGGCCAGACTGTTTTCAGTGGTGAGTGGAGACAGGACAAGGGGAAATGGCTGGAAACTGCAGCATAGGAAGTTCCGCACAAACATGCGCAAGAACTTCTTTACAGTGAGGTGACGGAGCACTGGAACAGGCTGCCCAGGGAGGTGGTGGAGTCTCCTTCTCTGGAGATGTTCAAGACCTGCCTGGATGCCTACCTGTGCTACCTGGTGTAGGGAACCTGCTTTGGCAGGGGGGTTGGACTCGATGATCTCTGGAGGTCCCTTCCAACCCCTACAATTCTGTGATTCTGTGATTGATCACCTGAGGTGAGCAATGAGTCAGCCATGGGAGCACAGGTGAAGGCAATTCACCTGTGCTGCTGGAAGGGGTGGAGCCTGGCTCCACCTCTCCTAGACCCATTTAAGAGCTGACTGCCAGTGGGGAAGGATCTCTTCTGGAGATCCACTCTGCTGGAGTTTCACAAGTGAGCCCAGGATACGGGTAGGCATCCTATCTTTTCTGCTTTGGTGTAATAACTGTGTAGCCAAGTTGTCTGCTATACCTCATAACTGTAACATCTGTACATTCATTGATTGTACACCATCACTGGAGGTGTTCAGGAAGTGTGAAGATGTGGCACTGAGTGACATTGTTTAGTGGTATGATGGTGATAGGTTGATGGTTGGATTAGATGATCTTAATGGTCTTTCTAGCCTTAATGATTCCATGTGGTTCTTTGAACTTGGCAGGTAAGACCATAACCCATATGGAAGGAGAGAGAAGAATACTGGATGTGGCTGTGTTATCTTGAATGAGAGTCATGTGTCCACTGATGGTAGTTAGCTGTGAAACAAAAGGTGGACATTATGCAGTTAAGGTAGGAAAGCTGAATAATACCTGAAGGTAATATAAAGCTGCAGAAAATGGCTTGATGGGAATGACTGAGGCATGAGGCAGAAACCATTCTGTAAATTGGAAATTGTGAGTCATTAATGATGCATATTGTTCACTTTACAAATTAATTGTGTTAAAAGTTCATGCTTGTGAGTCAAGTAATTTTTCAGAGTGCGCATCATATTTAGAACCATTAAGAAATTTCAATGGATGGAAAGTGAGCTGTTACTTGATGATTATGCCTTTTGCCTAAGAAACCTAAATTAAATTTTTAAAATGTCAGGCAAATTACCCATGTGTGCATTTCTGAAGCACAAAAACCTTTAAAGGATGTTATTTCTTCATCTGGTAAGACCTGCTATCCCTGAAAATACACACACGCCATAGTATAGCATCTGGCTTTTCACGCATTAAAAGCTCCTGAAACTTCTCAGAGGATAAAGTCATTATGAGGTGTATTTTAAAATTAATCCAATACATTAAGTGAGAGCTTATTCAATTCAATTTGCATTTTTTTTCTTGTCCATAGTTATGAAAGAGAGTAGTATTGCTTTTGCTCTCTGTTCATTAGCTACTGCACTGCAAGAGGCAAATATATAACATATTCTCTTAACAAGTTTTTTTTTCTTTCCAGCATTATTTATATTATATATATTCCTATTTATGTTAGTACACAGGAAATACAGTCTTTGAATGTTTGGTGCTTTACTCATGTATTATATTTTTTTGATACAGAAAATGTATGTACATGACAGATGTTATTTGAGAGGAATGTATTTTGTTGTGTTCTTGTTTTGTATCAGTTTCACTCGGTAGGCCTGGATGTTTCAGCTCCTTTAGGTGATATCATGATTTCAATTTAGAAGACAGATTTTTTTTTTTTTTTTTTTTTTTTTTTTTTTTTTTAACCTGAAAGTTGAGGAAAACTTTCTCTAAATTTGTCACTTATATGCTGGATGGGGCCCTGGACAGCCTGGCCTAGTGGATGGCAACTCAGCCCATGGTAGAGGGACTGGAAATGGGTGATCTTTGAGATATCTTCTGACCTGAGCCATTCTATGATTTCTGCTTAGGCGTTGAAATTAGCTGCCAGGAGAGCTTGTGAAATTGCTTTGGAAGTATACAGAACATTAAACTGGGAAAGCTTACAGGACGTGAAATCAATTCTATGTCAGGGAGTCAATGAAAGCTTCCACTAAAGTACAGAAGTACAGCTCTTGGTTCACTTCTGCTGCTGGTGCTTCTTTAAAATCCCCAAGTCACAGTCTCTGTGGAAATACTTTTGTGTATATAAATATATATATATATATATGGAGTGTTGCTTTTTCTGACTTCAAACCTGCTTCTATTCTAATTTAATTCCCAGAATCCCAATGCTTGCCTGTTTCTCCCTGGCCCTATGAACAAGAGGCAGAATGTAGGTTTTATAAGCAACAGGAGTAAAATCAAATTTCCATGGCAAAGAGGGGAGGGGAAAAAAAAAAAAAGATACTGAGTGCATCCCAGAGTGAAGAGTCCTTGAGGCAACTGCCAGAACAGCAAGGTGGAAGAGGACCTTTTTGATGAATTTTGAACAGTTAGGATGAATTGCCTTTGAAACTCATTGAAACATTTTCAAATACAGACACTGCCATGAAGTTTTCTGAACCTTCAGGAAACCCCTCTGTCAATGGTGCCCAACATCCATGGGCCAATGGGAGCAGTCTGGCAAGCAACACAATACAATGTCTCTCTGTGTCCTTTACAAAAATTTCTTTGACTTTCTTGTGATTATGAACAGCATTGGCCTAAAGGCCATGAGGTCGTGACATTTGAGTTCACTACAAAACCAGCATTTCTATTTATGTGTGAAGCAACTGTTATTTCAAAACAGTTTTCTCCTTTGCAGCGGTGATTCACAGAAAATAGATGGGTGGAAGACTATAAATATGTATGCTGAAATGAGTCTGTCTCACCAGCTCATTTCAAAATTAAAGCATGCTGCTTTATAAAAGAATAGGCACTAAAGGAAAGTCCAAGATACTGGATAATGAAAGCTCACCTCTTCATTCAGAAATGGACCTAAGCAGTCAATACTGTGATGCTGTTCTGATATAGAAGTTTTGAACAAAGGTGCTTTACCTTAAATATAATTTAGGATTTTTTTTTGCCAAAAATCACACTAACATGCTGAAAAGTGGTGGTATTAGTTGTCACTATGTGAATAGGGTGCTAGGGTGTTGATTTTGATTGTCTTGTGTTGCATTGCCTCCAACAGTCTTGTAAGATAAAAAGACAGATACTGGGGTTATAACAGTTTTAGGATTAAACACACCTCTCTCATTCTCATGCTGTTTTATAAATGCCTAGATCTGAGAAGGCATGGATTTGATTTTATTTTCGCCCATGTCTGTATTGAGTATGTTAAGGGGAAGACAAAATATTTTCCTGGTTTGCTTCAGAAAATGGTTGACTTATTCAAATAACAACAGCTATAGGCAGACTTTAACGGTAACTGTTTCAAATGTTTTATTTTTTTTCTCGCTGGTATGTTTTGAATGGTTTGTGCTTTTTATGCATCCACAGATTCATTTTTACAACTATTGTAACAGATTTTCACAGAAATTAGTAATATATTAGTATTGATTAGTAGCAAATGCACTGCCATATGTAAGCAGCATGCTGACTGCTCCCAAACAGATAACTATTCTCTATAGGAAAACAAGGGAAATATAAAAACAAGTTTCTGTACACTACTGCACAAGTGTTGGTGCTCTTAAGCTTTCTGAATATTGATTGAAAAGGAGAGTCTGGGTTTGTGGAGCCTCACCAGCTTCCTGCTCTGATGCAAATAACCTGGATAACCTTGGCACCTCATTGAGCATCCCTGGTTTCACCTGAAGAGTAGAGTGGTAACAGACTTGAGGCCAGGTGTGCAGTAACATAGCTTACACAGTCACCTTCTGTCTTATCAATATTATCTGGAGGGAATACAGATACTCCTGCATGACAATATTTTTTTCCCATTGCTCTACACACTATCCTAGGATGAAGTAGACAGTTTCAGAAATCAATGTAATTTAGGAACTAATTACTACAGTTTTTTGTGGACCCTCCCCATCTGATGCCTTTGACTTTGTAGGGTGCTTGCTGTACTTATTCAGAAACATTTTCTGTTTGTTTGTTTTTTAATTTAAAATCAGACTCTGTATGATCTCCAGCTGGTGCATGAGAAAGACAGAGGAATCATGTCAGCTCACACCCATCAACCCCACATGAAAATCTCAGATTAGATAAAATTACATGCATACAGTTACCATAACAGCCAGTAGCTGAATTTAAATTTAAGATTTCTCTTAACTTTAGGAACTTCTAGCAGTTGCTAAATCCCTTTAAATGCCAGTGTTATTGGTCAACTCTACCCAGATGGATATAAGGTGAATTTATTGGAATTAAATATATTTTTAGGCAGCTGTGTTACATGACAACTTTATAAAAGTTAGCAGCAGGATTCAGCTTGCTGTTTGAAATTCAGAATGTAGGAATTTACATGTGGGTCGGGTGATTACTACATTGAGTGTACTACCAACATCCAACAAGAGGGTGTTAAAGACTTGGAGTAGATTTCTCCATTCAGTCAGATGAGTTTCTCTCTGCATATCAGTGGGTAAGTTGACAGGGGGCTTAATAAAATTGCTGAGATATCAGTGTTTATGAGGTGGTTTCTCAGGCTGGTGGCTGTGATACCAGAACTTAATAACAAATACAATTTGTTAGAATCCAGGCTAAAAATAAAATCAGAGTTTTGATATCTTCATTATGTCTTAATCTATAACAGCATGTATGAGTGAAAATAATGATTATCAAAGACAATGGGATCAGAATATAGCTTTGCTGACTTCAGTTAATAATCTGTTTTATCGCAGGTAAATCTACAAAATAAGATATCTTTTTCTTTCTGTATCTGCAAAACAAAGTGAAATTCAGTTCAGGAGAATTTAATTAGTCAGGTACAAATTAATATTAATAATTTTTAGAATTATGCTTTGTTTATTAGTAACACTAGAAATATTGCAAAAGACTGCATTTGAAGTGGTATGAACACCAGAAAATACAACAGTTCCTTAATGGTACTTCCATAGAACAGGCTTACTGCAGTCTCCTTGAAACAGAGAAGCAGAAGGGACATTCCAAAGAGTAATTATTCTATGCCTTCAAGACAGTACTTTCAACTCCTACTGAGGTTACAGGTATAAGCTACTGTTAGATACAGGACACTGATTTAGGGGTAATTTCTCAAAAATATTTAAATTTAGTTGTTCTGTCATTCTGTAAATGGCATAGACTTCAAAGGTCTCATTTCTATGGTACCCTTTGAACATCTCTTATTCATGCTAACCTTATTTATCACTATGGAAAATACTGGTAGGACATGATAGTTTTGATATGATGTGGTTGGATTCGTTTTTCCATCCATAGCTAGCCATCACTCTATCTAACTTCATTAAGCAGGCTTTCTGTTGAGTTAAATGGTAAGATCTGTGTGGTTGCTATTCTATTTTGCATTAACTTGATTTTCCTCTACCTGGTTCTATAAATTGGCATTCCTGTGTGTAAATCACAAATCTATTCACTACTCTGCATTATATTGTTCTTAGATCAGTATTTAAAGGCTTGCCTTCAATCCAGTAGTGTTATTTCATGCTTGGTGAACTGGACCAAGAATGTGAAGAGGTCACTGCTCCCAGAGGTGAGGTGAGAAGCATAAGAAAATCTTGGAAAATAGCATTGGAATATAGCAATATATGTCTATTTCTAAGAGACCAACTGAGAATACAGGACTGGAAAACAGAGACCTAGGTTAAGGAGCTGGAAGTGGATTAAGAGAAAATCAGTGACTAAAGTTTTTTTTTTTAAAAAAAAAAAAAACAAAAAAACAAACCTATTTCTGGCAGTGCCTCTGCCAGCAATCCTTATAATAAAGAATTAGATGAGATTCTGTTTGAGATGCCACATTCAAACTGCATTTCATGGGAGATAAATGCCAAAAGCAATGAAGATATGAGACTTCTATAATTCTCATCCTGAGAACATCTCTCAGGACAAGATAGAATGAGAAGGAATGGCCTCTAGTTGCATCAGAGGAGGTTCAGGTTGGATGTTAGGAAAAACTTATTCTCCGAAAGAGTGTCTGCACGTTGGAACAATCTGTGCAGAGAGGTAGTGAGGTCACTGTCCCTGGAGCTGTTTCAAGAAACTGGGGTTTAGGGACATGATTTTTGGCAACTTTGGTTGTAGGTGGATGGTTGGACTGGATGATCTTACAGGTCTTTTCCGAGCTTAATGATTCTGGATTCTTTGAAACACAATGGAAAGGCAAATAGTTGAGGACACTGAGTTGAAGATATCAGTTGGATACTCACAGTGGAAGTTCTGTGGAGGGCATTACAAAAAGAATGTATTTCTCACGTGGCCACTAGAAGAACTTACTAAATTACTTTTTTAAATTTACGGGCACAGGTAACATTAATTTTGTTAGGCATAGCTAATATTAGATTATGATGAGTCCTTCTGCATGTTGAGCCACCCTATTACACATATATCCAAATTTCAGTGTACTGTGCCCTGTCCCCCACCTTCCCTGAAACACTGCGTATTTCAGTGGTAAAATCTTAACTAGAAACACATATGCCAACTGCATACTGTAAAAGCTAGGTGCCATTCAAATTAATTTTCCTTATCATTTGGTAAGTGCTTTACTTGAAGAAACAGGTTTCATAGAATTTCTTTTTGAGATGCCGTTCAAAGCATTGTATCACAGAAGTGCAAGAGGTATATTCTGGAGTATTTTATCTTTGCATATGATAAGGTATGTTTCAGACAATGGCATCATATCACTGTGTGGGCTGTGATAACATTTTATCATATAATTCAACATATGCACAGCTTTTTAGCAGGGGGTGAACTCTTTGGGGGAAATATTTCAGTATAAGTTTGAACACAAGTGAAAGTACAGAGATGTAGTAGATTATGAATGAGGAAGGAATCTGCTAAGCCTTCTTCTGAGTAAATGTATGACAGATATTTGTGGGAAATATGAAGTACAATAAAAGCCAGAGCAGTTCATTACAGTGGGTATTCCATTACAAGAACTGCAAAGAACAAGTGCCTTGATGGACTATTTTTTCTGCGCAGGCAAGCCATACAGGAGTATCCCTAAGGGACCATTTTAGTTGCTGGCAAGCCAGGTAACTTTTAGTCATCTCCCAAGCTTTTTTTTTTTTAAAAAAAAAAAAAAAAGTGTTGTTTTGGTCCCACTGATCAGAGATTTGGTCTGCCACCAAAGCTTTATTTTCTCCTGAAAATAGCTGCCATAAATTCCAGAAGGACAATTTGCTATGTAAAGCAGCTTCGTAGTTCCATTCCACCCATTTTCCATGTCAAAAATAATAAAGTGGCATCTGAAAACTGATGGAGAAAAAAATCACATTTTCATTTGCTGATTTTCTTGATAATCAGTGTCATTTTTGCTTCTGAAATGTACTGTCGTTAGGCAATGTCTAGCAGCAGAACTGCTGAGAATTTATCCAATAGGAATACTCAGTTTTCCAGAAGTCTGTCCTTGGCTCTTTAAGCTTCATTCCTGCACCGAGCCCAAGCCTGCAATGTAAGCAGATGAACAAGTTTAAAAATCATACTAAAAAGTCGTCAAGTTTAAGTAGAGACCTTCTACCACAATATTTCAAGAGTTTGCTAGAAGATAAACTGCTGAAGGGCTAGAACTGCACAAATGAAAATAGATGCATCTCTGAAATTCTGTTGTTCTATTAGCTGTTGTATAGTTTAAAACTTCTCGTTTTAATGGGAAGATAAATTAGAGCTAAAGATAGAACTAGAAATAGAAAGTAATTAGCTTTACATATTTGTACATTTTCACTTACAAATAGTGATTATGCTGAAATGTGATCAACTGTATTTTTATGAATGCTTCAAATGAAGTGTGTTATACAGACAAGCAAAATATATTTCCAAGCATAATAGTGGAGTTCCTTAGAGGAGGAAAAAAAAAAAAAGCATAAAAATAACTGAAATAGCTGATGAAGTACTCAGGAAATATCTTCTTAAGCTTTGATGAAATATTACATAAAGATTAAAGAAAATATTCCAACTCTAAGTTTAATAAAATATAAGGTTAAGATCACAAAAATGGTCCCTATGAAAATAGCTTAAAATATGACATGAAACTATTTCATTATATTGCATAGAATATTAATGAAATTTTATTCCTCAAACATTGTAATATTCATGAAGTTTCATAGGAATCATTCCCATATGGGCCAGTAGCTTCCCTTTTTAAATCAAACTGCCAGACCTCTCCATATTCTTATTTCAGATATTACCCACCATAGTAGAGTGGCTTTATCTGGCTTGCTTAATCACAGAACACTTTGCATTCAGGGATAACTTGTGTAGTATGTCAAGTCCACCCCCTGTTCCCTAGCCCATCTGCGTATTGCATCTCTTCCTTGCTGGCCTGAGGTGTTAAAGGTCCACTGAGCCAGAAATAATTCACTTACACATAATTCACTTCACAGCCCAGATCTACTTGGTTTTAGCTGCCTGATCTACCTGCTGGTTGTTTTGATGTTCTTCAGTGGCACAGTTTGGATATGTGGGCATCTAAGTGTTGTACCTTTACAACTATGTTCTCTACCTGGGCAGCAAGATCTTCCCTCAGTGAGACAGCCTAGATGGGTTTGCCTCTGTGCTGTTGGCTGTTCTGTTGCTGTAACCACCCCCCCATAGGGCATTTGCCACCATCCAGGAGTCAGTATAGAGATAGAGCACTGACTACCTTTCTCATTCAGCACTATGTAAAACTAGCTGAATGGCCTTAACATCTTCAAATTGGCTCTATTTACCTGCCAAAGTGACATATAACATCATCTTTGAAGGGATACCTTTCCTTCATGCCTGAGAAGAGTCACCTCCAGAGGCTGAAGAGCTTGTGCCCCCTTTTTCCGATAGTTTGTCAGTGCTCCCTTTGTAGAGAAGGATCCCAACTTCCTGGCTTCTGTGCCCTCTATTTCCAGGCTACTGGACTCATTATCCCAGCATCAGAGCATCCAGGTGACGATGCACTCAACTGGAGGTTGGCTGAAATCCTTTCACATGTCTTGCAGGATAGAATATTGTCATACAGCATAAAGAAATAATCATAGCCACAAAAAAATCAGATGTGAAAGTCACATTTCTCTCCTGTTAAAAATATCCTTTATGAATATACTTCTCAAACTTGTGTAAATAGTATACTTGGAATTTCAAAGAGCTTGTGAAAATGCTTCTATTCAAAGGAAATGAAATTGTCGTGGGATAAAAAGAAAAGTCTTCCCATTGATTAACAAATGGTTAATGAGTAGGAATAAAAGGTAGGAAATAATTACCCTTTTCACAATGAATGGAAGTTACTAATAGAATATTTAACAATCTCTGCTAAAACCTGTGCCTTTACATGTGTTCACAGGTGATTTAGAAAAAGTTATAGTGAGCTGACAGAAGTTACTGATGATTCTGACTTAACCTTCAGCAAAATGCTATAATATGAAAGAAGAGTTGGAGAGGGAGGTCATGATCACAGAATTGTAGGGGTTGGAAGGGACCTCTAGAGATCATCGAGACCAACCCCCCAAATGATACCTGATAATAAAAGAAAAAATGGAATTAGAAGTTGATAATTGAAATGTAGGATAAAAAAAAAAAAACAGGGTAAATTGCACAATTGATACATTTTATTAGCACTTAGACATTTCAAAGTTAATTGAGATAATTGAGAATAAATATTTTAAGTTCTGTAGCTCACCTGAAAGAAATAAGAACATAAAAGAAAATATCAATATATTACTAACTACTGTGTAGCTTCTTAGTGTTCTTATCTTGAATAATACTTCTCCTTAATGAAAAACAAATAAGCAAAAAAACCCATAATGTAGAAATGGGGAAGACGTAGAAAAGAAAGTATCAAGTGCAGGCATACAGCAGTTTCTGTGTGAGAAGAAATAACTGACTAGGAGTTTAGAATACAAAACAAAGCAATGGAAAGTGCTGTGGAGAAGGATCTTACAAAGGCAGGGTTACAGTGTCTCAACTGTTAGCTAAATGAGGTTTAAACTTTGTTGAAAAATGAGGAGAAACTCCTTTGCAACCAGATACTTAGGATTCTCCCTCACTTCTCTATAACAGTGACCTTCATCACTGATTCTGATGATAATGCTCTTTTTGCACTTGTGAAACTGCTATAATCAGTGGTAGTTTATACTCTACATGATTTGCTGTTGCTTTATTTTCACCTGGAGAAAATCAGATTGTAAGTATTCCTACAAAAGCTATAAATCCAACAGCTGGTCTTTATGGAGTGTTTGTAGACCTGCGCTGTCTCTCCTGCACTGCATTCCACATTATAATAAATAGAGCACCTTGCAAAAAATCTCTGCACGCCACCATTCAGAATTCTTTGAACCTAGAGAAAGCAAAAGAAAGGATAATTCCTTAGCTAATACAAAACCAGAATAAAGGATACTAAAGGATACAGTTATTTAAGCAGTGATGCCTGCTAGCCATGCCTTCGGCTACTAAACAGAGCTGCTTTCATTCCTTGAATCAAGTAATCTTGCAAAGAACTGTATATGTTAGGTATAGAAGAGTGAGGGTGTTTTGGTTTGATTTTTTGGGGTTTGTTCTTCATTCCAAATAAAAGTTGTAATTACTTCACTAAAGAAAGACTGTGTTTGTTTGGAAGCAGTGCATGCACTGTAGAATCATATAATCACTGTATCATTAAGGTTGGAAAAGACTGCTAAGAACAACTGAAAACAATGAAAAAGTTTTAACAATGAAAAATTTATTGAAACCTGAGAATAATACTGTAATGGTCAAAAATTCTTCAGACAACCATTCAGATTACTCTTAACGAACGTTTTAGGTTGATTTTCCTGAGTGGTGAGACTTACCATTATTTCCTTGTCTTTAGGACCCTTTACTGGATGCTCTCCAATATAGTTATGTATTTCTTATAATGGAGAGCTCAGCACTGGACACAGTCCTCCTGATGTGTATCTCACTGGTATTCAATAAAAAGGAAGGACCAACTCTTCTGCTAGCAAATCTCTGCTCGAGGTGATTTTATCACTTTTTGATAAGGTTTCATATTGAATTTATAAATGGTTCTGGGTCATTATCTAGAAGCACACTAGCAACTGAAATAACCTTTTCTTGAATGAGGCTCTTGTTTGATGTCTACACTGAAAAGTTAGTACTTAGCTCTCCCATCAATTTATCATGAATTTTTTCCTGAACTTGTTACTTCTTCCTTCATTTTGTTATGAGTGTCAGGCAAAGTGTAAAAATCAGGATTTTAGGAAAACTAACTTCGAGCTCTCTGGGGAGGTGTCCCTCTTCATTGCAGGAACATTGGGCTAGATGACCTTTAAGGGTCTCTTTCAACTCGAGTTTATATGATTCTATGCTATTCTTGAAAACTGTGTATTTTCAGGAACTTAAACATGCAATTTTCCTTTTCTACTAATAATGCAGAAAGATAAATAGCACAATATTATACCACATGACAGGAAAGTATGAAACAAGGTTACAGAGTCAGAATCAATATGATAATATATGTGATTTATATACCTGATTTGGAGTGCTGTCATACAAGGATGTCAAGGGTTGAAAAATTGATTCTGTTCATATCTTATTATCTGTACTTACTATGAGTTCTGGTACCATTCAGGATTCTCACTGTGCAAGGTGCAGCAGAAATCTAAGACAAAAGCGCATTCTTCGTTCACATATAAAGATTTGCAGTTTATTTGAAAGCTTTTCAAAGGTATTTTGTAGCAGTAATTGTGTAATATGTAGAATTTTAGTTGTAAGCAAAGTAAATTTGATGATGAAGCCATACATTCTCTTTACTGTGATGTTTTTTAGAATTATGATGGTCAGTGACTTAGCTGCTGTTATGAGACAAAGGGCAGATGCATGTAAATCTTCTCATAAAATTTAGAGCTGGAGGAGTTATCTTGACTATGTAGACTGACCTTTTTATGTAAATTGAGTTAATGCATCTCCAAATGCAGATTTTTTAAGTGCTTATCTTCAGGCTAGAAAGTTTCTCCCATCCTCATTTGAATACCTTCCGAAGATTACAAGTAGAAGCTTTGTCAGAGCTGGAAAGGAAACCTAGATTTTCCTTCCTTCACTCTCATATACAACTTTAAAATTTGAAAGGTGGCATACCAGCATGCAACTATTATAGTCTTAGTGTGTGACTGGACACAGGGATAGAAAAGTCAAGCTACTACTTTGCAGTAAGACAAACATTTGCCAACCTAATGACTACCAGCAACCAGGCAAAATCACTTCCTTTCCCTGTGCAGACCAGGATCTGAAACTACAGGATGAGTTCAGGATTAAAACTCTCTCTCCTTCCCCAATAATACCAGTCTGAATTTGCTTGAACAGCTGTAAGAGTGGAGAAGCAGGAAATGGACTCCAGCATATTCAGTGCCTGGCGCAGAGTGGCTATCCGAAGGAAAAAAAAAAAAAACAAACAAAAAAACAACAGCATTTGACAGAGGAATCTCTTGGAGCACTAGTTCAGACAAATGCTATGATTCTTTTGTGAAATGTGCTCTGCTATCACAGACACTATGCAGTCAGTCTCCTTAAAGAGTCATGGGTTAGGGCCATATTCTACAGATTTTTAAATTATCCTCAAAGTGCGTCTGGAAGCACTTCTTCCTTTCGTAGAACTTCAGGCACTAGGATTTTTTTTCCCCTCCATGCATGACATTTAAATAGCAGTAAAAAAAAAAAATGTTAAGGAAGTCTAAAGAGAGCACTGCTTTTGTGTTATAATCATTCCACTGAACACCTGTGAACTGTTGAGTTTAATTGGGTTACAGCTGGCTCTGACTGAGCTTGGAGGTTGGGAGAAGCATGTGTGAGGTGCTTAACAACTGATTTGCAATGTATTTATGGCATGATTCTTTGATTGTTTCTAGCCATGCCCTCTCTTCCTAGCTTCCACTGTCACAGTAGCAGATTAGAGCCTGCACAATAGAGTAACAGTAGCTTAACTTGTATATGTATTCCCCAGTGTTTGCAAAATAAGGAGCAAATGAAGAGACTCATTTGTAGCTTGAAATTTAAAGCAGGTTGGGTAAAAAGCCTTTACACGTGGCTCTAGTAGGGCAAGAACAGGAAATGAACTACTTTTTCCAGTCTGAGAATTGTAACCTGCAATAATAGTAATTAAGGTATAGAGTAACATCTTTCAGTTTCTGCCCTGGGACAGGACAGATACATAGTTCAGAGCCTAGAATGAGCATACAATAGGGAATGAACGTAACTTCAGTGTCTGTCTGGGACTGTCCTCACTCATAGCCCACTGAGGAGTCCAATCCTGAAGAAGCTGTGAATCAGACTTGCTATCTTAACTTCAAACTCTACCCAGCTTCATGATTCCCCCATCCATCAAACATTTTTTTTTTTTTTTTTTAAATGTGTTGTGTATGCACAACTCTCTAGATGCGTAACAGATTATGTCAACCATGCAGTCCAAACCCAGGAGGATTTACTAATGTAGTTCTGAAGCAGATATCTTCTATGCTTACTTAAATTTGCAAATACTTTTACATGTACTCTTAATGCTAGAATAATGGTGTGAAAGAATCAGTGCTACACAGGATGTCAGATTAGATAACCATCCTGGGCTTTTTTGGTGTTAAAAATCAATAGAATACTAACAAAATGTCAGCCAGAGGCTTTCAATGCATTAGTTATATCAAAAGAGTTAAGATAATTGATATAGAAAGTCAGTAATAAAGGAATGTCTTCAGAGAATGCTGAGAGGATATGAACTATACATCATAGCCTTCAAAACCCCAATCATCTTGTTTCTTGGCCAGAAATCTGAGTAATGATAGGATGAAATAAGAGGTATTGGATTCCAGCAGAGATATACAAAACACCTTTTACTCCTTATAACAATGAAAGATTTCATAATGAGCTGCTTTGCTAATTGTGCAATGACAGATAAAAGGAGTTTCTGAAATGGGCAGGCCCTGTGAGACCTTTAGGAACAAGGTTGACACATTGTCTGCTATAGTTTCAGTTTCTAAAATGGTTTGAGTTCTGATCCATTGTATGTGGAACATCCTACCTACAGCAGTCTTTCAAGTACAAGACCATTTTCACAATCAAGTTTAAAATTGAAAAATAAAGTGGCCCTCCCAACCACTAGATGAACACACAACATAACTGGAGTTTCAGTACAGGCAGGAGACAGCACTTACTTATTCCTACTTTCATACAGAAATAGATTAAATCCTCACTTTGTCTTTTATTTTCCCTCTGATTTGCTTGTATTATTTTCAGGTTTTCTCTCTAAACGTTTTTAACTGTCTTTACCACATAAGATCAAATAGCCATACCTCATACCTAGACCTTGATCACTAGGAGTTAAATTATCCATTAATGGACTTACAGATCATCTAAAAAAGGAATTCAGCACACTCAGCAGACAAACCCTAAGCAAGCCAATATACAGATAGTTGTCTACTTCTGAAGTCATGGATAATCCTGAAAGCTCACTTATGAAAGTAAAAATCTAACACCTGTAAAGACTGTGTATCTGTTTTAACTGTCTCTTTGGACAACCTTAAGAATATTTAGGTTCAGTTGCAGAATAAATTCAGTGTTGGAACACTAATGTCATTTCACTAAAAACAAGGCCATATTGTCTTGTTTTCATCAGGCTTATTTTTACCAAAGCTATAAGACTGATATCCACCGAAGCTACCACATTCTCAGGCAATTATTTGTGACCCAGCTATGACTGATCCCTGGCTGGCACACTGTACTTGAAGTTATCCCTAATTTCTCCCAGAAATCTTCATAACTGCTTGTGTCTTCACTGTTGTCCTTCCAACACAAGTTAGGGACATTGAAATCTTCCAGGAACAAGAATCTGTGATGTAAAAGCTTCCTCATGTTGTTTAAAGAAGGCTTTTGGTTTTCCCAATCAATTCTCAACCAAACTGTCATCTGTTCCAAAGGCAATCTTTTTGTTGCCACATAGGCATCATTCTTTTCTTCCTTGCCTGTTTTTTGTTTTGTTTCTGAAGAGCTCATATTAATCCATCAAACATTTGCACAAGACATCCCACATTTCAGTAATATGAAGAGTATCAGATCTCAGACACCACTTGTAGAGCTCTGGCTCTTCCTTTTTACTGTATAAACATTTGTGGCAAACTCTTTGGGCTCTTTATACCCAGTTTTGTCATTCTTGAGGTTTTTGTTGCTTCAACCTCTCTCAATCCTCTACTTCTCACTACAGCCAGAGTGCCTCACATTTGTGTCTAAACCTCACCTCTCTCAGCTGGGCATCCTGTTGGCAAACATCACCTTGCCCTGCTTGATTGTGTGGATCCTATCTTGTCAACCAACCTCATTCCTCAAAGATGGTGCTGTGTGACATATCACCTCTGTTCCAACACAGCCACAGTTTTCTGAGAGAGATGTCTTCTGCAGCACACTCGTGCTTCCATGGAGAGGAATGGATGAGCCCAGCCCTGCAAGGGGAAAGGAAAGGACATAACATTAGTGTCTCTCAGAAATTAAGTAGGTTTTCATACGTAACTTAACTTCCTGTATCTAGAGTGTCTAATTACCATTAGGCTGTGCATATAAAAGTTGTGGAAAGTTGATACTTTTGCTTGGCCACTTCTTCCCTTTGAGAAAGAAACAGGAAATACAAGACTATTGCGTTTATTCTTAAGAGAAGTTATATATGGTTGCTTTTTCTACTACAAAAAAATCTGACAGATTTTTCTTCCATGTTACTAATATGATCAATAAATAATACAATAACTAATAATCATAATAATTGCAGGTTATGTATACATATATATTTCTTAGCATGTGTGAATGCATTCTCACAGTATTAGAAATAACTTTCATCCTAAATAAATCATCCATTTCATTTGGGTAAATGTTGCACTTCGCAATCTTAACATACATTCCAAACATCTGGGCTGATCTCCTGGTGTTTATTCAAATGCAACCAGAAGCAAATTCAGCCCAGAGGTCATACAGTGTTAAGACTGTAGATCCTATGAGACAACAAAGAAGTAGAGTGCCCTCACTTCTGCTGAGCAACAAGCTTCATGAATTTTCTACACCTCTCTTCCGGGACGGAAGTGCATTTTTGTGTGTGTGAATGTACTTAGATAAAGACAACAGGTTCTATAAGTACTTATGTAATACAAAAGCTGTATTGTGGTGATAAAACTCAGAGACTAATGAATTTTTTAAAGAGGTAACTTTTAAAATGAGAATAATGCTCAAGTAAATCACCAAGGCAGAAACCTCATAAAGTGAGGAAACGACAGTTAATATCTTACTGCTCATACTAAAAGTTGAAAATCAAGTTTTTACTATAATGATATTACCAGAGAATCACAGGTTCTCATCACAGGCTGAAGTAGTAAGGAGGGAAGAAATAATGAGTAGATCCAGCTAAGTATTCTTAAACTTTAAAACTGCAGTTTCATTGAGTGCAGTTCACCCTGCATATTAACACATGATGACTTAGCTAAGCAATGCATGCCATAAACAACGCAAAAATCACATTCAAATCATGGCACAAATAGAAAATGTTTCTTTTATTTGGCAGGCAAGGGAGAAGAAAAGCAATTTGGTCTGCAGACTGTATGGAGGTGCCTGTTGATAGTAGGTACAGTTTAGAGGAAGAAATTAGACTACCCTTCAGACAAAAAAAAAAAAGAAAAACAAAAAAACAAAAACCAGATGAGTATGATCCATCAGAGCATCCCATGCCTTTTTAAAAAGGCTGTCAGCTTTGTTTACATGCATAGCTCCAGTTTTAGGCAAAGTGGTAATGGGAATTTCTTCATGTATTTTTCTTAAGAGATGCAGGACATAATCACAACATTTCTTAAAATTAGGAGGAATTTAGTTCAACTTTCTCCCATGAAAAGGGGTCTATATATTAATGAAACATTACTGCAAAGCAGAAACAATTTGGTGAAAAAAACCCACAAAAACCTAACAACAAAACAAAGCAACCCACATCATTTACAGAGAAAATAACAGATAGTGACATTAATTGCTAGGCTCTGTTCTGCCTATTAAAAGTTGAATGAGGCAGCTTGAAGGACAATTTTATAATGATGCACATGGGATTTTTGGTGGTAAGTCTGTTACTAGTATACCCAGGATCTTGGCCTCATTTGGTCTGAACCTTTGGAATACATAACATGCTGTCCCAGGTCTGGACATATTACAATGAAATTTTCAGTTGCAAATGCCAAAAGTATATGGAAAACGTTAGGATTGATATAATAGAGAAATAGTTCATCCCTCCTTTGATTTGAGGATGAGAAATAGTTTGCTGTTTTAACTACAAAGTGAAGATTGTGAGTACACTGACAGTGCACTGATATAACATCTGAATACTCTGATGAACATCCATTGTTTATTTATGATAAATAAATAATTTCTGGTTTGCATTTGTTGTTTGTTTCTCTTGTCCTGCACTTTGAATGCAAGGTCTTAGAGACATAGTTAATTGAATATGATAGGAAGGGATTGAAATTAATAACCCAGGGGGATTTTTGCAGTCCTATGCTCCTGCTTTGATAGTATACAGGGCAATTTTCAGCTTTTGCTTTATAGCCTACTGATTTAAGCCTTCTGAGAAATAGCAAGATTTACAATATTTCCATGATATTTTTCGTCTAAGTCATACGCAATATGAAAAAAGCTAGAAGCCAAGGAGAAGGGAGGTGACATAAGCAAGATAATAGTCTAGTTTTAGTAGAATTATAATGAGTTACTGAAGTCTAAGTGCCCTTCACCCATATCCTATTGAGGTCAGTTGCAGTCAGCTTAAAACTAAACTGGAAACACTGATTCTGTCTGAAAATAGTGGTTTTCCTCCACTGCAGTAAACAGAATCCACATCAGCCTAATAGGTAGATTGACTCACTACAAATATTATGAAGGAAGGGTTGCATTCAAAGTATTATAAAGCCATTTAGGAGTAAAAAAAATAAAACATAGGACAAACACATATGAGCAGTGTATTTAAAACAGCAAACTATTTTTTTTTTTTTTGTATGAGATGTAATTAAATTGCATGCTTAGGTGATAATAGTGTTTTGACATTGACAGCATTCCGTGTGAAAATAATTTTACCTTGTAGAATGGCAAGAGAAATGCTGATTTTCAGGAAGTTTATGAGTAATAATATGAGGCTTTGTTGGCTACACGTTTGATTTCCCATCTAAAATGCTTTTCTAGATATGTTTTTTTTTTTTTTTTTTTTTAAATGTAATGAGTTGTGGGTGAGTAAAGAAAAACATTGCCCTGGAATTCTGTTTGTAATGTATTTCTTCACTTTTTCCACAGTTTTACATCAGCTGTTTTAAGTCTGTCTTGCACAACTGGACCTCTTTACACTGCAGGAACATGGAGTGTAAAATGATCCTTTAGCCAAGTTAATGATCCTGATACTTACTGATTTATCAGTACTCTTCCTCCCTGAAAGAATATCTTTAACACTGTGTCCTTCACATTGGAATCGTTATATGCCAATGAAAGATCTTTTTATTCAGACTACAGTTAATTTCAATAGAAGTGAAACAAACCAAAGCAGGAACACAGGCCTAAGCTTGGAGTAAGAGAAGCTTGTAGTAACATCCTTGAAGTTTTTAGCCAAGTATCCAACACCTTATCTTCACAATCTTGGTGGTCACAGACACAGAAGCCCTGTTTCTAGGTTCCTTGCAGCTATGTTCTACTTACTGTACTTAAAGAAATATATCTAAATAATAGATCTGAAAAAATGTATCTAAAACTTGAGCATGGAGGACTCGTGTAGAGGAAAATAAGTTCGGAGTTCCTAATATCATGAGGGATTTCCTGCATGTGCTGTCAGCTCTACAACAGGTGCAGTGGAATTATTCTTAAGTTAAAAAAGACACCTATCCACAATTTATACTGCTAATGCTTTCTGCCTGCAGTTTTTTTTTTTCTTATGTCTTAGTGAAATTACTTGGATACAGAATATTGTACTTGAAGGTCATTCCTAAGTGCATGATGCTACATGAAAATGAACTAATGAAAAATGCAAATTTGCCCTCGCCTTATCACACAGAAGAGATTCAGTGAGGAAAAAAAAAAAAAAGTAATGTGAATTACGTTTTGACAGCTTACCCTCAGCAAGTTTGCAAGTGCAGTTCCTCAGACAAATATTGCTGTTTACTCCCCTTAGACCAATAAATCGCAGCAGGTAGTCCCAAATCCCAGCAGGTAGTCCCAATGAATGGGACTTCAGCTTCATCTCCCAGAGCCATTTTCCTCCTTTTCTCCAGATTCCCTTGATGTGTCTGAGGCATACCTTGCTACAATCTCCATGCAAACACTACTGCATATGAATATGGAGGAATAAATCCAGGTATCCTAGTTCTCCCACAGATCCTGTGCTGTATGACCAGATTCATGGCAATAGTGGCAAAGAAAAGTACAGTCCAGGGTGATTGTAAGGATTACAAGTTTCTGTTGGCTGAATAGATATCTGCAGTTTAAAGACCAAAATAATGCATTCAAGAAAATCTAAGGAACTATTTCAGATTCAGCATTTAATGATTATATTCAGCAGTTTGGGAGTTAACAAAAACATTGTTGGAAACATGGACTTTCATTTGAATTGCGATTAGTACTTCCTAGATTTCCTCATTAATATCACTGAGTCTAATTAGTTCAATTACC
Source organism: Tetrao urogallus (assembly GCF_951394365.1). Taxonomy (NCBI): domain Eukaryota; kingdom Metazoa; phylum Chordata; class Aves; order Galliformes; family Phasianidae; genus Tetrao; species Tetrao urogallus. The sequence continues at coordinate 67,230,871 of NC_136817.1, forward strand.
ACCTACAGTTGCTAATTTCATTTTGGTAACATCCAAGTACCTATCCACTGTTAAGCATCAACTGCAACAACCTGAAGGCTTCCCTGTTGTGCACACCAAGTTCAGGTGTATACAAGAATGTATAAGAGATATAGTGCTATATATAAATAAATGATAGCAGGTATATGTATATTTCAAGAGAAGCTGGCCTCAGTTCTACTCTGTGAATAAGTGAAATGTTGGAAGTGTGTAGCATGTGCCATATATTATCATAGAATCACAGAATCACCAAGGTTGGAAGAGACCCACAGGATCACCCAGTCCAACAATCTGCTGATCATCAATAGCTCTCACTAAACCACATCCCTCATCACAACATCCAAACATTCATTGAACACCTCCAAGGTCAGTGACTCCAGCACCTCCCTGGACAGCCCATTCCAGTGCCTTCTCCTTCAGAGAAGTAGGATTTCCTAACATCCAGCCTGAATCTCCCCTGGCGCAGCTTGAAACCATTCACTTCGAGAATCATAATCATAGAATCATATAATTGTTAAGGTTGGAAAAGCCCTCTAAGATCATCTGCTCCAACTGTCAACCTATCCTCACCATATCCACTAACTGCCCCTTAGTGCCACATCTACCCTCTTCTTGAACACCTCCAGGGATGGGGACTCTACCATCTCCCTGTACAGCCTGTGCCAATGCCTGACCACACTTTGGGAGAAGAAATGCTTCCTAATATCTAACCTGAACCTTCCCTAGTGCAACATAAAGCCATTACTTCTTGTCCTATTTCTACTTACCTGGGAAAATCCTATATGAGTTTCTGTTATAGTAAATACAAACTGTTATTAAACATGATTTTTTTTTTTTTTTTTTAACCAAGTATAGCATACAAAACTGACTTGTTCACACAAATAGGCATTAAAGGCAGCAACAGTACAAGTCAGCTTCTTGTTTTGAAACGAGAGTGAACTGAAGTGTGCAAAAGGAAATTCTTTGAAGTCTTTCTCAACTCCTGTAAAAGATTAATTTGCAAATAAGTTCTAGAGTTTTTGCTTATTATTCCATCAGGCATTACAAAATAACAGCAAGATCACAATAAGAAAGGTTCCTCATATTAATGGAAAAATGAGAGACATGCTCTGAAATTTACATTCAGCAGCAGCTAAGATAAAAGTACAAATATGGAACAAAACTCAGAGATAGAAACCTCAGATTAAAAATAAAGATAGTGTGCTTTTTCATTTCATAGTAAAGCCCCACTGAGTAAGAGCTTTAACTTACAGCTAGACAGTGTGGAAAGAAAAAAATCTAAAGTCACAGCTTTAAGCACTCTTTCATATAAATATACACACAATATTTATATGTGTTTCTTACGTAAATGTTTCCAAGTTTATAAAAAAAACTGTAATCTTTCCCCTTTTCAGTAAAAGCTATTTAAGCTTACACAATGTTTAAAGTGGAGTCAGGTGCATTTCACACACAGTACAGAAGTTCTGTGAAGGCAAAAACTTCAAATGAATCAGTACTTCAGACAATCACTCTCCAATTCACTTTCACATCTTAGAACAGAGGTATTTTTCTCATTAAAGTGAAAGAATCAATTTGCCTGTGGCTAGTGGCAAGCATGAAAAGAAAGAGGTACTGGCAGACATGATCTGAAAAGCAGAGAGTGGGAAGCGAACCCATCACTCTTGGACATGCCTGTAACTTCCCAGGGAATAGAGTCATGGGAGAACCAGGTAGGAATGCAAAGAACTAATCCTCAGTACAAAAAGCACCATAATCGCTTAAATGTTAAGTGAATTGTCACTTTTGATACACGCAGGCGAGTTCTCACAGATATCTTGAGATTCAAGACATTTAACTTTTGAATTTTGAGATCCAAGCATCCTCAATCTCCTGCAAAGCCAGACAAGCTTCAGACTCAATTTCTCAAAGCATAACATTGTTTTATGACTCAGTTTAATAGATTTAAATTAGTTACCCATGTTTTATCTGTGCCAGCTTCCACCAATTTCTATTCATGTAAGTTCTGTGCTGCAAATTGTAGCTGTCCCATTCACAATCCAAACCTTCCTGCAAGCAATGATGAGTAACTATTTAACATCTCATTTCTTCTCAGAATTTTTCCTTGTTTCTTCTCAGCAAAGCTGAACACACTCACTTCCCTTGACACCATTAAAATAGCTTAACACAGGAAATATTAGGCTCTGATATTTTTATATTTTCTGAATTGAAGGGGAGATCTTTCTCTGGGTTTATTTATTTCATTGTTTACTGAATACAGCACGCTGTACTCAGAAATTCCAGAAGGATATAACAATCTGTCTCTGCTTTAAAGTTTGACCTCATCATCTCCATTGAATTACAGGAAATTTCCAGACTCAATACATTGAATTGCAAACCTCTGGAATCATAGAATTGTTCAGATGGGAAAAGACCTTAAAGATCATCAAGTCCAGCTGCAACCTAACCATACTACCCTAACCCTCAACTAAATCATGTCCCTGAGCACCACATCCAAATGGTTTTTAAACACATTCAGGGATGGTGACTCAACAACTTCCCTGGGGAGCCTATTGCAGTGCTTAACAATCCTTTCTGTAAAGTTTTTCCTGATACCAAACCTAACCTTACCCTGGCACAACTTGAGGCTATTTTCCCTTGTCCTATGACATGGAACACACCAAAATGTTTAACTTCAGGGCTCTTTTCCTGACCCTTCAGATCTTTCAGTATATGAAAGATGACTTGATCTCACCAAGCCTAGATGCCAAAATGAGTTTAACAAAATTAATGTTTATGTTCTCGAAGACATCAAGTTCACTAGATGGCTTTGAACAGGAATCAGTGTGGATTCTCAGCCTAATACAATATTGTATGTAGGGGCACAGACTTGTTTGAAGAAATCTGTTCCTCGCAGATTTCAATTATTTACTCCTAATTGACATGAGAATAAGTGATATATGAATATGCATCTCAAAAAGATACTAAATACTGCAGAGTGCATCTTCTCCTCCTGGAACTTTCATTTTCTGGTGTTGCTTGGTTAAAATTTCAGCGTTTTTTTTTTTTTTGTTTGTTTGGTTGGTTTTTTTTTTTTTCCTTCTTCATTTGTTTCCTGAATTCAGTCCAAGAAGAGATCACTTTGATCAGATGCAGAATGCAAGGCTTTGTTGGGATGCACTGTTATGCTTCTTATTCCTTACATATTTGCCAGTATATTTTATTGCTATGTTTATACCTTTCTAACTTCTAATTTCAGAATACATCAGAATTATTGTACATTAACCCCTTCCTGGTACTGAGAGACATGCAAATCTCATAAATCTTAGACAAGCTGCTAAACAGCTCACGAGTTTCAGGTACATAAGTTCAAAATCTCATAGATTTCTAAATAAATTTAAAAAAAAAAAAAACAACAAACATTCTGAAAAATAAGTTCTTATGTTTAAGCTCTCTGAAGACACTCATTGCAAAAGTTAAGTGACCTGCAAACATTATTTACTTTTGAGAATTGTGTTACTACCTAGCACTCACTCCTGTCTTCTTTACAGATTTCTGTACGAATCTCACTAAAAGCAGAATTAAAGCTCTTAGTGGGTCTGTTGCACAGATCCATTGCAAACTGTATAATTTGTGCCAAACAGACCTGCTAAGAGCTAGCACAATTGCGTGACACTTCAGCCAACCTGAGTGCTGCATTAACTGAGGAATACAGTGACAGGGATACTGCAGTCTGCCAGGGGAAATCATGGTGAGGCATGGAATAATATGCGTAAGTTTAAAAAGATATTTTTGCAAGTGGTCAGGAATGCACTTAGGAAGAAGGAAAAGAAAAAATAATCTTTTTCTTTCCTGACATTTTTTTCCCCCTAATCCTACAGCATTGTGGCTCCGAGGGACATGCTTTAGTGATGGGATGATTGTTGAACTAGATAATCTTAAACATTTTTTCCAGCCTTAATGATTGTATAATTTTATGATTCAGAGAAACACAATTTTGTTTCTGCAGTAACGCTGTTAACATTGTATACAAATTCTTACTACTTAGAGTTTTTTTTCCCCTTTTCTTTCTTTTCCTTTTTCCCCCTTTCCAGTAGAGAAAGACTGAGTAATCATACACACCAAGACATAAAAAACCTGGTCAAACACCACATATCTGCTTTCTTTGTAGCATTAAATTATTTTTTCCATTCTGGACTTATCTGATCCTCTAAAAACAGAGTAGTTTCGTTTTAAATATGGTAATTTAACTTAAAAGTATGAAATAAAAGTGTGAAAATTAATTTTTTCTGCAGGATTGGAGGATTATTGTTATTATGGCACTAAATCTCAGCGTTAAGTGATAACTCTGGTAAATGGTATCTGTTATAAAGAGAACTCTGTTTTACAGTATACATTACTCATATGTACCCCCTTTAAAATCATATGGCACATAACCAGGAAGTCTTAGGTCACTAAAGAGCCACTCTTTGAGATGATATGTCATCACACTCATTGCTATTTTTGCAATGAATGATTTCATTAAAGGTTAGCATTAGACAATTCAACATCTGGATCTGATTTAATTGTAATTCCTAATTTTTACAGCTCTCTATCTTCAGCTCTGGGACTGCTGAGGCACCCTCAGTTAAATATCTATTGCTGTTCAGTATTCTGCAAACATTTTATAAGTAGATTTTAAATTTTTAAAATGCAGAGCTATGTAAGAAGCATTACTTTCTTTATATCATACAGCTAACAGAATGCCCTTTAAAATGGAAAAAAAGCCATAGATTTGTTAAAATAAAACCTGAAACAACAAAATAGAGCAGCACATAATAATACATCATCAGTGACATTGGTAGCAATTTAAATTATTGGTTTAAAGCTTTGTTCTTTTACACAAGCTTTCTGCACCTAATCTCAGGGAATCTTTATGGAAACTTCAAGCATCTCTCTGATTTTTGGTGATGCTTTTTTAAACTAGGTATAGATTTAAAAAAAAAAACTACAAACTTAAACACTTGACATTGTAAATCCAATTTGTTAATTTATAGAAAGTACAGGAAATGGTGGCCACTGATACATGGCATAAATAGCTTCTTCGAGAATAAAGTAGTGAGAATTTCTCTATGAAATTCGTCTAAACTAAAACAACCCTTGATATTTTAAAGGTAAAGACAATGGCAGGGTGATTGATGGATGTTAGTTATATTCTTATTTTTTGCGTATTTTCCTATTGCATATAGCTTTTATTCTCTTTTTTTCTGTGAGTACTACTTAGAGTTATCTAAAAGAATTTAAATAGTTTCTTTGCTAATATTTCTTTGACATCATCCTTCTTGTTGATAACAAATGCATGCTCTTTTTTTTCCATCCTGCTCCTCATGCAGTGCATTTTAAATGCTTGCACCACTCCCCCACTGTAAAGGGGGCAACTTTCATAGGCTCTGAGTATAAAGCAAGCTGCCTTTCACAAGCAGACTCTAATATTTATTGATTTTTATGGTTACTTCAGTGCTTATCATTGTACTGACTGACACACTTGATAAGGTTCTCTGTGCTATTCTAGTAAGTCCAAGTTAGGAAAAATATGTGGCACTATTAGGACCCCAGACTGGAGCTGCTAAAAAGGCAGTATTTATTGCAACTAGAAAAACAAAACTGGATTACCACAACAAAAAAGACCCAAAAAAAAAAAAAAAAAAAAAAATCAGAGTTCAACCAATCAGCCAACCAGATGAACATCAGGCCCTTCTCTCCTTTCTTATTGAGCTTGCTTTATGTAATTCAAAACTCTTCAAAGACTCTTAGAGTAGAAGGGATAGAAAGAAAATTAAGCCCCAGAGTTTCAGTTAAAAAGTTGTTTGACTCATCTTTGACTTAGATACAAATGATAAAGAAGTATATTTTCCTGAAAGATCTGAAATGAGGTTTACCAGACAAGAGCACGATGTATTACATCCAGTAGACTCATATGCGCATCCCTTAAACAAGCAAGAACATGTTTAAATTTATGTACTGTAGAACTACATTGCAAAGCTCACCTTGAAGGATTTTAAGGGCCTCATTGAGATTATAATACTTGGTTATGAGTTTAAGTTGGCATCATACAAGGAATAATAATGAGAAAACAAGATGTAATAATTATATGATCTTAGACTTTTACCATAATATATATATTTTTGGCAGACCTTAATGATTACATGAGGAAGGTTTAGAAACGTCCTGGGTGTTCTTGCTCCATTTTATGATGGGTATAATCAATGAATATATACAGGTATTATAATTAAGAAAAATACAAGATAGTTTGGCTAAGCAGGTTATTACACCAAAAAGAATAGACAGAGGCCTTACCCTTATCTGAAGCTCACTGGAAAACTCCAAAAGGAGAAATGTCTGAAAAGAGATCCTTCCCCACTAGTACTCAGCTCTTAAATGGGGTCTAGGAGAGGTGGAGCCAGGCTCCACCCCTTCCAGCAGCACAGGTGAATTGCCTTTACCTGTGCTTCTAGAGCTGACTCATTGCTCTCCTCAGGTGATCAATTAGAGGTTCAGGCTTTGATTCAGAAGTTTCCATACATGATGTTAGGTGGCAGATTCTTCTTATTGAGCTTCTATGAGATGAATTTGTTATTAGTTTCTGATGGATATTTATCTGATAAGTAGCTGCATTTTATAACATCATTAAAAAACTTTCTGGAAAACATTTCATGAGCCATTGCGACAGAACAGGAGATTCAAATGGAGTATCCTATTAATATTTCATTAATAATGTCTGTCTAACTGAATTACAGTTATATTTCTTAGCAGCTTTTAAATACCGTTTGTTTTATTTTAGTGTTTAAATTCCCATTGTGTAGAGCTGCGCTAGTTTCTATGCACTACTTTTCTCTGTTTATTTTGTGTTCTTCTAAATGTGTGATGGATAAATTATTGAGCTGGAGGCAGAGGTATAAGAAATCTAAGCATCTAAAGCAAAACGATGATTCTGACATTGCGGCCAAAGCATAACCACATCTCTCTATTTGATTACACATTCATACTCTGCCGGAATGCTGCTTATCTGCTTAGACGTTGGGTCCTGAGGAGTGTTAGATGAGCCTTAATTGTGTTAATTTATTTAGACTGGGGGGCTTTTCTGGGATCACATTTCTCACTAGGTTCCAGTCAGACCTATTTGTGCTAGTCACTTCACATCTGTATAGTGTATGTGCTGCTTCAACACGTACTCTACCAGGTTTGAAGAGGTGAATAATTATTGTAACTAATAGGAAGAGAATCCACTTGTTTCCATCTGTACACAAAATAAAAATGAACAGCAGAAACCTGGAAAAAGTTAAGGAATTACTGTTATCTGGCTTTCTTGATTTCTTAAAAAATATTGTTGTCATTATTATTAAGTGCAGGTATTTTCCCTGTAGAGAATAGATGGGAACTATTCTCTTTTTTGCAAATGTGTAAGAAAAAAATCTAACCTAATGTTCCAGGATTTCTTGTGGACCTATGTGTTACATGATTCAGAGCCCAATCTCATGTAAGTCCGTAGGTACTTTTAAAAGTGAAAACTGAAACAGGATTACTCTTGATACCTTCATTTTGAATCACCTTTATTACCCTTCTCATCATTATCTCAGTATTACATAGGAATTTTCCTGACATTAATAGCTGATCGTACTGAAATAAGATCAAAATTAGAGCTAGATAGATCAACAATAGAAAGATTAGAAAAGAAACAATAGCAATTATTATAAAAGTGTTTGCTATGAGGTGACTCCAAGAGTCATGCTGTAAGACCATCACATAAAGTAATGCAGTAGAAAATACATAACATGCAAAGCCAGAAGCCTTGCAGGAAGGGGGAAAGTAGTTAATAATTGCTTCAGAAAGAGATGGAGATTCCAACTCGAACAATTCTATGATTCTATGATTCAGCAGTACAGTTGGTAGGTAGAGAAGCTGGGAATGATGCAGAACAGAAATGTCTGAGGAATGTAGTGACTGCTTTTGCTGTCCAGGTAGTTCATCAGTCCCTTTGCAACGGTTGCTCTTATAAATCAGAATGTATATATCAATCATGCATTCTATCTTTTTTTTTAATTTCTTTTTTTTTCAGTTAGTGATCTCCAGCTGGAAACCTTACTGTTAAAAATATAGAGCTATGTGTAGATATGAGTCCATCAAAAGCAGGAAAGCAGATGGAGCTTCCAAATGAAACCCAGTACTAACCTACAGATGGCAAGTACTGTGCAGACAGCAGGAATTTCAGCCCCTGCACAATACTTCATAGTGGAAGCACTTTGCTCTGGTGTCTCTGCTAAGTTTCCAGGGAAACTAATGGCTAAACAGAGTATGTACAGACTGTTCTCTGAGGTGGAGACACTATTTTCATAGATTCATGGCTCCAGCTGAAATATCCCAGAGGACAAGTCACACAGAACAGAAAAGTTTAGATGTTTTCAGTGGCATTCCAGTGCCACATGTTAGTGTAATTTCCAGCTCTGCCAGCTCACCTGTCTTATGGTAAAATAATCTAAAGAATTTGACGTTTAATATGTGGGATTTCATATTTTAAATTAAGTAATTTTTTTTTTAGTTGTATTGTGCAAGTTTAGAAATCAAACTAACAATTTGGAGGGCAGAGGAAAATGCTGAATGGCAGTCACATATGTTCTAATGCTGCTGTCCAAAGGCCCATCTATCAGCAAAACTGAACAGAAATCACTCTGTTCTTGATATTTTGTCCTATTTTCATAACTGATATTTTTTTTAAATCATGGAGATTTTGTTCATGACTGGCACTTAAGAATACACAGATAATAACTCAGTCAAGAGATATCTTTCCAGTAAAAATATTAGTTAAGTGTTGTCTAAATCATGCAGAGAGCAACTCTTACAACATACTTTAGATAAAGTAATTCAACATGCACTGAAATGTGGTGCATCCTTCATCTTCCTTTCCAAGCTAGATACCCCAACCATTAGACTACACAGTCATACTAGTACTATTCACTCGATAACTTAAAGAAACTTCAATTATTATGTACAAAGTTAAAGGATTTCATAAAGGGAAATTCAAACTTATCTACTTCCCAACACACAGGAATAGCTTACTGATGTTAAAAAGAAACCTGAAGGTGGTGCGTGTTAGGAAACTGAAAACCTTTAGCAGTAAAAAATCAGTAAATTCACATCATGAGTGAAATTTCATTCCCATTACTCCTGGAACTAATGACAGAGGGATAAAAAAATCTCAGTTTATGATTCTGACAGGGATTGGGCATATGGCAGATGCAAAATATTAGTTTTATAAAGAATAACAACTTGTAGGTACTTTGAAGTACATCCTAGTCTCCTGGAGAACCTCTGCATCACAGGTTATATTGCCTACAGATAATCATTTTAGGAAACACAGGAAGGGAATGTTATAAGGAGGACTGGATATTTCATTTTTGGTATTATGCCTTGAATGCTGGAGTAAGACTTGACACTTTAATTTCCTTTATAGATTCAACCCTAAGTAACTCCCTTTTATGATTAAGCTGTTCTGCTCACAGAAGTCATGTTGCAAAACAGTGAATTTGACAAAGCATACAGACAGTACTCTACTGTCAGTACAGACAGTAATCTACTGACTGGACTATCATTCCTTGTCAAAGGTGGTGAATATATTAAAAAAGAAAAAAAAAGTTCACTTAGAATGAAATAGCCAATTTAGCTTCCTGCCAGAAAGGCTGTGACATATGACATGAAATTAATGCTAAGTATAAAGCAACTTTAGGCTAGTTTGTTACTGATATAGAATTAACTATGTCCTTAAGAGTAAAAAACAGAACATAAATTAGGAAAAGGGAAGGGATGGGAGAGGGGAAGGGAAAGGAAGAGAAACGAGGAAAAAAAGAAATATGAGAAAAATGAGAAAAAAGTGAAAAGAGAAAGAAGGGAGAAGAGAAATTAGGAAAGGGAAGGGAAGGAAAAGGAAAACCAAAATATTATATGAGTAACTACCTAAGCAAAATGTTCTGTGGTTCTCTCTTTTTTATTAAACTGATGCTTTGTCACACACTCCTGTCTGTGACTGTAATTTACTCTAACGATATTCTAATATCACTGGCTCAAGGTCAGTAATACTGAAGAACAGAGTGTAGATTGGATCAGCAACTCTGTGTTCCGAATAACAGAATTATTATTAACAAATTTTTAAACCACAGAAACCACAATAGAATCAGAATGTAAATTATCACTGGAAGGCTTGTACTTGGTGACTTGCTTAGGAAAAATGAATTAACCTGCTTGAGCACAAAAATATCATTGGCAATTGTCACTGCTAAAAAGCATTATTCTGCAAATGGAAATTTAAACCAAAGTGACTGAAGACTGATTCAAAAGCATGAAAGATAGAAAGGTGATTTATATAATTTAGTCATGCCATGAAGTCAATATATATCTACAGGCAAATTTGTTGTTTATTGTAATTTCCACAGGCCTCTTACTGATTTTCCATTTATAAATGAAGATTTGCATGGGTTCTCTTATGCATAAAGTTTACAAAATGAAAGATATAAAACAGTATAGAAACTAAATACAAGATTATATATTTAGCGACATATGACGTTGCCATTCTTAAAATCATGGAGGCCTGCTACAAACCTCACTATAAGAAAAAGCAATGAAATAGGAAGATAATTTTTTGGCTTCTTCCTTTCCAAATTTGTGTTTTATGAAATGCATTAAAGAGTTCAGGTTTATCTTCAGCTGAAATTGTTTTAGGAAAAAGAAGAATCTGTCATGATTTCGACCATTTCAGGATCTGCATCACACAGAGATGCCAAGTTTCCCTCTTCACATTGTTATCATAGGTCATATAAAGGGAAAGAAGTTGACTTTCCCTCAGAAATCAGATTATACAAGGACACTGATTTGATTTGACATGATTTGATTTGGGCTGGAAGATTAATCTAGCCTTTAGCTGCCAGAGGCTTTTAGATAAATAGCACTTAGCCCACTTATAGTGAATGGATATTTTTTTTTCTCTTCTGGGGGGGAGAAGGGAGGAAGGGGCAGAGTAGAAGAAAAGATTATTATTTAGAACACCAGTAACTGAAAGTGTAAGAAATCTGCAAAGACTTAGGATTCACGTGACAAAGTCTGTGAAATACTGCTGTCTTCAGAGATTTTTGATGTTTGAAACAGGATATATGTTTCTCTAATCTGGTTAGTGACTGTACATCTGATTCAGCTGATGAGGAAAATAAAAGGACAAAGGTTTTGCAACTATTTCAAATGCCAGTCCTGACCTAAGGCTGAGAAAAAGTTAGTGCAAGACAGGACAAGAATTGTCACAACTTTTTAGTGCACTGGGTAGGTGATACAAGTTGCATGTTGCCAGCAGTCCGATGAGCTCCTCCTACATGCATTTCCTTCTGATATATCATCACTGAATTATTTTTGTTTTCATCATGACATTATTCAAGCCTGTTGTTAGAGATGGTCACTCTCTAGATCTTCACACATGCTCCCTCTAAGTGCAAAACCATCAGAGTAAACTATAGAGGATATTTATGTTGATTTGTAGAAGTCAGCTGTTTAATATTCTGGTATTGAATTGGGATTTAATTCCGAGAAAAGCGACAAAGTAAAACTACTTTGGATATTTCCAAGTTGGTCTCAAAAGAGATACAGATGCAACAGCTTTTGAGACAACACTAGAGTGAACTTGAACATGCAGTTCATTGGTAGCACCATGATGATGCTTTAAGAATGTGAGGATTTGAAATCCATGGTGTTAAATTTTCAGCAAACACAATTCCATTCATCTATTTTGAAAAGGTACAACTCAACCAAGAATTATGTACAGGTTTTATTCCTCTCAATGTCAGAAATTAATTGTATTTTCAGTTGTCACATATTGAATCTCTGGTAGAATGTGAATTTTGGCTTTTTAAACCTCAGTTAGTGGCCCATCCAGAAAACTGTGAACAACTGATTTTCTCTGGAATTCTGAAACACTGTACAAAAACACAGAATTACTAATTAAATCTGTAAAAATAAGCACACTGAAGCATAGCCTCATTTTCCCAAAAGCTTAGTCTGAGGTAATATTCAGAGCTCCCTATGGAAGATCACTGGAGAGATCACAGAACATGCACCCATGCTCTGTGTCTATAATAGATAGGCATACATGGATATAGGAAAAAAATTCAATAAAATTGTTAATCTTCTTTCTAGGTATTTTTAAATTCTACATAATATCTGAAAAACTAAACATGGACTCTGAAAATGCATCACCCACAATGAAACTGTTCTACTTCAGTAAGCTGCCTGTATATATATTCATACACTAATATGATGGTTGAGGAATATTGATTTCTGTCCTGGTTTGAGTAGGTGGAAGTCACATGGACTTCAGAGTCTTTGCATAATCCATTAGTCAAGATTAATTAGGTATATCCTCTAAGGCCTTCACCATGCATTGAAGAAAGTCTCCAAAAGTTTGCAGTTGCAAACCTCAGTCTTAGGAAATTTCAATTTGAAATTTGATAAAATGTTTTATTGATTCGCTATATGTCAGCCAAGAAAGCCAGACATTTGTAAAAGAGAAAATCAGTCTTGAATAAAAACTCTTCGAAGCTATATCCAGGCAAACAAAAGATATCTTCCAAAAGACATTATTTTGTGAGTCTCGGAGTTGAGTCTCATGCCTTACTATTCAGGCTATCTATTAAAGTTACATTAAAAAATGAGGTCCATCTTTTTCATTTTAGAAATTATGCAGGTCCTATCCCACTTGTTTACACTGTCTCATTCTCTGTATGGAAAGAAATTTCAATGAACATTTACTGAAGAAAGAATTTACTTCAATAATTCAAGTTTCGCAACTACATATACTCTTTCCATCTTATACTTAGTCAATATTTAATTACTCCTACTGTTCCCTAAGCTTTAAACTGGAGAGAAGATTTAGATTTAGATTCTTTTTCAAATACCCAGTGGCATAAATATAGCATTTCCTAAAATGCAGGCTTATTCGTCTCAGTATTTATTTACAGCATTAAGGTAGCAATTATTCTATCAATTCATTGTTCTATTGCAGACTAAAAACTCATTAGATACTGTAAAGGCAGAAATACATAGCTTGTAAAATTTTAATTTATATCAAATAAACTCTACTATCTGTAGCACTTCTGTGAGATTTCTGAAAACAAAACCCCCCTATTTGCAAAAAATAACAGCAAAATTAAGAATATATGGATCTGATACCTCTTGAGTCCATTTCAAAAAAGGCTCAGGTATGACTGAGTCTTGGATATGTCTACAGTAATTTTAAAAGAAAAATCACACAGAGAAGAGTCAGAAAATAACTGTAGTATAAGAGGGAACATACTTGTGAAGAAAATTTGGAATTTCAAGGTTATACAGTTTCTCAACAAAAAGTTTTCTGAAGTCTCAATGCCCAGTGAATGAATACCTTCAAGGGAAAACAAATTCTTGTGTAAACTATGTGAATCTGAAAGGTGCTTTACTTGCATAATTATGGCATAATATGGATTCTTCAAAACTGTTACGAAAGAATTGTCTTTGTACTTATCAGGATAAAGGCTAGTTTTGTGAAATAGCTGTATCTAAAAACATACACATACATGTATACATATATGTGCATTTGTACATATATCTTGTGATTGTATATATATGTATATACATATATATATATATTATATAGGTGATTTTTTTATTATCTATTGATAATATGATTTTAGACAAGAAACTTAATATTTCTTATCCACAATCTTTTTTTGAGTAAATAATCCCAATCTACTCAAGTAAATTGCAGTTAGGTACATGTTCATTACATAAAAATAAAGTTTATTACAGAAAAGATATACTATGCTTTGTTTTTCCCCTGGATAGCATGGATACATAGTTAATATTTAAGTTTTAGAGTGCAAATGTCTTTAAGGCCAACAAAATTAAGTTTTGGAAATGACTTCTGGAACGAACAACTGCTGAATTATGATGAACACTTCCCTAAAGCTCTGTCAGTGTGTCTCACAAATTTTAGTGTTTAGATGGTTTTTGAATAGAGCTTTATGTGTAAGTCAAGGAAAAAAGGCAACAATTTTCATGGGCTAGAGATAGTGTATGTAATAAAGCTTCTCTATGGTTTGCCAAGGTAAATACCTAGGCAAGAAAATGATTAAACTGCACACTGTCACTATTAACATATTAACAGAGATTTGACATTTTCAAGTGATAGCAGATTGATGAAAATAGAAATCTTTCAAGTTTTTCACCATAAATCAGGAAACAATAATAAAAGATTTTCAGATCTCCCCTCTGGTGTGTTTATAATAATATTCAGCTGCTCCCTAGTGTGCTTCTCATCAATAAACTTCCAAGTATTTATCAAAGCAGGTAATCTTTGAAAAGGTTTGGAAAAAATCCAGCTAAAACATGTTTTCATCTGCTTTTGCATAGGAAGGAGGAATGAAGCAATTTGATTTCCATCAAGTTTCTGACAGATCAGATAGATTTTTCATAAGATGTGAAAACTACATCTGAGTTTTTTACTTTTCAGTGCTTTGTGTTGGCTCAGACATTGCAACTGCTGGAAATATGGCTCATGAAGGAATTTTCAATTTTCTTACTACTTCTTTTAGAATTACTATTCTTCCAATCATTTTTATGGAAAGAGTTTGGTTTTAAAGTCATCAGTAATCAATTCTAATCAAAATAATCCATTGAAATCAGTGTAATTCATTATATGATTTCACATAGGGGCTTTATATCTAGAGGTATTGGACTGCTGATCACAGTGATTAATATAAGAGAAGATCTGGCATGCCCAGATGAACAGATCTAGAGGCAAGGTTATCCTGCAAATTGTGAAATACTGTTTCCTTACATAAACATGGAATATTTTAATATTTCATGTGAAAGAGCTGAAAAGCCCAAAACAAAGTCATTCACTAAGCTTTGGCAAAAGCTATTTCCCTAGTCAGTCTGGTAGCTGAAGAGGATTTTTGTCATGCCAAAAGACCTCTTTATGAGAGAGGTTTTCAGTGCATGAAAGAGATTTTGTGTGTGTGTGTGTGATATGGATGCAGTATACAGAGTTTGATGACCCCAGAAATGACCTCTTATCCTAAGATATATGAGATTGTGCCTTATCCTTGTTCTAATGGAGTAAAAGACTTTATTTCCACAGAGCTCTTGTACTGCAGAGAAGAGAGGTATTAATGGTGGTAGTTTCAGTGCTGACTGCTCTGCAAATAGGAACTGAACTGAAATCTCCATATTCATTTCACAAAGGTCACTGAACAGATATCATTGTAATACATGTCTTTTAAGCCTGAGGGACTTGATTCAATGTTGTATCATTTTAAGTTTATGTCAGTTTAATTTCTCTGAAATCAGGCCAATGCTGAAATCAGTAGTTAGAAATGGCATAAAGCTGGAAGAAAGTTAGGGATGAATCATGCTTTTTTATTCTCACGTGTAGAAGGTGAGTGTTTTCTGTGGTTTCATCATGAAGCCAGAATAAACAGGGAAGTCTGGAGTGGGTTTTGATTATTTGTTTGATCCTGTAGCTCAGGAGGCTTCAACGTATGCAAGCCAAACCCAAAACCAAAACACAACTCGTGCAGACATCCCATTGAAAAATACCTGCTGACTTTCACACAACTTCAGCCACAAAGTTACATTCTGTTGACTTTTTTTCCTTGATGAATTGTTCACAAAAAATCTGCAAGTAGTCAGACAGAAAGCATTTGTAGGGAAGAATATCTTCACAGGCAGAATGCAATCAGGACAGATTTGCTGGCGATTAAGACAAGTAGAAAGAAAACAAATAAACAAATATCCTCAAATAATCCTATGTGATTTTACAAACAGATCAGGGAGCTGCCCTAAACATTCAAGCCTGAACTCTTTCTGTAGATTGTTGTCGTTCTGAATTAGTGATAAAATCTCCAGACTCAATGCATTGAGTTCATACATTCAGTGATGTGCAGTCAAGCATTCCATTTCTTTGCAATACAGCCCACAGGTATTGTTCCCTTATCAGTCATACAGGTAGTGATTGAAGGTCTGAATACCAGTAAGTACCAAGTCAATATTCCCCCTATGAGTATTGCAGTACTACCATATTACTTGGAGAGTGATGAAAGTACACACCTTTTTTATGCCTTTGACATATATATAGGTCCTGCCCTTAAGGAGATGCAGTAAAAGAGTGTATGACATGATATACCATACATTCAAACATACCTACACTCATCCAATTTGTGAAGAGAGTTTTTTTAAAATTTCTGCACTACTTCTAACCATTGCAGTAAATCTGGATCAATAAAGGTAGAAACCCTCGAATTTTCTCTTTGGAGAAATTAATTTTTTTTTTTTTTAACATTTCTGGATGGAAGCTTACATTTCTCCTCCATTCATACACCTGATGAGCAGAGTGAATTTCAATAAAAAACAACTTACATGAAATTAGTCTCCACCTTCCTGCTTACCTTTAAATAGCAAGTTAGAGTACTGGGCATCAGCAACACTATTGTCACTCTTGCATAAATGTAGAAACCAAAGAGCAAATCCTTCCTGAAGCCACTGAAAATTGGCTTTACACGGGCAGATAGTGACAGGACGAGAGGAAATGGCTTTAGACTAAAAAAGGGAGATTTATGTTAGATGTTAGGAAGAAATTATTTACTCAGAGAGTGCCCTGGCACTGCTGCCCAGAGAAACTGTTGATGCCCCTTCCCTGAAGGTGTTCGAGGCCAGGTTGGATGGGGAGCTGGGCAGCCTGATCTGGTGAGGCACAATCAGCTCACTACAGGGTGTTGGAATTGGGCCATATTTAAGTTCTACTGCAATACAATTTATTCTATGATGTAAAAGAATGAGGTAGAGATGGTTTGAGATTCTAGAACTACCAATTCATTGTTGCACTCTTTTTCCCTTTGAAAACATGCAATGCAGAAATAGTACAGCAGTCCAGCAATTCTGCCAAGAGAGCAATTTGAAAGCTGTGAAGGCTGATGATATGGCTGACTATCATCTCAGACACAGAATATGTTCACATGAGGAGAGATTTCAGGGACATATGGATGTTGAATTGGCAAATGTAGAACTACACTAACAGCAGTCATTTTTAACTACTTGCTTTCATAGTGGTGCATTAACCAATAGCTAAAACTTGTACATATATATTCATATAAATATATTTATATGTATATATATAATTATTTCAGCTACTTCTCTGACATAAACCTACCCAAATTAGTGATCACACCATATACTATAGATCACAGGTTTTAATACCCTGCAAAATGCCTAAATTGAGTTCCTACATCCCACATTTTTTTTAATCATGAGAGAGAAGCCATTACATGAATACTGTAAGACAGAATAAATAAGAATTGCTTATAAGTGTAATAACCAAGATGCAAAAACTACCTTAAAAAGAGATATCCTCATAAAAGTGAAGATATAGTGCTAAAAGAAAAAGATTATTAAATAAATGCATGATACGGGGACTATATCTTTAAAACTGAATAGAAAGTAAAGAAAAAGAAAAGACGTACCTCTAATTGTCTGAAAAATCGTGGTAGTGGGAGATTGCTAGAAGCCTCTCAGTTGTATGGATTGTTTGTTTTCCTTATAGGAAGTCCTGAAAAGTTATGAAAATCTCTTTCAGTGTCCTCCGCAATTGGCAACGAGGTGGGGAAGTTCTTCAAGGAGATGGACTGGTAAAGAAGTCCTGGACTGTGAGAGAGTTTGGCTCACTGTAGAGGATGAATACGAGACACAGGGAAGGAAAGGGATTGACAATAAATTATATTGATTTTATGTCCTTTTAATTTTTTTTTTCCCCTTTCTTTTTTTCTTTCTCAGGTGTTTCCATATTTTCTCCCTGATCACCCAGAGAAACACTACTATATGGCTGGGTGACTAAAAATCACAGTTTTCTTGCCTGCTTTTAAGCAGGATCAGTTATTCATGTCGTTTCCAAAAGGTGTTTGTATAAGCTGTTCCTAATGATCTTCCACATTGGCAACTCCAAAGCCTACCTAGTCAATATATCTCTGTGTGTTTCAGTATTGACAATCTTTTGGCTCTTAATATTTAACCTGAATCTTCCTTCCTATAATTTAAGCACACTACTCTTGTCCTATTATTTAAGAAGACAGATAAAATTATTTTCTTTCTTTACTGAATTAGCTTCAGGGATTGTCATGATGCCTGTAGTCTATGAGCAACACTGGACTATGAATAAGTACTGTAAATCCCTAATGTGTATATCCAGACAGACCAAAGACCAGGGAAATGCTTTTGATTTTCTGCATATTTGAGGAACACCACTTCATGATTTCTTTGGCATAGAGATGACAAAACTGCCATCATAACATAAGCCTCTTAGTCACCATAAAAAATAGATTGTGTGTGATTCTCAACTATCTGCTCACTTGGGTTTTCAATTACCACAATTCTCACTTCATTTCTCCATCTAAGTTTACTTTAATTTTTCTTTCTCCTCATCATTTGTTAAGTCTCTTCTTCCCTGCTACTGCTGCTGCTAATTTCCAAAGTGTTGTGAGTATTCAAAGTGTCTTTGAACACCTTCTATATGAATACAGAGCAAAAATGCCAGTTTGTGCATTCGTTCCTCATGTTTAACTTTTTTTTTTTTTTTTTTTTTTAAGATAAAGATTTGTTTGCTGACATTCTATGTAAAAGCAAGTGGAACAGAAAGTGTTCATAGAATGAATTATCCAGTTTTGTCCCAATTTATTTTTATTTATTTATTTATTTATTTATTCATTCATTTATTTATTTCTTTATTTACCTTTCTAATATTTCATCTACAGTGCATGATATGTGCTCTTCCATGTGACTCAAGTCAAATGAGCACTGTAATGCAGGATGCAACATGTAGGGAGTAGGAATGGTTTAGAAATAGAATTGCTTGCCTTACCCTGAATCTTGCTGGTGTGTAATAAAAATTGCTTTACCTCTTCCCCTCATTATCAGGTTGATGAAGTCAAATGCAGAAATAGACCAGAAAGAAAATGCAATCATTGCACTTGGTGGTCATGACCCTACATGTCGTCATCTCTGGGAGACATGAAGGTTCAGCAAGAGAAAATTGCCACAAATACAGGGTCATAATGAAGACACAAGTTTTATCACTTGACTTTTGAGGTTTAAGATGATATGGTTATGACACTTCACACTTAAACATGCATCAATCATTCCTCCACATCAGAGGAGAGCTGCAAGTTCCCCAGGGCAGGAAATATGCAGTCATGTATCTCAGCACAGAAACGACATTTCACCCCATCTTTAGAAATGATTTCACTAAGAAGGAACTCTGTGCCAATGAGCAGCAAGCTGTGAGGGTGCTTGGAAGCTGACATTCCACCATAGGATTTTGAACGAATTCTAGTTTTTCTCCATCAGGAAAAAAATAATAATAAAAAATCTTGTATATTTTTGGCTATCCAAGTGGTACCGGTAGAGCAGAAAGCTCTGCTGTACCAAAACACACAATGTCACCAACAAATGTTTATGACTGTACTATAAACTTACTGCTCTCTGGCTTTGAGATAAGCAAGAACACTATAATTTACATTCAATTTCTTGTAGGGTAGTATTGATAGCTACCTCTCATTTGCCTGTAGTTTCAAAGAGTTAGTCATAACTCGGTAAACTAAAACCATATACTGAAATTATATTTCCTAGATACCTGCTTAGACAGCTAATGTTTTTGTGAGGGCGACATTATGCTCCTCACCACAAAGGAGACAGAATTTGTCAACAAAAAATACAGAAGTATTGTATCAGAAAAATAATTTGATACATTAGTTGAAATGTGTAGTTGTGTAGGGAACCTGCTTTGGCAGGGGTGTTGGACTCAGTAATCTCTGGAGGTCCCTTCAAACCCTTACAATTCTGTGATTCTGTGATTCTGTGATTCTGTGAATGTCTGGGTGCTGTTATACTCTGTGCTGCTGCCTGTAGCAAGTGCATTCACACATTCACTCAGACTGTAACAGGATAGCTACTAAACACAACTGAGATTACGGCTTAAAGTAAATATAGGCTTCTGCTTTCAGATCCAGACATAGTTTTCATTGTAAAGTCAAGCTGTGCTTCCATCTAGATTTTGTTCTGAGCTCCTCTCTACCTGCATCACCTGTATCAGATATGAAGCAGTTCCATGATGAGAAGAAAATTACAAAGAAGAACAATGTTAATTCAAAGAAAGCAGTGGCCCTCCTGTTCTTATGGCTGCATAAGACAGGAGCCACATGACTGACCTGTGACTCCAACAGTGCAAAGAATATTGACTGTACAAATTAATATTTGTCAGAGAAATAATCATAATATTTTCATTCTATCATGATTTAGCTGAAAGAAGTGAAGAATCCTTACTATCAGGAAAAGCAAAGAACTGTACCAAACAAATGATCACGGAATCACATGACTCTTGGAATAGGAAGAGACCTCTGGAAATCCTTTAGTCCAACTGCCTTCCAAAGCAGGTGTCCTGCAGCAGGTTGCACAGGAAAGCTTTGAATCTCTCCGGAGGAGGAGACTCTACCACCTCACTGGGCAGTTTGTTCCAGTACTCCATCACTCTCACAGTAAAGAAGTTCTTCCCCATGTTTGTATGGAACTTCCTGTGTTGCACTTTGTGCCTGTTGGCCCTCATCCTGATGCTGGATACCACAAAAATGAGCCTGGCCCTATCTATTTGACCCCCACCCCTTAGATATTTATAAACAGTGATAAGATCCCGTCTCAGCCTTCTCTCCTCCAGAACTGAAGAGTCCCAGGGCTCTCAGCCTTTTCTCATAAGGGAAACTCATCATCTTTGTGGCCTGACATTCCTGACATTTCTAAGATCTGTCTCTCTGTAGCTGGATCTGAAGTTTAAAAACAGACTTTATTGTTTTGTTCAGCAATTGTCAAAGGTGACAAAGAAACAATGAGAAAGACAAAGAAAGTTAACCAGACTTCCTGAAATCAAAGAACAAAGAAAACAGCAAAAAAAAAGACTCCAAGGTGTATAAAGAGTCTTATTTACCTCATTAATGCTCAATTTATGTAGGCAAAATCAGAAATATTAAATTGATTAAAAAATATTAGCTCCTTGCATAACGAAAATAGTTTAGAAACCAGGCAGCTATATAATTCCCCTGTATTAGTTCAGAAGCCAGTGATAACTTGAAATACTGGGATACCTGGAATGACCTTTCAAAACTCATTTGCAGTAATTTAACAATATGGAGTAAATTTCATATTAAAAAAAAAAAACAACCACACATTGATTATATCAATACTTCACTAAAATATTGCATTTATAGTAAATCAGTACAAAAGTACTGATAGTACTGATACAAGTATCAGTATAAAAAAGACAGGGATCTCTTGGAAAGAGTCCAGCGGAGGGCCACAAAGATGGTGAAGGGCCTGGAGCATCTCTCCTATGAAGAAAGGCTGAGTGAACTGGGTCTGTTCAGCCTTGAGAAAAGAAGACTGATCCAGGTCTATAAGTATCTAAGGTGTGGGAGGCAGAATAGCAAGGCCAAACTCTTTTCAGTGGTGAGTGGAGACAGGACAAGGGGAAATGGACGGAAACTGCAGCATAGGAAGTTCTGCACAAATGTGTGCAAGAACTTCTTTACAGTGAGGGTGACGGAGCACTGGAACAGGCTGCCCAGGGAGGTGGTGGAGTCTCCTTCTCTGGAGATGTTCAAGACCTGCCTGGATGCCTACCTGTGCAACCTGGTATAGGGAACCTGCTTTGGCAGGGGGTTGGACTCGATGATCTCTGGAGGTCCCTTCCAATCCTCACAATTCTGTGATTCTGTGATTCTGAAATCCCTATTATCTACTTTTTTTTTTTTTTTTTTAATGCATATACACAACTTTACGTTTCAGGTAAGCTCCATGGTCCTAACTAAAACTGTTCTCTCCTTTGTTTTCAAATTCCAAAATAAGATTCAGAAAAGAGAAAGAGAACTATATATTATAACGTCTGATGAAAGGTATGTATTGTATGTCTACTAAGTGAACACATATCTGTATTTAGACAATAAACATGTCTTCTTGAATATTAGGATGGTATCTTGATATCATAACAGAAGTCTGCTCTAAAAAAAAAATGGAGATAGCATTGGTGATATTTCTACATTTATATACAGTACATAAAGGCAAACTCACATGCATTACATTGTTCATAAGAACCATTAACAAATATGTCTTTGTCATTTGCCCAATTTGGAACTAAAGATCTGTAAAAAAATCTCTGTGTAGAATCAAATTTTCCAGTGTACTGCTTCATCTCCAAGGCTATGCTTTGATTCTCTCCCTTCTCAACTATTCTCTGATAGCTGTTGTGTAAAAAGCCTTATTAATCAACCACAAAGTGCAGGAAAGAAAACTGCCTAAACACTTAAATAACATGCTTATACAAATGATATGGACCAGTGTAAGAGATGAGGTCAAGAGTCCCATTTGTTGTCATGTGCCATTTTATTGAAGTAGTGGGATGCACCCAATCATAATTTTGTCACCATCTGCTTTCCTTCCTCTGAAGAACAATCACTCTGGGGCTGTCATATGCATTAAGCATCCCAGTGCATGTTGCACGTTTGATAGAGCCCTACCTTAGTCATTAATCATGCATGGAGTTAAATTTCCTCTGTCAGTACAGCAATTCTGCAAGGGCAAGAATGTGTTATCAAGTTTTTGTTAAAGAAATGACAACAACAAAAAAAAAAGTAGGTCAGTGTGAGGTTGCTTTAAAGCAGTACCTTAAAATTAAAATTATCCCGACAGTCTAAATGTCACTGCTTATATATAATGTGATTTAAGTTTAAGATATATTCCATATCCTGTTAAATACAGAGTCTCAGGGATCGGCTTTTTTTGCTTTTTTTTTTTTTTTTTTGGAAGTGCATCCCTTACTTAGAGTGTAATACCACTTCAGGCTGAAAAAGGATAATTTTATACATTATGCCATGACAAGATCATTGGCAATGGCAACAGAAAAATACAACCTCCAGAGTCTCCCAGATCTTGAAAAACATATTAGAACAGCAACTATCCTGGCAAGGACGCTCACAACCCCCCAAACTTTTCAGTAGTCCTTCAGGTTGCCAAAGAAATGCAAAGAATAAAATAAAGCCATATGAAATACGGCTTTCAAGTATTCAGGTATTCAGGAATTTCAATTTTATGCTAATTTAGCTTGAGAGTTGAGAAAGTTTTGAAAAAGTCAAATCAACTTCAATAACATCCAAATTCAACTTATAGAATTATGGATGATCAGTATTAACACAAAAAGATTTCTGAGAGGAGAAACCACTTTGATCCAGCAGACAAAACCGTAATGAGGTGCCATGGCTGGAAGCTGAAGGTAGACATGTTCAGAACAGAAATAAGGGAAACATGTTTAATGGCAAAAATAATTAATCACTGGAACATTAGATTTATGCATACTGTGAATTTTTTTCTTACTTAACACTTTGGATTCAGTCCTTTTCTAAAGGAAAGACATTAGTACTCTTACGAATTGTTAAGAGCATGTTGCAGGAATCAACCTTCTGGGAATGAAAAAAGAACAGACATATGTGGAGTGTTTGTTACAAGTCTGTTGTATATCCTGTAACTTATCACCTGCATTCATTTTTCCCTATATATTCTGCTTATTATTTTCTGCCTATCTGCATTTTGTGTTTGCCCTTATTCTTCATAGTTAACAGAGCAATGGAAGAAGGGCTAAAGGATGCAGTTCAGTAGATACACTGTGCAATGACAATATTAATAGCAACTCAGAGCTACTTTTTGTTTCCAGAAGAGAGTAACTAGCTTTTAGAACAAATTTGGGAAGTAGGGACATTAGTAAATACGATAAATGTCATCTGCAGTAATTAAAGTAAAGGAGAGTAGACATCACTGCAGCAGAAACACTTTGCAAAATTGGAATTTTTTTCTCAAAGAAGAGTTATTGGTGAAATTGTCTTGCTCAGAAGACCCTCTGTTCATCTTCCTGTGGCACATCTGAATAATCTCAGTATGCAGCATTGTCATTTGCAGTCTGTGAAGGTATGCACAGAAGGAAATTAATATGAAACAAATAAAATATTTATTTCTATGTTTATTCTTTCTCATGTTCTCCCTACTGCTGCACTAAGATACTAGCAAACACAAAAAGAAAAGGACCATTTAACCCTACCTGTAATAGTGGACAAGGCCGTATGCAGGGTAAGATAACATCAAAAACTGCTGTGTCCTGTTTGAGTATCATAACAAACAATACATTCTATTTCCTTTTGTTATGTATCTGGTAAGATTTTCATGCATTACAGAGAAATCTAAGTTTTCAGTGTTCTCTAAATATGACAAAAACAGATTAGACTCAAATGTAGAACAGCTTGATTTGGGAATGATTTTTTGTTATGCTTGCATTGTTTCTCAGCTGTCATGCTGAAATGTTATTGAACCAGAAGAAGCAGTTCAGAGTGCCACAATCTAGAACTGTTTTCTCTTTAAATATTTCAGTGAAGTTTTCTTTGAGTGGGATAAAACTGAGTCTGCTGATCTTAGGTTTGAGCAGGATTAGACTGATGTCTTCATTCTTTCCAATAGGATGTGACCTTATTTTACATATTCTATTTAATTGAATAAAATGTTTCATTTACTACACCTACTCAGTATAGATTTTTTTTCAGTAATTATGAAAGAAGTCTTTAAATATATACTGGTTTTTATCCTTGGACTGTTGCCATAAGAATAAGCAGAGTGTGGCTTGAACAAAGAGTTCAGATTATGCAGTACTTACTGCTTTTCTATTTTATCTCTTTCATACAATAGACAGAAGCTTTCATCTGTTATAAAGTACAATGCTCTTTTTTGACATGATAGGATTACTGCCTTACTAGTTTTTTTTTTCCTAAGCCACCGTTTGTCTTTGAATCTTCCTTTATGCATCTACACCTCTTTCTTGTGTTAATAGAGCACAAATATTTTACTATTTTCTTGACGTCCCATGCTCTACTAACATTTTAAGAATGTCACACTCCATTTAAGTGTCAGAATAAAGACATCTAGTGTAATATCTTCTTCCTGTAAGTGCTTCTGACTTCTTTGTTGTCTGCATAATTCTGTCTTGCAAGGAGCCTTTTGCAAAGTAATGTTCTTAAGAATGCTGTAGATGAAAACAGCTCACCTATGGCATTATAAAGAAATGAAACTGGCAGTGGGTGAATACCTGGGAAAGCAAGATATTAGAAAGGAAAAGAAGTAATCTAAATACAATGAAGCCATCTAAAAGCTCAAAGATGGAATGTAGGATAATGAATTAAATGTGAGTATATGTGTTTCTTCTAAGTGAGCTGAATTCTGGTCAAAACTACTAGAATGACAGTTATGAAGAAGTAAGGTGGCTGTGGAGAGGATGCAGACTAAAGAAGTGCAAGCTTTACTCCACCACTGGCCATTAGATCTGATCTGGTGAGGTCTTAGTAAGAGCAAAGCTTGCAGCCAGTTCTGTACTTGCATTCAGTATTTTTCTTGCTGATTTTGATCTATCAAACATTAATCTGAAAGGATCGCTGTGTTTTTTTCTAATGTCACTTTCAGATTGTAAGAAGTGATGGTTATTTGCATCTTGCTGTAAAGGCTCTTAGTTCCTTGAGAATGCTAATCTTTTGTGCAGGTACACAGAAATAAGAAAAGACAATGAAAATAATTCTAATGGTAATAATAACAACATATAACTTTAAGAGGATCTCTTAACTATAAGAACAGCTTTTCAGTGATAAATATCAGAAAAACACAGCCCTGACATTATTTTGGTTTGTGAAAAATATTTCAAAGGATGATAATGCATCAGATTTACTTCACCGCAATAACATCAAAAAATGCCTTAATCAAGAAGACAAAAAAATCCTACCACTAAAATAACTTCCTGTCTGTAAAAATACAAAAGTGAAGTAAAATCATGAAGATGCCAGTATTTTTACAGTTTGAAACTCTGGGTAATTTTGACTAAATTTACAAAATTGTTGGTGTTATTATATTACACGACACCAAGGAAACTGATTGCAAAAAAAGCTACAAATAAATATGCTTCATAAAATTTCTTGAAAAAGAGTATTTAGTCTTTTTAAAACGTGTTTCTATTTTGAAATTTCACTGACTAAAATACTGTGTTGGGAAACAGAATAATAGAATTGTGAAGATTGGAAAAGAGAACTAAAATCCGCAAGCTCAATGCCAATCTACCCCCATCATGGCCACTGACCATGTCCCTCAGTGTCACATCTCTATGGTTCTGGAACACCTTCAGGAACAGTGACTCCTCTATTTCCACGGGCAGCCTGTGCCAATGCATTACCACTCTTTTGGAAAATACATTTTTCCTTATATCCAAAATGAACCTCCCCTGATCCGCACTTGATTTCAGGCATTAATAACAAACAAATTCATCCCTTAATAAACATAATTTTGAAATTTATGAAATAATAAAACAAATGTTTCTAATAGTAAATTGATTTTCACAAGTATCTTGGGATTGATTTTGATCTTGAAAGTCAAATTAAGCTGCTATCATGTACAGGGTGAGATAGCTTCCTCTGTCTTTCTGGCACAGTTGTCTCCTCCAGTGTAATTTAAACTAGTTTAGTGTTGACTGTGTTAATATGAGCAAACATTTCAATCACTGATTGACAAGACAACTTTGTGCATGAGACCTAAAAAGCATTCCTTTCCTTAGACCTCCTGGACCACAGCTCTGTGCAATTGATTACTCTAGTGACCAAATCATAAAACAGGGAAGCTGAAAAAATACTTATAACACCAAAATCGGGTCCTTAGCTCTAAGAAACAAGTTTGTTTCCAACAACATATTTGCTACAAGTTTTTTTAGAACACTGACTGACTGATACTGATTTTCAACCTAGGCAGTAAATGTTTTCCTCTTTTTCCTATCTATAGCTTTCTGCTTTCACTCTTTTCACCCTGGGAGCAGAGAAACTGACGTACAGAATAAACTGAGATTAAAATATATTTTCTTTAAATTTTTGTTGTCCTCATTCCTTCCTTCAGGTAACAGAGATCATTTCTAACTATTATAAACAGAAAAGTAACAAAGTCCAAATTCCTTAATAGTCTTGGCTATGCTAAAGAAAAGTGATTCCATAATGTTGCAGTAAATATGTGCAATAGATTGTGAAACAAAAGACCAGAACCAAAATTCATATAAAAATTACTTATTTTATAAAGCTTAAAGCAAATTACTTCTTTAATTTTATATGAATTATGAAAAGTCTTTCAGTGAGATGTGGCATAATGCTGTAGTTTGTAAATATCCGTTAATGTAATTATAAGGTACTATTCATATTTGTTTGTTCTATTTTATATCTTTCAGTTTTTGTAGGAAAAAGAAACCATTTAAAATGCAAATTAATTCCACATTTACATAATCACCAACATTATTTTTAATCCTAGAATTAAACATATCTTGTAGAAAGGAACTGCAGAAAATACATTTCTGTTGTAAACAGGTATTGTATTAATTATTAACTATTGCTTGTGTCAAAATAATCAGAAGGAAGAAATTAACACCAGAAGAGAACTACAATATCTTTGTCACCCTGAAATAAATGCATGAGTTATCACTCACGATAACTGCTCTCTGTTCTGCAGGTGGAAGCATTAATTGAAGCTAGAACTAAGACATCTTAGACTGCAGTGCAGATTTGCCCAGTAAGAAGAGAAAATTGGAAATGAAGAATGCATTTTAAGATACTGACAAGCATATGTAACATTTGCAAGTTCAAAAGTATGTTTATTCATGTTCCTTCACCTACCCTGGAATAAATGCCAAACCTATCACTTTATCTTCAGGAAGGACAGAAGGAAATGTCCTTCTCCCCATTACACATGCAACCAAAATATCTCATTGAAACTAGAATGTCTAATGCAGATAAAACTTCAGGTTCCTCTAACTTTGAACAGCTTAGCTAATAACTAGGAACTTGTTTTCCAAGTATTATTAGTGACACTGAGAAAGCAAGACCTCAGTTGTTTGTACCCAAAATGCAATAACACAGATAGTTTACTAACCAGAGGGATAAAACTAATAGATTTTGAGCTCTGCGGTGGTTCTGAGAGTTGAAGGTGAGGGAAAAAAAAAAAAAGAAAAAGAAAAAAAAAAAAAAGAATATAATATGGGAGCCTGGACTGAATGGAAAAATTGAGAGCACTGAAATATAGTGCTGTAGTTAATGCAATATCTACTTCATACAACTTTACACTCATACACAAAAGAAAAATGGCTACATTCCAATAGTTGAGCTCTTTCCTATTTTTCTCTTTATGATTCATGAGAAATTACATCAACTTTGCAAGAAAGTTTATGAAGTCAGAGATTTTAAAGCAAAATTTTCTTTATGAGCCCATTATTATGCCAGTTACCATAGTGAACAACAGTACTATAGAAGCTCCTATGCAAAAAAAGTTGGCCTAAAGGTAAGAACGAACCCATACCTGTTATATTCAGGGTTATCATCTACACATAAATACCTTACAGGGTTGCACTGAATGACCTCAGTCTGTTTTATGGATATACACCAGCAGGATGAAAGTTCAGTATCTGCATTAACAATAGAAACCACTGAACAAACAAACAAACAAACAAACAAATGACAAATATTTATGAGGCCCAAAGATAGACATATTTACCTAAAAAATTAGTTGCACATCTTCAGAAGGTTAACTAACCATTTCAAGAGTTTACAAAAAATCATAAGAAGTTCCTTCAGATTGGAAGAATTTTTAAGTAATAATAATTAGTTGAATAATAGGCTTTAAAGGAAATAATACAAGAATCACTGGATAAAATCTTATAAACAGAATATTCTCGCTTAGGGTGTACAAGTGAAAGCAAAAAGGCATAACTGTAGTGGATGATTTCTCAAACAAGACTCCTACTGATACAGAAGATGACCTCAAAAGCTAATTTAAAGCATAAAATATTATGGAGCTCTTGCCAAATATTTGCCTAAATGGTGTCTTTTTCTTGGACTGCATTAATATCTCCTCACTATGTAATCTTTTGGAATTCATAAACAAGTAATTGCAAGCTATAGAAATCAAGATAAATTAACCAAAAATTTATCTGGATGCAAATCTGAATAACTCAGACAGAATGAGTAGGCTGTAAAATTTCATGCTTGCCTATTCCTAACTATGATTAATGTTATAAATGAGTCTGACAAGATTTCAGTGTTTACAGATATAAGTTTATAAAAACATTGGAGCCTAATTGAACTTATCCATACCTATTATATCCATAAGTTGAGTTGGAAGCACTGTAAATAAGTGATCTAATGGAATTCAAGATTTCAGTTTTCTAGTATATTTTGCCATTCTCTATTTAATATTTCATGCTTAATATTTGAAATATTTTTCGTCTGTTTTATTTTTTAGTTCGCTCAGAAAGTAGTTTTTTCTGATATATGCCATCCTGCTTCTTGCTGATTTAGAGTTAGAGAACTATTAAATTGTCTTTATCTCAACCCTTCCTTTCCCTGATTCTTTCCTCTATCTCACTGGGGACAGGAGAGAGTGAGTAAATGACTGTCTGGTGCTAAGTCACATTCCAGAATAAACCATAGCATGTACTAACAGACTGATAAACTTGTACGTAAAAACTTTCTGGTTTTATTACATACGCATGATGCAAAGCTAAACAAATATCATCTCAGTCTCATAAGACCATCTATTCTGGTTTCTTGAGCATATCTTAGCTCTTGAAAGAAAAATTAAAGCTGATAGAATTGATACATTCAAAGCAAGAGAAGAAATATATAAGGTCAGTCATCCTAGCCATAAGATGTTCATGAATACTCAACAATACTCTCTAATATATATTTATTTTGACTTTGGGATGTTAAAGACCAAAGGCCCCATTGCCCTGACCTGGGCTTGGACTCCTCCTACCAGACCAGGTTGCCCAAAGCATCACCCAACACGTCCTTCAGGACCTGCAGGAATGGGGCATCCAGTTTTCTGAGAGTCAGTACCTCACTACCTTCTGAGTAACAAATGTCTTCCTAATGTCTAATCTAAATCTTCTCTTTTTTGCTTTGAAGCCATTCCTCCTCATTCTATCATTACATTTCCCAGACTCCCTCCCCAGCTTCCCTACATTCTTGTTTCAGCTTGCCTCAAGACTTTACTACAAGATGTTACTACAAGTATTCTCTGCTGTTCAACCTGGCCTCTTCCATATTTCTCAGTAAAATATGCCACATTTTTCAGATTTCATGGTTCTTCTACTTTGTAATATCCAGAAGAGCCAAACTAAACATTTTCTGTAATTTTAAAAGTTTTGAGTTATTAGATCATCCAATCAGACTCCTATATACCACATACCACCTAATGTCACTGAATTATCCTTTGACTGAGAGCAGGCACTTTTAATCCAAAAACTTCTCCAATTCTGAGGATATCACGAGAAGTTATCACTACTTTTGTTGTATGTGGCCATTCTTTTCCATGTTAAAGATTTGTTATGCATTATAATCTATTTCTAAATTCCAGCCATTATCTCTGATTAAAGTTCCTTTAATACATGGCATTTCCTTCAGCAAGAGTATATATGTGCTTCAGAGACTTCAGTGAAGTCTCAGTCTCCTACAAAAAAGGAAACAGATTAAACTTAATATATTTATCATTCTATGGCATTTATCTAGTCTTTGAGTGTCTTTATTTGTGACTCTTGTCTATGCATTTTTCTGTTTTTTAATATCCTAATGAAATCACTGAGCACACAGTATTCCGTTACTGGGCTCACAGATGCCACATGCAAATCTGCAATTAACTTCTATCTTCAACTAACTACTTCCTTTTTACACTTACATTACAGTCACATCATTGCACAAAAAGCTTCATTTTCTTGCCTACAACTTAGAATCCTTATAAATCATATATTTCCAGTGTGTAATCTTACATTCTCCATGACTGCCTGTCACTGATCCATGATCTCTAGTGCTTTATTACAAAGAAGTAAAACGAAATTCTACCTGCAATTGGCACAACACATTTTCTCAGGTAACCTCTAAATTCTTTCGAGAGGACTTTCAGTTCTGTCTCCAGATGACTAACCAGCACATTACAAGGGCTGCTCTGAAAGTAATGCCTCCAATTTTATTCTGTTGGCCCATGAAATCAGAGGCAGATGGTGGTATGCCAGTAGATGCTGAACCTGTCATTAGAATATTCCATTACATGTTGTTGCTGTGTGACAAATGGCAGCAGAGGGGCAGACTGACAGAACGGTACCTAACATGGAAGTGCATATGAAGCAAAAGGGTGTCACTGAAATCTCCCTTGAGGAAAAAAATGGCACCCACTGACATTCATCAACATTTGACAAACGTTTCTGGAGACCAAACAGTGGATGTGAGCACAGTGAGGCAGTGGGTGGTGCATTTCAGCAATGGTGACAGCAACAGTGTTCACTCTGCTGTTGCAGATTTTGGTGAGTATGGTATACAGGCACTTGTTCATAACTGGCATAAATGTATAGTTATTGGTGGTGACTACTGTGTTGTAGCTGAGAATTTGCTCCATCAAATAGTGCTATTGTGGTCTTAGTATCTTTCGTACTTTCCATGGAAATAAATATGAGGCATTATTTTCTGAGCAACCTACATACTTGTAATCTATGTGATTTGATGTGAACATCTCTACCTCAGTGCTTCCTTTCATCTTAGTCTTTGTGAGTGAATTTAAACAGGGATAGCTTCAGGAGTTCCTCTTTATGCTGACAGAAGAGTAGCACAAGAACCTAAGCATTTGTGTAGGTTTCATGACACCACAGTCATTGCTAACTTAAAATTTGCATGTTTATAAAGACAGAAGAATTTGGTCCTTTCCACATACCATTCTTCTAATAAAGCAAATCAAGATCCGTGGATGAATAAATCTGAAGTTACCCTTGAGATTCATAGCTGCAGATAAGTCCATTTGCTTTAAAATTGCAACTTTTGAAAGCCTAGGACAGAAAACTGCATTATCAGCAAGAGATAACAGGTGGAATTGTGACACAAGCCTACTTCTGAATTAAATTTAGTTGCATGAAATGTTTTTCTAACACTGCATTATTGCAATCCAATCACAAGGCAAATTTCAGGCCTGATACAGATGGATTTTTTTTGTTGTTGTTCCAGAGTTTTGTTGTTTACACCTCCTGCCATCAGAATGCACAAATGACCTACAAATATGCAAGTCACAGAGAGCATCTGTCAGCCTTGTGCTCAACCACTTCACTGCATGCATCAATAGCAAAATAATGCAGGCATACCTTAGGGCACTGCTGTTTGCACCAGCAGTTACATCAATGTTTCTAAAAGGACTACATATTTTCATGGATTTAAGTTGGCCATAAAATTTGTTTTCAGACAAATTCCAACTGAATAGGTGCCATGAAGGAGTTGGTTTAATGTATTTTCAAGAGAAAATTAAATTGACAGATTTTAAAGAACAGGAGCACTAGCTGCACATAAGTATTGATATCAAACAACTTTTAAATGCAGTACACATTACAAAGCCTGGGTTACTGGGTATTTTATTGGTTTGTTTTCAAGACAGAGTGATTTATTCATGTTTGTTATCAGCTACTTTATAATCACAGAACAATTCTAAATGTGCTACAGTGAATTTGGTTCTCCAGACTGCCAAGACACTAGTTTGTCCAGTAAAAGGATGACCTACACTCACACTGGGAGACATTAATTTACCTCTGTACATGCAAGTGATTACTGTTCTGATTAGATCTGCCCTAGCTGTGAACTTAACACAGCCTTAAGAGCTATTTGGTGAGGATGTCTGCTGAATAGTTTTTTATCAGTGTGAGCTCCAATGGCTACCCTGGGAGCTTGGGGCTCTATTCATTTTCCAAAAGCATCTAAGTTCATTTGAGACAGCATAGGACATCCCAGGTGGTTTGTAACTGCCAGTTCAGTGCGTTTGTGTACTTCACAGACCATGCGTCGCAACTTCCAAACTTCTGGAAATGCTTCAGATCTACTACAGTGTCTCAATTGACTTCAGATGGATGGCTTTCAACAAATGACTCATGTCAGCTCTCTCACATATAGACATTTACATTTAGGTGTATCTGAATCTGCAAGCTGACTCCCACCCCAAATTTTCATGTTTTTCCTACACCAAAGAATATTTGGAACAGGGACCAAATGGAGACTGCTATATGTTTCTTAATAAAGAAGCTCCATCTCTCTGTGGCTGTGTACCTTTACATTTTGTTCTGGCTGAAGTAACTTAAATGGACCTCTGTATATAGAAAACACAAAAATTCAGGTTCTTTGGGTGAACAAGGTTCCTGGAAAATTTCTGAATATTCAAGTAGCTACATCTTGTTACTGTGACTAGAAAGAAGACAGAAACGAGCTTTAATTTAGAAATCACCAGAGTTGTGATTAACAGTTTAGTTCACAAGTCTTTTTTCTGGACTACTGCACAGCTAAGATCTTCCTTAGAAATTCTTGGTACAAATGACCTGCAATGTCACATCTGAATAGAAATGAGGGAAAAGGTTACTTCGGAGATCTGCAAGAAGGGTACTGCTTTTCCCTATATAAAATCAGCAACAGTTCAGCAAATCAGGGTATTGTGGTCTGAAAGAAAAGTCTTTCTTTCTTACTCCCTATTCTCTTTCTACTTGCCTTTCTATAAAAAACCTCCAAAACTTCACTGAAGTTAATGAAATGTCTCCAAAGTAAAAAGAATCAATTTCAGGCCATTTATGTTGTCTCACATTTGATCTTCTTCTTGATGTTTTACTTGTCTGTGTCTTTCTTTCTTATTTCCCAAGAGAGTAAAACAAGTAGGATCAGAGTCCAGAGGCTCATCACTGGATATTTACACCAGTGTAAAGCCATTGATTCCAGCACTCTGTGCAGGTATGAAATTTGTTTTATAATCTTTGGATGTGCACACCCAGGAAGTGAAATTGCATGGAAAACATGGTAAAGTAAAGCTGAGATTTGAAATTTCATTTTAATTTTTTTTAAAGATTTTTCTTTTTTTTAACATACAAAAGGGGCAATATTGAATCTAAAGAAGTATCAATAAATTCTGTTTGAAAAAATAATTTGAACCTGAATTTCTTTCATTCCATGACAAAGTCAGTAACAAAGTGAAATGAAATGTGCAAATAATGCATGTTCCACATTCCCTAGAATAAAAGTGATTATTTGATGAGTTACTTGGTAATTGGTACATTTTATATAAATAAATATTAAAGAAATCAATGGAATCAGAGAAGACTAGAACTTAAAACTGCAATATTAATACAATTCATTGTCTCTCTCCATTCCTTATGTTATAGTCATTGCCTGATCATACCTACAAAGATCTATTTCCCATTGGTTTTGCATCTGCTGTTTTTCATGTATAGAGAATCACAGAATCTTAAAATGGTTTGGGTTGGACAGACCTTAAAGGTCTTTATCTTCAAAGAAGTTC
Organism: Tetrao urogallus; assembly: GCF_951394365.1. NCBI lineage: Eukaryota > Metazoa > Chordata > Aves > Galliformes > Phasianidae > Tetrao > Tetrao urogallus. The sequence goes on from NC_136817.1 coordinate 67,265,410, forward strand.
TCAGAGTTGTGTAATAAAAGGTTGGTCTATTTGTTCAGATAGAATTTTTGTACAAGAAGTGCTTTAGTCTATAAGGAGAAGAAGGTTTATAATTTTAATCTTTTCACAAAAGTGTGTTTGAGTAATAGAGGTCATTTTCAAAACTAACAAACAAAAAACAATAACAAAAAATGCTGAAAAAAAAAACCAAACAAACAAGCAACAACAACAAAGAACTCTGAGAAATTATCCAATGACATCCAGTACTTTTCCACTTCAAAGGATGAGCCATTTAACATTCTGTCAGCGCAAACTTTGTAGAAAACTTTATTTGAAAAGCTGTTAAGCTGAAGTGTATGTTTTGTAAAACATCTAAAATGTATTAAGCAAATTTAGCTTCCCTTCAGCCCAGAGGGCAAGTTACAATCTCCTTAACTGAATTTATTCTGGCTCCAAAGCAACTTGGCATTTAAAGATGTGCATAACTTTGAACACATGCTTAGTCTCCTTAAAGACAATGAGATTTCTCATATGCTTGAGTAGGGACTACACTGGGACTATGGACCCCATCTAATTTCAGACTGTCTTTTCATTTACTTTAATGAGTATTAGATTGGATGCTGTATGAATTTATTTCACCATTGTCTTATACCAGTATTTTACCCTGGGGACCGAGTGTGAGTATTTGAGATTCGACATGTGTTGCTCATCACTATAAATTAGAAAATATGCCATGTTTCCTATCCTCCTGTACTTTGAATGGATGAACACAGAAAGTCATCCCACCAGATGCCTTCCTGTGCTGATTTAAATCTCACCTTCTGCAGATGCTTGTATGAGACTTTAAGTTTCATTTGCAGAGAACATTTGTGCCAATAAAACTTTATTGTCTGAATATGTGCAGAAAGTGAGTATGAAGAAAGCACTGAGTACATGAACCCCCTTACTGCTAAATGTTTTTTACACCTTTCACTATGGCTGATGAAGAGATGACAGTTGGCTGCAGGAATAGAAGCTTGAAAAGTTTGTTTTAAGTTGTCAGTCACATTTTCTAATGGATTATTTGAAATTTCCCTAAATACTGGAGTGCTAAAAAGTACATGAAGGCCAGTGTAGAACAAAACCTTTCAAGAAGATACTAGAGCTTGACAAAAGAGATAGTGGTAAGCACCTCAGGCAAATTAAATGAATTGATAAAACTAAGTAACAATTGACTGAAAATGTTTGAATATGCATCAAAGTTTAGGAAGTAGTAAGGCCATTTGCAGATTAAGCTCTTACACTAAACAGATGAGAATGGTTAAATAGCTGCAACAATCAGCTCCAGTGGTTCATTTTCATTGGTGAGTTGTGTGAAATATTATAAGACGAGTTCTATGCATAAAGACCACAATAGATGGTAAAACTTGCGAGCAACTACTTCAAATATTTGCAGCAAAAAATCTTTTCTCTAAGATATGATTATATCTGATTGAAGTTATAACTTTTCCAGCATGCATATATTATATGCTATAAAGTTCTGTGGAAATACTTTTTAGCCAAAAAAATGCATTTACTTTACAGATGACCTCATAAATTGTGTGGTGCATAAGTTTGTGTCTACAGATGAAGGAAATCTCATTCACACTTGATTAATTGGAAACTTGAGAGCAAGGGCACAGATGAGGAACAAAGATGAAGATCAGATTCCTGAGGAAATAAAATCCTAAAAGCGAGGCTATCAATCCAACAGGACAGATTCCTTATACAATAGGTGCCTCTTAAATTAGGTGCTGTAAATTAACCAGCTCAACTAAACATAAGCAGGATCTTATCATTGTAATGCACAACAGTGTCTACATTATTAAAATTCCACTAAAGAAAACTTAGTTTGAGATAATGCAGACATGAATGATCATTTAACATTAATCCTAATGACAGCCATTTCCACATTGCTATTGAAATTTCCTCCTTCCTATATTTTCATTTCCAAATGCAATACAAAAGCAGCATGCTCTAATCAATCAAATGTACATTCACCATAATTTTTACACAAGGCCTTGTGTCTCAGATATATAAACTGCTGACAATCATTTATCTTTCCTCTTGCTTTGCAGTCTCACTAAATGAAAGAACAGTTAGAGTAAGTTGTAGTTTCAGCAGTGATTTTTACATTTATAATTTATTTAATGACAAATTACTGATGATAATAACAGCCAGAACAAAAGACTGTCAAGTTTATACAGCACAGCATCTGTGACTGTATTGCTTTGAGATTTTGGTCTAAATCAGAATAAAATGCATTGATCAACTCTGCAAATTGATTCCATGCTCCAGGACTGTGTCATATGAAGTCAGCACGAGTTTCAATTAGATATAGGAAAATACAATTTTTACAGTTAGAGTAGTGAAGCATTGGAACAGATTGCCCAGGAAGGTGGTAGATGTCCCATCCCTGGAGACACTCCTGATCAGGCTGGATGGGGCACTGAGTATCTGATAGAGCTGTAGGTGTTCCTTCTCATTGCAGAGGAGTTAGACTAGATGACCTTTAAGTTTCTCTTCAATACAAATGATTCTATGACAACATGATCCTGAACCTTCCTCCATCCCTAACTGTATAGACTGTGTTAGAATGTTAGTCAACCCAGGCTATTTGTAGATGTTGGGTGTTGGAGAAGTGCCATCTAGCATAATTCAGATCAGTTATGATGTGACTGGCTTGCTGACAGTGTTTGAGTTCTGTGATTGTAGAGACAGTTTAGAATAGTGAGGCTCCTTGTTTATCACTTCTGTTCAGGTGGGGCAGACTGGATAGAAACCTGTTTATAAATCCCCAGTAGTTACAGTGAGGGGGCAAAAAAATCTATAATTATATTTAGGTTAAGCACTTACATACATGGCTTACTTTTCAGAGGTGGAATTATTGGTAAGAGCAGGCACTAGTTAACATCTCCAAGAGTAAAAATACACCAGATCATATTGGCAAGTTGCCTGGAGATGTCTTACTTCAGACATCTTAGCTTGGGATGAAATTTCATTCTTTTGGTATAAAACATGTATGTGTATAAAGTGTGTATGTATGTGGGTGAAAGGACTTTAAAACTCTTATTTCAACAAGTTAATACATAATTAACTTATATAACAAGTGAAATGTGTAATATATAAAGAACAACAGAGATGATAAATATTTTATCAAAATGTGTGTTATTTCAAAATAGTATCTATCAAAATAATTTCACTGGTCTCCAAAGAGGTCAGCATAAGGGAAAGCAGAAATGTTTTTTACTAAAAATAAGAACAGTTTTTTTCTGAAATCTCCTACACAGATTAGTGTAATGGTATCATTGCAAATTTTGCTTAGAAGATCATTTGATATAAATGTATGTTTCTTCGCTTTTTATTTCTATTTTTTCCCTGAAATGCCAGTTTAACATTGATACTGCATGGAATAATTTTCTAAATGCAGACAGCATTTAATCCAGTCTCTGCCAGAAGATGTATGTAGAGATTATAAAAGAGATTTTAAAGGAAGGAGAAAAAAATAAAAATTAACGCTTTTATCACAATTAACAGTGACAATAGAAAAAAAGAAACTAGGAAAAACATGTGAAATGGTTTTAAAATAAAGCACAAGAGGCCCTGAATTAAACACAAATAATGAGCTACAATGATAAAAAAGAATTAGTGAAAAAAGCTACTATTACAATGGAAACAACAAGGAGTGTTCAACAACTGATCCAAATGCAAATCAAGACAATTATCATTCTTGAAGAGTAAAACAATGTAGCAAGAGGAATCTATGGACAAGAACAAGTTTAAGGGACATAATGAATTCAGGCTGAAAAAGCAAACCACTTAGACTAACCTTGGAAGAAATATTTGGAATGAGTTATGGTTCCATGTGACTTCTCTACATACATTCCAAGAGACTCGATGTATTTCAGGTATTTGAACAAATAACTGTTTTTTACTCCTCTATGCCTTTTATATAGTTGTCTTTCGGTCTCTAAAGGGGGACTATAAGAAAGAAGGGGACATAGACTCTTCTGATACAACAAGGGGAAATGGTATCAAACTAAAAGACAGCAGATTTAGATTGGATACAAGGCAGAAGTTTTTTACAGTAAGGGTGGTGAGGCACTGGCACAGGTTGCCCAGAGAGGTGGTGAAGGCCTCATCCCTGGAGACACTCAAGGTCAGGGTGGAGGGGGCTCTGAGCACCTGATGGAGCTGTAAATATCCCTGTTGGTTGCAGGACAGTGGGACCAGATGGCCTTTCTGGTCCCCTCAAACTCAAATTATTCTATGATTCCAGGACAGATAACCAGGAGAGGGATGAATTAACCTGGAATAATTTTTTTTAATAAATTAACCTATGTATGCTTTCTTATTTCCTTAGTTAGACCACTATTATTATTTATCTCAATGCTTAGAGTTTTTTTTTTCATTTTTAAGATAGCACCTATTCTCATGGGAAAGATCTTTCCCAACTGTACAATTGAGTAATATGTTGACATGTAGCGCTGTGTTACTGAACAACATAGAAAACATTGATTCTTTCCTCCTTCATGTATTCTTCTCATCATTCTACTTTATATTATGTTTCTGCTTCAGCCAATGGTGAGGAGTGGTGCTTTACATACTTTTTTTTTTTTTTTTTTTTTTTTTACCGTATATTTACTTCAGCATTTTCCTCTAGGAAACAAAAGGGAAATAGGCTATGAAAAAGAAAAACAACAAAGAATTACACAAAAACAACACGAGGAAAACGTGGAGAGTTTAACTAGTAGTAAAAATCAATTATTTTCTAAATGGAAAAAGGTAAAGAAAACAACAAATCTATATTTTTGAATCAATCTAATATTCAGTGAAACAGAGGTTTGGATAGAACTGGAAAATATGCAGTAACACTCCCATACTTTTTCCACATGAAGAATTCCTGCAGTGTCAGAGACTGGCCTGTTGCTACCAAGGTGCATGTTCAGTTTTAAAGAAAGTATGGTAGTGTGCAAAAATCTCAAGGTACTTCACAGGGAATAAACTAAGCAAATCACTGCAAACTAAATCTTCCTAAGCTTTGATTTTTTATTAGGATCCATTAAATGTCAATTAAGGTACACACTGAGAGAGGTCTCCAAATGAGTGATCCTGGCATCTTGTGAAAATACTCAGCAGAGCAGAGAACATGGCATTGCATACAAATCATGTTCTAAGGGGGACCTTACCCCAGCAGGGCTTCTCGGCATTATTACAACATATTATAAACATTGAAAAATAAACCATCATCTGGGGCAATGCAATTCCAAATGGGAAAAAGCATGAAAAGGGTCAAAACTGCAAACGTACTGCAGAATAATTTCATCAGCTCACACACTCAAGCGATTTAAGGAAAGGTTCAGAAATATTTGCTTTACCAGTCCCATAATAACAGAGAATAGTGAGGCTTAAAGTTCTGATAATCTGAAATCTTCATTTGAATAACATTATATACATGCAACTGTTACGTTTAAGTATTATAGAAATAATTTGAGCTTCCAGTGCCTCCTTGGGCTAGTAAAATTCATATCTGCAAAACGATTAAGAACATTAAATCATTTAATGCAATATCCATCAATAGCAGTTACTCTCCTTAGTTTTCAATTTTAGAAATGAAGGAGTTCCCAATGGAAACTCATCAGTTTCTTAATAAATAGGTCATTCCTCTATATCCTTTATGTTATTTTTTTCTCTCATCAAACAGATATTGTCAATAAATGTTTTTAAATCGTTTTGAAATCGGCATGCAGATGCAGAATTAGATCAAATGAACAAACACTGTGTCCTTCTTACTGCTCATCTTTGATTACCTCTCCTTGGGTATATTTCCAGTGTTAAGCAAGAGTTTTAATTTGGTGGGGGGGCGGGGGGGGAAAGAAAAAGAAAAAGAAAAAGAAAAAGAAAAAGAAAAAGAAAAAGAAAAAGAAAAAGAAAAAGAAAAAGAAAAAGAAAAAGAAAAAGAAAAAGAAAAAGAAAAAGAAAAAGAAAAAGAAAAAGAAAAAGAAAAAGAAAAAGAAAAAGAAAAAGAAAAAGAAAAGGAAAAAGAAAAAGAAAAAGAAAAGCTTAAAAGGATGCTGTTCCAAATAAGAGTACAGGAAAGAACTGAGAGAACTATCTTCACTTTTCTCGTTATTAAGAGCTGGCCACATTCCTATAGGTAAATCCCTTAAATGAGACATTCTAAAAGTGCTTTATTACCAACAGCTAGGGACAGACATTCAAAAGTGCTTCGTAAATGGAACACTATAAATTCTTGAAAAAAAAATCAAGCCCAGGCTTCTATTTTAACTTTGATCCTTCAAGCTCAAGACTGCAGTCATTATCACTCTCTACAGCTCCCTGAAAGGATGTTAGAGTGAAGTGAGAATCAGTCTTTCTCGCAGGTAACAGCGATAGGATGAGAAAGAGTGGACTCAATACCAGGGAAGATTCAGGTTGGATATTAGGAAAAAAAAATAAAATTGTTAAAAGAGTGATAATGCCTTGGAGGTATTCAAGAACTATGGAGATGTGGCACTGAGAAACATGATTAGTGAGCATAGGGGGGGGGTGGATCGATGGTTGAACTAGATAATCTTCGAGGGGTTTTTTACAACCTTAATGATTCTATGATAGATCATAATAGCCATTATCTTACACACCCCTTAACCAATACAACCGAAATCATCTCAGGAAAGACAACAGAGAACATCTGTGAAAAAGCAACCTATGCCTTAGTGCTGAGAGCACTTGGCAACCAAATAGATACTGGTTCATGCCAGACTTTTATATTGCATTTTCTAGTTAAATAATTTAATTTTCAGATACTTTAGGACAGTGTTCTTTAAGCTTTGATTTTATAAGTGCTCAATCTGGCAAGTGATTTTGAGAATAACTATTAAATTAAGTCCTATAGTTGAGACAGAAACGGTCCCGTTCTTTGTCAGATCTGGAAAGAATCTCCTACAAAGACTAATGCTCTTACAAAGAGATTGACATTCAGATCTATAGGCACATTTAACTTAGGAAACACAGGTGTCTACTGACTTCCAAGTGTAAGTATCTTCTGCATATTTAAATTTTGGGCCTAGAGATGTAAAATAGCATAAACTGGTGGCATCACAAAGCTATTTTGTGTCCTTAGTGGTTGATAGAGAAATAAAATTTAGGAAATACAGGCTGTTGTAGTTTCTCTTATTTTCCAGCAATTAATAATTTTTTTTTAGGCAGAATTCAGGAGAAAGGAATATGTACACTGAAAACCACTCACAACAAGTATTCTCCTACTCCCTTAAAAAATGACTGCTTCCTTGGAAATGATCTGGTTCAAAAGGCTGATGAGCAACAACTGATTATGTGTTTGTCATTTTTCCATGACATTTTTTCTTTGCAGAAAAGCCATGAATCCCTTTTTGGGTGGCAGAGACTTGGCTATCCCAAGTCCTTGACAATCACATACATTCTAACAATAAAAATATTTTCACCTGATTTTGGAGTCCTCTAAACAAATTATTTAATATTTTCTTGAAGAAAGCCTTCTCTGTTTCTCTGGGAAGTCAGTTCTAGATTTTATGACCTTATTTTTAGCTTGAGAAAAAAAGTTTTTTTCAAGACAAGAGATTTAACTTGTTTCAAACATCACATTGTTTACATAGGGAGTATAAACAGTGCCAGGAAAAAAATAAAGACAACTGTAGTCATATTGTTTATATTACTGCTTAAAAACTATCATTAGAAACATTAAAAAAAAAGAAAAAAGAAAGAACTTGCCCTTTTGAAAATATGCTCCTACAGTTCAGTTTAGATCTGCTGAAATTTTGTGATACAGAAGTATAGACTTCAACATTCATTTGTCATCCTTTTCTCTGTTTTTATGCTCTTGCTCCTTGGGCTGTGAATGAAAAAAACCATAGCAAATTCCTGGTTATGAAAGCCTTCAATTCTATCATTCTGCTCCATATTTCAGCCATTTGATAATCTGCTCTGGTAAGCAAGGATAGGACCCCAGGTGAATCTATGGCAAAAACACAGCTGATAGAGATGTGAAATGAGTTTTACAGCACAAAGGATTATTATTCATTTCTTGTCCATAAAAGATCAGAGGATGATATATGAAACAAATTTGAAAAGATTCAACAGCCATGAGCAGATGTTGACAGAGGATCATATGCGTTTGCCTTTTTGTGGTTCTAAGCATATTTGAGATCCTCTAAAGATGTCCTGCAATCCCTTATGTGCATCCCAGCTGAGATCTGAGGTGGTTCACTAGGCCTTTCCCAAGCATTAAGTCATCCTTTGATTAAAAGAAGAATGATAAATGTCAGTATTAGGTTTGCACTGCTCAGTCAGAGAATTCTGATGCTCTTTATTAAAACAAGACAAAGTAATTCAGAAGGAAGCAATCCTGCAAGCTGTCATACATTTCTGCAAATCCCATAGGTCATTTTAGGTCACTGAACAGGGAATGCATTTATTACAAAAAAAAAAAACAAAAAACTATAAATTTATGTATCTAATAAACTGCTGGGCAAAGTTTAGATGTTTCATTGTTTACCTGACCATTGTAAGCCAGTCAGGACTTTTGTTGTGGTGGAACAGTTGATTCATTGTGGTGAAAAAGACTCTTAGAGCCTTTTGTGGTAGAGTTGAAATCCCCTAAATCAGCAGCACAAATGGTCATATTCTGTCATTCACTGAATATAAATATAATGCAAGGAAGGGAAAGAATTCTGTTATGCAAACCTCCTGATGTGTATGTGAATGAATGAAAGACTTATCCTCCTTTCTGCTTAATGATTTATGAAGATAATTCATTAGGAGTTTTTTGTTGTCTATCACATGACACTTAGAACAAAGTGTTGTTATTCCCAGATCAACACTGCATCTGTTAAAAGACTGAAAAAGAATATGTTTTCCAAAATAATACAGGACAGCAATACTTGACTTAAAACATTGGAAAATTATTTTAATTAAATTCTCCCATACTGCTCACCCTTTAAGTCCAATCTGGGCAAGTTGTATGTCTTGACACACCTGAACTTATCGTTCTGTTTGGTGTATTGCAGAGCATGCTCTCTCTGCTGCACATGGGACTAAGGAAAGATCTGTGTTGTTTCCCTTTCTGCACTTTCACCCAGCAGTTCCAAGAGAAATAAAGGAACTGTAATAAAGACATTCCCAGAATTCTGTAGGCTATCACTCTATCTTGTTGAATTATCTGGGATCATTTCCCTTCTCTTTCTTATGTCTAATGACCTGCAAAATAAGGGCCATGCTGTAATGTTTCATAAGCTTCTTGTAAACAGTGTTTGGGTATCATTGTGTTTACTGCACTTACAGCACAACAGGCTTTTGTGATCATGGCATTATCTTATTCCTTGAAAAATTGATTGAATTTTTCTGTGCTTATGAAATAACACTGTAATGAACCAGTTAGCATATTAAAAGGCAGAGAACATTGTTAAGTTGGGTACCAAAAGGAGGCATTCACTTTACTTGCAATAATTACTAAAAAGCACAAAACAATCAACATATAAACAAAGAAACCCACAGATTTAGTAGACTCAATTGGTTTAAGCTATGCAAGATCAAAATCATTATGTATGATGGCAATATCCATTATTACCGCATCCATAATTTATCCCTTCAACCAACAATAAAAACACAACAGAGCTTTTTTTGCCACCATCCCCACATACCACAAGAGTGGGTTTATTAATTAAAACCACAAAAGTGATTTTTGTAACTTTCATTCTTTAAAACAACAACAACAAAACCACCTTTCTCAGAGAGGCTGCAACTGTGACCCTGTTACAAAATGCTTTGTATTGTGTAGCAGTAGAAGGCTCAACATGCTATTTACTTTCTTCAGAGAGAATTTATTAAGATGTGATGTATTTTTGTTTGCTGGACGTTGATTCACAGGAATGCAGTGAGAAGCAATAAACCACATAACGTAAAACTCTGAGCAGATTACAATGCAGCAAACTAAGGCCATTCCATCAACTTTGTAACAAGATTTGTATGCTCCTTAAGAGACTTACAAAAAGAGCAATTCCAATAGAGAAAGACTTGGGTTTGTTTGTTTCTCTAATTTGAAAAATAAATTGTGAAAGTCTCAGATGGACTGCAGTGATAAAAATATCAGCATTGTTTTGGGTGCTTTCTGATATTGCCTCTATTTTCCCATTTTACACCTAGAATTTTTTTTTTTTTTTTTTTATTTTTTTTACAATTGAATCTTGGTTCAAGAATTTTGCTCTGCTCCAAGGAAGACAACAGAAGCTCCATACACCATTAATACAGAAGATAAACTGGCTGGCCTTACACTTCATTATACATGAAATTTTTAGTTCCTTTCATCCAGCTGCAAAGAATTATCCACTAAGAAGCATGAAATTAAATGAAAATGCACTTGTTAAAAAATATCGATGGAGTGAAAGTATAAAAACATTGACTTGGGGAATTACTTCTAGAACTGTTCTAAAGTGTGTCTAATTTAGAACTAGATGTTAATCTATCTGTCAAGGTGGGACAGTGCCGTCTCTGTTTTTTTTTTTCCACACTTACCAGCCACTACAATGATAATTGCTACAGATTGAAAATCTAACCTTTATAAATAAAAGGAAAACAGCACCTAAGCTGATTATATTTCCTCATTTTACTGAGATTTTTACACAAATGAAGTCAAGATATACTTTATTCACTTTGTGTTTTCTGCTTATATTTTGCTTTATGGTCCTTAGGGATATAGGGTAATGGGTGTAAAGAAATTTATAAAGTAAAAAAAAAACAAACAAACATGTTTCATGTTAAGTAAAGCTATGTCTTTATAATGCTTTCACTTAATGTGAGCAAACCACAGTTTTCATAGTAGATTATTTGCATTTACTAAACATCCTAGGTGTTTTGTTGTATCAATAGCTAGGTCATGGAAAGTATTTCCTTTCCTCTTACACCATTCAGATACAGGTGGAGGTGGGGTCTCTATTTAAAACATGCCGACATAGACCACTGGAGAAACTCAGTAACCCATTATGACCAACAACACAATGTGCAGATATACTTCACGTAAGTGCACATGTTCTTGTAACTCTATCAGCCATATAAAAAAAATGTTAGCTTCAAAACATAAGTGAAGTCACTTTTGCCCAGGGTACCCATAGACTAGGACTAGCACTTCACAGTCTATTAAATCTAGGTCTTTATTCTGCATCTCCTTTTGCTCTCCTTAGAGTCTGAGCACTTTCTTGCTAAAATAGATACCTGCAGATGACCAAGACTTTGTACACTCACAGATGCCAAAGATATTCCTGCATCCTTAAAACTGTGTGAGGACATCCAACTGTCTATGAGTAGTGCTGTAAGCTAAGTTGTTTGTTTAAGCTATCACTGGCTTCAAAGACAGAAGGATATAATCCTCTACTTTCTGTTGCTAAAACTTTTGTTCAGCTATCTAATAGAATATCTAAAAAGGTAATGCATGTGGTTACAAAGAGCTTCTGCTCTACAGGCAGATCTGTGCTTGGTAAGGCATATTTCATTCTACCTAAGAACATGCATATTATAGATGGTCTTCATAGCACAAGATTATTTAATCCATACATCATCGTATAATTTCTGTAACATTCAGTAACATTCAAACAGCAATTGTAGTCTTATTTTTATTGTTGTGCAAACGTCCAGAATACATCATGATACTGTCTGTTATAGAAGTCTGCCATTATTCTTTCTCGTGTGCTTTTCTTCTCCTTTTCATAAAAGAAGTATAAGTGTGTCTGTCTGCACAAACATTTAAATTATAGGATCATTAAGGTTGGAAAAGACCATTACGACCACCTATCAAGGGACCACAAGTCCAACTATCAGCTCATTACCATAATGCCCACTGTGTTCTTCACTGCCACATACGTATACATGTTTACAGAAAGAGATATATATATATATATACATATAGTATATCTGGCACAAGGAAAACTGGAAAGAAAACTTTAAAGAATGACTAAAACTTTCCCATATCTTTCCGACATGCATTTTCTTCCCTGAAATAGTCTCAAATACATACATACATTTTTGTGCCAAAAAATGTTATCAAGCTTCATTCCTGCTACTGAGATGATGGGAAGAAAAGCAAATGCTTCATCATATTATGCAGAAGTTAATTGAGTGGAAGAAAGTTCTATTGATTCTAGCTAAAAATACTCTGTTTTCAGTTGTCATTCTTAAGTCGTATGCTTTTTAGGTTCTCATGCAAGTGCATGAGATTAGTATACACACCATTGAATCTGATCATGAGTACCTGCTATTTTAATTGAACTTTATTGGCATACCTATATTGCCAGATAAATATACTTTGAGAAGCCCCATTAATAACATTATTTTGTTAGTTTTTTCTTTAGTTTCATCTGTCAAGTTTTTTAGACATAATAAATCTGTGCAGCTTTAGCTTACTGGTAGGCTATTTGTTATTTTTTTAATAACACATTTAAAGATTAATTTTCTGGCAAAAGGATGCTTAATAATTTCATCCCTACCTTACTGAAAGAAAATCTGAGGCAGAGACTGCATGGTTTGTCCCTCCCTGTACAGCTGGCATAGGTGTCACTGGAGCCCAGGCTCTATTTTGTGTGAGTGGAAGGGCACAATGCCAATGTTTATTACCAATATTTGATGATAATACAATTTCTCCTTATCATGTGCTGCTCTTTCCTTGCCTCCTTGTAATGTATCTCCATGTGATCACAGGTGCACCAGCCTCAGGGCAGGAAGATGATCCACATTATTGTTTCAGTTTAAACTCAGTCCAATACCCTGGCAATGAAGCCTGCATCCCAATACCAATAAGCCTTTTTAAAAAATCTCTGGAACTCTCCTCTAAAGCTGGAGGCCGCCTGCCCAGGAAAACACCTTTTAAAGCTTCTGAGTCACTGCCTCCTCACTGTAATGGAGTAAAACAAGGCACGTTATTTCTGGGTTTCACCCAGAAGCATGATAAAACTTGACAAAGCCACCCAAATACTGTAGAGGCAATGGAGCATTTATTTCCTTGAACAACATCTCTACAGCTAATCACCAATGACTTGAAGTCTTGTCACCAGGAAAAAAAATAAGGCTGGACTGAACTTCAGGTGATCAGTTAATCTTACCCATCCCCAGGCAAAATTCTGTGGTGGCTTGTGTTATTTAACCCATAAAATGAGTTCCTGAAGTTTATATTTCAGTAGATTTTCTAAGATCTTGAAGACATTAGAATTTTTCTTCTTTGGCAGTGTACTCCAACTCCATATGTTGCTTCCTTCTACTATAAAGTTATTAAAGAAAACTCAGCACAGCCTCCACCACTCTTAATTGGATCTCTTCCATTTTCACTGAGAAAATGGAGTATTTTAGACAACACGCAGATTACTAGTTCCTCTCAGTGGAGTTTGAATGAACCATCTTTACTACTATGTCACTCTGTGTAAGCAGAGTCTCACCAAGAGTGACTTCCACTGCTCTGCATCCATGTAAGATTGTACACTTTAAGGAGTCAGAGCAGGCTCTCTCTCTTTTTTTTTTTTCTTTTTTTTTATACACACAGTGAAACACACTTAGCAAAGTTGGATTTTCTACTTGCTGCCATTTGAATTGCAAACACAACCCTGTGTGTGAGTACAAATCACAGCTCCAGCCTTACAATCTACTCCTGGAAAAGACTCTTGAATGACAAACCACAGTGCATCATATATTCCACTAAATACATGCTGAGATAACAAGGAAAGAATGGGCTCTTTTTGTTCTCAGGTATGCCATTTTGAACATGATCCAAAGGTAGAATAAAAAAAGGAAAATGAGAGAGAAAAAAAATCACCACTACCTACTTAGATTTCCATTAGGGTTGTTTGTTTTTTTTTTTTTTTTTAAGTAATGTTACTTATCATTTGTATGGCTGTTTACCATTACATAAGACATGAGACTTGGTAGCAAAAAAAAAAAAAAAAAAATCAAATGAGAAAAAGAACAATTTTTCTTCTGACTGCAAATGTGGAGATAAATGCAAGTGACAGAGTAGGAACTGAAGAAAAAAAAAAACAACCATGCAGTAAGAGTTAACTTTGGTATTCTAAATTTACTCTGCTGAAGTTATTTCTCAGCTTCTTTGTTGGTGCTTTAAGAGAAATCCCTTAAATACTAATGGAAAAGTATCACTTGGTTCAAAAGAAATTTGAATACCAAATCAGCATAAGTCCACTGACAATGCACTGAATAACCTGTCATGTTTTTCCCATGTGAATCAGGTGCCATGTGTCATATGATAAGAGGGAAAGCAACTTTCTCCTAATGTTACACAGTAAGTTTATGAGAATAAACCAAGAAATACCACTTACACAAAGTAGATTTTGTTTCTTCTGTTCACCATAATGCTTTACAATAGATTCATTTTCTTCTGTCTGGAAAACAGGTACGGCTTTAAGGAAGCTGTGTGTGTTTTATTTCATGTACTTACCTTTGCTACAAGTAGATCTATAAGAAAGAAGACCATTCATTTTAAAACATTATATTTCAAAGAGAATCTCACTGTATGTTTTGCCCTTTAATTCTATGGTTGTTTTTGTTTGTTCTTGTTTTTTTTTTCCCCTGAGTATTGTCTGCCCCCAGTAAGGAGGAATGTAGGAAAATGTGATGGAAACTATGTGGTACACTCAATAACCTGGTAGCAAAGACCCCTTCTTTTTTCTAACCCAGACAAAGAACTCTGTTGTTCACGATCATAAATTATTACAAGATTCCACCTGATGGCTCAAACATATGTAGGTATTTCACCAAATGAAAGTAACTGTGTGCTTTAAGCATTTTTTGTGGAGTTTGTTGCATCATATTTCTCATTCTACGGACAGAAAATGAGATGCAGACTTGCATTTGGTGTTTCTACAAGGGATGCTCTGAAAATAATGCTTTTTATTTTATTCTATTGACCCATGACAACAGAGGTAGATGTTGGTCTTATGGCAGTAGAGGTTGAAAGCCTTCAGTGCATTTTGCTGCCATGTAACAGGTGGCAGTAGAGAGGCAGACTGACAAAATGGCATCTTATATGTAAGAGCATCTGAAGCAAAGGTGTGCCATGGAAATCCGCCAAGCAGAAATGAAATAAAATAAAATCACACCTAACATTCATCAGCACTTGTTGAACATTTCTGGAGACCAAACACTGGATGCTAGTACAGTGAGTTTCAGCATTAGCAACAATTATGTGAAAGAAAAGCCACATTCTGAACAGCCATGCACAGCTCTCGAACCACAAAACGAAGAGCATCACGATCAGCTCATCTGTGCAAAGGTGGTGACTATATTGAAAAATAATGTTCTGTAGCTGAGAATTTGCTTTTTGTATTTTGTACTTTCCATGGAAATAAATAGAAGGCATTACTTTCAGAGTAACCCACACAAGTTTAGTGGGAAAGTTATAAAAGAACTCAAAATCTTTCACATTTTTTCAGTTATCCAATTCTCCATTTTTTTTTTTATTCTTTTCTTTTAAAATGCACCTCTGCAGGCTTCCAGAGGTAGAAGACTACCACTATGTGTAGCACACCAGATCCAAACATCTTTGGGAAGGCACTTTCTGCAATGATGTTAATTAACCGTACCAAAGTGCCAAGAAAATAGCTTGTTATTGAACTTCTTCCTAGATGCTTACTTCCAGCAGATAAAATGTTTTTCATTGGACAAGGCCAGCAGGACCATTTCTTAATAACAAGTCCTGTTAAAGAGGTTCCTGGATAGACAATTACTCAATTAAAGTGTCATCATTCACTTATTCAATTCTCTTTCCTTTCTACTTCCATTACTTTTTTAATATGTGCCAAATACAGATTGTCATTTATGTGACTCCTCCATGATAGGACTGTAAGTTTCAGAGAAAAACAGCTGCTGAAAACTTGCATAAAATGCAGTGTGCTCTACCTCATGCATAATTATTGATCCCATACTCATAAGCTCACACACAGAAGCTTCTAGAATTCATTTTTAGTCCAGGTTAGCAATAGTTATAATAAACATTTACTGAAGTAATGTTTTATTTCTGTGGATGCATGTCTCTAGTTTATTAATTATGCATATAAAAAGAGAAAAGTTCTGAACAAACCTCTGCTTAGATAATTTTGAATGGAAGAAAAAGGTATTTATGGTCTATAGGGAATTATTTCCTTCATACAAAACAAAACAAAACAAAACAACAAACAAACCACAAAAACAACAAACTCAAACCAAAAACAAACCAACAAATACCAAGTGCACAAAAATCCCTCACTTCATCAACATTCATTGCCATATTTTCAATACTAGGAATAAGAGTAATCAGAAATTCAATTTCTTTTTCTGCTTGTTCCTCATACCTTATGTTTTGGACCCGTTATACAGCTACCCATAAAATTAAAAGGAAGATAACTTCTTCACAAAACATTTTTAAAAGCAGTTAAATCCAGAAGTTTTGTACACAATGAAATAGTTACTTAAGGGAAGAACAAATTGGAAAATGTGCAGTGAAATTCTGATCCAAGGTCTTTTCTCAGAAATAAATCCAAACAAAAAAGTAATTAAAAAAAAATGCAACAACAACAGCAAAACAAAATGAAACAAAAAATTAATGAGTCAAGTAGAGATGAGATGAGATCTCAAAAGCTAAGCAAGGCTAGCTCACACAAATAGGTGGAGTACAAAACTAAAGTTGAATAACCTTGGCAGTGCAAGAATGCAGCTTTCATTGAATTGACCTCTGGAAGCACATAGTCGTGTTGATATTCACAGCAGAAACTGGAAGAAACATGAAGATGAGAAAAAAAATATTCTATAGCTCTCTATTTATGTATTTTTTGTAAGAAGATATCATCATATTGAATCCAGAATTTTGTTCCCGTCTGGGCAGTGAAATCTTCCATGTTAATATAGACTCTTAAGTAAATCTGGGTAAAATTCCTGACACAAGCATTGTGTTTTAACACTTCTAATTTCAGAAATGGTAGCATAAAACATTTTGATTTCTTCATCTCCACCCCCCTCCCCTGCTCCCAAGATGGAAATATTAGATTAATTCACTAGCAATTTGTGATAAGCTTCACTTACTCTGAAATTGAATTTCTTTTTTGACAAATATTCTTTTCTGCGATTCGCTACATTCTAATGCAGAGATGTGGAATAGTAAATTTGACCACATAGGTGCACATCTAAAATACTGGATTAGAGAGATAAGAAATTATCATAATTGACCAACATATTGGGTTGGATATACAGGATTCTTAAAGATGTAAATAAGTCATTGGTGTACTGCAAATATCTAAATACTTTTCTGAAGTCACAATCAACTTCTAATTTGTCTTCCCTTGCATATTTAGAGCATCAAGTTAAATTTGTTAAATGTTGCTACAAAATGCTGATTTCCCCATAGATTTGTGTTGTCTTCGTATCGAAGCAATAGGGCATCTTTCTTTGTGAGCAACATAGCAATAATTTTGACATGCCATAGAGGTCTATAGCTCTTTGGTCTCAAGTTCATGTCCATTTCTAAAAAAAACCTTCAGTTATACCAAAAATACCTTGGTTACCAAAGATATCAGGGTAGTCTTCAACTTCTATGAAATTCATGAAAAAATTTCCTTTCATAGGTCCACTATTATTCTGTATACAGAATACTTAAGCCTCTTCTTTATTCTTTAGTGCCTGTGTAGCTGCTCTGGACAAGAGCAATGGGAAGCCACCTTTGTACTTTGGAGGATCCGAGCAACCCAACCAAGTGTTATCAGTGGGATAACAAAATTTACAATGACAGAGAAATTAAAGAAACTGATAGAATCACACCCCAGTACCAGATGATGCAGAATTTTTTTACTTTTAGAGCTATCCCAATCTGTAGCAGAGCACTCCTAAAAAGATGTAGGAGATATGGAGATTGATCTCCATATGATCAATATGATCAATATAAGATCATGGAGATAAAGTAAATTGGTAAGGAGTAAGATCTCTTCATCTGCTATGGATTCTTCCAATCCCCAGATAGTGTGAAAGTTCAGGAGAGACTGTGGGAAAGCGATAATTTACAATGATTTTTTTGGGATCATTGAATCCAAGAGGATTCAGTCTAAGGCCATAGAGAATTGCCTGAAAGCAGCCCTCCAGCCTGTCAGTGCAGACCCTTCAATGTGCTTGAAGCTGAAGTTTGGCTGCATTTCACCTGGCTGTGAGTCAATTCAGCACTTAATTCTAGTTGCTTTCTAGTAGCACTGATTCTTAATGTGGCTGAGTGCCAAGGTGTAAGGACAGAATAAAGAAACAAATGATAACGCGAAAGGACTCTGGACATAAAAACCTGTGTTCTGCATAATATGCCATTGTTATCACTGTTAATATTTGGGGCTATCACAAGTGCCTGGAAATCCTAGTTGAAGACTCTGAACGCGTTGCTAAATATCACGCTTTCTACAATAAAAAAAAAAACCCGATGCCCATAAAAAACAGCTACCTCTTCAGGAAGAATATATGCTACTTCATTTCTTAGGGAATGTGTTATATCTTTTAAGACAGTCTACTAATAAGGATGGAGAAATAACCCCCGAATTTGGAATGGATGGGCTGCTGAGCCTTGTTTTCATTGACAGGAACCCTGGAGAAACCAATTTCAAGTCAATGCAGTGACACCTTAACTCCTAGTAGATTTCTTTGAGTTCCTGCTACGTGGCAGATTTCAGCTCATAAAGCTGATCAGGAAACTGAAATATAGAAAGGAATAAGTTGTCCAAGGTCACAGGACAGGTTCTAACAGAAACATGAACACAAACTGTGATTGCCAGTTCACACCAACTTTAAGTTACAGACCAGTCTTCATCCTCCAGTTTTCTCTAATATGCCTAGGCATTTACTGAAGATTTCTGAACTGAAGATGCATTTTAAGTTCTTTTTTTTTTCTCCTAGTTCTGAATTTTAAAAAGATGACTTTGTTTATACATTCTTATTAGTAAGAGAAAATACTTTAGATTGCTTTTGTGGGTGGGGATGAATCAAAACAATTCTATTTAATTAGTGCTGTAATTTTGCTGGGTCAGTGCAGAAAAGCTGTTTATCAACTTAACAGGAAAAAAAAAAGGGTATAAACCTAATAGCTCTACTTGGAATAAAAAAAAAAAAAGTCACTTAATAATTAAAGAGAAAGAAAGAACTGATTTCTTAAAATTCTGCAAATACTTGAACACAGGAAGCAATATAATATAAAATAATTAATTGTTCCTGGATTCCAATAGTGCTGTTCCTGCTTTTCCATGCTAATGATTACACTGAAAGAAATGTGTTTTGTCAAAGTGTAATCAATCCAGCTTGTTTTATAAATTGTTGAGTGGGACAGAAGCATGACTTGGATTTTTTTCAATATCATGTTAATATTTGAAGACTGCAATGCACTGCATTAACAAAGCTAATATTACCACAGAAGTTTTACAAGTACAGAGATTTAAACTCCCATTTCATTAAGTTAAATAAGCTCAGCAGCACCACAATATGAGAGTTTGTAAACTAAAATAGACTATCTCAAATTAACACCATAGGGTTCAAAATACTAGTTGTATAATGTATTTATGCCACTTCATTGGGAGAAGATGATCAACTGAACAGGGATGTAAGAAATAAACCAACTAAGCAGAGCTCTTATTAGTTGCAAACAGAAGTAGATTTGTGAAGGAAATCAATATCACCTCAGCATCAGTTTAACAACAGTAAACCTGAAACTACACATCTTTGTTCAAGGCAACTGAGATTTCTCATGGACCTATTCCTTAGTCAAGCAAATGAGAGTAATGACAGTGAGGATTATCACTGAGATTTACAATGAAATTTTAATTGTGGTTTTGATTAGAATGCAGACTATTGATAGTCTCAACTAATCATTAAAGCAAACTGGACAGGTTTTTACATCAGGAGAAATCATTTTCCATTGTTAATTGGAAAGAATGAAAAAAAAACCAACCAAACAAAAAAACAAACCTTCACAGTGATGTTAGAAGAATCTCATGTACAATTGATCTCTATATGCTAGAACTATTAGAAGTAAATTCTATCTGTAATGAATTATTATTTCGGTCAGATCCGTGATAGGCAGGATCTGGCATTAGGATTCAACTTGAGGTGAATATTAGATTGGGATTTAGCAATATCTCTTTTTTTTTTTTCTTTTTAATGTAATATCTCTGAAACAGAAGCAGGACCTTTTTGAGAATTAGAAAGAAATTCACTTTTATTGGTCAATATCTAACAAAAAAATCTTAAGTATTTTCCCTCCCTACTTCCCAAACATTACATTCAATACATATCCCTGCCTCTTTTCTTATGAACACAGAAACGAAAACATTTTTTACTACCATTCACACTTGAAAAATGACCCATTAGTAATGACCTACCTTTTATTTGAAGTAAATTTTTTTATTAACTACCTTTGATTTTAAAGGTACATTGAATTATAATCATTACAATGGCTTGATTTTAATGAAGTGATTACTCTTAGTTCACTTTATTTCTCATAGGGCACTTCTGAAGGTAAACATAGATGTGTCATTAGAAGCTTTATTGTATCTGACATCAATTCAAAATTAATCAATTTTTACTCCTATCATTTTTTCATGTAACTTAGAAGATTCACAAGATAACTCACATTTTCAAATAGTTAGGGCAATTACCTGTCCTACCCCACACTAGGAAGTAGTCATTTCAGGAGAATCCTAAACTCAAATGTATAGAAAGACATAACATTGCAAGTAGTGAGAAAACAAGAGAGTTTATGACTTGTCATTATAATATGGATTGGAATGCATCTTTGTGACTTATTCTTCCACAGATGAAAAAATCTTAGGAACAAATATCAGTCTACAATATCTGTAGCAATTTATTTCACCACCAGGTTATTTACATGAGCACAGACAACATATTTTCAGGTTGAGTACATGCTACAGAATAATAGTTTGGATTTTGGGTAGTTTAAAAGTTTGGATTCTGGTGCTTTCTTTATAACAAAATCTGTTTTACATTGGATGTCTAATCTGCTCTTTAGACTAATCAAAGGATGAGATTAAAAATTGAGAGCAATATCTGATAAAGTTAGATATAACTTTCTGTACATATTTTCCCTGAGAAAATACAAGTTTGAACTAGCTGAAATCAGTTACTGATGAGGTGTTTTAGTAAATCAACTTCTGTCAACTCTCAAAAGTTCAATTCTGAATACTAAACAAACATTCCTCTCTTTGCATGTTTGTCTCATATTTTGCCTAATTACAAAATACTATTTTTTTGGTTAAAATAATAATAATAAAAAAATAGTTTTTAAAACGATATATAAAAATTTGTTTTAAATTAAATATATTAATATTTATTTAATATTGGTTTACCAACTAAATAAACTTAAAATCTCTTCACAGCACAGTTCCTGTTGGTAGCCAGTAATATTTTAAATCATGTTGGTTATGAACAAAACTGTTTCCAAATATTTGTGGGGCTTTTTTTTTTTTTTCAGAAAAAAATGCCTAAAAGATCAAAATACTGCTTTCTCAGTTTAGACACATTAAAATAGGTAAAGATTAAATGATTTTACAGAAACCTTGCAAGGAAAGTGGTTTTTAATCCAAGTACAAAAATTACAGTCTTTGATCTTCATTTTAATAAACTCCATTTAAAACATCAAATTCAAGGAAGTATGAATGCATGATCCCAATTCATTAGAACATGTATAAGTTCAGTTCAACTGCTGGTAAAATGCATTCCAAAATTTTAAATTACACAGTATTTATTTGAGGATTTTGGTCAGTCCAATCCATGGAACAGCAGGGAGATCTCAGTATTCACAATTTAGAGTGTAGGCAGCAAAACACATGAAGGGTTTGCTCTAGTGACTTCTTTCTCCCTGCTGGGTTTACATTCACCTCAGCAATATCCCTACTCACGAGGAAGGTGAAAAAAGCGCCTTTCATTTCAAGGCCTTTCATTTCATTCTGTAGAAAGGTGGGAGCATATACATACATACATACACACCTTCTCAGTTTTTCCATGTAATGTTACAAACTACAATCTCTATTGCATTGCCAAAGCAAGAAAGAATGTTGTGGGTTTTTTTAATAACTATGTTCACAGGAAGACATGGACACCTCCAACTCCGACACTAATGGTCTCTTTGTAGCTGGCATGCGTTAGGTTTTTGAACACCTAACAGGTAACAGGTACCAGGTAACAGAGAAGGGCCAGTGTCCTTTTGTGAGAGAGCAGCTTCTTTCCTTTTCTGATCATGAACATCTCCTTTTAAACAATACATCTGAAGCCATTTTTGGTGAAGGCAATTAACATTTACTTCCAGGATCAAATCAATAACACAGAAACAAAGGGTTATGAAGTAGATATGGTATGGAAGGGGCAGGAGGAGACCAGGACAACCAAGAAAACTTCATCTAAATACAAGGGTCAAATTCTGAGTCTCTCTCTTTACTTCCTTGTGGTGACCTGACATACTCTTGATGTTTGCCTTCCTCTCACAGGCACTGAATTGTTGTCTTGCTCATTCTGTGCTCAGGTTGCTGTATCAGGAAGGAGGCTTCTTCAGGTAAAATGCGTCAGTTCTTCTTTTCAATCCTTTTCCTAAATCTTCCTGGAACTCCATTTAGATTAAAGCCCTCCTTCCTCCCACCAAACATTATTGATACTTAATTTATTTAGGAGGCAGCTTCAGTACTCCATCTTCAAGGTATTGACTGCACTTACTGCCTTGGAAATGATAACAGCCCTTCAGAAATATAGGTGCTAGCTATTGCACTCAAGTACATCATTGAGAAATATTAACAGCTCTCCTCCACTTGGACAATAAGCAAATCTCTTTTTCTACACTCAAACCGTATATTTCATATTAACTCCTAATCACACATCAATGAAATTGATGCTTGCAGCTCATTAGTGAGTTCTGGTTGAGAAAGAAGTGAAGATAAAATAGGTTTTTTAAAGATTACTAAACAATCTGCTCAAACAAAAAAACAAACAAACAAACAAACAAGGTCTCTTAGTTCTTTACATGAGGACCAATACCTATGTACAACTACAACATTCACTTAGCAATCTGATGTGTCTTTTTATGAAATTATACCTCCTGAATATATAAGGCATATCATACCATTATCCTAAAGGAGTTTATGAGCCATTTGCAATTCTTGCAGACTTTACTTGGCCCATAAGACATCATAATCCCACAGTTATGAAAACCTGTCTCTTGACTATCACTTGGTAGAAGTCTAGACACCTGTTTAATAGCACTTTTGAAAGTGGAAATACTCCTTATATAAAAATAAAGAATACTCAGAAAACTTGCATCACAAGTTGCATCAACCACTATTGACTTCCTAGCATTATTGTTCTGAAAACATTTAAGTGGAATGGAAATGTGCACCAACAGAGGAAAACTTACACTCAAAATATAACAACTCTGCAGAACAATCCAATTAGGTGCCCCTTTTTTCATACCAGTATCTGAAATCTCAGAACAGGTCTCAAAGAATTACAAACCTCACATGCCAGTGATACAACAGTATCCTTACTTCCCAGCTTTACAGACAAACAACTCAATGAGCCAAAGGGAAAGCAGGAGCACCCCTAGCCCAAAGCATAGAGGAAGGATTTGGGTGCCCTTGAGCCCTAACATAACACCTTGGCCATCTCTCCTCTTCCTGTTTCTCTATATTTACATACAGATACCTTGACCTTTAAGCAAATCCATCATGAAAGTTCTCTTGTTTTCACTTGGCCATAAATAAAGGCAACTACTCTCTGTGACAAGCTTTGTTGTGTAACTATATCTGCTACAAAAAAAAAAAAAAAAAAATTAAGAAAGTTTGTTCTCAGCTCTCTTGTTCCCTGTGTTCATTCAAATAAATCAAGGCTAATGCAGGTCCCTCTCAGAGAAAATACATATGCATCACCTGGCAGAGGATTTCACTTCCAGTCTATACTTGCTGAGTGAGGATGTGGAGTTCAACACGCAAAAGCAATAAGAATGGACTCTCTGATACTAACATTCATTATTTAGGTAATAAGTATTATGCCCCATTACTTTTAATGGATTGATTTATAACAATTATTGCAGCCTTTTCATAACAATTTTGGAAAGTAATAAATGTAAAAGTAAAGCATTCGTTTCTAATTGTTACTGTTTCCTGACCAAATACTTGGCAGAAACAACTGTTCTTCTTTAGCCCACACATCCTTTGACAATCTTGTTTCTAAATCAGCCATTTTGTGACCCTCCCTCAATGACTGAGCAACGCAAAACTGGAAGGTTAAAGTCTCCAAACTTGAGTTATCAGCTTCCACCTTTCTTCCCCCTACAAGGTGCCCCAAAATGCTCATTAGAGGGAAAAGGTGATTCATTTGTCAATATGTATTGGGCCACCTACGTTAATATGTATTGGACCACCTAGTTAATATCCTCCAGCAGGAAGAAAATTAAACATAGACAAGAAAACTCGATTCCTTTTCCTTTGTTTCTGCCTTTGCATGTATTTATTGTAGATATAGGCCAGTACCCAAATCTTCTTGCTACCAATTTCAGATCATCCATGCTTGATTCAAATACCTCATTAAAAGCTGTTATGAATGCAGACCCACCCATCTCAATAACAGAGAAAGTTCGGGATTGTGGCTATATATTTACGAAGCCAAAATTGAAAGCAGCAACAGAAATTACACACATGGATAAGAAGAAAAAGCCTCTCAGTCCTGTAGCATCTGATCAATCTAGTTCATCTGCCAACTAACAACCAGGGTTACATCTGCAGAAAATAAAACAAATAAAGCAAGTTGGATATTTTGTCAGCATGTAAGGAGAAGCACCTGATACAAGCAGCTTCAGCCTATTTTGAGGTAGAGCAGGAAAAGGAATCAAAACCGCGCAAAACAGACAAGGAAGGGTATTGACAAAACTTTTCAGCCCTGACATTTGAACAATACTGAGGTTTTCACTGTTGATTTATAAAAGATGTGGGTTGTACTTTTTCTAAGAGAACAGAGGTACTCGGCTCATGCTCATTCTGGAGAAGAACTGCTTTGCTCCCTACACCAACCCCAGCCATCAAGCTGTCTAGGCTGGGAGACGTGGTGCCAGCAAAGCTATGACTAGCATAACTTCCAGGATGATAAAATATACTCACACATCCACTAAATGAAAGCCAGTCTGGAAGCCAGCATAATAAAGGAATAATGCTGAACAGAACCAAAATGCTCCGTATATATATAATATATATATATATTTTATATATATATATATATATATATATATTATAAGTCTATATAATTTATATAGACTTTAATATATATTAAATTAATTTAATTAATTTTATTTTTAATTAAATTAATTAATTTATATTTTTATTTATTTTACTTATATTATATTTTATTTATATAATTATTTATATAAATATTTATATTTATATATATTTATTTTATTTATTATATTTAATTAAATTAATTAAATTAATATAAGAACAAGAATATATATATATATAATATATAGAGAACAGAATAATGGAGAAGAAAAAAAAAAATCACAGCCTTCAAACAGAGGACTGAGCTCAAGTGGAAGGGGACACCTGTAGCAATGCTCAAATGTTGGAATGCTCAAAGAAGGGCTGCATAGCAGCCTGTGAATCTCAGCCATGGCACTGCACGTCTGAAGGTATGATAGACTAGCACCCAGGGCCTGCAGAACAATACAGAATTCTCACTATGGAATTAGTCACAGTTAGAACCACAGGATAAATAAATATAAGATAAAATGAGCAACAAGAAGAGGAAATGCCAAGCTGTGTGTACTCCAGAAGCAATTACACATAGAAGAAAAATGAGAGGCAGCCACTACAGGGATGTAGGCAAAAATGATAGTACTGCAAATGAACAAAGCACTCTTCCCATAGTGTTGATTCCCATGATCCCTTACTTCCAACATTAAAAGCATTTCAACAGTAGTTTCACTGATGTTTGTGGAGACCCAACATCAGTGAGAAATTTAGCATTGTAATGCTATAAATAGTTTTAATGTATAACTTTTCAGAAATTATCAGTTCTATAGAAATGCAGCCTTAAAACACTAACAAGACAACATTCAGAATGGGACTCGTTAGCTATAGTTTATAGCTGAAGGCTACAATTTTGACCTTGAACATATTGTTTAATCCCGTACCTTAAAGCCCATTTAGTCCTGTGTCGCCTTTGTTTCGGCGACCCTGATTGAAGTCTCCTTGTGAAAGTGTTCCGACAGCCCCGGTCAGTTTCGCACGCTTCTCATGACACCAATATGGTGAGCGGCAAAATGGCCTTAATTGCAAGGAGCACACCCTTCTTAAAACTTTCCCCATGCCTTAGGGCTACTACCCTTGTCTCTGACCAATGGACATGTGGCATGTCCTGTTTCCTCCTTATTTGGTCTATCCTGTTCTTCTTTCTTATCTTCAGGTCATTTGTTGCCATGGTTTCCCAGGGGCCAAGGGGCCCCTGTCGACCCTGGCGACTGCCCCAGACCATTCAGTTAACTACAGTCCTGTTAATTCTCATGGGAGTTAAAGCACTGTAACTTTGAAGACACGGGCTTTTGTTTTTTAATAATAAACTGGAGAATAGAATGTATGTCACATAAATTCTGAGGTTAGCTACAATAAAGACTATAAATTAAATAATGTAATATAGCAATTCATTCAAAGTAAGAATGCTGAAAAAATACATTTTAACTACCTTTGCATTGTATTTCCAGCAGAAGTAGGCATTATACTTCAGACTCCGGGTAAGATACTGAATTTTAATAATGAAAGCACAGCATACAGCACCATGCTGAGCAAAGAGCATATCTTGGCTACAGCATTCAGAAGTGTCTTAAGAAGAGCACGCAGTACAGTCAATGATAAAATGTTTGTTGCTATTTCCCTAGAAGTTTTAGAAAAATCAATATATCCATCAGTCCTGCACCCACTGGTTCCAACAGGCTCAGCCTTGTTGCTGGTTTTGATTTCTTGTGTACAGGCTGCATCCTGAGTAGGAAGGGAAGTGTTGTGCGTGTGTTGGAGCCTGTATGCGTGCATGGGAGGCAGAGATGTGCAGTGAGCTGGAAACTAATTAAACTGCAGTGTTAGATAGGTGAAGAAAAGGCCTCTATAAATGCAGAATGTTGCCAGAAGCTGGAATTAGTACAGCAGCTTGCATACACTGAATGATAATATTAAAAAATGTTCTGAATTGCTTTATTTGTAGTGAGAAAATGAGTAAAATAAATAAGGTTTAAACCAAAATGTTGAGTTTGGTCAATAAAACCACAAAGTAGGAGGAAAAGATGAAGGAATATTACATCTGACACTTAAATACACATGCAAGAGTATTAAACATGTTAGTAATGAAAGGACTGCAGAATACCAATAATGACTACCAAACCTCTATCAAAGTAATCTTACAAATTAAAGTCCTTACAATAGTCTCTCATCTGGTACGGTACATGACTCACTACTTTGATAACTAGCTACATGACTGCCAACTCTGAGTATCCCCAAAGGATACCAATCCTCAGAAGATATTCTGGCTTTTGGGCATCCATGTAGTTTAGTAGTTGTGGTGGTATAAGGTTAATGTTTGGACCAGATGATCTTAGAAGTCTTTTCCAACCTTCGCTTTTGAAATTTTATTATTCCATGATTCAGTATGGACATGAGGTACAGTCTGGGTTAGCTCACAGCTGACCAGGACTGCTGCACTGGTGCTGAACTACCTTCATTTTCCTGCTTTCATGGAGAGAAGTTTTGCACTCTCTACTGCTTAGCAATGTGGAGTACAGTGGAGAGCTTAGGAGTGAGTTCTGCATCTTGCTTTCAACTAAAAAGACAAGTAAAAAGAGAAGCCGTGGTCAGCTATGTGAACTAACAACTCAGCTGTCTAACCTGGAGCCTTTATCATCAGAGGAAAGAGAAAGTACCTCTAGAAGGAGGCTAAGGTATAGGAAAATATTCTTACTCTTAATGTTCTCTGTTCTATCTTTATGCATCTTCTACACTATTAGTTTGCTTTAATGCATCTTGCTCTTCATAGAATCATAGAATTGTTTGAGTTAGAAGTGACTTTTAAAGATCATCTAGTCCAAGTCCCCTGAACTAAAAAAGAACACCCACGGCTTGAT
Source organism: Tetrao urogallus (assembly GCF_951394365.1). Classification (NCBI taxonomy): domain Eukaryota; kingdom Metazoa; phylum Chordata; class Aves; order Galliformes; family Phasianidae; genus Tetrao; species Tetrao urogallus. Next base: position 67,293,584 of record NC_136817.1, read on the forward strand.
CAGATGCTGAGAGCTCTGACCAGTCTGGCCTTGAATGTCTCCTGGAAGGGGGTCCAACACATCTATGGGCAACCTGTACCAGTGCCTCACCAACTCTATTGAAAAAAAAAACAAAAACTACCCTTCTTGAAGAAAACTTCTTCCTTATACCCAAACTAAATTACCCCTCTTAGTTTGAAACCATTTCCTCTTGCCCTATCACAACAGACCCTGCTAAAGAGTTTGTCCCCTTCTCTCTTATAGCTTCCCTATAAATACTAAAAGGCCACTACCAGGTATCCCTGGAGCCTTCTCTTCTCCAGGCTGAACAGCCCCAGCTCCCTCAGCTGTTCTCCCTGCTCTTGTAGGGGAGTGTTTAATCCCTCATATCATTTTTGTGGCCTTTCTCTGGATGCTCTCCAACAGGTCCATGCCTCCCCTATACTGAGGAGTCCATATCTGGATTCATCTCCTGTTCCCAAGCTGCATCCGAGGCTAACTTCAGGGCTCAAAGATCATCTCTGCATCTCAGCCTACCACACCCATCAGCTCTGTAGCTGGCTCAGACACATACAACACCTTATTTTCTGAAGAATAAATGAAACCAGGCTCTCTTTACTAAATGAAGAGTGGGGAGGAAGACACATTTCTTCAGCATGTTCAGTTTTCACAGTTACCCATGGCTATTGAAAATAGGGTTCTCAGGGCAAGCATTCAGAAATGCTTTCCAACCCTAAGCTGCCTCTGGCAAGAAGCTAAATAAAAAACTGAACCAACAGGATCTCCCTAAATAGAAAAACGTTGAGTCCTAAAAAGAAAAAAAAGCACTAAACAATCCTTTGGACATATACACAGGCATTCACCCACACTGCCATGCTTGGGCAGTCCAAACAGAGCTACTTACACTAGGGAGTAGAAAAACTGTGGTAATTATCAAACTAACACTTCTACCACTAGAACAATTATCTGGAAGAAAAACTGCATGCAGATGCACATGCATTCACTACAAAGAAGAGAAGGAGGAGACCTTTGTATAGGGAATAAATTGAGCTATAACTGTACACCACTTGGAAACTGTTGCCTTTATATAGCCAGGCTAATTAGGGCTACTCTGAGTGCTTGAAAAAGGAGATAGCTGGGAACAGATATGTCAGTACCCTTGTTTAGCATTTGGGCATTGAGTAGACAAGACATTTGCCACAAGTCGACACTCATTTTGAAAGACAGGAAGAAGATAGAAGCAATTGCTCTGTACCTCCAGCTCTTCTTGCAATCCCATTGTTTTCTACAGAATTGTGCTGTCAAAGAAATGAGTTACACACTGAATTAAGCTCAAGATTTTGGAAAAAATCTCATGAAATTGTACACAGTATTGAAGCTTCCCACTCTACAATTTCATTCATAGACATCAACAAATGCTAAAAATATGCTTTCTTAATATTCTCTAGTGTGTTGTAGCTTTTGTGTTCACAGACCTGACAGCACCAGTGCCTGATGCTGACCTGAAACCAAAGCTCCAGAGGTTTGTATTGGTTCTGTTTTAGTATTGATACCTCTTGGCTTCTCTGCAAGGCAAATCACCATTACTGAAATCCACCAGGAAAGCAGAAAATTTTAAATGAGACAAGAATCTGGAGCATATTATTCTGGTAATAGTTGAATGAGAATTAGTTACCAGTGTTTAAATTTGGAGCACTCATAATCAATAAAGGCAATTCAAATGTGCTCCTGCATGAGAGAAAACCACACAGCTTTATTAGGTGCATATGCATAGGTGGAAGAAAAGCCATATCTGTGGGTTTTATGTGGTTTCACCGGATGAACGTGAGTGTAAAAGGATCTAACAGATCTTACACTAGAAGCAATTAAAAATAGTGCTGGCAGATTATAGATATAAAACACCTTTGGAGGTACTAGGCTTTTCAGGAAATCTTATTAATAACATTCCCAGTGGGATGCCCATTTAGATACCCTAAAAAGACAAATATTTAAAAGCATAAATGATCTCATTTCACTCCCACAGCTTTGCAAGCTGAATACCTGTCACATTCTTTTGAAGGTGTCAGTCTTAATAGAAAGGTATAGGAAGAGAGAATAAAAACATTTGTAATGATAATAGAGATGCAGTTGGTAGCTCAACAGTCAGCAATATCTATTCCATTCTACATCTCTCAGCAAAAAAGATGGAACACAATAGGATTCCACCAAATTTATTATAATGGTAGAATAATTGGAATAATTCTACCAGAACACCTGAAGAGAACAAAGAAGTATAAATACCATATCCATTAGTCAGTAGATATGAGTCATATTCACATGCCAGCCAAAATCTCCTACACCTGCCCAGGATTTATCTATGGTTGGTATCTCCTCTTTGGTTTTTCTGACAGTTAGAATTATTTCTCCTTTCATGACCTTTTTTTTTTTTTTTTTTTTTTTTTTTTTTTTTTTTTTTTTTTTTTATTCTCATTCATTCAAATTAGTATGTAGGCTGTTATTTTTGGAATAATGCAGTCACCTGTCTGTAAAAAGAAAAGCACAATTCATACAATTTGACTAGTCATTATTTCAACATGTATCATATAGGCTGTTATAGCAGGCAGCCAAATTGCTGTTCCTCCATTAGCCCCATTTTGCATAAAGAATAGCACAGAAAGGTAATTCAGAGTGGCTCAGCTTCAGCAATAAAATATTTGTGAGCCAGTCCTACCCTCCCCTCTTTTACAAATAATATAATACTGCAGAGGAAAACAGAACAGAATGGCAGGGGACATATGGTTGGAATCATTTTGAAATAACATTCTTTTTGAAAACTTTTCAGTACTGAGAAAAGGTAGAGATTCAGTGCACAACTTTTGTTTTAAGTATTGGCTGAGTCATTAAATATGCTTTCTGGAACGGGTTGCTCAGGGAAGTGGTTGAGCCACTGGAGGTGTTTAAGGAAAGAGTGGACATGATGCTTAAGAACATTTTTTATGTGCAATATTGGTGGTAGGTGGATGGCTGGACTTGATAATCTTAGAGGTCTTTTCCAAACTTAATAATTCCGTGATTCAAAGGTATCATAAACAAAGAAAGAACAAGCATAAACAAACAACAATAGATTTGTTGCATCTAAAATTCAATTAATGAAAATTGAAGTGGCTGCCAAAGTGACTCTTTAGTCTCTTGCTCTTCAAGAGAGTCCTTTATTCTTCACAAAAAAAAACCAACTGAGTTTCATATTCCCTAGTGAATCAGAACATGTTTTGATGAACTTAGGCCATTTGTCACAGCATCTCAGATCATGTCAATATTATTTATAAAACAGCGATGGCTGCCACATGTAGGATTTGATAAAGATCATTATATAAAGGACTGAAACCCATGAGGAACAATTTAATGATATCTACCCATCAAGAACGTGAGATCTGTCTACTATAAAGTTACTTATCAAGCTATTCTTTGCTCTATATACAGAAGTTTTCTTTTAATCAAATGTCATACAGTAATGTGTTAAATGCTTTAAAAAAAAAAAAAAAGTTTCTCTATCATGAACAGAACTCTGCAGCTAGATCTGAAATTCTGTGAAACAAATCATACAAATTATTATTATACAAAAGAATTCTTCTTTTGAAGTTAAGCTGGCTGACTTTTTATCTTGTTTTTACCTTCTAGCCTCTTGCTATTGGAGTCTACTTCCAAGTTTTCAGTGTTTATGTTACTTTCATTTTGTTAATTTCCCTGATACTTTTACTCGAGAGACTTTCAATACTAGAAAGTAGCGGCAAACTTCCAAAAAGTAGGAATTCATACAAATGTTTGTGATTCAGGGAGTTCCTTGGCCAACTCTTTTAACACTGACCAACCAAATCGTTATGCTTTGAAAGTTTTATATTCCACCTACAGTACCACTATGCACATCTGATCATTTTTGCAGCAAGGTCAGAGAGACCTGAATTCTGCAGCTCAAGAGTACAGCAGCCCACTTTACCTCATCCTGCTCTTTAGGGTAGTTATCAGTATATGCCTTTGTCATTACTGTCAACTCTACCCTTCTCCAAGCAGAGAACAACAGCCTCTCTCTGTGCTTCCCATCATCATTTGCAGATCACTTATATTTGACATAAGCTGCTGCCTTTCCCTTCTAACAAGCACAATTAGTCCACACTTTCTTATTATCACCAGACTTGGGGGAAGGCAAATATGTTCTTAAAATGTCCTGATTTGTAGCACTTGGTTTTGTTCACTGATTCCTTTGGTTTTGTTTGCCACATTCCCACTTGTTGGCCATAAATTACTTGAACAAAACACAACTGACCTAACCATAATCACTGACCAGTGGTAGAGTTGCCTTTTTTTTTTTTTTTTTTTAATAAAAACACTTAACTTTTTGTCAAGAATATCAAATCTATGCCTTATTACAACACAGGACTCTGCTGTATTTCTAGCATTTTTGAGAATGAAGAGGTTTTGATGCAGTATATGTCATTCTTCAGTTACATTAGGTCTGATAAATTCCCGATCAGAAATTTCATTATATATAACTTCATATATTTTCACTATCTGTAACAATTTATATTTAAAGTACTGTAATTCTCAGCAGTCTTTGATTATAGACATCTAATATTGACTCCAGGAATTCCATTTTTATTCCAATTCTTCAGAACCGCCCATTTTCCTCAGTAAAATGTTGGAAACAGCTCATACGTATTGTTTTCAATAGGCAAGTTGAGGTTTGAGTTTGTTAAGGGTAAAGGATTTCTAGCTCAGATTTCATGCCTGAGTTCATAGGTTCATTTTTAACCCTCTCTTTCTTGTTTAAAGCTCTATGGACTATGAAAAGATATAGATGAAAGCCATCATATTCTTGAAAACTACTTGTTCTATACTTATCCAATATTATTCAGTCAAAACTATCAGTCTTGTGTCATTAAGAAAACTTCATTTTGGTATCACGTAATTCCTTTCCTCCCTATACTACAAGACAGAAGGTTTTCTGGGAAATTCATGGATAGTCTGGATATTATCTTTCAGCTTTCTAGTCAGAACATTCAAGCTTTACAGACTGAGGCAAGTGCCAGATGCACTGAGTCCAACACAGATGGAGCCAAAGACAGCCTCTACCACTTCTACAGTCTCGCTGATCTCTAAGCCAGGTTCTTTGCCTTCATTCCCAATAGGGAACAAACTGATTTAATATCCTCCCAGCTTTACACTTGAGCCTTGTCTGCTCCTCTTAGCATTCTTTCCTTTATCACAGTTGCAAGTTACAGAAATGCTGTTAGTAAAATCTGCACTTCGTTATTGTTTGAGGTAAGCTGTTTTGTCTGCTTCAACCATTAAAGACCTCCCTGAATTATTTCATTAACATAACTATATCTTTAGAGTTGGAAACGGATGTGACTCACTTCAGCATCTGCTGACACCAGGAGGTCTGAATGAATGGGTAAGTGGGTGAATGGACAGACATAGCTTTCCAAATGCAACAAACAACAGAGTCTTTTGGTTCCACTGAAAACTTCTGAAGTTTTCAGCTTTCATACCCTCTGTTGTCATCTGAATGGAGGATCTGATCCACCAATATATTACATTTACACTGAATCACAGAATGGCCTGGGTTGAAAAGGACCACAATGATCATCTAGTTTGAACCCCCTGCTACATGCAGGGTAACCAACCACCAGACCAGGCTGCCCAGAGCCACATTCAGCCCGGCCTTGAAGTTTAAGAACAGATAAAGAACAACAGTGTGAGGCTTCTAGTATTCATAATTCTTTTGCTTCTAACAACCTCCCAACACTGCTCAAGGGAAAATTAAAAGAAATTACATAACTCATTCTCAGACTTTATCACCCCTTCCCTATCAGCATGAATGTGTCATCAGCATAGAAGACACCAGGACAGCAAAACCACACAGAAAGCATATGACATTCTCCTGTTATTGAAAGGGAAAAATAAATGGAAGTGATTATGAAGAGCATGGTGGGTAGGAGTTACATGAAAGATTATCTGGGTCACTTTCTGCAATGAGAAGTTTCTTGAGTTTGAATCAGCATATTGCAATCGCACATTTTCCCACCTAAACTCTTCTTGCAATCTTAGTTTCCTTTTTCCTCCTAAAATTCGGTGGGAACCAAAGCACTGCCACCAGCAGAGGTAACATAAAATCCTTGTAGCATTGTTCAAAGATCCAGTGCTTCCAATTAATCCAGATTTTAAAGATAAGGATAATCATAAAATCTAGAACCTGATTATCTTCCAAATAAGTGAGAATGTTGCATTTTTCTTACTGAATTTGAAAGAAAACATGCTCAACTGAACAAAAATGAATATTAATTTTATCTCCAAATTAATTTTTTTCAGTGACTCTAACAAATCTGACTTGTGAATTTTTTCACATCTCCTGAAGGGCTATGTTATTTTATATAAAACAAGTATGTGATCAGCACTGGAATTCATTTCCTTTGAGTATAGTCTGCAGAAAGAAAGTCATGAGCTCTGCTTAAAGCATTTTGCATTATTTGCAGATTTTTTTTCTTTTAAAAACCTACAACATCCATAGGAAAACATTTTGAAACTTCTGCATTTTTAGCAGCTAAAAAATATATATATATATATATATATATATATATATATATTGAACAACTGATACAACAGGCATATAATTCAAACTGTCCCCCATTACAGACCTAAATTTATCTTCCAACCCACGTGGACTTCTACTCCATCACATTTTTTCTACTCAAAGTTACTCACAAGAAAAATGTGGACTCATGAAATACTGGATAGAAAAAGCGTTATTTATGCTAAAGAAACCAATTTTACTTCTTATTTAAGCTTTCTGACTGTGGGCTTATTGTGCCCTCCCTCTTGGGGCTAAGTCCCATATGGTATCTCATATTTGCACCCAAGCAGATTGAGAATATGGAGCCCCTGCCTCTGAGGGCTTTGAATTAATATACTGAGACTTCAGCCAAAAAGTACTATAAAGAGCTAGAGGCTTTATTGACTTTAAGCTCTCTGGATGCATTTTGCCATGTGAATTATTTAAAATCTGTTGCTGGCTTCCCTGGGGCCTTTTGAAAAGTCACCCTCAAATATGCTGTGGATGGTCCTTCCTTTAAAAAAAATTAAAAAAACCCCACACCACTGCTTTTTCTTAAACACTGTGAATTCTGGCAGCATCTACTTTGTTCTGTGGAGGAAGCACAGCCTAATTCTCTCATTCTTCAGATCAGTAAGCATTTAGAAGTAACACTATTCTCAGTGGCACCTTCCCCCCCCCCCCCCCCCTCCCCCTCCCCCCAAAGTAGTGAATAAAAATACATCTTTACAGTGGTTCTGATAGTCTTCTTACTGCTATACATAGGATATCAAATACTGAAATAAGCTCTAGTATTTGGTATATACACCACATGGTCATGCAAATTCAGAAACTCCTTTTTATTTTATTTCCACTAAGTCTATTTCACAAAGTCACCATCATTCCGAAATTATTTCAGAATATTTCATTTCATTTACTTTTTCAATAATAATTTCTGCATACAAATCAATTCAAAATTATATGGGGGATACTAGGTCTTTATGGATTCTGATAGTCTGCAATGATTACTCAAATACTCTAAGCAAATGAAGTCCAAGAATTCACTCCTAACATTATCTCTAGAAAACAATGCAGTAAAAGCTATATCACCACCAATAGTCAGAATTATGAATTATGGCTATATCTCTCTCTTCTATCAGACCATTCCTATAAATTGAAACAATTCTTCATTTTATTTGTAACTAACAAGGAAATCATTTTGGAATACATCAGTCAATTCAGAACACAGTGAAGAAGCATGACTTCCCTGATTTCTCTTCTTTGTTTCTTCATCTCTCCTCATTTGTGATTGCGGTTGGCAATCTTGCACATAGCAGGAGGATTGAAACTAGATCATCATTATGATCCTTCTCAAAATAGGCCATTCTATGATTCTCTGATCTATTACCTGTGACTTCAGTCCCAATTCAAACCCAGGTCTTATTTCTTCATCTGTCCACACACATAATAGTTGAAATCTGAATGAACAGACTTTGCCTCCTCAATCTTCTTCCATTTTCTTTTTCTCCTTTTTTTCTTCCCAGTTTCTTACTCGGGTTGTGTTTGCCTAATGAGTTCATCCAAGGTTTACCAGGAAAAATTTGCCTTGACTTATACTTGTTATGCACCATTTGCACTGACAGACTCAATAAATAATAAGTATTGATAATAAGGACACCACCATCATACCAGCACTTGAGATGAAAACTCTGTGACATAAACTGCTAACAACACAAGAAACCACTTAATTCACCAACAATCTTGACATGAGCTTCTCCAGCAATAAATAATTATCTAAATTATTTGCAACACTGTCAACCAATATCACCCTTTTTTAGATCCTACTTACACAATGAAATTTCCCTTTGCAACACATTATAAAACTTGAATAGCTGTTTTGTATTCTTACAGGATACTATTTTTATCCAGAAGTCCTTACCTGCTACAATTTAAGACTTTTTTTCTCCTCTGAAGTTGATGCTAGACAGCACTAAATGAGAATCAAGCACTGCACTTTTAGCACAGCTCAAACAACATAATAAATCTAACTATTTTGTCAGTGTCAACATATTCCTTTGTTTTTCTGCAGTGAATTATTGCCACAGAAAAGTACATTACCTCAAGTAGGTGTAGGATGTTTACAGTTTAATCTCACAAGGAAGGTGGACTCGAGATTCCTAAATTTCATGTAGTTCTGCTACATGAAATTTAAAGTTTAATCACAGTTAAATTTAGAGTTAGTCTAAATTTAAAGTATATAATTATATAAACTCTTAATAAAGAGTTAAAGTCTAGAGTTAAAGTCTAAAGTCTAGTTTTGCTAAACTTAAATTGCAAATGTATAACCTGAAATTCTGAATGAACATCTCATTTAATATAATTTTTGTCTCAATTATAGACAGAAAAATGCAAAGGAAAATCTACTTCTCTTTCATACGCTGAGAGCCATCATTAGGTAGAAAGTCTTGAAAACTTCTAATACAGTTCCTTGGAACACTAAGATTTTTAGACACTGAGCAAGTTAGCATTAGAACAAAAATTACAGGGAAAGCATATCTACTTATTGCTTTCATAGTGAAAGTCTACATGCCTGGGCAAGAATATGCAGAGTACATTTTTGATAGAGTACTTCGATCTGGAAAAACTGTCAGAAAAAATCCTCTCACTGTAACTAAATATAAATTTCAAAAGCTTTTAACTTGTCTGTGTATCTCTGCTCCAATAAGCTGCCTAAATAGGAACCCAGAAATCTTTTACAAGTCCATTGTTTCTCAAAATAAAAAGGATAAGATTTACTACTTGCACTCAGAGAGGCATTCTCAGAAAATAATTTGCACCTATGTTAGAGAACAGCTCTTTGTGCACTTTCAACATCAATGAGAACAATACGCACTTCAGTCATGTTGAAAGGAAAAATTACATTTCTTCCCAACTTACAGACGTGAAAACCCTAATTTTTCTCTGCTCTTGCATTTTTCTCACTTGATGCCCAAATAAGACAGAGAAACAATCTGATTTCTTCTTGTGCCTACAACAGTCATAATTTTCTGACAGTGACTAAAATAAACCCTGCAACTCTATTGGTTTGTGCTTGCTTAACTTAAGAAAGACCAATCTACCTCCAAACATTTCAATAAGCAGTTCAGTTCTGAAATAAATAGGAAATCAGTTAATAAATCAAATTATCTTTCTTCTTTATAGCACCTCGAAATCAGACTCTTTAATGATGGTGTACATCAGGATTACTTACATTCTGAGCTCCTGTTTTACCAGCTCTCTCATCCTTCTCCCTTTTATGTCTTTTCATTCAGCTCCTTAACTTTTAATAAAACTCAGATTTTGCAAACTCTTCATTTAACTGCTCAGTGAGCTTTCACTGGACCTGCAAAGCTTAATATTCTCATAAATGATACAATGTGGGTGAACCTGGTGATAAATTTGCATATTTTTAACTGAATATGACTGTAAATTAGAATGGAAAAAAAAATAAAAATAAAAATTGATCATAAATTAAGAAGCCATACTGATCAAACTAAGGACCGGATTTCCCAGTAAGAATTCATCATCAAATCACACTGAAAATACTTACTGAACCATACATAATCTCATTAATTAAAAGGGTGAAATTATATGTAATTCTTATTCTCTGAATGTACATATTATAATAAATCCTACAGATATATGACTGCACGGGCCCAGGAGCTGGGATCTATTATAATCTACCTACCCTCTGAGAATCTAATTTCCACTTGAAATAATAATTTAAAAAAACATTCTTAAATACATTGACCTCTAATTCATTTCAAAATGCTGGAATAAATCAAATAGAGTTAATAATTGACTCTTTACTAATGTGCTCTTATGGGAGAAAGAATTTAATATGCTTAGTGCTATTCCTAATTTGAAGCTCTATCTATTAGTCCATTCTCAGTATAATTCATCCCGCCAGTTCCATAGGTAAACCTACTTATGCTTTTGGAAGTGGAAACAAAGGTGAGAGAATAGTCATAACTACAATGCAGTGATTTGAAAGCATACCTAATTCATTGTTTTATATCATATTTACACTGTCAAATAAACAATGTTTGTCATTTATCTTGCTGTAATAGCAAGTGAGACTGGAGCTCACCACAAGCGTTGTAAATAACGCATCACATTTCAAATAGGCAAGATGTAAAAAGAGTAAAGAAGTGCAAGTTATACAGTTCCCACTTTAGAGGATGAAGCATGGCATGAGCAAACAGAACAGACCAGCCAAGAGTTACATTAAAATCACAAGAGAAAATTTCAGAAGGTGATGGCAATATGTTCTGCTATGTATGTCTATATTATGTATGTAATATGTCTGCTAGTCTAGCTGCCCAGCTATATAAGCATGGTGGATAACTAGCTGTATGTATGTAAAATGTGCATGCACACAGCCATTCTCATCATGAAATTACAAGAGGTATAGACAAAATACTGATAATTAAGTTTACATACAAAGGAGGGGATTTTCAGCAGAAGCAGTAAATAGTAACAGAATTCTATTCATCTTATCATTTGCATCACATTGAATGGGGTGAAACAGTTTTTTGAAAAATTTGCTTTTTATCAGAAAAATTGTCAGAAGAATTTTGCCCAGGATGTTTAGCTAGGGAAGAGGCCACCTACACTGGTTCTGAATTTAATGCAAAAACGTACTGAGAGGCAGTACCTACCACGTCCTTGTGAAAAGCATCATTGTAGCAAGGTTCTTCACGTTAGCTCTCAAAGTTTTTAACATGTAAATGTCAATAAAATTTTCCCTTGCAGTTTGTTTTATTTTTGACTGGAACACAAGGCATCCAAAGTCAATAACTGATATCTCAGTGTGCTTATTTTTATGCTCATTTATTCCCCTCTTTTTTTTTTTATTTATTTTTTTTTTTTTTATTTGCATCTATTATGTAGATAAAGTGGATGAAATAAACTTTTTCTTGCATTGGCTTTGAGATTTAAGAATTTACATCATTTTCAGAAGGTACCAGATTATTTGAAAAAAATCCATTAAATATCTGGGACCACATTCAACAGTGTGAATACATTTGCCCATTCATTAAATTAAACCATCAGTAAAAAATTTACTCATCTTCTTAGTTATGGTCTTCATTGATGGTATAATTGCACCAAAAAGACATAATATTTGTAATCTTAATCTTGGAAAGTCAAGAAGAGGGGATATATATGATTCTGTCTGTAAATTATAAATTTATCATTTGATGAATTAGAAGCTTCTGTAAAATGCATTTCTGACATACCTGAAAAGTATATTAATCCATCTTGCCTTTCTTTCTCTGTAATATTAATTGTGGTAGAATTCTATTTAATATTGCTCCTTTTTTTCACTCTTACCAGGCAAAAAAAATTCTATAAGTAGGTTAAAAAAAGCAAATGTTTGTCTCTAGCACTCCGATTTTCACCACATTAAAGTAATTAGATGCCTATTGATGATCTAGTCAAAAGCTCTTCCATGGCATTTGTTCTGCCTTTTAACTCAATAGTTCTTTTATTTGCTCACCACAATGTGGCCCAAGACCCAAAATCCAAACTTGTATATTCCAATCACCAAAACTACTAAAAATATTTGGTAACTACAGAGCAAAATATTTTGTTCCCTAAATCACAGAAACACTTTTTAGAAGTGTCAAAGCACAGTTTGCTTTCTCATATATATTTATTGACACCACTGCCAATTGTTACAATAACCACTTCATGCTATTAGTATTGAGCTAACAGGCATTCTACCTTCCAATTTGATTTGAGCTTCTCTTCAAGTCAATGCTTTCAGACAATGAACAATCTATATCAGGAATTAAAGTATTTATATTTCTAACTTAAGTACTACTACCTAGATGAAGAGGTGTTCAGAAAAGTAATGCATTGTTCCCTTCACAACAGCCACCTGTCACTCTGAATTAAACATACATGAAGATGTATCAAAATTCTAGTCTATTCACGATCTGTGACAAAGGATCACAATACATCTTATATCAGCTGGGAAAACCTGCAATAACGATTCACATACAGTTCATTAATTATTCCTTTCCCAGACATATGTTAGTACTGAAATCGGCATCTTTGGGACTAATATTATGAGAGGACTAATCACCGAAATGCGCTTCCAGGTCAAAGTTCCACTGCACTGAGAGCACCGTTTGCACTGGGGCATGAATGCAGATATGAACGATTTGAGATGTGGAGATGTGCATTGCTGAGAAAGCATGCAAGTGTGAGACATTTGGGCTTCTTTTTTTTTTTTTCTTTTTTTGAAAAGGCAATCAAAAGTAAACGCTGCTCCTCAAAATATAGCTTATATTATCATATGGTAAGTTTGAATATTTTAGGAACTGTAGGCACACAAGTTCATAAGACACTCAGGAATCACACAAAGATATAACATGAAACAAAGACATATTTAATCAACGCCCGAGGTGATACTACAGCATAAAACCTTGAGGATAGTCAGGTTATCAGGTTCATGGGTCTACAGGCTTGAAATTCATGGACATGGATATTCCTTAATACATTAATGCCAGGGACAAAAGAGAGGAGGAAGTAAGCAACTTGTATAATCTCACAGGCATTTCTGCAAAACATGATAACCTTATACATCTAGCAAAAGGAAAGGGGAAGGGAGGAACAGATCTCCATCGTGCACTGAAGAACAAGCAGCTGTGTGAGCAGTATTAAAAATCAACCCTCACAAAACAATCCGAAGGAGCAAGGAAATACTTTTTGCATGCTTTCAAAGCTTCAATTTCCTGGAACTTCTTTCACAAAATAAAGGTCAGCACCAAAACCCTTTTTGTACAAGGCACAGAGCTGTGGGTCAGCCTTCAGTTATTCAGTTATGTAAAGTATCATATCTCATCGTGGCTCTTCGCAACTCAAAATTAATTTGCATTGCTAAGATGAAAACGTCCATTCTTAATTAAATTAAATCTATCACTCTATCAAGGCAATTGTGCCTTTCTTTGTCAAAGTTTTACTTCCCTGATGTCTCTAAGGACTGATTTGTAAAACCGACTGTGATCTGATAGCAATCACCACTTGTTAGAAGTACAGTTTCATTAAAATTCCTTTCTTTCTTTTATAACAATTTATAGAATTCAATTTCCTTCACTAGAGCCTGTGACCTCCAAAAATTACAGTGTTGAAAAGGGATATTCAGAAAGGCTTTAATTTCAGGTGATTTCACATTCATTTGCCTATTTCAACTTAAAAGCTAGCAAGAATGAATTGAGGTTCATTGGAGTTTAACAAATTGTACAGAGAGCTTTGCATTGTACCTGTTTCCTGGAACATTCAACTTTCCCGTTTAATGTCCTAAATCTCAGACAGTTACAACACACCACTTTTTTCTCAAAGGACACTGATATTTAAAATATTAACTGTCAAAAGTATAAATTCAGTAATCTAGAAAGTGTTTGTTAATTACTTACTCAAAGGAATTCAAATCCATATTCATAAATAAAGAGCAAATGTTTTTTTCTGAATTTCAGTTTCATGAAAAGTCATATTAGCTGCATGCTTTAAGAGGACAATACCATTCTTTTTATAAATTGCTACCATAGACAGACTTGTAAGCACTATTAAATACTTACAAATTTCACCATGTATTTGTAGTCACAGCCACATTTGACTCCTATAAGAGTGTGTATAATATGCTACAGTACGTATTTCATGCTTGCAGTTGTGAACTTACTATATTGCATAAGAATTATAAAACAGCAACATACTATCTTCTATCTGGTGCTTTCCAGGAATTCCTGTAACGAAACCCATTTGTTCTGCCCAGATTAATACATATCTCAGCATAGAAGCACAGTATCATTAAGCTCATAACAGACCACTAATGTCATCTGGTTCAACCATGAGTCTATCCCCACTATGCCCGCTAATGCATGTAACAGTGCCATATCTACACTTTTCACACCTCCAGGGACAATGATTCCAGAACCTTCCTGGGCACTATTTTTGAGAGGAAATTTTTCCTACTATCTAACCTCCCATGGTCACGCCTGTCATAGACTTTTCTCCTAGTATAGTTCAGAAGATGCCTATCCAAGTTAGCTCAGACCAAAAACACTGAACAAAGTCAGTCAGTTGGAGCAAACCACTACTTCCCTTTGGACTTTGTATTCCTTTGATTAGTTTCTTCCATAACACCAGGACTGGTAATGAAAGCAGTAACCGAACCACTCAAAGTTCAGACAACAGTGTTCCTTCATTCTTGAAAAAGCCTCCAAAGCATCTCTCTGTAACTGCAGGGTATAATAACGGCTGCAGTGAGCTGAGAAGTGCAAAGATAATATTGTTCAGATATAAGATACAATCAAAGTTTTTAGAAAAGAGATCAGATTCTCTGCTGTAAAAGCCCTCCTAAAAAGACCCTGCACTAAGCAGCTACAGCTTCAAGATTTGAAAGCTAAAGTTACAAGTTAACACAAGACAGACATGCACAGGATGACAAAAAGTTTATGTGTGAATTCTACACCATACGTGACTTGTTTGTCACAGGTGTTGCAGATGAAATTCCTCAAAAGCATTGCAAATGGTTGTTATGTAATCACTGGGAGGAGTCTTTGTTCATCCGGTAGTTTGCAGGCCCCAAAAGAGTCCATGGTGAGTGCTGCAAGCTAGGACACAAGCACATGATGGCTTTATAACAAAGGACGTCAGCTGTATTTATGTAGTTTGGTAATAGCTATATTGAAGCCTGCAGCAAGAGAAGCAAACTTAAAACCAAGGGCTAATTCTCCATGGAGGATGTGATAAAGTCACTGGATGAAATTAACTGTGCTTATTACTAATATAGCACTTAAAAAATGAGTAATGAAGCATAGCTGAACTGAAAAAAAAAAAAAAAATAAAGGAAAGATGGTTTTGAGCTAAAAAAAAGTAACAAATATCACACTATCAAGACAACATTTAAATACAAAAGGAAAAAAAAAAAAAATCAAAGATTCTTACAACAAAATGTCCGATCTCCTTTAGTCTTGATGTACTATAGTTTTGCTTGTTTCTACTAAGACTGATCTTCATGTAATCTTGAAGTCCAGCAGCCAATAAAAACATCTGGCTCTCAGTTTATATAAGGGCTGCAACTATTAGCCTAAGAAATCATAGAATGATCTGAGCAATTCTATGATTGTAATGGCCTGGGTTGAAAATGGCATTATAGATAATCTAGTTTCAACCCCTCGCCACAGGCAGTGTTGACTGCACATCCAGCCTGGCCTTGAAAGCATCCAGGGATGGGGCATCCACATCCTCCTTGGGCAACTTGTTGCGGTGCAAAATGAGAAATAAGTGAGATTCGCTTGCCTTTGTTCACTGGTATTAGGCATAATTTATGAAAGATCAAAACTATGCAACTTTCATGATGGACAATACAATGCAAGAAACAAGCTATTATTTGCAAGGACACAAACTATTAGGAAGATTATTCTGCTTCAGATGCTTTGAGTCAGTCAAACAATGCAAAACTGCCATAAACGCAATTTAACTGTTACTGCTGCTTTTTACCATTATAGTAAAACAGTTGGAGTATATTGATGAATCTAGCCCATTTCTGAAGATATTTTATAACCATCATCTAGTCCATCTGTTTTTATGGAGATATATCATAGACTCTGTAATTCTTCATTTGATTTTTAATTTTTTTTTTCCCCCACAATTTAGTAAGTTCCCAACCCAGGAGGCATTTTTTTTCCTTTCCTTTATGTATATTTCAATGTGTTTGCATTTATCATTTTTCTAAATGCATTATGACACACCACAGCTTTGATTCTCTGAAGAATTCTTCCTAGGATACAATGATTTGGAAAGCAGCTGATGAAGGCACCAGGCTTATTAAGTTTGTAGTAATGGCTAAATCCATACGGTTAGCAAGGTAAAAGCAGATGTTAAAATGGGTTATTGCCATTAGATAAGTACAATTTGCAAAAATAATTTCCAATAACAGACTTCCAGATTTAAATCACCAGCACATTTACTCTGGTTATAAAGTATACAGAGAAAGCTTTAGAGAAATGAGTAAATATGCAACCATTTCAGAGTGTCTTGATCACTACATTACCATCAGGATGAATTTCTACTTAGTCCAGCTACCAGACCCCCTTGAGACTATATGAAGATCAAGAAGGCATATTTTCAGCTTAAGACCATTTTATTTTAAGTGAGGAAAGACCAGTGGGAACAATTGTGTTCCATGACCCAACAACACTTCCACATGCATAACTTCTACAATTAAGCCTATGCTACTGGCAATCAAATTCTGCTAAAACAACTTCAGGGAACACCCAAAATGACCCCAAAATTAACATACAATGCTGGATGTTTTTTGTCTTGGTGTATCTCAATTGCAGACAAAGATATATATAACCACCGTACATATTAAAACACCTAATTTTAAAGGAATTCATCTCCTTTACCCACGTAAGGAATATATTTAGTCTGCCAATTGATAGAACACTTTGAATATATTCACCAAGCAGTGCATAAAGAAAAGCAAACAAGGTATTCTCAGTGTCAGATACTTGCTCCAGTTTACCGTGAGAATCTACAGCACAAATAGGCATGTCACCTGTATTTCATTATCAAAGACTACAGGATACAACACATTTATTTAGCAACCACTACAAATTAGCAGGACTATAACTGCGAGACACTTGAAGAGTTAGGCATCACCCTAGGAGACTGTGGGCACTTGTATTACTTCTTGATGTTATTAGATCAGAATCTACATTCTCTTCCTTCCTTCTTCTTTTTCCTCTCTAATTATCAATTTGTAATATACTCCTACTTGTGTCTGTGGGACAGATTTCTTTCAACTTCACCTGTATCAACTTTTTTTCATTTGTCTTTGACTGCCCTATCAACTGCTTCTATTTCTTGATTTGTTTTTCATTTTCTACAGTTTCCAAAAAGGTGTACTCTGTACATACTCTGTAAACAGTCCGACTGAATACAGAGCACACTTTATCATGTTGTAAGCTTCTCCATTTAGCCACCGGCTGTCTAGTTCTATGACTGTGATACTTGAGGTCCTCTACTGCATATCACGTAAATTTATATCCTCTCCAGAACTAAAGCCTTCAAAAAAGAATTTTTATTTTTATTTTTTTTTTTAAAAACTGATTATCAACCAAGTCTTTTAGTAAAGGTAAAGGTGATCTTTCAATACCATAGCAGCAGAATTGTTTGTTTTGTTTTTAATAAAACAAAATCTAAAAATTGGAAAGTAAAAAAATACATGAAATAAAATGAGGAGGAGGGGACAGGAGGGGAGGGAAATATTTTAAATAGAAGCTTGGTGAGCAGCCTGTACTGGGGATGGAGGATCTTTCTCTCTGTTGAGGTTATTCCACCTCACAGAGTCAAGTCTGAGTGAACAGCAGGTTTTCTCTTCATGCTGCTGTTAAAGTAATTGCCTGTGTGAGTTTCAGATATTCCTCCCTGTGGAAGAGAAACTTAATCTATAGGTTTGGCTTCAGAGAAACAAAAGCTATCATTGTTAGGTAATGAATGTGCATTTCCTCTGTCAACCACAGACTCGACCAACCTGTGGTCACATGAATGAACATCTAATTTGTAGCTCCTGATAAAGTTTAGATATATCCTGTTCAGTGAGAGACTTAACAAAAATAAACATTGATAAGAAAGACAGTATCAAGTGCAGGTTTTACAAAAAACGAGAAAAAGGAAAAAACGGTTATATTCTCTGCTGACAGTATTGAAAAGAACTTCATGCCATTAACTCAACGTTTCCCTTTAATACACAAAATGGAAAATAGTGTATATGATACGAGGGATTTGAGAGACTGGTCATGCCAAGAACAACAACTCCATATGCTTGGGAAAATAATGTTGAAAACTAGAGCTTAACAGCATCTAGGGTGAAGTGTAACAGATGAACTGAATGGTTTCAAATATTTCAATTCCAATTTCCAACAGCCAGAACTGGTGGTGGGTTAGAGCTTATGACTAAAGGAACATTAGGAGGAGGAAAATTAAGTATAGAGTATTTATATGTGCATATGGCATTTAAAAATTACAACAGGGAAAGCAAATTCTATCTGCCACAACATCAGTAGATAGTTTGCTTTCTTATAAGTCTCCTGTAAGGAAAGGGTGTTGATAGACTTCCTCTCCTTCCCCTCTCCCCCACCCTTATGGATTACAATAATGTACAGTTATTTTTCCAACTATTCCATTTTTTTCCTCCGAAGTGGCACTTCATACTCGTTAATTCCCATTTTATTTATCTATTAAGTACGAGGCTTCACTATATATAATTTATTCTACATGGGATCTACAATAAAACGAGTAATGAATTTTGATTGTCCAGTTCTTTCCTCCTTGCATGCTTTCCTAAAGTACAGAATACAGTGGTAAGAATAATATTCTAATACACATAAACTCAGTGCCAGTCTTAAATAAAACTAAGTACAAAATGAGTATGGGAAACAATAAGTTAAGAGTAAATTAGCAAAAATATAATTGCTAATTGATAATCAATGTGTTTATGCATATACAAATAGTGAAAATAAAGTGCTATAGTGTATCTTTTCCTCTATTGCTTTTAACACAAAATTATCTCAAAGTCACAAATATGCATAACTACAAACTATACCTTCAATTCCAGGACCAATAGGTGGATAAGAAATTGCTTACCATTGGTCCTCAATTTTAAGCTGAAATACCAAATGGGTATACTATCACTTAGATTATTTTTCCAAGGAAAATCAAATTATTTGTAGAAGGAAGACATTCTCTTCACACAAATAATCAAAAAGTCTCATTCTCAGAAAAGCAAGGAAGGTGTAGATTTCCGCAAGAATCAACTCTTATCTAGTCTGCAAAATACTGTATCTCTGCTTATGTCTGTTATATATTGGTCCTGACAGAAGGAATCATCTAACTATTTGATAATGAAAACCACTGTTTCTTCCTCTTCAAATTATCACAATTTAGCCTCTTCATTAACTCAACGTTTTGAATATTTTACTGGAAAATTTCTCCAAGCTACTGCTACAACAAAGCATAAAATTTGCACTTGACGTAGAATGTCTTTTAGAAAGCCATTAATTTTCAGTTCAAAAGTGATAAATGATAGAGTTTTTTAATGACTAATTGTCCTATTTGTTAACGTATAAAGCTGTTAAATACACATTTATTTATTTAAGACTGAAGCGCACTTGACTTTCAGAACTCTGCTCTTCATGTGGACAAATTTATATCGAACGATAGTACATCCTGTAACTATTATCTGCTAAGTTAAATACTCAAATATTTTATTTATTTATTATTTAATTACACTGATTTCATAGAACAGCTGTAGCCTCTCTTTTTCTGAATCTTTTGAATTTAGCAATGTTCATAGCTTAACACTATCTGTTAGCAATAATACTTTTGTATTACTGGTGAATGTTGCCTTGATTTTGTAATAGCGAATTTATTGATTACTTACTAATTTATTGAATACTTAAACACTTATTGCTATATTGCCTTTTTTCTGTTCACCAGAGACTTCACCTGACTGCCATGACTTCTCAAATATCATGGAGAGTAACTTGGTGACTACATCAGTCAATTCCCTTGGGACTCTGGGACGCACAGACACGTGGATATTCAGGCTCCTCAGGTGGTTGCAAACCTATTTTCATCTACAATGGGAAGGACACTGGTCCTCCCAGCCCCCACCTTCTGATCCATCCTTTTGATGAGCATGTGAAGAATAGTTGGAAATCTTGAAGTTTAACCCCTTCCAGAAATGGCTAAGTTGTGATTTACAAATGACATGGTAGAAAAAGAACTACTTCCCTGCCACTTCACAGTTAAAAGTGTCTAGAGAAATTGTATTTGAAAACATCATGAGCACTAGACATTATCTTATCAATTTCTTTTTCTACTTTGTAGTATACGCTATATGATATAACATATGGACCATAGTGTCCTTATTTTCCCTTTTGAAACTACTCAAGTCTTCTTAGGCAGCATTATTTCTCATGTCTGTTACAAGGAACTTCTGTTTCAGATTTGGATATAATCCATCAAGCTGAAAGTTGCCAGTGAACCTTGCTTTTCTAAAATTCACTTTCTACATCTGGTACATGCAACTGGAACAAAGTTCCATGTGAAATCAGTCCTGACCTCCTTCATATGCAAGATAAAGTATTCTATATTTTTCTCAGTTCAATATAAAGACATATAAGTTTCTAAAGTATGTTTTAGCGAAGAAAGCGTTAAAACTACAAAAATCTGGAGGGAATAAAAAAAGATAGGATTTTACCATGGCTGACCAACAGTTTTCTCAGCTTATCATCATACACGCTGTGGTATTTTTGAACCTCTAAATACAGGAAAAAAAAATAACCTTCAAGTGCTTTCTTTGTGTGCTCAGATATCTGTCAGTGTCCATGATCTACAGACATCTATTTCCTTCAAACTTTGAGCATTAAGTCACAACGAATGTGTAACTAGACCTTATGTGAGTCATTGCTGGCATGTAGCAGAACAGTAACATTGCACCTGCTAGTACCTCCTCAGGTTCAGACTTCCTGTTCATAGAGGTTTATGACATTCTATGGATGTTGATTTGGTAATTATCAGAGAACTGGAATGGCAAAATGTGTCAGGACATGGAACTCCTGACAGTTTATTTTCAAACCCACCAGTGTGAACAAGCTGTATAAACACACAGAAATCACAAAATGCAGTTAAAAAGATCAATCATTAGTCTCTCATGTAGTTCGATTTATTACCTTAGCAGTTCAAAACCTTGAGATCTTAAATGACTTTTAGAACAAGAACAAGAAGAAAACCAGTGTTTTATCAAAATTCCAGACTATGAGTGAAGTAAAATCTCCTAAGAAACAGATACAAGAGGTTTGGTCTACAGAATCAGTAAAGTGTGGTTTTGTATGAAAAAAAGGACTGTTTCTGGCATTTTCCTCAATCCTCCCACAAATCCAGAAGGAAAGCAGAGTTCTAAAACATGCTTTCATTCCTGCAAAATCTGAGTCCCTCTGAATACAGTACAGAGCACTACTGTACTGCAGACCCTTGGTAAGTTTCTGTAAAATAACAGAATCCTATGCACATGTAGAATCATAAGAGTCAAAATTATCCACCTACAATGAATCACCATCACCAAACTGCAACAGATGAGTTGTTTTTAAGTGTTGCAACTCATATCTGAAGTTGGTTCATTAGCAGAATGCACCAAAAAAAATTTAAATTTAGGTAAACTTCCTAACCAAGAAAGACAGTTATCTAAATCTTGAAGAGTGCCAAATATGTGTACAACCATTGAAAAATGTATGCTAATATAAACCTATTAAAAATTAATTGATATTTTATAAACTCACAAGATAATCTTTTGATCATCCTTATGGAGGACTTTCCCTTAGATAGTCAACAACCACCACAAAGATGGGTAGTACATGGTCTAGAATACAATCTTTTTCAGCACCAACCTCAGTAAACTACAGCTGAATTATAGATTTTCTTCTAAGAAAGTCACTTGTTCTTGATTCAAATGAACGTGTAATGTGGTTAGCCTATTTTTCTCTCTGTAACACAATGGAAAACACAGCAACGACAGCAGAGCAGCAAGGTCATAGGCTGCAGCAAGTGAGGATTTGCTCAATCACAACAGCTGTGAACAGAGAAACAAAAAAAAAAAATAAACTGCTTACCATCAGAAGGCCTCAGGTATGCAGAGATTTCCAATAAGATACTTTTTCCTCCTCTGCCAGTTCTTAAGTGAGTTTTGGGAAGGGCTGGAGACTGGCTCCATTCCTTCCAATCACTGAGATGCATTGCTTGC
Source organism: Tetrao urogallus (assembly GCF_951394365.1). Classification (NCBI taxonomy): domain Eukaryota; kingdom Metazoa; phylum Chordata; class Aves; order Galliformes; family Phasianidae; genus Tetrao; species Tetrao urogallus. The sequence continues at coordinate 67,315,984 of NC_136817.1, forward strand.
ACCTGAACTCCCCTGGGTGGATCCTGCCTTCCCACCTCTTCAAGGTTTTGAACAACTTCTTTTTCAGGAGATCTCCAAGCGAATTCTTATATCATGTACAGATACCACAAAACTTAAAAATATCAGATTACATTACCAGTAAAGCCATAGATAAAACTGGATTTATTACTAGTCACTGAAGGAATGCAATCACCAGACCCTCAGTAATATACAGTAATACATCATTTTCTTTAATCTTAATATTTTGATTCAGTGTTGAGACAAATTTGAAGACATTTCACACTACACAGAATTGAATTGTCCTAAGTATCACCAACTTAATTTATTTATTTTTTTTTAACTGTTCTATTCTCTTAGAAAGAACTAAATAACTGTGTGGAAGGAAACTGAAGAGTATTTTATAGAACTAGGATCATAATGAAGCTTGTACCGTCCAAAATATATTTCATCTCATGCAGCTTATCACTCTTGAAATTCAGAACTCTCAGAAAGAGAATGTCAGGTTATAAATGTCATTATAAAGTGTCTCCTTTGAGAGAAAATCAGCTTTCTAATTATCAGTTCACTGTCAGTCTTCAAACATAAAAATCACTGGACATGTATCTTGCTTTTTAGTGGTAAGAGCAATCTCTTATTCACAATTTCATTTCCAGTGACAGATGCAATCTAGCTGTATTTCTCAGGTCTCTCATTCAGAGTGTTCAAAGATCACACTCAGCACTCAAGAATAAATTTATCTGGAGTTCAAGATAAATTATCTGACCAAGTTGGCATCGAGGTAAATTATTCAAACAGGTGGGAAAAAAAAAAAAAAAAAAAAAGAAGGAGAAGAAAAAAAGACAGGCAAAATCTTCATAGCAGCATCCACACATTTGCAGGGAGCTCTATCAAATACAAACATCAGCAGTACATTTCCAGGAAGCTTCTTGAGACTCACAAACTGAAAGTACCTAAATAGACAAATTGAGACAATGAATCTGAGCGCTCCTCCATTAAAAATTACACAGTGCTGTGAACCGTAGCATGAGCAGATGTACATATCATATTTGGAACATACCTTAGAACTAAAAGAAATATTACAGTTTAGTGGAGAATTTGTTCCTATAATCTGTTTTAATTAATTAACTCTTTCCTACATCTGTAATGATTAAACCAGGAAAGACATGGAGAATTTTTCTTTCTTGAAGCAGAAGTCTGATGTCCAGAAGACCACTGATTCCTCATGAAAGGCATTGTTTGGGAAGATGGTCTTATTTTCAGGTGGGCCTGTGAAGCCATGTATTGGATTCAATGTTCCTTATGGGTCTCTCCCAAATCAGGATAGTCTGTGATTCTGTGATTCTATGAACTTAATGCTTAGACGTCTAAATGCACAAGTAAATGAATGAATAAATTATGAAGTCCATTTCCAAGCCTACTCAGATTAGACAATGGTAAAAATAGTGTCTGTGTAGTGAGTACAAACAAGGGAGCCCACTTTCCTGTGTCCTACCTCACTCTAGGCACAAGTGTGCTGGCATCGAGTGGCTCATCATTTCACATCTTGTGTGAAATGACGGAGATGAGAGTAGAAACAAGGAAATGCAATTTACAACTTGTGCTATGGTGTATGGTATAGATATTCTTTTTCCTTACACAGCAAGCAAGTGAATTTCCATTTTTTTCTGTTTCCCACAGAGGCGCTGTGTATACTATGATGACACACATCTAAATTCTGCACTACTTCAATGCATAGAACATCCAACTTACAAAACCTGCTGATTGAAATATTCCTCTAGTCCAGAGTCATTCATAGGAGATAAAAGTATTTTCACTTTGATCCCGCCTGCTCTTATTGTTCACCCTTTTCCTTAGCTGTTGAGGAAATCTGCACAAAATATAAAAGTATTATTCTTATACCTGGTCTTCATTGTCTTGGAAAGATACGAACAGAGTGTCTGTGGATTCAACACAGATCAGCAATAATACCAGATAAGCAATAGTTTAATTTAAAAAAAAAAAAAAAAAAAAAAAAAAAAAAAAAAAAGATAATAATAAAAAATAGAATACAAAACAAACAAACAAACAAACAAAAAAAAAAATGCCAAAGAACCCCATACATTTTTGTTTATTTTCACTATATCACACACTTCATCCAAGAATCTCAAAACTTTTTTGAGATATTTATGAAATCTTACAGTGCACCTGAGAAGTAAATTATCATGAGTTGCCACTTTAAACAATGCTACACTAAAATTAAAAGCCAATTCAGCAATAGAGCAAGGAAAAGAAATTCACATATGCAACACCGTCCCTTCAATTCTGAATAACATGCCTTAAGTTGCATATAACACTAACTGCTCACAGACACCCTGAAAGTTCTGAGGAAACACATTTTTGTTGCCTATGAAATGACAAAAATAAATGTTTTGCATTAATTGATTTTCCTTCTTCAACAGTAGCGACAATGACATGAAAGACAAGTCATGTTCCGAATGCCCTTGTGGATTTTTACAAGCGTGGCATGAAGACTCTTGTTTGTTGCCAGTGAAAATGCGTAGCTAATGGTGGTAACGGTGTTGTTGTGCCTTTCTCTATTCTAAACAATCATTTTAGTGATGTAGTTCTCTGAACTAGGTAGCTGCATTTCCCATCCTAACAAATGTCATCTATCTTAGCATTTTTCAGTATATGTAATAGCTCTTAAAATAGTGACTCCTATTTATTTCCATGGAAACTACAGAGGATACAAAGGGTACAATAACAGTATTTGATGGAGCAAATTCTCAGCTCCAAAACACTAATTTTCTACATATTCACCACCATTAACTATGCATTTTCACCAGCAATGAACAAGAGCCTGCATGCCACGCTCGTAAAAAACTACCTGGCAATTCAGAACATGGCTTATATTTCATGTCACTGTTGAAATGCACGACCCACGGCTTCACTGTGTTCATATCCACTGCTTGGTCTCTATCAACGTTCAGCAAGTGTTGATGAATGTCAGTGGGTGCCACTTTTTCTGCATGGAGGAATTCAGTGACACACCTTTGCTTCATGAACACTTCCATGTCAGACACCATTCTGTCAGACTGCCCCTTCTGTCACAGGGCAACAGAATGTAATAGAATAACCTTAATACTGGTTAAAAGGTTCTACCTCTACAGTCATACTACCAATATCTGCCTCTGATTTTGTGGGCCAAAATAATAAAATAGGAGGCATTATTTTCAGAGAAGTCCTTGTACGTTCATAGAAAAAATTAGAGTATACTGTGAAATTATATTCAGGTAACCGTGAGATTCTTACTGAAAAACAATTACTCAGAACCACTTAACGGCCCAGATTTGCTGCTGATCTGCACTTGTAAATCCAATTGATTTTAACTCTCACTTTACAGCAAAGGTTGACTTAATGTTCGGTGTCATGGGATGGTATTTTCTTTAATATCAAAGAATCTCTAGAACAAAACGAGTAAATGAAATGATTAAGTTTACTGAAATGGAATTAAAGTGAGGTAATTCTCAATATCTCCACTGATTTGAAAGAAGTTAGTTTGTACTGTCTCAGCATAATGCTGCAAAATTTAAGTGAAAACCTTGCATTAACTGTGAGGCACTGAGAACTGAAACCCACTGAGGAAGAATTATGGACAGTATCAGTGGAATTCTTCTTTAGATAGGATTGATCTTGTGCTTTATGGCTTTCTTGTGATATCAGAAGTGCATAAACAAAACTAAAGCTAAGGCTAAATAAATTATATGTCTGCTCTTCGAGTTTTAGAAAAGAGAAAGTGAAAATGAAATCTTGAGGTATCTTGAGAAGTAAATATTTTGGGGGTGTTGCTTTTGTTTCTTATTCATTTTTTCCTTCTTCTTTTTTTTTTTCCCCAAATGAGATTCATACCTTCTTATTCGCTGCCAGAAATGCAAATACTATATCATACTTTAACATGGGCCAGGAATCAATGAGATGTATAAAATGGCTGGACACAGCTTACCCATTATGCAGCTTTCTGTTATAGTTAAGTTATAGAGAACATAGATCTCTAAAAGTCATGAGGGGAGGGCAGAATGGCCTTTAAGCTTTTTTTTTTTTTTTTAGTATTTTTTTTTCCCTAAGTCTCACATTTATTGCTTACGAGGGAATTCGTTCTCTACTGTGATGGATGTACCTCATGAGTACAATTATGTATTATGTCCTCGAGGGTGAAAGTATTCTCAAATAGCTGTTCCTATTATTAAGGCCAAATAATAAATAAATACATACCTTGAGGACCATGTAGCTTTTTACAGTTTATCAATCCCAATCAGTGGGGCTAACTAACGCGTAAAATTTTTTATAGACTTTGTGTCTTAGGGAAATAAAAAAAAGGAAAGGAGGAGGGAGAAAGGGAAAAGGAGTCCTGAAGGGCATGATTTTGAGTACTCCAGACTCTGATGTACTTCTCCCTGTCAGAACTAAGCCTCAGTCTTAAATCAGAACTGTAGAGCTGCAGGTATACTTTCTTCTATGAGGAAATGTAATTACAAGGTAGCCACCTAGCTGATAGCCTGATTTCATTGGATTCACAAAATGTCATGCTAAACATTGTCAGTAACTTGACATTATTTAGACAGAACACTTCCAAGTTGTAAACATAAGCACATTTGTACCGCGTTGCATACAATACTGTTGTTGTAATCATTATTTTAGTTTTGAGGTAAGGGATTCCTCCAACAAGTATACAGTGGAATATAATACATTCCTAATTGCTCCCTGCCATCCATTCTTCTGCTGTCTCTCAGTCTATGAGAATGATATCTGAATATCATATATTCATTCCTGGCTGAACCTCAAGCCCTTCAAGAAAGGAGTGTGACTTGCCTTTAATCACTCAAAGTGTAGACCACAGAAGTGACTCTAAAGCTTCTTAGTGTGCTTCAAAGCCACAACCATCTGTGACTAAACCTCCTTCCCACATACCTGCCAGATATTTTCCTCACTTGTTGACCCAGCCTGCATGGACATTTTTCATTTCTTCCCTCTTGATTTCTTTCTGCTCTTTCCCCTGTTTCTTTTCTGTAAAATTCTCTCTTCCTCTGCGCCCACTTACCATATGCTCTGTTCTTCCCGATATTACTATCAAACCAAAATCCAGACTCCATCCATCAGCACATATTCTTTGCTGTGTCAGCATAGACAGACTACAGAATCTCAAATACTGGCTAGATCATTAGAACCCACGCAAATTATTGTCCTACAGAAAAAGGCAGAGATTTTATGTAATCGATTCAAAGCAGTAAGAGTTTCCTATGCATATGGATAGTACCTATTTGCCAAAGCCACCACAGCAGTAAGTAAAAATTGATCTGTTGTGCCAAATCAAACACTTTTACATAAGGAGATATCCTCACAGGACTGTAAAATGCAGCAGAGTTAATGGATTAAATATCACTAGTTGAACGTGAAAGGAATTCCTACTAATTTTTTTAATTGCTTATGGGCATACTACAAAATTATGACTACTGTTCTACCACTAGGAAATGAAGCAATTAACTCTGTATTTGCTGGCATCTGCTTTCTCATTACTTCATATCAGAGACATATAGATTTAATGGACTAGTTAGCAGTATAAATACATATCATGTTGCTGTTTCACTTATCTGTTAGCTTATAACTACACAAAATACAAGTGAACTTCCACTACATAATAAAATACCTCTATGCACAGAGATCTCTGAAAAGACGACTACATTAGGGAGAAGCACATGTTGTTCAATAGGGGATGAACATAAGTTTCTGACCCATATAAAAATCTTCTGAGCGTCAGATGTAACTGCAAATACTGTGTTGTTTTGAAGTCACTCAGAGCCAAAGAAGCTGTCAGAAGCTTGTTCCACTCAGTGTCCACATTCCAACCTGTCAGATTTGCTTTGCAACATTCACTTCATAGCAGGTAACTGAGCATCACTCATGCTGATCCTTCTTAAAAGATACATATACCCAGCAAAGATGGAATAGCTTTCTCAGCAGTGGATCCACTGGCTGAAGTGGAGGGAACTGACACCGTGGCTCAATAGCTTTCCCTGGTTGTACAAAACTGCTACCATTCCTATTACAGAACATTGGCATCTCATACAGCATGGCTACTGCAAAAATGTGGTAGTGAGATTGCTTCAGCCCTCTGTAACATATGCCAGACCACCCACAGTAATCCATGGTACAGAGCTCATGGCCATCTGTTGGAGCGACGCAGATGCTTTTCACTTAGATTAAGGAGGCATTTCTTAGTGATAGCAATATTAAGCTGCAGCTACTTGATGCTGAATGGAGTATTCAAAGAGGTGCAGCCATACAGAAGCTAGACATAATTATGGCAATCACAAAATATTCTTGGTTAAGCCCCAGAAAATGGCAGAGGAATCCAGCTTCCCACATCATCACTGAATTGGGAGGGAATAAGAGAAAAATACCATCTGGTCCCCTTTTTCATTGCCCTTGTGAATCTTTTGCAAGACCATGTTGTCATACTAATAAGGAAGCATTGTTTAATTTATTGATTCATCTGCAAAATGAATCTGGGTGATGTTGTGTACCCATTCATGACATCTTTTCTTAATCTGACATATTAAGCAACATTATATACAGCTTCATTAAATGATCTCCTGTAATTATGACAATGGATAACGATGGTAATTAAGGTAATGACATTTGTCACTGTCAGCTGTGGCAAGAATAATGAATAATGAACAAGGCAAACTTTGCACAGAGACTTTACAGTCTTATATTCCATTTGGCAGCAGGCTGGAAAAAACACACAGACCAGGTAGCTGCCTGAGGGCAATCAAGTTCAAGGAATCCAACACACAAGTTTTATATTTAAATACTAGAACACAATAACAAAGTAAAACATGAATTAATGATGCTGAAGGAAGAAAGCACCTTAAAAATCTTTTTAGCAAACAGATCTTAGTAGCTCTTCAATACCGTTTTCCTTTATATTCTTTTCACACAGAAACAGAAGCCAGTTTTTAGTGTGACTGGGCTGAGAAACAGTTCACTGCATACTGTCAGAATGAAAGGCAAGAGGAAGTCAATGAAAGCCACTACTGTATCTGGAAAGTAGCAGAACATATCAGAACAACTGCTAGGACTGCTGGTTTTTGACACAATTGCAATTCTATTAACAGAGATAGGTATGTCAACACAGATTTCTTCCAACCAGGAGACACCTAGTTTAAAAGATTTTAAACTATTTAAAATCAATTAGCATTTACATCACTATGGGAGTGTTGCTGAGGTTCCAGTGATTGAGACCAGTTTGAAGAGTGTTTTCCCATTATCTGCTCTTGCACTGCTTGCAGTATTTTCTAAGTGAAATGTAAATGTTAGAAAAATCTCTGCTGATGAAGCTCCAACTGAAATTCAGATTTATAAGAAAAGAGGTAACAAGGAATATAACTTGATTAGTCACTCACAATTCAACAAAATGAGTATTAGTACAAGATGATGCAAAATAAGGCACTCAGAAATCAAATATTCAGTTAATTCTTGAAAGCATGAAAACATTGGCTCAGAAAATAGTGAATCAGCATAGAAATTAAGGGTTATCATAAGTAATAATCATCTCAATGTGTGCTCTACAATACAATACTCCACACAGGACTGTGACAAAAAGATTAATGAAATTCAAGGAGGTTCAGCAGAGGGAGCATTAGTAGAACGGAAATGTTTTTTTCGTTTTTTTTTTTTTTTTTTTTTTTGCAAGACTTGAACAGCAACTTCAATTCCACTGTTGAATTTTGAGAAAGAAACTGAAATAAAGGCAAAGAAGAATTAAAGAAGGAAACGAAAATGACGCAGGTTCTGTAAAAGCTTTTATTAATGCAAAGAAGAGGACAGGTTATTCATATGTGGGGTGCCTATAACGAAAAAAGGACAAACAGATAAACATCAAAAAAAAACTGAAGAAAACATAGTGAGGAACACTGGAAATAGAATCTGGAAAAATTAACATACAGTATAACTGGAAGTTCCCCAAGCAGCGAGTGTCACTGAGCAGCTTTGCCAATAGATGTGAAAGGTAGATCAGAGGTATTGTTAAGGCACAATTGTATCTCTTTGCTTTTAAAAATACTTGAAGGGAGTTAGAAGATCCACCATATTGCAGTCCCTTTTGTCTTTAAGGTGTGTGCACCACTGAGAGGCTATCTGCTAGAACAAAACCTCAGCAATAAGGAAAAGTGGATCCTTCAGGAATATAAGCTGTACAAGCCTATTGCCTCTTGTCATATTGTTTTTCTTTAGTGGTCTTACACTGAGTCACTGAGGTTGCTTATATTTTCATCTCAAACAAAACAAGAACTAAGCAATATTTGCATGTATTAGGAGATTTAGAAGAAAATTCATGTTTAAAAATAATTTAATGTTCTTCGTGTCATGATATGACACAAAATCTGCTTGCATACATCAATTTCTCTGAAAAACAAAGGTGATTGAGCACCTTACTAATATTCAGAGCCTTTGCTTATAGTCTCTATCCAGATATGGAACAAAGCAGGGAAGACATCTAAACTGAAGGAAAATAGTGATTCCAGCTTAAATTATAATCTTCCATTACTTGAAGGAACTCCTGCCCATTTGAAAATTGGCAAGGAGAACAGTAAGGCTACTCTGACTTGGGCATTTCTAGGACATAGCTCTGATGACTTAAAATGCAAGTGCACTTTACAATAAATGCCCTACTAGCTTTTACTCAAGACAAGTATTATTAGCAAAGATTAAAAGAACTAATTAAGTACAGCATGGCTGAACGAGGGCTAGGGGAGATAAGATAACTATCACTCTGTATTTGAAAACTAAGCACCAAGAAAAAAAAGTAATTTTAAATTTTAAGGCAACCAAGAGGGAAGGAAACAAACCACTTAAAAAAAATAGAATAGTAATTAACAACAATAAGGCTTGAAAATTCAGTGAAGGCAATTATGGTCTGAATAGCAAACATTTATTAGACTGCAGTGTGAACTCTTCAAAGTGACGGTGCAACGTCATTACTAATAAAAGAAAAATTATTTGAGAAGAATTCAAATAATTTGTTTGGGCTATTTGTTGGGTGTGAAAGCCAGATTGCCTCAGTACGCTTTATGCACAATGGACAGCTGTTGCAGGATGAAGGTTTGTGCTCAGGTACTGAGAATATTTCCTCCTGTTACTCTCACATGGATGTAATTTATCTGTTATGTGTATTTTAGATTTTCTCAAACACAATGTTGACATCATTTTAATTAGTAAATAGTTTAGAAATGAAAATATTTAAAATGGATTTTAAACAGCAGTTATGATCACCTGGGCACTCATAACATCCTTCTGTTAATGCTGCTACAGCTATACCAGAGGAATGTATGACTGTGTATAAAAAGTATTTGCGTTAAAATTAAATCTAAAAGATAATAGTTAGGAGCACAGATGGAAAACATTTGGCTAATTTGATGTATTTCACTTTTGTCAGACCAGAGCTTTATGTTTACCTGTGAAAGAAGGGAGGTTAGCACAAAGACCCAGGAATTCTCTACCTGCCCTATATACCATGGATATGAAATGAAGAAAGCTCTTCATAAACAAATCCTCAAAAGCAATATATGTTGAAAATAATCAACTATCTTTTTGCGGATGCAGCATATGCGACCCAACGTACAACTGGGCAGCATGGAGAAGAGTTGGATTTGTGCTTCAGAAAACACTCTTTTCTCTTAACTGTGGGCAGTAAGGCATTTTCATTCAACATTTCTTTTTCCCATTCTCTGAGTATTGTTAGATAGGCATGACTTAATGCTGTTATTTCTCTCCTGCCTTCTCCCTCTGAAGAGCAGAAGTAAAGGGCAAATATCTGCTGCTGATACACCCAAGGCAGGCTCAGTCCATCAGGAAATCAAAATCAAGTCTATGATTAGTTTGATTAACTAAAAAAAAAACCAGCAAAACAAAAACTTTTTCAGCTTCAAGAAATGTCTTTTCCCCTACATAATGAATGTTTTATTTAGCTGAGGACAGCAAACAGCTATGTTTTGTGAGAGATGTTACATTCAGCTGGATTGGAAATGTGATGAACTATCCAGTTTTATCCCACAAAAGCTACAGGAAGTACTGGAAGTGAAACATTGACAACCAACCCACCTAGATTTATGAGCAATCCAAAAGACAGAGAATGTGGAACATAATCAAGAACATAAAATATCTAAACTTCTTTTAACAAATGCACTTTTAGGATATTATATTCACTAAATAAGAGTTAGCTGATGAAAAATGAACTGGTATGAACATGAATCCAATGTACATGGATTAACCCGGAGATGATTTAGAGCTGAGCGAACAGTTCAGAGTACATTTCCTCTGCTCATTTGGATTTCTATTTGCAAACTGTCAGTGTGTAAGAACTAAAACAGGAGAAATAAGAAACTAAGTTAGACTATTATTATTAGTCTATATATATGTATTAGCTATGTAAAAGTCATTGACGTCTGGAAAAAATGGATGATATGATCAGAGCATTGAGCTAGGAAGAATATCTTCCAGGAGCCTTTTAAGTAAATAGAAGGGGCAAAATGGCAGCTGTCAAGGGCCTGTAAAGAAGAAGCTGAAGTAATAAAGATAATGAACTGTTAATACTGCTTGCAAACTGCAGACAGATCAAACATAAATGCTGTTATCTGCATGAAGAACATAAACCATGAAATGTGCAAGCACGTTCTCTTGTATGTTAAGCCTGTATTTATTTTTTCTTTTCTAGTGCAATAAACTTAGGGACTAGGCTAAAAGAAATAATTTGCTTCAGTTCCTTACTGTAATGTCCATTTCCAGTCAGAAAGCTGGTGAAAAAGGAAAAAACAAAACTCAAAACCACTTAACCAGAAAAAAAATCCAACTATTTCTCAAGACTCAGAAAAGTCCTGACTTGAGAAATAATTACAAAAGATCTTAAAAAAATATTTTAATCTAAAGTAACAAATATTTATCTAATGCTGGGAAAGATTACTTCCTGATGCATATCCTGGTTGACAATACAGCCATTCACTTTTGCCTGTGGTACTAATAAATATGAAACATTAAAACTAGAATTATTCCTTTTCAAATCAGAATTCGTGTAATCATATAGAATCCCAATTCATATAATAGATACATTTCAACCTGGTGATGTTTGGCTTTAATAGAGATAGCCACACTAAAAGCGACAGTTTAAAAGCATTTGAAGTTTATATTGAGAATGTACAAGTACAAACAAGTAAACAAATAGTATAATTCTAAAAAGATAGAAACACTAAAAAGGGCAGGAAGGACAATATTGTATTGTATTATATGATGAACAGTTCAGATCACTTGTTTTTTAATGATAAATGAAGTCAGAATTACTAGCATGTATTATCTCCCACAAAAAATGAAACAGATGGATCTGTCAAGGCTTTATCAAGTTCAAATTAGAGAAGAGGATTTTCCTCTTCATTATTTGCATTCATTCTATAGAAGAAGAGGTCTGTGAGAAGGAAGAGTAACTGTTATTTCTTTGATCAGATCAATTCAGGATTCTGCATGAATTCTGAATCAAACCTTAGGTGTTCTATTTTTTTTTAATATTTATTAATTTTTAGCAACTGAATTTTCAAGGACGTTAAGTGTATTTCTTTCATTCCCAATAAATTTGTATTTTTGCTTCTTAATAAACTGTTCCAAAAGGTTTTTAAGGCAGTTGCACTGTCATAGAGACTTGGTACTGTGCAGTTGCAATTATTACCAGAGTTCAGTCTCTGGCACAAGAAGCAGCTTATAGGCCAAACTGACTACATTTACTCTTGATTTGGCATCTTGTAAGGTCTTTCAGCACAGGCATCAGAAGCATGTGACATGTTTTTCTTTTTGCACAAAACTCCTAGGATTTCTAGAAAAGAAATTCTTGCCAAAGACATCATATGCAGCAGAGGTGCAGAAAATTTGTTTAGCATTTACGTCCATCTTTCTTCATGTGTGCACAGCTTCTTTTCTCTTCCTTACTGGACTCATTCATCCTGACATAGAAATCTACTGGAGTTTCTCAATTCACCCCAGTCTGGTTGCTGCAACACTTCCTCTGTGCAGACTTCCAAATACTTCCAGCAAGGATGGAAATTCTCAAATCTGCTCTAACAAAATTTTCTAAGTGGAAATAAGGGTAATGTAAAGGCTGCATGCACATCCACAAATGCAGACTACTTACTCAGAGTAATAATAGTGAGGATGTGTTATCACACTCCCACTGTCTTCTAATTATAAATTACTTCTCTACAGCATTTTTATTAGCTTCCAGGTTGAGCAGAGAGCCAGATATGACAATTAATATGTCTAATCTTGTCTGTCTCTGTGATTCAGATGCCCATGTGGTAGACATAGAAACCTACAATCTGGGCAATGTTCTCAGAAATTCTGACTCACAGTGATGTTCCTTCAGCTGTCCCATTTCCTTCAATCTTGACAGTTCAGCAATGAAAAGGTTGCAGCTCACAAATCCCAGCTTGCACGGCCAAAATACAGAATTGTCAAAATCACTTGAGAGCCAGAGAGAAGTATCTTTGCATCAAATTGTGGTACAGGAAACCCAGTGACAACCTTTTCTATAAACACAGTGAAAACATTCCTAGAAGAGTGTCAATTCCAGTTCCCTCCTGCTCAGAGGGGCAATGTCAGACCCTAAAGCAGACTCACAGATGCTAAAGCATTAAGATCACGTGCCATACAAAGAAAGATTAGCAGTGGGCATACATAAAAACAGTGCTAGGCACCTATGGACATGGCACAATGCAAAGCTGTGTAGACTGATGAAAATTATTCAAGTCTACTCTACAGTAGATAAAGAAAAGTGCTGAACGGCACATATATTTCATCTAGTTCTGGCATTAATTCATTCACAGATAGCTCAGATATCTCAGTAGTACTGCACTCTGCCATGTAGACATAACCTGGCAAATTAGTTACAAGTTTTGAATATCACAATTAGATTTAGGCAGCAAAACCCACACCGAACACCTTCATTCTCCAGCGAGTGGAGTTTTTTCCTCAAAGCTACTTCAAATTCTTATCTCTCTTCAATTGATTAGAGATATTGAGTAGAGTCCCAGACTAGGACTTGTCATCACAGAGTCACTCTAACACAAATCTAAAATATGACATCACAGAGAAATATGACATGAAATAAAATTAATTGCATTTACCTAGGATTAAAGAAATACCTTGTTATAATTAAAAAACTTTCTTAGACACTTATTGTTTAATTACTCATCAGTCTGCCTGATTACTTAACTGAATCCACCTAATTAATTTTTTACTGTCCATTGCTCTCATTTTATTCTGGAAAAAAAAAAATCCCAGTGGATTTCAAATAAGAGTGCATTAAAATCTTCTCCAAAACTATCCCAATAAAAATCATATTAATGAAATCTTGAATAAAAAACATGAAGCAAAATGTGAAGATAAAGAAATTATAATCAGGGTTTAACTGTCATTGCTAACAGTTATCTAAAGAGTTAAGAAAGTATTTGTACAACTGTCCATAGCACTAGCCTACATATTAGGAGAAAAAGAAAAGCTGCTCTAAGAATATAAACCTCTAATAAGATGAGGGACTTCTACTAAGCTTCCCATGCTTGGAGACTTTTGAAAGATAATCTTTGGTACAGTACTTCCAAGTAAAGCAGTGAAATGAAATCAATATTCAGTTAAAAAAAAAAAAAAAAAAGCAGATTAAGAGACCAAACTAAAGAAATCAGAAGTCACTCAACAGAACAGATGTGTATACCTTAAGGATTACAATTCATCATGAAAGCATGAGGTCATTTTATCTCTTTAGAGAGAGCAGTTTCTAAGGACCAGACCCTGTTTACTCTTCTTGTTCACTGGAAAAATAAGCCCTCATATTTCAATAAATTTTAAATAAGCCCATATTTAAATTTGGAAATAGATCGGGTTAAAAAATAAACAAAGAAACAGCAAGGTTCAAAGATCAGTTAATCATAGGGAGTGTATCTATTTTTATAGAAATAACGGAGTTTCTTTTCCCTCACATTCTTGAATATGACATTTTTTTCTCTCCCTGGAAATAAATCGTTTCTTTTTTTCTTGAAAGAAAAGGTGACTTGTAGCTTGGAAACTCAATAAACATTCAGCAAAGGTGAGGTTATAGCAAGTTCTTCACAGAATGTAGGTCACTGTATTTACTCCATTTTTTTATACTATGGGGAGTCCTATGTTCTTCCTTCCACTGCCAATTATATATGTACTATTTTTTTTCATAGAATCATAGAATCATAAAATGGCCTTGGTTGAAAAGGACCACAGTGATCACCTAGTTTCAACCCCCTGCTATGTGAACAGTCACCAACCACCAGACCAGGCAGCCACCAGACCTTCAGCTTTCAAAAGAAGAAGAAAAACTGCAAATCCTGAAATAAGAGAGAATTGAAGTAAGAGACAAATGAAGTTGTCTTCCCTGAAGGAAGCAAAGGTAGGAGGAACCAGTGATCAGATATATGATCGTTTCCCTTTACTCAGCACTGATGAGACCCATGAACATACAGGAATGAGTTCAACAAAGGATCACAAAGATGACTCTGGAATTAGTGCATCTATCATACAAGGAGAGACAGAGTTGCAGTTTTGCCACCTGGAGAATGGTTAGAGGGAACTTATCAATACATGTAATCATTTTATGGGAATAATGAAGTGAAGAGAGCCACATATTTCTCAATCATCAGTGAATGGAGAAGAGACAGTGGGTACTATTTGAAACACATGAGATTCTACTTAGATGTTAGAAAAAAAAGATCTTTTTTATTGTGAAGGTAATTGAACACTGGGGTATGTTGCCCAGTGAGTTTAAAGGTTTCCATCAATCATCCCTTCCAATATTAATGACTGAGTACTATGAATCACAAGTAAATCATAAACTTTAAAAATATAGAAATAAATAAATAAATAAATAAAAATGAAAGTGATATTAACACCTTAGTTGGGTTTTTTTTTGGTCATATTTTAACGAGAGCCAGTAAGTAAGCAATTTTTGAGATGCTGTTGTTAAAAACTCCAAGTTTTCGTCTTTTGTTAACAGTGTTCCCATAAAAAAAAAACCCAAACAAACACAACTAACAAAAAAAACACCTTAGTACCAGTTCAACTGCTATAAATCCCCTTAGCTTTCAGCTGCTTAAACAATATTTTTACTGTCTTTCTAGCCCAAACAGTATAGTGATTAATTCTGCGTAGTGGCAGAGTATCACTGACATGAGACTTTATGTAAGAAATGTGTGAAGCTATGAAAGTAACAATAGTTACTATGCAATTCACTGCTGTACTTCTATGAACTCTGTGCTGACTTTCCAGTCCATTGTTTCTCCCAGTTACTTCACTCTAGGAAAGGAGACATTCATCATTTGATATTTTGCTTGTTGGATTTACTTTTGTTCTTCAGTTTCCATCCATGTTAGAGTAAAGCTATATATTCACTGCAGATTTCTGGAACATCTTCTGCATGTATTTTGAGTCTCACTCTCATCCATTCACTGTTCTTCAACTCCATCCATCAAACACAGCCTTCAGCCTACATTTGTGACTTCATAGACTTGGCCTAGCTATGGGCTTGGCTTCAAGACAGCTTATTAAAGCTCAAAGCAGTAAAATACCCACTCTGAAAATTAGGGGAAATTAGTCCTTTGTACTGACAGCTCTACACTTGTCTCCTTCCATTTTCTCCATCTAATTTCAAGATCAGATGTACCGTCACCTGATTCATCTCCAGACAGGGTGATGCATGCAAAGGAATTCTAGAAAATGACAGTGTCTTCACTTAGATTTGCATAAAAGTTTGTCCTTCAGTTCTTAACAGAGTGAAGAGGAGAGTTCAACTCATCACTATGGCTTAACAAAAGAAGAATAAATTCCTTGTATGTAACCCAGTGATGTGACATCGTGCTCAGTATTGTGCTGTGATTTTGTAAAGCAAACATGTCTTAGAACAAAATAAACATAAAGCTATCAAACAATGTAAAATAAGGTAACTGTGTCACAGCCTGATGTTTGTGCCTATTGGAACTCCTCATTTCTTTGTTACCTAGCTCTCAATAAAAATAGTGTATATATATTTGCTGATGGTAGAAGGCAAAATATTTTGTATCTTTTCAGCAGGAGCTCTCTAAGTGGCATCTGAGAATGAAAATGGTAAGTAGAGGTATGTGAGGCAGTTGTATGCATGAAGAGTTCTGCGTAAGCACATTTTAAGTGTTTCTGCTTTGGTACACAGTCATAAATGTCAGCTGAAAGTTCACTTTGTTGTTTATTAAATGTATGTTAATAATGTCGTTGTAAATCTAAGTGCTCTATTGATTGCAAATGTAAATTGGAAACACTGTGGTCTCTATCTGCCAGTCAATCACAGCAGTGTGAGCTACTGGGGTAAAACAGAATAAGGAAGCTGATTACAGAAAGCACCAAAGGAAAAGATGGGTGGCAGAGAATATTTCTGTATTTAGCAGTATCATCAAACTCTCTGCGTTATAATTCCTTATGTAGTAGCTGATAAAAATCCAATGCTTGTAGCTTATTTCTTTCTACACAAAGCTCAGATGAGACCCCCAATCTGCTCCCTCACCCCCCACCCCACCCATTTCAGGAAATAGCAAGATGTATTGCTGGGTTACAGAAAATAAATCCTTAGGGACCACAGTTAAGACATTGCTGTTGGATGGAATCAGGGACTCCTGGAAAAGCTCCCTTTTCTTCCTAGGAATATACTTAACTATAAAATTGGCATAATCTTTTCCAGGCAAAAATATCTGAAAAAGGACCATTATGGCCACAATCAGAGGAAACAATGGCCTGTGATTAGCTGGGCCCCAAGTGGATGGTTAAACTCTTGGGTTGGAAGGGACTTCAAGATCATTGAGCCAGACCCTTTGCCAAAGCAGTATCCTACTATAAGTCACACAGGTAGCCATCCATACGGGTCTTGAATATCTCCACAGAAGGAGACTTCACAACCTCTCTGGGCAACCTGTTCCAGTGCTCTATCACCCGTACCATAAAGGAGTTCCTCCACATGTTAGTACAGAACTTCCTAAGTTTTAGCTCCTTGCTCCCTGCCCTTTAGCTACACACCACCAAAAAGAGCCTGGGCTCATCCATTTGCCTCCCACCTCTCTTAAGATATTTAAACATTTATCAGATCCCCCCTTCTCAGTCTTCTTTTCCTCAAGAAGAACATACCCTGGTTACTCAGCCTTTCATTGTCAACAGCCACCATTCTTGGCTACTCAGGACTGGAGCATCAGTCCTGCTTCTCTGTCCAGGAACTAAAAATGGTTTTGCCAAAATCTTTTTTAGTAAATGTGAGGTCCTTAATATTGCTCAATTTTTGATACTGATAGAAGTTCAGTTAGTATCAACCAAGACCTAGTAAGTGCTAGAGTCAGTAAACATTTAATCTCAGGTTTATTACACACCCCTCTCCATCTTAGACTCCCAGCTATCAAACAGCATAATATTATTTTGTAAATCTACTATGAATGTCTTCTTATATTGTTTACAATAATAAGGCTTCAAATTCATTTGAGCTCCTAATTACCAATGTAGTCAGAGTAATCGTAAATCAGAACCATATTATTGTAGTATTATACAGAAAGAGTCATAAGTGTTATTTGATTGACGCTATTTGTTTCCTGTACGCAAATGAGAGTTTCCCTCTAAGCACAGCAGATACTGTCTTGAACAATATTGTTATGGAGATAAAGCACTGTAGAGACATCTTTTAGAGAAGAATTATAATAACTCATGAGCATCTGAACCAAGGCAGCCTGCCTTCCTGTGGATTTGTGTCCTATCTCCTACTGCTCTCCCTTATCATCTCATCCTGTAACCCTTTCCCCATTGCAATACTTAGCTCAAGCAAGCTATTGCAATGCTTCATCTACCTTGCCATGGATCCAGTCTGTTCCTCAGGGAGTTGCTCACTCTGTAACTGGTTTCAGTCTATCTATATGCCAGTCAGAAAGCACGAAGTGTGTACTGATTGACACACTGGCTGGCCAAACAGAACAGACCTTAGATAGTTTCTCTTTGATTGGAAGCAGTAGTTTGGGTACACACTATATTTTCACAAACCAGAATGATTATGTTTACATGGAGATGAAGTCACTTCTGACAGATGTAGCAGCAATGGTCAGTAGATTTGAAACTATATAAGGAATAAATAAAACAACAACTATATGTAGATTTTTATCTGACCAGCCTCGCTTACACAATAAATAAATCTGGTCCCATCCCCAACTCAAGTTCCTCATTTAAATTTTAAAAAGAGTTATTTCAAGCTCAGCTAAAAGAACTGAGTCATAATTTCAAACAAATACATATAATAAAATCATGTCAATTTTCCAACACTGCAAAACAGTCTCAGATAACAAAAAGGAGTTTTGTTAGGTACACAGTAACAATTCTGTAAAAATACCTGAAGACTTAAAATGTCAAGTGACAAATTATTTCATAAATGAATATTTAAGTCAAGTAGTAGTTCACTTGATTTTTCACAAAAAACAATAATTGAAGTACTTCAATTTTTTTGTTGCCTATATAATAAAATAATTGCATAATTAGCATGTAATTACTTTCAGGAGTGACTAATTTTGGATTCTATTAAGTATGTATTAATTGCTATGCTGAGAACAGAAAAAAAAAAAAAAAAGAGGAAAAAGCAAAAGCCTTCCCTTATCAAGGTCAGCAATTACATTGTAAGACTATCAGAATGATTGTAAATCAATTAAATAGTTTGGCATTTAATGGCTACAAGGCACAAGGCAGTGCAGTGTAAGGACAGAAATAGGACATATTTTTTGCACAGTGTGCACTTGCAGCCTGGAAGGCCAACACTCTTCTGGACTGCATCAAAAGAGGGGTGGTCAGCAGGAAGAGGGAAGTGATTGTCTTACTCTGCTTTGCCCTCATGAAGCTCCATTTAGAGCACTGTGTTCAGGCATGGGGCCCCCAGCACAGGAAGGATGTGGAGCTGTTAGAGCAGGTCCAGAGAAGGGCCACAAAGATGATCAAAGGGCTGAAGAAAGGTTGCAGGCTCTGATTTTGTTCAGCTTGGAGAAGAGAATGTTTGTGGAGAACTAATTTCAGTCTTCTAATACAGGAACTTACGAGCAGGAGAAAGACCAACCTTTTATCCAACCTGATAGTGACAGGACAAGGGGGAATGGCTTTAATTTAAAAGAGGAGAGATTTAGATTAGATGCTAGGAGGACATTTTTCATTGGGAGGATGGTGACACACTGACACTCCTGCCCAGAGAAGGTTAACATGCACCATCCCTGGAGGTGCTCAAGGCCAGGTTCGATGGGGGCCCTGTGCAGCCTGATTTCATGGAAGGTAACCAGCCCATAGCAGAAGGGCTGGGACTTGATGAGTTTCAAGGTGCCTTTCAACCTAAGACATTCATAAGGGATTGCCGGCAGGATCCATATCTGGCATTGTATCCATATAAAACAAATGCTTGCCTTGACTTTACTGGTAGAGGACTAAAGTCATTGGTATGTGATCTATTGTCTGATGTTAATTAACTCCAGAGTCTACTTCTAAACCTCAGTTTTTCACATCTCAACTTCATGTTCATGGTTGCAATGCCATTTATAAACAGATTAATGTAAGATGCGTTCTTGACTCCCTTGAAAACAATTGAAAAACTCTTGTTAGCTGTACAGTTTGGCATAAGGATAAATTTTGTACATAAGTTTCATTTTGTTGAACAAAACTCCTGTACTTGTACCTGAAATTTGATGTTGAAAAGGTGTTTTTTATTTGTTTGTTTGCTTTTCACCCTTCTTTGGATCAACTGTCAAATCCCCTACCCTGGAGACAAATGAGAACGACTCAGCATGGTATATTCTTTTTCTCTTGCTTAGAAGTTCTTTATGTCACACAGCACCAGTATATATACAAGTAGGTAATTGTTTTCCCCTTGGCTTTGTAGAAATCACAACCAGTTGTTTTTTAATGTGCAGGCATAGCACTGAAAAGCCCATTCTGTTCCTATACAAACAGAAACTACTGAGTCTGCATTTCAAATGATCTCAGAAATACTTACTAAAGGATGTCCAATATACAGATTTGAAAAACACCTGAAATAACACTAGAGTATATTGATGTAAATTAAGCTCTAATTCACTTCATATTGGCTGAGGCAGCATTCTTCATTCATGTTTCTTTACCTTTCTACTACACTTGACATTGTGGTATTTCTGGGTAACCAGTGAATTGTGAAGTTAAATTGAAAATTTGTTATTACAGACAGGAAAAATGATATTAATCATTGGCAGTTTCACAGGTAACTGTTTTTGAAGTTGTTGTTATTGTTTTTTGCTTGTTTGTTTGTTTGCTTTTTCTTGCTTCATTTTTTTTCATTTTTGGATCTTGCCCAGACTGGCAGTAATCACTCTATAATCACATTTGTGATGATCATATCCATGTGAGGAAAGTCTCCCTTAGGAGTGGTAGTCAAATAAAAATCTTTCTGCAGTGTTGGGGAGAAAAATAAAAAGAAAATATACTTAAATCTATACATGATTGGTAACAATAGTAAAAAGTAACTAAAATAACTATTCTTATTGAAAGTAATGAGGCCTTAAATAAATAAATAAATAAATAAATAAATAAATAAATAAATAAATAAATATATATATAAGCAAAGCATATCAGGAAGAGAAAGTATAGCTTTGAAAAGATTTCTGTTATGAAAACTGACCTGTATATTTCCTTATTCCATTATGAAAATAAAGGTGATTACTTGAGTGCACTGAAAGTGGTACATTGAACAGAGGAAAGTAAAGCTATGACCAAATCCAACATGAATCAGTAATCCCTTCCCCTCTATGCTGATGAATTTACAAAATCATGTTTTTCAGTGACTACTTCTGCCCTACATAAGAGAAACTATGCTGACTACATTTACCAAAATCGTCACTGAGAAAGGACTTTTTAAAGAATACTCTTGGCTTCTTTGATTACAAGTGGAGTTAGATGCATAATTTTTCTATGCAAAGTACATTCTCTAATTTGCACAGAAAGGCTATAACAATTTTGAATTACCTTTTAGACCTCAACTAAAGATATGAAATTTATGTGGTGAAGTTAATATGAATGCATGGCAATAATATACCTGTTTTCCTACAGAAAAAAATCTACACCTAACTAAGAAGCATTTCCTTTTAGCTTAAATTAGTGCAGTTGAGAATGTTATGGGTGCATGCATAATTCAGTCTGATTTTCAAAGACATTGAAAGAAACCAGCACCATTGCTCATTGTGATTGCAACCTCATGGAAGATGTTTACTGCAGTTATTTACAGCTAAGAGAAAATGTCTGGCTTGTATGGATGGGAGCATGCCAAATTTTGTAATATTGGTGAAGAGAGTCTGATTAGCCATTTATACTTATTCCTATATGATTTGATTTCATTCGATCCATATTTTTGAGATTTAAAGTAGAAGAATAAATTAAATTAAAGATGAGCCAAAACCTTTCCTACTGGGTGCTATCTTAACAAATAATCTACTGTCCATGGTAGCATATATGTTACTGGAAGTATGACAATGATAAATGAGGTGCTGTGTACTTTCTACACCCTTTTCTGAATCAGCATTTCAGAGAAAAACCTGAAAACCTACAGATGGCTATAGATAAAAAGAGTAAAGTTAATCTTTTTTAGTCTGAAGACATGTATGTGCTACATATTCAGTACAAGCCCCTGTAAAATATGACTATAGTCAATATGGAATAGATGTTTCTCTTGCATTGCAATCTGTTTGGTATCTGCTCATACGTCACCAATGAACTTTGATGTTTCTAAAATGTCTAGGGGCTCAGTCTTTAGCATTCCCACACTGAACAACAGAAGAGCTGTTTTCAATTGATATCCTTCATGTAAAAAGAGGAAGATTTTCCTTACCTTACCTGGGTTTTGTGTTACATCTTGCATTACACTGATGATCTTTCTCCATTTTAAACTCATTTAAAAATAGCATATTTTTCTGAAATATTACATTATCTGCTTGCACATTTTGGGTATTATCTTGCTCACATTAAAACCAGTCTTTTCAGTTTCTTACAGTCAGCTATTTTCATTTCTGCCACTTCTACATTCGCTGCTGTGCAGCCCATCTATATTTCAGTTATCTGAAAGTGGTAATTAGCTGTACTGGTCAGTCTGACCTGTAGATGGACCACAAGGCATATAAATGGCTGTGGAATAATCCAGGTATCCCAAACACTTTGAACAACTTGTCTCTGCTAAACAAGCTAAATCAACCTCTGGACACTTGCAATGGAAGAAAACAGAATGAGTGAAAGATCTCTTTGCAAGCTTTTCGCGTAGGATAAACTTCATTGCAGTCAGATTGTGTGAGAGAAGGCAGCTCCTGCCAACAAGATTAAATTGTCAAAGTGAATGAATTTAAAACCTCACTTTTAACTTTCTACCTATTTACATATCACATGGAGTTTAACGATTAGCAAATTAGGCACAAATCATGTGCAAATCAATGCAAATTGCTGGTTCACACACACAATATAAACTTCATTTTTCATGTTGGTTTGTAGCCAGTTCCTAGTTAACAAGCATATGGATTTCAGATCTGGGGTAAATGAGCTTCTCCATCACAAGCCAAAGCTTTCCCTCTCTTCCATCCCGTACCCCCTTTCTATGCCTCTACTTGGCACAAAACGACCAGAATTCTCATCCAATCCACGTAATTCAGTCAATACTTGCCTTATGTCAGACTTCATGTAGGCAGGTAATAACTTCTAGAGTCATTAAATTAAGCTATGCTCTCTCTAATTTGTGCTCTTTGGTTTGAGTTTTCGGTCACACTAATTAGAAATGCTTGGTTTATTAACAGATGATATATATACTTTGGACAGCCCCTTCAGATCTCTGAAGTATTTATAGATCTCTGCAACTTTTGTTTTCTTGACTTTGTACTATATCATGTATAACTTCTCTGAACTGAGCTGACATAAGCCCTTTGAGCTCATCCTCATAATTAAAAAGCATTGTAATCACTGCTTCTTCTTCAGTTCTATTATTTATTTCAGAGGGGGTCTCCTTTTCCCCAGGAGTGATTATGCTCAATTAGAATCAAAGAACTGGGCAACAGTTTTGTTCACATGGGATCTCCACTTCTATATACTTTGAGCAAACTCAAAGATCAATCAAATTCCTTAGGAAATACTGGAAAAATACTGGATACTGGAAACCACCACTTTACAGCCACCTCTGCCTCTGTGTGTCAACACTGCTATGGAGGAAAAATGAACACTGCTACAAAGGAAAAATATCAAATATATTGAAAATATCAAATTTAATCAATGGAAACATCACTGAATCTTGTAGTCTTTGCATCATGACTTTTCATCATGCAACCTTCAGAAGAGTCTGCTTCTGTCTTCCCAGTATCTTACTACAGGCAGTGGAAGGCTGTTACAATTCCCCTTGCACATTCTGTTCTCCCAACTCTCTCATCCCATTCAGCTCTGCTAGACTTGACAAGTTTCTCAACATCAGAGGACTCTCCAAGAATTTCCATAGACCCCCTAGGCAGCAGTTAATATATGCTACCATATATTGGTATTCTGCTACCAATAACCTGTAAGTTTTGAATAATAAACTTCTCGTAAAATTATTAACCTTATTTTTTATAACAGAGACCTTCCTTAAAGGCTGTGTAAAGAGAAGGGCACTGGACTTTGAAGTATTTCAGACAGGGATGATCAAAACAGACATCAACTGCACCTGGAGCACAGTGTTCAGCTCCCAGCACAAGAAAGACGTGGAGCTGTTGGAGAGGGTCTAGAGGAGGGTCATAAAGATTATCAGAGTGCTGGAGCACATCTCCAATTATGACAAGCTTAGAGATGATGTTACTTAACCTAGAGAAGATCCTGTAACAGCACTCCACTGTTTAAAGGAAGCTTATAGGAAAATTGGAGAAAGAATTTTGTCAGGGTATGTGACAAGGGGAAACAGTTTTAAGCTAAAAGAAGGGAGAAGATTTAGACTAGAAGCTAGTGCAGAAACTTTCTCTAAGAGAATGGTGAGGCATTGGAACAGGCTGCCCAGAGAAGCTGTGGATGTCCCATTCCTGGAGGTGTTCAAGGACAGATTTGATGGGGACCTGCATCAAAAACGAGTTGGAACTGGATGGAATTCAAAGTCCCTTCCAATCCAAACCATTCTGCGATTCTAAATCTAGAGAATGTGCCACTCTAAATGTCCAATCCTTACAATAACAGTGGATATTCCAGAACATCCCATATAGTAAGTATGCACAGCAAGAACTGAATTCTAGCCAGTGCTGAAATTGGAGATTCCATTTAAGCTGCCTCATACTGGAGCATGTAATTGGTCATGATTTCTATCCATAGATGAAAATAACATAAACAATCTAAGAAATATGTCTTCTCTGACATGACTCTTAATCACATTAAAAAAAAAAAAGAACAAGAAAATAACTATCTGTTCTGGAGTAACATTGTACTGCTGAATTTTATATCAGAGATGATATTGATCATGGAATCAAACAACTAGAAACAGGCAATCTTTATTTTCTTCTTTGTTATTATACTTATGGAATTTAAGGTTTACTCAAATAGATGAGGTTACACAATGTGCGTATATAGACTTCTGCTCCCTGCTGCAAGTGAAGTTTATCCTTATTTCATTAAAAAAAAAAAAAAAAAAAAGTACTTCATATCCTATATGTGAGTACTATGCATCCTATAACCAAGGCTCACAATGAAATGCAAGTTAAGTTTCCACTGCAGTGCAGGTGCAGAACAAAGTTAATTTTCTGTGGGCAACTCTGCAGGCATCATGTTAGCCTTACAAAGAGTCAGCTTTTAATCAGAAAGAATTTGTATATCGTATCTGTAGTTTTCTACAACGTTAAGTGTATATATATATATAAAAGGCAAAAAAACCTTCCTACTTCCTTGTTTCCAAACTTGCTTTTAACTTCTAAGTTGCTCTTCTTTCCTTGATGCTTACCTCACTTTCCAAAGAAATTAGTTTGTATTATCCACGGTTTTGCAAATACAAAGCATCAGATTTAAGTAAGTACTTTCTGACCTTCTGTTTCTTTCAGAAGTATGTTCATCACTTTGTGCCTTCAAATAACCAGGTACTATTTGTATTTCTTAGATTTCACAATCATCCGACAGAAATACATAATAGCCTGAATCTCATTCAATAACTCTTCTGTATCTAACACAGACTTATCCAATTAAGAAGACATATAAGACATATCCACATTAAGAAGAATTTCTTGTCAGAAAGAACGGTCAGGCATTGGAACAGCTTGCCCAGGGAAATGATGGAGTCACCATCCCTGGAGGTGATTACAGAAAGGGTAGATGTAATGATTACGGACATGGATTAGTGGGCAACATTCGTGATATGTGGATGGTTGGCCTAAATGATCGTAAAGGTCTTTTCCAACCTTTATGATTCCATGACTTCCAGAGAGCCATAGAGCTTGTCAAGAGAACTACAGCAATAGCTACTCACTAGATTCAATTTTCCTGCTAACACTTGCAGCCTCCAAAGCTAACTTCGGTGGGAAGGATATGCTGCCATGAGGTGTGAAAAACAATAGCTCATTACAAATGTTGGAAATAACCTCAGTAGAGTCCTGATTCCTAAATCATGTGCTGAATTTGCTTCACAGGGAGCTCGCTGCTGTGTTAGTGTCCAGGTTCTATCCACCATGTGGCTGTAATTTATGTGTTAAGTCTTGCAGTTAGAAAACCTGATTTGGTGCACTGGAAAATGAAAAGAGAGTTACCTGCAGCTCTCGACACTTAAGCAGCCTTTGAAAGCCTGTGGATATGCCACTTGCAAGGACACCTCAGTGATTTCGGTCAAGGAATTAACCTACATGAAGACTGCAGTGACAGTATAATTTCCTCAGCTGGGAGAGCTCTTTATTTACAGTCCTGCACCTGAGATTTTGCCCTTGTTGCAGGATATAATAGAAACTCATTAAATGAGTTCTCTGTGAGGCACTTGCTTTGTATCTAAAAATAAAATCTGTGCTTTGTTTCTGCTGTTTGATCAGTGCAAAAGGGCAATGTTTTCTTAAAGAAATCAAAATGTGCCATCATGAGCACTGTGTGTTTTTGCCTCTGAAACCACATACATTCACAAAGCAAATGGAAAGTTGTTTTGTTTTGTTTTTCCTTCCCTTTTGCTAGTTTTATTGAGTCTGGTAATAGTAGAGGAAGGCTGAGCACTAAACTGCATCTACATACTTCACAGAACAACACCAAGGCCTGGCTCCAACCCTTGCATTTTATCAAAGTGAGCTGACTTCAGGGAGGCAATAAGATTATTGGTTTTGTGCTGTCATAGCTTTTAAAATGCAGTTGAGCTCAACCTACAGCCAGACTGAAGTTTAACAAAATAAAGCAAAGAACACCTCTTGAAACAGCTCTCTGGCTTTGAATGAATGCTAATGTTCACTGGCAAACTTATATCTTTCTTTGCATTCACTCAGAATACTTTATCTGCTTCCAGGATTGCTTCACTGTGAAGATGAAGACAAATACAATACTACTCTGAGCCATAGTCCCTTTGGGAGGAGCTATCAGGCTAAGCCATTTATTTCCCAGCTTCACAGAGAAATTCATTCCAAATACATATCTCATGTTAAACACATTTTCTTTCTTTCTTTTTCTTTCTTTTTTTTTTTTTTCTTTTTTTTTTTTTAAATACGTTTCCTTCCCTCTGCAGTGAATGCAGCTTCTGTTGTAGTTCAGATGCTCAGATCCTTGAATCTGGAGCAGAGAGAATCACAATCCGCCTTACAGCAACCTAATGACTTTGTGTACAGCTTCCATTCCAAGGTAGTTTGTTTTCCTTTAGAGATGTTCTTTTACTTATTTCCATGGGCATCACCTCCAACAGTTTTTCAATCATGTAGTTAACTGTGGAATACATTTAGATGCTATCTTTCCTTTGACATGGCTTTCATTATCAGTCTGGTACCGATGTGATGTTTAGATGTAAATTGTTCCACTTTCATCCCCAGTCTCCAGCACATGCCTTCCAGTTGCCATTGCAGGAATTAAAATTTGTTAGATTCTTCTCCTTTCTCTTCTATTCCCTATTTATCCCAGAGACGGAGAAGCTGGGGGGAAGTTTCATTTCATGCTACGATGGCTGTAACAACTCTCACAGAGTCACAGAATCATAGAATGGCTTGGGTATGAAGAGACCTCAAAGATCATCCAGTTTCAACTTCCTGCTGTGGTGTGGGTTGCAACTGCTAAATCAGGCACCAGGTCATGTTGCTCAGGAACCTATGCAACCTGGCCCTGAACACCTTCAGGGATGGAGCAACCACAAGTTCCCATCAAGTTCTGGGTTGAAACAGACAAGGAAAAGCATGGTTAGCTAAATGGCATGTTAACAGCATCAAGAAATACCTGAATACTTGCAGAAGGACAGATGATGTGAGCTTTGGACAAAATAAACACCACAGACTGGGTGCTGGCTAGCCTGAAGAACTTGGGCACTGTGATAGGGTAGTTGAACGTGAGTTGATGTGTGCTCTCTTGAGCAATAGATCAAACTGCAGATCTGCAGAGACCTCACCAAAATCTATCTTTATGATCACAGTACATGACTATAAAAAGATGTCAGCTAAAAGTGGACTACACATGCACAAATTAAATTCACAATTGCATAGAACAGCTTCTTTCTTCATTTTGTATGTTGTTATTCATTGACTTTCATAGGAAGATGGGCAGAGATTCAAACCAAGGTCTGCAGGTGGTAGTATTTGATTGTGGTGCTGAAAGAAGGAGCTGAAGGCATTGATTTAGAGTTTGTGATTTCAAATAACTGACGTGCCAGGCAGAATGCATGAGTGCTTTCTATTGTAGTTGGATCAAAATAAATAACACAGTTAAGGGGCCATGCAAACTATTTTGGTTATTGTCAGATCATGACATGGTTTCTATTTTTGACAAACATGACTTACATTTCAATGCATTTTTATTCCAGCTTTCCATATGTCAGCTGCTATCGCAATGCACTACTTGAAGTTACAAGGAAAGAAAATTAAAATAACTGCTTTTCTCATCTCTGATCTTTAAGCACACAAAGAAAACACTGGATTTTGCAAACTGCATTAAGTGATGTCCATCTCTACTAACAGTTCTAGGATCACTCTACTGCTTCCAAGGACTGTCAGAGAACTGATAGATCAAACCATCATCCCTGCAGCCAACAGCAAACCCACGCCTTTCACAGGCACTGCTTCAGTCATTCAAAACTTATCAAAAAAGGAGAGCTCAACTCGGGATCAAGGTTCTCTCACTTCATGTAAAGGCTAAATGTAACAGTCTGTTTGGAGATGCAATATGTGGCTCTTCCACATTGTTAAATGCAGCTTTAAAAACAGGAGAGCAAAACAATACCTGCTGTTATGCAGAGTGACACTGTAGTGATATTTGAAAGTCAGTGCCCAGTATATGAAATCCCAAATTAATCTGAGATCATTCAACCAATGAATCTTCCAGATATCCTTCCCCATTTGCTCTACAATTAAAAAATTTTTTTAAAATGGGGATTTAAAAATAAGTCAAATTTTTCTTTGTCCTTAATTCTTCTTCAGTTACCACCAAAAAAAAGTATCCAGAAACATCCCTCATCATATAAATAATGACAGATCTATTTAAAACTCCCCTAGAAGCATCCCATGGACAGGAGCATAATTTGTATAATTTAAAAGGTAACATGGTGTTTTCATCATAATTATATGATACCTGACAGAATATCTTTAAGAGAACACAGTATCAAGACTGCTGCCCATGACAGTATGTTCAAAGGCCTGCACTTGAAAGGGATAATCCATTATATAGATGATTAGTCTAAGAAGTTACACAACCACATAATCAAGTGCAGTCTTTAAAGTTTCATAAGGATAAGCAAGAATTTATCCTAAATGGCTGTTTAAAGCCAATTTCAGGTCATGAGATGGAAGGCATCCATCCAACATCCTTCTGTTTCTTCTAAAACCAGGCTCTAGGGAGCATGAACAAATACAAAGGTGAGAAAGTGCTAAGACTACTTCTCCTTTAAAGAGGAAAACACTTATTGCGTTAACAGAGACGATATTATTCTGGAGTTCTCTTGGTCTATTATAGAAAGTGGTTTCTGAGAATGCATGTAAAGTGGTTGTAGTCCAGTGGGCATAGGGCTAGGGAAAAGAAATTGCTGACTGTAATTAGCAATATAAATTCAGATTTCAACACGTGAGTGACAAGCAATTTTTTGAAGTAAGATGCACATTCAGTCTTAAATTCAGATATCAATATTAGGCTATGAGGCAGCTACAGAATGTTAATGTAAGAAGCTACTCAAACAGTTAAGATGAAGGCAAATGCTTACTGTGAATATGCATGCCTTGATTTCAAAGTCATTGATGCATATAAGTATTTCTGCTTTCAAACAGACAATAGGAAAGAACAGATTACACCTACAACAGCTTTACAGTTCCTAGTCTCATGTGCAGGACAAAAACACTTCTTTTTCAACTTCATGGTAATAGATTTCAGAGAAAGAGGGTTCTGCTTCCCTAAAAATCTTAGGATTTGATATCAGTGGGAAGTTGGTTTCAGACAGGTGTACACCATAGAGTCAATGTCTTGACTTTGAAAGACTGTCCAAGAGCAAGCCCTCAAAGAATATTTGACCAACAAACTAACCGTAACCTTATATTTGCCAGTGGTATTCCTATGTCTACACTTATTTGTATCATACAGCATAATTCTGTAATCACTTCTTAAAAGTTGGATATATCATGAGCTCAGGCAATAAACAGTTATTTCCTGACTTGATACTTTCAGCTTCTAACTTGGTTCTTTGCCGGAGGAGTTTAAACATTTCCTTCTTCATGCCCTTTTTTCTTGTCTTATTTGTAACAGCAATTCTCTTGTATGCCGTGTCTCTCCTTTTTTCACAAGTAGCAACCCAAGTTCTTCTGTTTTACCTCAAGGGCAACATTTCTAGATTCTTTATGACTCTATGACTCTTCACTTGATCCACATTGCAATTGATTATTTCTGTGTAAGTATAGAATTTTGAACTTATCCCTGATGAATCTGAGCTCAGTTTTTCACACCGTATCTTCTATTTATCAAGATCATTCTGGATTCTTATCCTGTCTTCCCATGTGCTTGCAGTTTCTCCCAGTTTGGTGCATCCAGAAATACAATAATTAAAATTTCTATGCCATCATCTGGATCCTAATGAAAGCATTTAATAGCAACACAACAGGACATGTCCCTGAAGTTCATCCTTGGATTCACGCTTACTTTTCTGTTTATGACTCATTTTAAATACTCTCCAAAACAGATATTTTGCAATCCTCAATTGTAATGCAATGAGTTTTGTTTTCTCTCCTAATAAGACATATGAGCTCTGTCTTAACTTCTTGATTTATGTTAATCTCTGCTGTATTATTATCCTTCCACTTTTTTGGAAACATATTCATATGTCTGTAATATGGCCAATGCCAAAATCTGAAGGTGAAGAGTGGAGGGAGAATCTTCCACTAAGCATCAGGATATTCAATATCTCACGGCATTCCATGAAAAACATTATTAATGGACTAAAAGTGAACACTATAGAACACTCCTTTTTTTAGTAACAAAATTAGACTAATTTAATCATATGAAAACAGAAAAAAAAAAAAAGTATTCTTTATAGGATAGTGGTCAAGATTTACATCTTTTTTTTTAAATCTTTTGACTTCTTTTTTCCTAAAGAGATGCTGAAACACTTAAAAACAGTTTAAAGACTCACATTACAACCCGTTGTTATTAAGAGTAATTTAGAATGCTACTAACAGTGTAAACATAGAATGCTTATTTACACCAGTAATTACATAAACCTTAGCATAAAAATTTCTGACTTCATAACTTTGGTCAGTTAAAATACCTGGTGTTTCCACAAAACGTTATCTTTATCACTCCACACATATTTATCTGCAAAGGCTTTTTTTTAATTATTATTATTTACCCTGTTGCACTCACTCAGTCAAATGGAAGCACCAGAGTGAATTCATGTTAGCAAACTCTGCCTCTGGATTTTTTATTTCTAATTCACTGGACTTTTCTTAGGCCTACATACTTTCAAGATAGTTACAGCTGACCTTGAAACTCAGATTTGCGGCCTGAGAGATAATGACAGAAGTGCTGATAGACTAACTAGTGCTTTGGGGTATGAAACTTTGTTGAGTTTACTCCCAGCAGCAGTATATCATTCTGTTTCTGAAGTATTACTTATTCTGGTAGTTTTACCTCTGTCAGCGCTATAAGTAGTTATCTCACTCCATATCATTAAGGGAGAAAAATTCTGTAGCGTGGCAGGAAACAATTTGTGCTTTGGAGCAAGAAAAAAGGGAAGGGAAAAAATAAAAATAATATGACCATCTGAGTGAAAGCCATAAGCTATGTTACAGAGAGAAAAGACTGTAGTCTCAGAGACTGACGGAAAAATAAGAGTCTTGTTTCTTTGCTGTTTCAACAGATTAAAACAGTCTTAAAATGCTGCAAGTCTCCTGTCACTGTGGAGAAGATAAAAAAAAACAAAAATTTTCAGGTTTCTTTTTCAAATATCCAAATAATCCCAAGAGGAATATTGATTTCTGCACTCATTTTCTCAGAGACAGAAAATATGATGTAGAACTATTTTCAAGATGCAACATATGACATCGGTGGCAGCT
Source organism: Tetrao urogallus (assembly GCF_951394365.1). Taxonomy (NCBI): domain Eukaryota; kingdom Metazoa; phylum Chordata; class Aves; order Galliformes; family Phasianidae; genus Tetrao; species Tetrao urogallus. The sequence continues at coordinate 67,347,798 of NC_136817.1, forward strand.
GATGTATTCAATAACATTTAAAACTATACCCCTTACAATTTAAAATTCCAGGACTCAAATTCTTTCTGCCAGTAAAAGCTAAAGTTTTAACTTTATTTAATTCTTTGCACAAGATCACTCTGCACAAAGGCATGGCGATTATCACATGAGCTGATACACCAACAATTATATTGAAAGAACAAAACCTTTCACATCTTATCTTTGTATCAATCTCTGATTGATATCATATCATCAAAAAGCTATGTAAAAATTCCCCAGTGATCTGCGAAAAATTATTAAATAATAATTAAATTAAAAACAATAAGCACAAAAAAGGTAATGTAGCATTTCTGGATGCTTGTAAGACACTGAACCATGAATTAGAAAGACCATTTCTGGAGCCATGATGTTATCATCCAGAAATGGCCATTCAGACCTTGAAATCCCTGGTGGGAGTGCAAGAATAGATGTTTGTTGTATTGGTTCCCATAATGTCTTTCAAGGTAAGTATTTTCCATTGAGAAAACACACAGAGACCTCTGGCACCTGGCAGACAGCACAGAGAGAAGCAACACTTATGTTATAGAAAGTTTAGAAAGATCTCTGTTCAGGTATCTTCCTTAAACATGCCAAGGTCTCAGTTTGTGCCTGGATTGATTTCCTGTAAACCATGACTCCTGGAACTGAAGGAATGTAGTACTCAAGTGATTCTGAAGAATCTAGATGATCTTTTAAAGATGCTATGAGACCTGAACAGACACAAAACATCAAATTTAGGCCTAAAGCAAAATGTCCTTGTGTCCTAAGTGAGTAGGCTGTACAGCAAAAAATAAGCAGCCAAATACAAGACAAAGTCCACAACAAGGAATTTGTTAACGTTGCACTCCTGTTACATCAAGATAAGGGAATGCACCATATAGTCTCCACTTGCTCAATCCTGACAATTCAATTTGGTGAAAGCCACAAGTCCTAGCATGCTCCTAACCAAGTTCCTTACTTCCTTAAGGCTACACAGAGGATATACTCTTTCTTTTCTCCTTCTCACTTCAAGATACAGTAATGAATCTGGTCATATTCAAATTACCACAGGTACACAGTATTCATCTATTTTGGTATATCATGTCCAGTGCTAGCTTAAAGAAACAAGAGTGAAAAACAATTCCAAAAAAGAACTGAATGATATATTGCAGATTGCACATCAACCAACCAGGAAAGTTTTAAAGCAGTTTTCACACTGCTCTAAGTGAGTCAGGGGAATGTGTTTTTAATCAGTAAACTCTGCACCACACTGCCAAAGGTATGCTTTTGACTTTTAGAATTTCTGAGAATGACTTGTAAACATTTCTTCTACCAAAGTTTAAAAAAAAAAAAATAATAATTATGTAGTCTAAATACAAGAAAAAGTTCTGAGGAGTGGGAAAGTTGTGTTGTCGGGGAGTGGTTGATGCTGGGTAGATGCTCCGCCCAGAGTGTATATCAAAAGGACTGTGCCTACTTTCATGCACTTATTATTATTTTATCCACAGCATAACACTTTCTCCACTTCTTTTCTGGTTACATATGTAGCTAAATTTAGGCAAACTGAATTCTCCTCTATTCCTGCTAATTCAGTCTGTTCTAGAAGTCAAATAAGGTTGCACAACTTTTGTCTATACTATATTTGTCTGTACTATATTTGTCTATACTATACCATAACTAGATGAGTGAAGTTAAGGCAGATTCTACAACCACAGAACAGCTGCTTTGTCAGTAAACTGTCCATAGAGTTTTCACTTTTTAGCTCTGCAGCTGAGAGTGTTGATATCCACCATGACAAATCAGCATCTCTGACCACACAGAAAGAGCAGAAAATCACCAATAGCGGTTGATACAGTCTCATCATCTCACACACTGCTGTTTGCAAATCCTTCAGCTTCCATTACACCTACCTCAGACACAGTAAAAGCATTTTAGTATCTGTGGGTAGAAAGTAGGAATTATCTGTAGTTTGGTTGCAGGAAGAGTATGCACAGTATTAGTATTAATCATTAGTGTATATTCTCTTTCAAAAATTTGAGTGTTGCTGCTGATAGTCTACAAAGGCAGAGAAAACAAAGAACAATGTGAACTGTACCTAATGAATTTCTGCTAATAAATAAAAGAACTGGTCTGTTTTTTGCTTTCATTTTTAATTTAAGTGGTTTTGATTTTTATTTTTTTCCCCCCAATAACTGCAGTGGTACAAGAACAGCCTCTTTGTACTGATAAAGTGGAATTCATAGCTGTATACAAAATGGCATTGCTAATGGTGTGCAAGAAACAGATTTTATAATATTGCATTGTTGCTCCCATATTCACTATTTATTTACTTTCCATAGAACCTAAGATATTTTTACTTTAATCTGCAAAAAAGCAGCAACGTTGCTCAATATATTTCAGGTCAGAAAACATACATATGGAGGCTGTCATGGATTGCTTTAGGGAAGGGGGGAAGAGGGTGTAATGTTTGGGAAAATAATTGTATAACTGGTCCTACATCCTCCAGCCATCAGTCAATAACTCCCATGCAACAAATTCAGAATCCAAACCAGTTAATTTTAAGTGGAGACTTAAATAATGACTTACATAATGACTGTCTTTTGTTTAAAAAAAAAAACAACACAGTTATTCCAACATTCAGTAATTAAATTTTGAACTACAGTATGATTTAATGTATCCTATTCCTGTTTTCAAATTCCTTAAGAGATTTATTTTAAGACTGGTACATAAACAGTAGCAATTTATCTTCACTTACCAAAAAAAAAAACAAACCCAAACAACAACAACCCTACAGCTCTTATCCACACCGGGACTCATCTCTCTGCTGTAAATTCTGTATATACAGCTGAAAATTGTCATGTTCAGGCAATTTAAACAGCATAAAGTCTTTTCTGATGCTGTAACTAATGATTTCAGACACTTTCACATCCACATTAATATTTACTGCTAATTATTATTGCCAATATATAGCACACATGCGAGTTGTGAGATTCATTTGGATTTCAGAGTGAGGCGAATATTTCACAGTATCTTAAAGCCTCAGTAGGTCCCATGAAGTTTTATCAGACTTGCACCATACAGCATAATGGAAATAAATGCCAAAGACATTAAAAATATAGTCCAGTACTGTTATTTGAAAACCTGTCTCTGTGATCACATTATTGCATAGGATGTAACATTATATTTCAGATTTTTTATTTTCCATCTATGTGCATGAGTACATTGCTAAGATAGAGAAACATAAAAATAAGACATAACTGAACAGCTTTCCTGTATGTGCAGCTATGCAAGCTGAAAACATCAAAATCAGCAGCCAGAAATAGAAAAAAAACACATTTTATGAAGGTCTTAAGGGAAGATTATTGCATTAACTCCAGTACAGATGAGATACAGATCTGATTTAAAGTGATTCCAAATCCATTTCAACTTCAGAACTGTTTGGAATGATCTCTTTTGCTTAGCTTTGCTATGAGAGCTCAGCTTTAAAAGACATATTGAAAATAATAGGGTTTCAGAAAGGGATAAAATAATGCCCAGTCCAGTGTCACTTCCCTGGGTTGAATCAAATCCACCTACCAGTTTTGACCAGAGCCACCTGTTATGGAAAACTCTCTGTGATGTCAATCAGAGAACATCCTCCAGCATATTCCAGTAGCACTCACCTAATCTGGCTGCTAGGTATCATAATGGGAATCCTATGACATCTACCTGTGACTAACAATTTTGGATCATCCTTCAAACACAGAGGTTGTCTGCAGATGCATAGATGCTGTGCTACAACAGAGCAGAACCAACTGGGTCCCAGTATTCATAGAAGGCGACAGCCATCATAGATAGAGCTCAAAGAAAGTTAGAACAATTACAAAAATACCATCAAAGGCTGAAATTGAAACATCTTGAAACATATATGTTAAAACAGTATTTCCTTCCAAATTCAATGAAGTTTAATTACTAGCTTTCATCTAATCTGATTTTTCCTCACTCCAGTCCCCAAATTCTGCAATAGGAGATCTGTTGATTGGTTAGTGGCACATCATCCACAGTTTCAGGTGGATGATGTCTGTCAGGTATATATTACTGATCCTCTGACAGATTTAACCCATCACCTGCTTTGAAGAACACTTCAAGACAAAAGTTCACTTGCATTAAATTTATTAATGTAAAATACACTGCTGAGCCGAATGCATCACAGAAAAACAAGCCACCTGAACAGCATAGTGACTTTTCCTCACTTCTTAAGGATCACTGTAGCCTGCTAAAGCTGTTCCCACTGAAGCACTTCTTATCCTGAGAGCCTCACAAATAGCAGGTTTTGTTCTTTACACTCACAAGTGACAAGGTGGTTCGTTTTCAGGTTTCATCTTTCCACCAAGGTCATTTCCCCTAGCAATTCAACACTTCAGTATTTCATTTTCTCTCTAAACACTAAACATGGAGAAACAATGTCTAGTGGGAACACAAAAACATTTGGAGACAAGGTGAAGAAACAAACGGTCAGATGATTTCTGGTGAGCTAAGGAAATGACTGCACAAACTGCTTGCCTTATTTAGGTGTAGCACAGACAGTCTGCAGTTCTTCTATTATGACTGTGTTGCTCTTAATTATCTATACTTTTGAAAGCTTTGATTAATTACAATAAAGAGCAATGGTTTCATGAGAAGAGATGACTATGTCAGGAAACAGCTACTGATCCTGAGCTGTTTACTTTGGTTCTTGCGGCGTTTTAAGTCCTAAGGAATAGGTCTACCCAGGATTACAGAATAGTGAAAACTGTCTTTTATTTTAACTTCATTTTTAAAGATAGAATGGACCTAAAGGAAACAAATGATAGATTTTTGTTTTGGTCAATGGAATAAAAATAAATCAGATTAAATACATGCATTTAATGTAGAGACAGCATTCTTTAGATGAATAAAATTGCTTTTTTTTTTCCAATTTCTGAAAATTTATTCACCATGTTGTCATAGTTTCTGTCCCTGTACTCAGCTACCAGCATTTTGAGTCTCTGTAAACTGCACAGGCATTCACAAGCTTTGCATCTCTTTTCCTCATTTCCATTGAAGCTCTCGATGATTTTCAGAAGTTGGTGTTACCATTTTCTGATATCTATGGCACCATTATAAAAAATAATATGTTTTCCCAAGTTACATAAGGAAGATTTGCATTCCATTCTCAAGATAGCCATAGGTTTTCACATGTCCTTGAAAGCATCATTTAAAGTAAGATTCATAAAAAGCTAAGTTATAGTCAGTGCCTTCAGAAAGCCACCGAAAAGAAAGTGAATTGCCCTCTACAAGATCTGCTGTGTCTCCAAGACCCATAGAGATCAAAGATATATGACCAGGTCATACAAGATGTATAAGATACAGGACCTGTCTATCCCTCATTTTCTTAATCTAGTAATAGCAAAAACTGCAACAGCTGCTATACAAAGACGTATTCCTCAGCATCCCAGGTCCTGCCGCTAGTGACAAGTATAGGGAAAAGATTTAAGAGGATAACACTCCTCTTTCTTGATGGATTTTGTAGTGCTGATATTTGTAGCTTCTTTAATCTTACTGTTACTGAAACTCCCAATTTCTTCAGTAGGTTTCTTTCCCCTCAGTCCCCCCACAATAATTACTGACATTATTTTCTTTTTTATATATAAGACCTTCTCTTTTAGATTCTCTTCAATGATAGTTTCTTTTTATTTAAATGCCTCCTAGAAGATTATATGTTTAGATAGAGATCCGTAAGTTGTTTTTGTTGGGTTTTTTTGGTTTTTTTTTTTTTTTTAAATCAGAGAATAATAATTTTATGTGTTGTTATATTTAGATTGGGCATCACTTGTTGAATTGTAAACTGTAACCTGTAGAACTACTATTGTGACTGAAATGTAATTTTGTTTGAATCAGGTTTATATGACATTTCTATTTGCCACCTATGTTGTTACACAACCTTTAGACAAAAGCTTAATAGAAATAAACCATAGTATTGTTAACTCAGGCTTCTAAATCTCTCTATGCTTGAATTTCAAACCCTGATTAAATCTGAACTACTCCTCAACTTTTAAACTGCCTGTGGGAAGCAGGTCAACTGGGGAAGAAAACAGCATCACAGGAGAGCATACATCAGCAGCTTTGGGGGTCAGGCAATATAACACAAGAGACACACCAAAAATTCAAAAGTCAGCTCATGATATATTGCTTTCCTTACAGCCTTTGAAATGAAGCTCTATCACGAGCAGTACAGTGATATATCGATGCTGTGTCTTCCTCACCCACCCCACCAACTCCCCTCTCCAGATCTTACACAAATCTTGATACAAATTCAAACCTGCACTTTTCTTATGTAGTCTCTGGTCACTGGGAAGTCTCCTTTGATTTCACTCTGGGGGAATTTTACCACAGAAAATTCAAATTAAGATACCAGCTACTCATCCCCCATTGGATTTTAGGGCTAAAATTGGGGTACGTTGAAAACATATGGCATAAGTGGTACCTAGATAGGAGCAACACCTTTAAGACTTTATAAAAAGTTACTTTGATAGAAGACATCTAAGCTGCACATTTTCCACCAATACTGGGTCAACAGTTGTCAGAGGAGCACCTCAGACACTAATTACAGGGAAGTAAAGGACTTATGGCAACGTCAGAGTGGGCAATCAAACTGAACAGCACTGAGATAAAAATCTTTAATAACCATCACTTCAAAAATCATATCTCCTGCTTCAAGTCATAGCTTTCCATTCTGACATTTTGCACTGTTCAGAATGATGTTATATATATTCCCTGCATACAGAAACACCTTTACAGAGAGTCAACCACAGAGGAACATACATAGTCAGTAAGTGAGCAGAAATAACTTGAACATATGCAAGGACACCTAAGGGAAAGAAGAACTCAAACTTCTCTGCAATTAGGCCTTCCACTTGCTGCACAGGTTTTTATTTCTGGCAGTAGAGCTTTAAGCAACTTCTGAAAACTAAGAGATCCAACCTTTCATCTATCGTCTTAATTATAGGAGTGAGTTTCACAGTTTAACTACAAACATGGAGTATTTTTTCAACAAGCACTTCAAAAAACAACAGAACTATTAAACTTTAATTGCCTATATCTTTGATTTTGCAGTTGAATAACATAACCTACCTCTCTTCTTCTTCCCTTGCACATACCTTTCTCAGCATAACACCCACAAAGTTGATTTCTCTTCCCCCTTCCTTTTATTAAGGGACTGAATAAACCCTTTACAGCTCTGCCTATGATGATTGCTTGAGTAGCTATTTTCTCCTGGCTACCAGGTGGGTGTTACATACTGCAGTTATGAGCAATATATCACACTTGGTGTTACAACCTAAATAACTTTCCAAACTTCCAGCAATTTTGTACAGTCTCTTCTGCCTCCTCTCCACGGGGTAATAGATTCATAAAAGAGACAACAAAAATGAAAGTACCAAAAAATGTCAGATCCTCAGCAATACCAAGTCAGACGTTCTCCAGTGGCTGTGCACTGACAAGATAACCAATTTCTGCCCTACATGGAAGTGCACAAAATGAGCTTTTCCTGATAGCAATGATCATTAAATCATCATTCCAATTAAGCATTTTACAACTTGAATCCAGAAGTTCTTAATCAGAGATGAGGGTATGTATTTCACAGTGGACTAAGCTACAGCTGCATCAGAAGAGCTTCCTGTAAGGTTCCTGTATTGTGGGTAACTTCACTCCCTATCTCATCCTATCAGTTACTGCTTGATTTGTTTACATTTGTCTCTCTCAAAAGGCATACCTCCTCACTCGTCCTTAACTTACTTATCTCCACTTCCATAGTAAGGAAAATCTATCTACAACACTTTGGGATTCCTTTTTCTTTCCTATGAAGTCTCTCCAGTGACTTTTTGTCCTTATCTCATTTGTCTCAAGGCTCTCCCCCTCTAATGCCCCTGACAGTTCTTTTAAAAATCTTATTATATTCCCATCAGTACTACCTTCAGTGTGACACTTTGTAGCCACTGTAACAAAGTCAGTACAAATGATCAGACTCCAGAGAACAAATCCACAAAAAATGTTTCTTGAAGAAGGACATAAGGAAAACAGAAATGAAATGGATTGTCAGAAACCACCTCGAAGCTACCATCTTCTCATTCAAAATTAGTGAGATTTGAACATTTCACAGGATCACAGAATTGGAGGGGTTGAAAGGGACCTCAAGAGATCACTGAGTCCAACTCCCTTGCTAAAGCAGGTACTGTACAATGAGTCACACAGGTAGGCCTCCAGACAGATCTTGAATATCTCCATAGGAGACTTCACAACCTCTCTGGGCAACCTGTTCCAGTGCTCCATCACTACTACTGTAAAGAAGTTCTTTCACATATTACTATGGAAATTCCCATGTTCAAGTTTTAGGCCATTGCTCCTAGTCCTATTGCTAAGCATGACTGAGAAGAGCCTGGCCTCATCCATTTGCATCCCACCTTCCTTTAGATATTTATAAATATTTATCATATTCCCTCTCAGTCTTCTCCTCTACAGACTGAACAGACCCAGGTTACTCAGTCATATGGGAGAAGCTTCAGGCCCTTCATCATCTCTGTGGCCGTCCATTGGACTCCTTCTAGGAGATCCCTGCCCTTTTGGAATTAGGGAGCCCAAAACGACACTGTATTCTAAATGTGTCCTCACCAGGGCAAAGTGAAGAGGGAGGATCACCTCACTGCTGGCCACGCTCTTTCTAATGCAGCCCAGGATGCGATTGGCCTGCTTGGCCACAAGGGCACGCTTCATGGCCAAACTGTTGCCCACCAGGACTCCCAGGTAGAATTATAGAATCATAGGATGGCTTGGATTGGAAGAAACCTCAAGGATCATCAAGCTCCACCCCACCTACAGCAGGCAGCTCATGCTCTGCAAGGCTCCTCTCCAGCAGGTCATCCCCTAAGCTGTACTAACACATGCAGTTATTCCTCCCCAGGTGCAAGACTTCACACTTGCTCTTGTTAAGCCTCATCCCTGTCTAACTCTTAAGTCTGTCCAGGTCTCATTGAATGGTAGCATAGCCTTTCAGTGTGTCTGCCACTCCTATCAGCTTTATATCACTAGCAAACTTGCTGAGGATGACTGTATCCCTTCATCCAGGCCACAGATGAAGATGTTGAACAGGACCAGACCCAGCACTGACCCCTGGGAAACAATGCTGGTGTTATTTGGTAACACAGATTTTCTTTGATATCCTGCTATACTCAAGCTCAGCAAAGGGAACCTGTTTTTGCTTTGGGTTTTCACAGTGAAGTCTACAACAGGTCTCCTTCAGTGCTACAAATGATGATTATAATCTCTCCCCTCTAGGAGTAACCTACATATATTTTTCTAAGTGATCATTTGTGAAGAGCTGGTGATCAGAAAAAGGAAAAAAGAATGTTACGATCCTGGTATGAACATGCAAAGACAGATCCATATTTTTTGCATTTTTTGCTTTCTACCAGAATTTATAAAAAAGAAAGTTTTTTCTAGTACTTTATGTTTATAGTCGATATACCAGCATCCATGCCATGTGACCTGACAGAAGGTGGCAGCTACATTGAAGAGAAATGTTATCAGTAGTCTCTAACATAATACTCTAATAACCTAGATTAGCCAAAGCCTTAGAACTACTCAAGATTTTCAAATGCTAATGAAACCTCATTGTGAAAATCAGTCTTTTCAGTAGGTAGGAAAGAATGTGATGATACTTTCATAGTTTTTTTCTTCTTTGTTTTGCTTTTAGTTACTTAAAGAGCTCAGAAAATTTCCAAATTTCAGAAAGAGAGGATGGTAAGAAAACATTTTTATAACTGATGTGGTTTTCTCCCTCTTTTCCCTTAATATCAAAGGAAGAAGGGAGAAAGAAAAGAAAACAAAGCAAAACCTGCTTGTTAATACAATTGAAAAATATCAAATTTAGAAGGGCTGAAAACATCCAGCAAGGCAAGAACAAAACAATTTTAGAACATTTGAGAAGCACTTAGATCTTTCCTCCCCCACTTTTTTTTTTTTTTTAATGCTGTATCACAGAGTAAGAGGATATTTTTTCCAAGTTCTTTTAGAATAATTTATATCATGACCAATGTGTCATGACTTATCCCATTTTTGAATTGCTGCGACATGACGAATGGCAGCTTGAGATCTCAGGGCCTATTCACATTACACTCTTTTCTTTAGCTTCAAACAAATTTAGCTACATTTTCAGCAACTCCAAGACAGAACAACAACTCCAATTGCTTGAAAGTCTAGTCTAGTTAAGGAAAAGAAAGTGAAAAGCAACCACTTGAAGGATGATTTGGGTAACTAATGACATTAAAGACTGAAGAAATTATTGAGCTGTAGCCATTCCTATTCCTGAAAACACCTCTTCTTCAGAAGAATCAGTTAAATCAAAGGTGAGTTTTGTCTTTTTATATTTATTTATTTAAATATATTTAGAGAAGCATATTGCCACTAGTGAATTTTCTTTATGTTCTTGTTGCCTTATTATCTTCAAGCTACCAACATATGCTGGTTCTAACTTTGCCTAAAAGTTCAGCAATTTCCAATTTTTTTTTTTTTTTAACAGTGTTAGTTTATTTTAGAAATCCTCCTTAATTCTTCCACCTATCCTTTCTATATGATGGCAAACTCCTGCTCCATGGTTACTTTCTTGCCTTCTAGGACTCCTTTTACAGCCTTTTTCCTACCAACAAATGACAGAAATATCTCAATATTTTAGCATCTTTCCCACAAAACAAAAGATTGTGTTTACTAATTTTTTTTTTTTTTTAACAACTCCTTAAGCTTTTAGGTCTATTTTTATAAATCATCTTGAATAAACAACTAACAAATGATACAAACTGGCTCAATCTTTCCAGGATGGTCACATCCAGATGTGAGCTTAGCACAAATAACAAAAGCTTCTGTTCACTAACATACATTAATTCCTTCACCAGATTTAATTTCATAAAGTATGCACATCAGTCCCCTATGGGAAGTTCCATTTTTAGACTATAACCTCAAAGTGCTTAATGGTGTCTGGGTATTTTGTATCACTACTCATATTCCCCCTTAATTTACCTGCTGTGGAGAGTACTGTGGGACCTCAACTGATTTTCCTCTCCCTCCAATTGTCAGAAATCAGTTTAACTCAATGCAATTGCATTAGTGGAAAATGATAATGGTCCTGACTCAATAAGGCACATTATTTGTTTGCTTTTTATCTGGTGCTAGTCTCACTGAAGTTAGCCAGCCTCAAGTATTTTCCAGAATAGGAATGCTTTCTGAGTAAGGATTAGAATATAAAGCTATTTAGCCTGAGCACTTTCCATTTAAGGTAACATATAGCCTCATGTAAATAATCCAGTGACCTATGATTCAGAACAGAGAGAAGAGGAGAAAAAAATGAGTTGACATGAATTACCCTATTGACATGCTTGTTCCAGAGGGATTTCTTAGGAATGGAGAACTATTGTATGAGAATTCCCAATCAGTGTCAAAAATAAAGGAGATTCCTAATTAGGAACACCAGTTACAAAAGCTGTAATTAAGAAAACTGAGTCTTTAATTTCTAAAAATTACATCCATCTCTCACATACACCAGTTCATTCTAAAACACCTGAACGAGTTAATCAGAAAAACTGAATTGAGCCACCCAGAGCAAAAAATTAATCTAATGAAAATCCAAGTTTTAATTAGTTATTGCCTAACATAGCTTTAAAACAAACAAACAAAGCAAACATACAAAAAATTTCTCTAAATTTATCTTCAAATTAACTGATAATCATTATCAAGATAGCATCACCATGGACAGTATCACCTTTCTGTAGCGTGATAAGCCTGTCTTATAAAACAAGACTTGTAGTAAGTCTGTACAAACTTCAGATCACATGAAGAACTGAATTTAAAGTCTTTTACCACAAATACCATTAACTTACTGTCTAGTAGAGTGCTAACACTCTAATAATGACAGGATATAATAAAGAGCAGATAAAGAGGAAATAAGAATAAAGTAAAACATGTTAAAGTCACTTAATGAGAAGCAGAAGCTTGTAACCTATACTAATGTTACATGAGCAATCCTGAAGATTTTCTTGGGGACAATCCATTTGCAAGGAATACTTGAACTTTTTTTTTTTTTTTTTTTTTCCCCACAATGCAAATCTATTACAAGCTCATTTTTTCAGTTTTTAAATCAGCTGAGGAACAGATTTGAGTTAATTTTATATATCCTACGTAAGATTTTTCCGTGCAGTCAGTGAACAAAATAATAACCCCTAGAAGGTTCAAAGGGAGTGAAACTATATCTTATAGTCACTTCTAACTATGATATTTATACATGTACAGAAACTAAAAGTTAAGAGGGAACCCTTTTTTTCAGTTTGCCAATTTTTAGTTCTTGAATAAAGACACAATACATGTGTTTTAGAATAATAAATAACATTTGCAAGATAATAGGTGCTTTGTTTTGTTTTCGGACTATCTTACTGTAAATAGAAAATGAATCCAATTCCAGTATAAGAAAATATACCGACAACCACGTGGTTCATGAGTGGGCCTGGTGACTCACTTCAATCACACGGTTCTCTCTTAAGTAAATTAACAAAGTTACTGATAACTCCAGTGGGTAATCATCCTTAATAGGAATCAATAGAAGAGCAGAACAGGAAGCACTGCATTTCTCAGATATTTGCTGAAAATAGAACTCTTTTCCCACATAAGGCCTGAAACCAAGCCCAAGATGCATCACACCCCTGGATGCAGATAGTTTTATTCCCTCTGAGTTTTTCTTCTACATTCTCCCCTTTCTTGAATACTGGTATTGATCTATCATATTTCTTAACATCTTGTTCAGCAACAAGACCACTCATTTCCTTTTTTCCCATTTCATTTTCATTTATCTTACTTGACTGATTATCTTCCCTGTCTCAAGTCAACTCTTGCTTTCACTTTAACCATTCTGCAGATATCCATTTTTAGTCGAGACAGTCAGTCCTCAATCCTAAACCTAATAAACTGCAAATATTTTATTTTTCTTACCACCTGTTTTATTCCCAAGATGCTCTTCCTAGTTTACTGACGCTACGCATTAGGCAGGATACCTATTAAGATGCTTTCAAAAGATAGTTTTCTTTCTGCTTTAAATCTGCATGCCCACATTTTCTATTCACTGTAGGGAAAAAAAAAAAAAAAAAAAAAAATCCCACCCCCCAAAAATCAACACAGAGCTGTCACCAAGAATGATCTTATTGAGATCGTACACAAAGAAAATCTTGTAGAGTTATAAACAACTTAAAACACAGCCTTACAACAAGAATACTCAGAAAAAAATCAAGCCATTTCAATACCACTTTTTCTAAATACCTTCTTTATTTAGTGAGTATAAACAATGCACTTATCCAATTTGAAGAGTGTTTTGTGGTGCACTCTTCACATCACTAAGCCAATTTTTTCCTTCTTTGTATATTGAAGTAAATTCCTTATTAAACCTGCAGCATAAAAACCCAGTGCTAAAATCATAAATCCTACAGCAAAATAATATTAAAAAAAAAAGTTTCTTTACTTCCCTCTATTGTACAGATTTTTGATTCCCAAGTGAAGAAACATAGCAATTAGTTGCCAGCTATACTAGCACCAGGATTTCAACCTGTCACAGCAATCTCTCACATTAGAATTGGAGGATGTACACTCAGTCGCCATGAAGAAGAAAGGCCAAAAACGCATAGCAGTTTTATAAAGAGGAGTAAAAAAACCTATGAAGTAGATGTCTATAAATCAGGGTTTAGTACAGTCAGAAGTTTCACTCGCAGGCAGTTAGCTACTACAACATCATAGCAATCTGCTCTTCAGTTATTTTACAACTACTCCAAATTAGGATGAGATCTTGTACCAGCTGAGCTTTGAGGCTAAAAAGAAGAGTTCGAGTAGGAGCTTCCTCTTAAAGCTTGATTCTCTATGTGGAATTTTAGTGGCTGAGGAACTTTGCCTTGCTTGACATTGCTTGCCTTGCAGATGAAATAAAAACTGTCAGGATTACACTAAGACCTTCAGGGGCTGTGGTAGACTCCTTTCAGAGCTAGGCTTTTAGGCTAGGGTTAGAATGACAAACCCAGCTGCCCCGTAAAGCAAAATTCACTGCTGTAGTGACTTTCTATCTAGAAAAAACTTTGCAGGTAGCTGAATCCCAGTCATTTGGCAGACAGCAAACTACTTCATCAAATCAGCCTGTTGAGTTGAAATCATTGAAGAAACCCCCCAAAACAGCAAGGGATAACTATTGCAAACTCCCAATTTCATTATTTATTGCAACAACAACAACAAATGATCATGCTCCTAGAAGCTTCTGCAAACACTAGAATGTCTTTTCCAAAATACTTATTTCCATATTTATGCTGATTCCAGATTGAACTTCAACTTCCAGCAAACAGGAGTTTCTTGTTTGTTCGTTTGTTTTCCTGTTCTGTTTTCTACTTTACCTTCCAGATTTTTCCAACAACTTCCTGGGAGCTATTCAATGCACCAATGTGATGCAGAGACAGGTTACCACACATTCACAGTGGAAAACCTTACTCCCTACCACATGCTCTCTGTCATGTAACAACTCCGTAAGCACCTTACTCAGCTTTCTCAAAATCAACGGATTTTACAGCAAGTTTAGTCTTAACCTTTCTAATTTCTTCTGAATGAGCTGAAGGAAACATCACCATCTCTCACATGATACCTCAGCACTTGATTGAGACTTTCCACTGTGGAATTTCCCTAACACAGGTAGGAATATATCAGCTTTCTATTTCTCCATAATCTCAAGACTCAAGTTGTGCCTTGTTACTTCAAATTACTTCGAAACAAATTAAAATAATAATAAAAAAACATTACAGGAAAAGCCACAACACTTCATTCACTATTACTCTTCCAATCCCTCCAATCACAGTGAGATATGAAGAACAATTTTATCATCTTTAATACCTCACATAAAGCATACCACTAGGTCAGGCAGGCAATGTCTATGGAAACAACCTGGTAGCATTCGGCAACCAAAGCAGAAACAGAATTCAAAGCTGATGAGATCATCAATATTTTCCCAAAGCGCTGATGAAAAGCTCGCGGTTTTGAGTGATAATGTCAGCAGACGAATTAAATGCTGATGAGACTCTAAGAAGCAGGACCAAATAAAATGAATATTGTTGCAGTGGGAAGAGAGAAATATAGTGTAAAATCAGTTTCTGGGTTTTTCTATCTCAAACTGTGTGGAAAACGTGCATTATTGATGGCAGAACATCTAAAGCATCTTTTCTCTCTGTATTGTCACCAGACAACAAAAATGTGAAGAGATCTTGCACCTGGTAGGAAAATCAGAATGAAAGTAGATCAAATAATACTTTAATAATAATAATACTAATACTTTATTCCTATACAGCGTTCTACCTACAGTTTTAACTGAATTTTCTGTCTTCCACACTGACTGTCTACTCTACTGCCTCACAGTCCATTGACATCAAGGCCAATCCATGCCTGTCTTTCTTATATTCCTTATGGAATCGTGCTCACTCTGCAGTTTCCTTTTTCAAGGAATATCCCTTGAATAAATATCACTGCTGCACCTTATGCCTTTATTATTTATCATAGCAAGAGCTTTGATATGCCCTCTACTATTTTCTCTGCTCATCCTTGCATCCATGCTTTCTCTGCTAGGTCCCATATCCTCTCCCCATTGTGTTTATATTGGTGCTAACTCTTCAGTGCTAGTTTGGTCAGGGTCTTTACATTTACATAAAATTCAGCACTGCATGCTACATTTTTTATATCAGTTACACGTGTGGCAAAATTAGAAAAATTGACAGGCCATTAAAAGAGTAATTGGAAACAAGCCCTAGAAGAAAAGCCTTCAGGCTTGTTGGATCTTGAAAAGAAATTAAACATGGAATCTATGGCAACAGTAAATTTGCACAGTGAGATCCAGTATTATTTCCATTTTTTGGACTATCCATAATCTCATAAAATATTGTTTCTTTTGCTGTGGAAAGTTAAAGCCTGGATAAATCCAGACTAACCCTGTTTGCTTTTATGGAATGCCACAGAAATACATAGAAGTACTGCAAATTCCTGAGGCTTTGCAGGCTTGAGACTTCTCTGAAAGGAGAAGATGATTTAAATGACTTGGAAACTGAGCATACACTGATGCACTAGTTAAATATAATGATATTATATATTATATATAATGATACAGTGAATCAAGAGAATGTGATTACACTGCTCTGAAGTTATATCTATGAAAAAAACCTATTGTCATGTTTCAAACCTGCAGTAAGGTCAAAAATTAACATGATAGTATTGTTCAAACCACAAGACTGTGCTTCAAATGCAAATAGCTAGACAATAAACATTTTTTAGAAGTACTAATTGATTATGCAGTACTGCTGGGTGCTCTTTCTCATGTACTACAGATGTTTGGGTACTTCACGTTCTAAATTTCAATCTTCTGTAAAGTGTATGAGCAGGCGTAAAGAAAATATAAGAATACTTAATGCCTTAGCTGTTATGTTTTCTTCTGCAGTTTCATTAGGTAAAAATAAGGGCAATAATATATTTTCTTTCTTTTCTAACATGTTTTTCTAAGATACTTAACTGTGCAAATGTATGTCCAGAAATATAATATATGAGAATGTAAAAAGGATCTCTAAGGAATCCTAACGTACCCTGCAGCTTTTTGATTACTGTGGATTGCACCTAGACAGGCACTGAGATTAGTGATGCAGAAAGCAGCACTTTCTCAAGGTAGGTCTGTTGTTTTTTCTTTTAATAATTCAGTATACATCTTTCACCAGATAGCAGGCATTCATCCCTTCCAAAGTGATATTCTTTTCTTACACAAAGTGTGTGCACAGCTGTGTTACAAATCATGAAAGACAACTCTCATTTGATGCTTTGTGCAGTGCCCAGAGCTATGTCTAAAGCAAAAAGGGGACCATTCAGATTACTTGGTCTCTTGCTGACTTCATGCATGCACCTTAAATTACTTCATCTATACTCAAATATTAACATTTCCAAACAAATCTTAGTATAATATTACTTTATCCACTACATTATTTTTGGCAAGGCAATCTCTTGAATAAATGTGCAAGCTGAAACTAGAAAGTTTGAGGCAATCCTCTTGATCTGTTGCTGATGTGAAAAGTGATGGTAGAAGAAAACATCATACTTATCAGCACTTATGTGATATATTTAAAAAGCTTTGTGATGGACTTGGCCTGGCAGAGAGCCTGCTCCTTTTTTGCACACAGGTGAAATATCAGCTCCGAGGTTTGGCAGAAAACAAGGAGGCTCATAGGATAAAGGAAGAAAATAGCCAAAACTGAAGACCAGATGAATGTGTGTAATCTCTACGTTTTGCCCTATTTTTGTGCTGAAAAGTGGAGAACAACCATCCTCCTTCCATCTAGGAACACAGGGAAAGGATATTTCCTTAGGTCTGCAGCTGGGCAAATATTCCTCAGACCTCATTTGCTACTGATGTAGGACCAATACAGCAGTTAAATATCCAAATTCCTAAGTGGATCAAAGAGCATTTTAAAACAGAAAGTAAATATTTAAATCTGTAGAGTTAAGAGTTTTAAATAGTGAATAAAGATAGGGATTAGAGAATATATATAAATCCTCCATATTTCCTAAGGAGCTTTCCTTGATGCCATGCATAAAATGACTGCATACTGTATAATATTTTGCACTGTCTACCAGACACCAGCAAACATATGATGCTGAAGAAGTAAATTCTCCAGGGAGGAATCCTTAAACAAAGTTCTCTTCCACCATAAGCAACCCAAATAATAGGATTTTTGAATCGAAGTTTTGAATTTTTGAAAGTATCCACATTGTGGCCCTGTGGGCTAAACCAGAGGAAGACCAAACAGAAGCAGGCAGCCAACAGATGATCTTAAAATGGTCTTGGTGTTTGAAGGTTAAGAGAGAAATAAATGTAGTTAAATATTAAGCTAAAAAATTGTTATTCTATTCAAATAATGTAAATTGATGGGTGTGATTTTAATTGTTATAACAGGATGTAATTATGAATAGATTAAGTTTATTCACAAAATAGTTGTGCCATTCTTCTACAAATAAAATGAGAAGAAACGTATTTTGTGGTTCAGAAGTTTAGCTAATACTAATGCAGTCACTATATTTACTGATGCGAATCTTGTTCAGTAGTCAAATGAGTTCCAATCAATTTTCTCATATAAGCTACATGTACGAATCTTAACTGGCAAATTAGGTAGATGTCATCTACTGGCTCCTTGGGGAAATAAGAACTCCCTGTACAGAATCATCAAATTAGTTTTCACCAATTGTATGAAATGATATTAAGTAGTACCAGGCTATGTTTTATTTATTCAGACGTCTGCATCAGGTATTGATAAGTCAAATCCAGCAAAACAACCCCAAGTGTAAACTTTATGAAAATGTCTACTACAAACCACTGAGTGGAGTGAATGTGACAAATGTTAATTTCTTGGGCAAAGAAGTATAACATACACCCACAAACTCTGTAATAGGTTAGGATATGGAAATAGGTTTCTATCTAAGATGTGGCATTAGAAGCTCAAAGGTCTGGAGGTGTAACCAGGTAAAATCTGCTCCTCCAAGATGAGAAACCAGTCTGGGAAGCCATTTGACATTGTCAGATGGGGGAAGTATAAAAATTGCAGTAATGAGGAAACAAGGTAGTCTCAGAGACCTCACCAATACATTTTTTGCGTAATATATTGTCACTTCCAATACTCTAAAACAATTCACTACAAATGAGTCAAAAACAGCATTGGCATTTTCACAACCTCAGCCAGAATCGCTTAGTAGCTGAACAAAACCAAACCTTACAAATCACACATAGAAAGAGATTATAGTTTACCTAACTGAGTTGCAGTGAGATAAATGATCACATTAATTTAATTAGAATTGGAAATTTCCTATTATAGGAACACTTAGCTGACATTAAAAGATATCTTTGTGCAGAGATGAAGTGAAATGTGAGATCTCAAAACCGCAGCTACCAATTACGAATGAAAATGTTGCAAATAAAGACACCCAAATTGACCTCAGATAGAGAGTTTTCCTGCAATGTTCCTACATCACTTAAGGAGTGAATAGGGTAAGCTTGTCTTGTGATCATGAAAGACGGAAGGTGTGAGAGACCAACAAGGGACAGCATAAGAAACATCCAATAGACTGTGCTCCTCTTCAAAGGTTTTAGCTAACTGGCTTTATTTTAGAATCATACAGACACCCAGGTTGGAAAAGACCTCCAAGATCATCCACTACCAATATTACCACACTACCACTAATATTTCCACACTAAACCATGTCCCCTTAGTACAACATCTAAATATTCCTTGAACGAGATGCCATTCCCACACAGAAAAAGCAAATTTACTGTGAGCATAGCGATTGCATATTGAGAGATAAGCATGTGTAAAAATATATTTCCTAAAGATTCCACAAATAGTGTAAGTACTTGAAAATCTAGTGTTATGAGAGAAAATAATGAAAAACAATTAACACAAAATTATTTTGCTGTTTTTGTAAAAATACTTGACATAGAGCACACAATCAATGAAACTAAAATTTGTTCTGAAAGAGTATTTTAAAGGGGGAATTAAAATGAATCATCTTTATGAGCATATGTATCTGGAGGAACAGAAAACTAGTAACAGCAAGCACATCTTATCTTCCTACTATTAAATTATAGAATTATAGCCTAAATTAGTCAAGATGTGACCACTGAACAGACTATACTTTGTTTTAAAACACCTAATCTTTGTCTATAGACATGAATTTTAGCCTTGGAAATGAAATATGTACACTGAAAAATATATTGAATAACCTGTGATACATAATGCATCTATACGTGGTGAAATAAATCACAAAACCCCCACAAACTTCATGGAACAAATATATATAGATACACACAGAAAACACCTCTTAAAGATAGTCCAAGCATAGGTTACTAAATAGAGACTTGGTTCAGAGACAGATTTGATATGTCAGTCTCACCCTCCTGCATAAGACTTATGAAGATAAATTTGATGCCACCTTCAGCTGGATTTAAAAAGACTCAAGAAATTCTTCTGGCATAACCCTTAAAGCTTAACTGTGTGTAACAGCCTCATGTTCTTCACTTTGGCAAAAGTAACTTCTTCTTGCATGCGTTTAGTGACGCAGCAAAATGTCACCGAGTCTGCTAGTTGAATAAAGATCCAAAATTAGAGTTAAAATCTGGCTGTACTGAAGTCAGAACAAATTTTGTAGGGTGTTTAAACAGAGCTGAGATTTCTTCCTTGTATTTGCACCAAGGGCAAATGACTAACATTGCTTACTAAGCTCTGGCATCATGGAAAAAAGAATGCAAAAGGACAGAGAAAAAGATGTTGAAAGATGAGAAGGGGGTTAATAAAGGCTTCATACCACCATTCCTGTATTACCATGTCAGTGCCCATTTGGAATCTGATAGCAGTGGCAACTATTTAATAACATGGGATATTAGGCAGAGAAGGGAGTGGTCAATCTATAACAATGTTTGCCTACTTATCAGAATATAGGTGTCAATTCTTTGAAGCTCAGTGAATTTTTTCCAATGATTTTCAATGATTTTGCATAAATAAGCTTTAAGTCCAGTGGCATTGGCATCCAAAACATGCTGGTTTTGCTCAACTCTTAGGGTTGGAAAATACATTTCTCGAATGCTTACTTAATGCTTATTTAAAAGAAAAAAAAAAAAAAAAGTACGTTTCAGGAAGGAGACAATATTTTTTGTTATATTCAATGTTACATGTTGAAACAATATTCCTTTTCACTATATGCACACAGCATAAAATGATTTCAAAAAGGTGACATCCAAGTAGACTTCGTTTGGGGCCAGCTGAAATCCAACTGAAACTTTTTTGGTTGGTTGGTTGGTTGGTTTTTTTGCACAGCTCCAGGCTTCAGTTGCATATTCAGATGGTGCTGAGTGGTACACTCAGCAGAACAAAGGAATTAAAATGGAAAATGAAGCAACAGCCAACAGCCTTTTCATCGTAGTCCTTCCAGATCAATCCTGAAGCACACAGGAGATTTTACTGCCATTATGTTTGCAGTACTTACCTGCTCTATCATTGAATAGGTAAACCAGTCAACACAGATACTGAATTCACCAGAAAAATGTTGGTCAGTGGAACCATGCCAGCTCAGAAAGAAATGGCCCACTGACATCTACCTCTCAGTGACAAAGGAAAATTTTCTTTCAGTAGCAGGCAGAATTGTCAAACTTTCGCTGTTAATTATAAAAATTAAAAAAAAATGTACTGCAAATTGACAGGAGAAAAAAAAAAAAAAAAACAACCCCAAATCCACCAACTATATTTGCTAGAGAGCCCATGAACCAACACTGACTCTGAATACTTCACTTTAGTTTGTGCTGACATTCTCGACAAGGTTCACTGACTCTTCTCTTTGGCACCGATTACCCAATAACATTAACAACAGTGATACTGACTCTTCTCTTGCTGCAATTACAGTTCCAAATTTGACAGCATTAAGTTGATCTATTGGATCAATAAAACATCTGCAGCTTCTCTCCATACAACAGTACAGAAATGCAGCAACAGAAAGCTGCAGAAAGGTTCCCTAGGTCCTTTCTGAACAGCTGTAATGGTCCCACATGTCTTGCATGAGACACGGTGTGAATAATGCAGCCCAGGATATGGTTGGTTTCTGGGCTGCAAGGGCATATTGCTGGAGAAAAACAACAGAACATGTAGCAGCTAAATATTTTTTCTACTGTGTACTTAACTGCTTGGTCTGAGCCATGCTAACCATGTGCAGAAAGCACAGTTACAATGCAAACCATCCCAACAAGGATTTCTGGGAGCACAGAAAGAAAAGTTAAGCAGATTACTTTATGTGAAATTCCAAACATATGCCCGTGAGAACAGATTTATTAGATTTATTGATGCCAGTGTCTGATCCTGTGCATGACAGCAGCTGCCCTGCTTCAAAGGATTCACGGTGAGCTAATGGGGGGTAAATGGCTCAGAATCCTGACATCTCTTTCTTCCTCCCCGCTCCAGGCATCAGTTTCTGTACTAGACCCCAGGCTCCCTGTGCTTGGGAAGCAGAACTCTGTCTTGCCTGGGGTAGACTCTCAGGAGGGAGCTGGGTAAGCTTATTTGCACTTGGCTCCCATTTCCCTAGCACCCACACAGGGTCAGGCACAATCAAGCCTGTTGTGTTTGAACAACTCTTCTATTCATTTTTCTCTCCGTGGGAGTTCACAGCTTGAGTAAGAGCTTATCTTTTATCTGGATGAAAAGAATATCAGCTGAATTTAGCAGCTTTTCTTGCATCCAGCTTGCATTAGGGGGTCTGATCTGAAACCTATGGCAGCTTTTCCAGTTCTTTCAAAGAGGTTTGGATTGTGCTTTTAGCAACAGGATTGTCTACTGATGAAACTAATAGCCCAACAGAAAATGATGAGGTACATACAGCCAAAGTATCCTGGACTGACTCAGCCATTCACAAGTTTGGCTAGGTGGCCCTATAAGTACATCTGAGGGAAAGAAAAGCATAATATGACTATTTTTTTTTCAAGTGCTGCGATCTTTGCAGCAGACAGAAGGGTGATTAGATTTACTCTGGGTAAAAAAATCCAGCCAGTGACTCACTGTGTACTGATTCAGTAATTTATTTCAATAACTTCTTGATTCCATTACCACTATAGAGACCACTAAGTAGAAACCAGGGATTCATTAAGCACATTCATTTAGTATGTGCCATTCATCCTTCTTCTAAATTCTACCAGTATTTATGGGTGCTATCCTGAAGATAATGCACTCCTGGAAGTTTCTCCACATTGAACAAATCTCAATTCAGAGGCAACATTTAAGGACAGATTTACTCAGATTTTCCCTGGTTTACACAACATATTTTAAGAAGGTCAGATGGCTACTGTTTTTTCTAGAAAAAATCAAATGAGAGAAAAAGTCAAAACTTGATTATTCAGCTATAGATTATTAATAGGACACGGAAGAGTACTCGTACTCAGCATTTTTCAAGTGATATCTATTCCTTTGGCTTCCTCTTTTCTAAGTTCCTTTAATATCCCAGATCTACTCTGTTGACAACCTGACACTTAAAGAGACACTTAAAGTCGCCACAGGACTTGTTTCTCCAGACCCAATATGATGTTTCGGGCGGTAGCATGGGGTACTGCATATGTTTCAAGCCACCCAGTGGTTACCTCCACCATAGTAAGCACATAATGCTTACCATTGCGAGATCGTGGCAAGATGATATAATCAACCTGCCATGCCTCCCCATATTTGTACTTTTGCCATCGCCCTTCCTCCCAGAGAGGTTTCATCCTCTTGGCTTGTTTGATGATGGCACATGTTTCACAGTTATGAATAACCTGTGCAATGGCATCCATAGTTAAGTCCACCCCTCGGTCTCTAGCCCATTTGTATGTTGCATCTCTCCCTTGATGACCTGAGGTCTCATGGGCCCACCGAGCTAGAAATAATTCACCCTTGTTCTGCCAGTCCAGGTCTATTTGAGCCACCTCAATTCTGGCAGCTCAGTCTACCTGATGGTTGTTTTGCTGTTCTTCAGTAGCCCGACTCTTGGGCACATGAGCATCTACATGGCGCACCTTCACAACCATATTCTTTGTTCGGGCAGCAATGTCTTTCCACAGTTCAGCAGCCCAAATAGGTTTACACCTTCTTTGCCAGTTATTTTGCTCCCACTGCTGTAGCCACCCCCATAAGGCATTTGCCACCATCCATGAGTCAGTGTAAAGATAGAGCATTGGCCACCTCTCCCGTTCAGCAACATCTAAGGCCAGTTGGACAGCCTTTACCTCTGCAAATTGGCTTGATTCTCCTTTCCCTTCAGTGGCCTCTGCAACTTGTCGTGTGGGGCTAGAAAAGATGTATTTTCCCTACTATGCCTTATTGGAAAATAATAGTATCCACCTATTATGGCATTTATTACACTAACAAATGTCATAAAAATACAAAGCAAAGAGAAACAATGGTGCCTTGAAGCTGGAAAAGAGCTGTGCGTGCTGGAGACACCTGAAAATTGAGCCTACTGTAGTACACTTCATGGAGCTCTCCATCAGTTAATACTTGTTCCATAGTGCCAGTTTCTTAAGAGCCCATTAATTCTTTACTTCCTTACATTTGTAATGCCTGAAGGTCACTGTTGTGAGCTTTTACCAGATTTTTTAAAGGCAATGATCTAATAAGAAGCAAACATACTTAAAGAGATTTTTCAGAAGTGTCTGCATCTAGCTGCATGACTTGATCCAAGGAATGCTATTGAAGTACTTGACTAACATGGACACCTGGCTTGGTCATCTTTCTAGTTCTTTATATTTGGCACTCAAAAACGCTAAGAGTTCAGATCCTTTGCTAGTGCAAAAAGAAAATGGTACAATAAATAATATCACTGCATGCTTTAACTGTCTCAATATTATCCACAGACATAACCACCATTCAGTCCGATTCTAACTTGGCAATAGCAAGCAAGGCATGAAGCCTATGACATAAATAGTCATGCTTCCCGGACCAAAGCAAAAATAAAAATCAAATTATTTTTAAAGTAGAAAAAAAAAACAACATTATTCCTTCACAACTGTACAATACGTTAAATTAAATGCAAGCAATGTTGAAGAATAAGCAGTTTTTAAACAAATTAATCAAGACCTATGACCCTAAGAATCAGACTTAAAGATTTTCCTGCAAGCAGAAGTACATTTTTTCTTTCCTAGTTGTCCTGGTCATCCACTATTGCACACACACATATTTCTGTAAAATAAATAAATTTTGACTGTCCCACAAAAACAAGGAAGGGCTTTTTCTGAGTCACCTACACACAGGAAATAAAGGATATTATGTAGCCTTGTACTGCTTTTATCTATGTCAGTCATCTGCAGTAGCCAGATGCTAGCTTTTACAGAGATTGGACAACAAAAATATTCTATAAAAGAAATACCACCAAGTATTGATTCCATCCCCTCAATACAACAGCTAGTGAAGCTGATCCAGACTGAGTGAGCATGTAAGTGGAACTAAGCCATGCCAAGCAGAGCATTGGCATACTTTCCTATCCTCTAGAGCAAGAAGCAAGTCTTTTAAGTTCACAGTTCAGATGCATTTCTCCATGGTAGGCAGCAAAACTGGGCGCTGACTCTTAGTAATGGCTAAGATTACTTTCATTAGCTGCCCCAGGAGTTTGATTAGCAGTATTTATGGGTATTTTTCACAACCCTGCAGGCAGTTCTGTCTTAGAGAACGAATATATATTAGGTCATCTAAGCAAGACGAAAATGAAAAACACCAGAAGATTTATTTCATGTTTCCAATATGCTGTGACCTTACAATACAAAGAATATGGACAATGCAGTCTTCTTATACGCTGATAAACAATAGCTCTGAAAACCAAAATGCTTCAGTCCTGGGGAAGCTCGGGTCTGATACTAAAAAGCTACCCAGCATACCCTACTTTCAGAGACTGAGATCAGTTTCCTTATGTGTCAAATACCTTGTTTTATGTTAAGAACCATAATGAGAAGTGAGATTACTTGTGGAAGAGATTGAAGGGTTAATTACAGAGTAATAAGTATCATTTGCAGCAAAAGGAAAGTAGGACTATATGTCACCTTGAACAGCACCAGCTCTTGAATTTAGGATGGCCTAATTTCAATCAGAGCTGCTAGTGACACAAGTTAGTAAGGAAATGATCAAATTGGCTAATGTACATGGGTTGGTTCATTTGTCAGTATGACTGCCACCTTAAGATTAAAAGGTCTAATTTCTGCTAAAGGCAAAAACTTGATTACAAGTGACAGAAATCACATGAGATCCCTTTTATTTCAGTATAACTCTCCTTTAATTCAACATGAGAAGTACAGCTGACACATGCATATTTCAGCTACTGAAATACTATTGACCATTATGTTCCGCTGTATTTCATTTCTTCTTTTGTTGTACAAATAATAAATCTTACATCGGTCCAACTCTGATCATCTTTTTAGTTATATTTCTTTTTTTTTATTATTATTCCATCACATATTTACAGTGCTTACTCAAAATAAATAAATAATAATAAAAAATCAAACCTCTTCCATTTTTTCCTCCTTCAGAGTTTTCATTTGCTCTCCTATCACTGTATCCTTTCTTGCATTAACATAAAACAGTTCGTCTGTGAAGACAGTCACTCATCAAAATCATTTTGAGTAATTTCAATTTCACACAGATCATGCAGATCTGAAGCCTCTCCATGCATAGATTTTCATCATAAGAGAAAATTTGGTCTCCTGTTGGAGTTGTTGACATTTCAGCTCCGACTCTTGTTAAACTCTGGAATAGATGTGTCATGGGAGCCTACCTACAAAATTGAATTGATCGCAACAATGACTCAGGATTAAACAAGATTATTATATTTCCCTTCCAAGGAGCATTTGCACAGCATTTTTTTTGTTGTTGTTGTTTCTTCTTTTATTCTGAAATATTTTGGACATTGTAAAATCGGTTTCTGCTCTTGTTCCATTTTCTTATGTTATTATGTTGTAGTCAAATCTAGAGTCCTCAATCAAGACCAGAGAAGCAGTGATAACAGGTACTGCACAGATTGTGGAGACTGTTACTATTCAAATAGCTTTCCATAAAGGCATAGTAAGTCTAACAGAGAGATAAAAACATTTCTCACAATTATACATCAGATCTAATAATGCATCCCAACTCTTCTAAGTTTTTCCAGCCATACTCAGTTTATGCCAGCTTCATTATTAACCATATGCAGTTGTGTAATAGACTTCTAGAGACTGTGAGATCACTGGTACTGATAAAACCTTACTTTGCATAGATAGAAGTCTTGGAAAGGAGAGGAACAAGGAGGAGAGAAAGCAAATTAGGAAATAAATGAATCAAGTTAAATGGCAAATACAATATGATTCTAGCTCTTACACTAGTTTTGTGCAGAAAGTAGTTGTATTCATTTGTTTTCTGATATATGGAGATAGATTGTTCAAGGCTATGTTCTGGCTTGTTTGCTTTTCTCCTCTCCTCTTGTGTACCATGAGTTAAAAAAAGATTTAGTACACATTCTAGAAAACTGACATGATAGATGATCTGATAATACATGATCTGAAAAAGACACTGAGGATTAAGTTACCTCAGAGACTTGCCCTTCCAGTAGTCTCAACAATGTTGTGAATTTTTTTTTTTATATTTTTTAAAGTGAATTCTGGAGAAAGATAAATAAAAATGACTCTTCAGAATTCTTCAAATGAGATTAAAGGTAAGCAGCATATCAACATACCCCATTTTTATGACTAAATCTAGTACAAATGAAGTTCAAAAACTTGGACATACATTTAATCTTACCCAATTTAGAAAAGTCTTACCAAGATTCTCCACACAACTCTATAGTTCAAGGGAAATCTTCAACCTCTACTATATTCCAAGGAGGTGGATCTGATGAGTCTATTTTTTTTTTTTTTTTTTTTTTTTTTTTAAGTTTTTTTTAAGTTTTTTTGTTGTGTTTTTAAAAAAGGCTTCCCCAGGCAGAGATTATCCCCCAAATATGCGTAAAACAAAGTGTATATTATTTTCAGGTATCTTGATAGTACTATTTGGAAACAGGAAATACTGAAAAAAAATTCTGTGACCTCTGGAAGACAAATATATGCAGATGACATGTAAAGATATCTGAATTCATGTTAGAAATAATCACAGAGGACGAGACACTGCTGGATTCAGATGGCATAAATCAATCAAGCCTTGTATTTCTGAGTAAGGAATGGTTTTATGGGGAAGCACACTTTCATTACATTACTTTTTCAGGTAGTGACTGCTTACATCTTTTCAGGCCCAACAAGTTATATGCTCATTAGATCACAGCCCCCAAGAGAGATTTGGAAGTTTGCTTCTGATTCTGTATCTAAACTTGCAAATTAGAAGTCATCCCATATGTCTTTATAGTAATGTTGAAATCTACCTCAACAAGGGTGATGATCATAAACTACAGAGAAGGAAATTTAGTCAGACACGAAAAAAAAAATAAAAAATTCAAACACTGGAACAAATTGCCCAGGACAACTTCTTTCACCTCTGAAGAAATCCCTGGACCATACCAGGAGCAACTGATCTAACATTAGTCTGAGATCCAATACCAACAGCCTTGCCCAAGGAGAAGGCAAGTCTCAATGTCCTCCAGAAGTCTCTTTCAGCCTTCATGACTCTGAGACTTGGATTCTAGTTTATTTTTCAGCTCTACATCTCCTTAAAAGATGGTCATCTCCATTTTCTTTAGCAGTTCAGAACTTACTGCACACACAGCCAGGATGTGGGATACATCTGGTTTACTCTTTCCCTTAGGAGAAACTATAATTTTTTCAAGAGGATACTGGCCACAACTACAGCCATTGTAGTGTGAGAAGAGGGAAGAAAATCATAGATTTTAAAGGGTAGGGGCTAGTTTCATTTAATACAACACAAGTGAAGATTCATTAGGTTAGAAAAAAAAGGGTGAGAATGCGTTTAAAACCTCAAGCTTTGTGATTGGTGGCTTCGTTTGGTAATATTCTGATTTGTGCTTTCTGCTCCTAAGACGTGTTCAGTAACTGTTTCATCAAGAAAACAGCCTTTGGTATGTTTAATACTGTCAGAAACAGGAAGCTATTTAAAAACAGTAGTCCAATGTAGATAATTTCCTCCTCTTAATTTTACCCCTACCCTCTTAATATTTTCTCTATAACATACATAATAAAAATAGTAATTTTTGTGACTAATGGAATTTCAGCATCCATCTTATTGTATGGATAATGCAAAACTCTATCTCCTGTTATCTCTAATTTAGAATATCTTCCTATTTATATTGTGATAGAGGGTGATTTGTAAATACACAGCCTGCTTCTCCTCCACATGACCACAATAATCTTCCACTAACAACAACCCTAACAAATAACCTATCTTTCAGTGACATCTACCTGACTATTATGTCTTTCAATTGACTCTTCTTACACAATTGAGTAACGGGATGGACAGAAGAATAACTTTTTAAAATATATTTCCTACATATAACATGAAATCTGTATCTATTATTCTTTAACAATGAGGAAGGTCTAACTCAGAGAAATAAAGGTATACCAACTCAAGACTGCAGACTGAGACATACTTGTGCTGTAAGAAACAGGAACACATGAGGAATAATACCTTGTTCCCAATGGTCAATCAGCTCTTTAAAGCTGTCAGAGATCTCTTCTTTTTGATTTATAAAATTTCTCATTAGGAAGTGCCAGATTTCCTTAAAATATTGCAGTACTGTTAATCTTGAGATGTAGGAAAACTCAAAAAGACTGGATTCTTCACACAAAATTGGCACATACTGTACCAATCTATGCCCTCAACATGTTTAATTTACCCGTCAGTTGAGAAGTTGATACAAAGTTTATTTCCATCTCAAAGCAACCCTGACAGTCAGGAAGAATCACAATAAAGCAATTTTTGGAATTCTTCTAGTTTTTACTTAAGGTGAGACATGCTTATTTTCTCTTCTTTTTTTATTAACAAAATAGTATGAGTCTCCCACTTGCCTATACATCCCCTAATGCTATGTATTCTAGAGCAGATAAGTTGGGATTAATCCTTCTTAACTCTTCATACTTCAACACCTGATCAGGTCATCTCAAATCCTCTTTTTAATTAAAGAAGAAAAATTCATATTTGGTCAGACATAAAACCTTTAGAGATATTTATGTCTACTTCAGAATACAACTAACAAAGCCTTATGTTTTCTTTTAAATGGATCTTTAGTGACTAGCTGGAATAAATTGAATAGCTGCATCATAGAGGTGTATCTGTGTTTAGAAAAATCTTACCCAGAATGAAAATCATACAATACAATTTTAGTCAGTTAAATCCTGCGCATCTAATCCTTTCTGATCACTTAGACTTCCTCTAGGATCATGAAGACTTACTGTTAAACACAAGTCAGACAAATCTGAATTGTATGATATCCAGAATATCATAATTTATTTTTGGGAATAAGTACTGATTTATTCCCTCTGGTGACAGGAACAGGGCTTAGGGAAAAGCATGGAGATCTGTCAGAAGAGAGGAAGATGGGAGTTAGGACAAGGTTCTGCACCAGAAGGTGATGGGCATGGAACAGGCTGCCTAGAGCAGTGAGCATGGCCCTGAGCCACTGGAGTTCAGGGAGCATTTGAACATCATTCTCAGCCATAGGGTTCGAATTTTGAGTGGTACTGTGCAGAGCCAGGAGTTGGACTCAATGATCTTTGTGGGCCCCTTCCAGTATTCTGTGGCTCTCGTCTATGATATTCTTCAACAATTCATATTTTCTGTGTTTTGTGTCACAAATAAAAAGCGGAGCAAAACAATTTATTTTCCTCCAGGCTGAATCCTGTTTCTTTGCTACTGAGAACTGTAGTGTTTGTGATTGAGTAGAAGGTGACCAGGAAACAAAAGCAGCCCCTTCTTCATTCAAAAGCATGAGCTACAAATTGCAGAATTCAGAGCAATCATTTAATGGAAACTTAAAGCTACAATAGCAGTTCATAACATTTGTTTCAATATAACTGGAATTTAGTTGTCACACAAAATCACATGAAAGATTATGACACCATCATAGAAAATGATGTTGTCAGAGGAGGTCTGAAAATCTAGTCCTCTGTGATTTTTACTTTTCCACTTACGTTGCAGTCATTAATTTTTTTCTTCTTATTGTCTTTTCTCTAGTGACCTATTTCTTAGGTAAACAAGATCCCTACTATCTTATTTTTAATTGTCTGCAATTATTAAAGAGCCAGTCTTTTTCAGTCACTGTTTTAGCACTTTCCCAACTAAAGACTATGGTTAACTCACTTTATATTACAGTAATCTTACACACAGCAGAAAGGCCGATAAAATAAAAACAAGCATGTTTAAGCTTCTCTCTGCTTTACTACATGCTGTATCCGTGCACAGCAAAAGGTATTCTTCCCTATAATAGCTGGAAATTGGTCAGTTACTGACAGTTAAAGAGGCTAAGTGGTCTGGGAGAGGTATTTTCAAGTCAGAGATAATAGTAACAGACCGTTGAGGCTGTGAAAAAAGGAGATTTTTTATATGACTACAAACTGTCAGTCACCATTACAAAAAAAAAAAATCTGAAAACATTTAAAAGTATCTAAATGCATCAAATTATTCTATCAAAATCTCATCTCCAAGATCCATTTGATTTTTAAGCCTGCAAAGCTATTACCAATTTTTCATTCTATCTTAGGTGATTTACACATCTTTGTAAGCACCATTCCTTGAAATTAAATCTCTTCAGGCAGGTGTGGGTTTTTTTTTTTTTTTTTTTTTTTAAACAGTCAGATGACCTGCAAAATGCAGAGGTAAAGCCAGGAGTCTTAAGGTGCAGAAGAACTGGAAAATTATCAGAGGATAAGGGGAGTCAGAGTATTTATGACTACTTGTGTTAAGGGGCACATTACTGAGAGCTCTTTTAACCCAGTGGGCTGAAACCTTACTGAAGTCTTCGTAAGTTCTCTTTCAAGTTGTATCAAACATGCTCAGGTCTTTATAATAGTTAAACAATAGTAAAATATATGATATATATCAGAAATGAATCTGCATTGGGATAGCTATAACCTGAGAATACTGCTATCTCCCAGCCATTCTCATTCAGAGTTTCAGAATAGTTTGGTCTAGTATTGAATGTGGAGGTTGGTGGCAATGCATGTGGCAGAGGGGTTGGAGATTCATGATCCTTGAGGTCCCTTCCAACCCTTGGCCATTCTGTGATTCTGTAATATTCTACACCTGTGATCACCACACACAGGAAACTTAGAGCAGCACTACTGAGAAGGGATTCCTCTGCCAACGCTCAACTGTAATCTAAAGAGCATCTCTACTGGTAAACAGTAATGCCAGAACCTAAATAATCTGAAAGATCAAGTTAAAACCAGCATATTGAAGCTAATGGGAATTGGAATCTCTTTTTAAATTGCTGAGACCTTCAACAGCTTTAGACCCAGAACTGATATTGATTCATCGAAATGAAGACCAGTAATAATAATAAAAAGCATACAAGCAGATAGAATAGGAAGTGGGGGTGGAGCAGATGGGGGAATAGGATGGAAAGAGACCATCTTGAGCAAGAACAAGCAGTTCCAAGGAAGGGGAATGCTAAATTATACTTCTTCAGATAGTATGCTATGTCTGATACATAAGACATAGTGTGTCTTATCTGGGTATTACATAAGACTGTAATTATATTATTTTTTCATGACACACTGATTTTATTAAATCATTCATCAGATGCTAATTTTAGAGTAGTTTTACCAACTAGTCATCACATTTCATGATTTCATGGGTTTCTCTACTGGTGAGTGGATTCTTCCACCTTTGCTCATATTTTCACCTCTTCAAATAATGCCTCGTGTTTCTCAAGGTAAAGTTGGTTGGATGTGCCATCAGCACTTTGGAGTATACAAGTCGTTCATTCAGTCTGAGAGTCAATCTAAACAAGATTACTCTTGCATATGATCCTCTGTATAGTCGATAGGAAAATTATATCTGATCTAAATGTTGATAGAGCAAACATTTTTGTCAATAACCAAGATTAAAAAAAAAAAAAAAAAAAAAAAAAAAAAGAGTCTTTTCCACATTAACAAGTTTAAATGTGACTTTTCCCATATGCAAATTTTCTTTTGAAAGCAGAAGAAAAATTTAAACTCTTACTTTAAAAAGTCTATTAGACTTTGTTAGATTGCTGGCAAGTAACTTCAAAAAACATTCAATAGAACAGCTTCAAACTGCTCTATTAGATATAACAGTGCTATTCAGTTTTCTTTTTCTGCAGACTGATAACTGAAGGAGGATTTATCTATCACAAGGAGAATGTCTGATCTGCTGCATATTATAACAGTTCTTTGGGTATTTAATATAGCAGCAAACATTTATTTATTCTGCCTGCACAATATAAAGTACTGTGGAAGTGATGTTTTACAATACCACACTTTCACAGCCTATAATATAGCTGACCTCAATTTTCTGCATGTAAAACAGGAACAGCAGTTGCACTTCTTTTTCTCTTCATCATTTTTCTGTTCTTTTTCTCCCCACCACCATTTTTTATTTTTATAAATGAGATCTCCACTGCTGAGAATATTATAAGACAATCAATTCTCTTATTTGTTCTTTATTCTCTTTGCTGCTTTCTCCAAACCTCCATCAGTACAGATCTCAAATGACTCTGCTGAAAGAATTTACAAGTGTGGCTGCAGGATTACTTTCACAAGAACAATGAATATGCGAAACGTCAGGAATATAAACTGTCTTTCCTAACATGCCCCAGTGTAAGTTCTTGTAATTCTGCTACTTCTAGCTTTCATGTTACCACTGACCAAACAGGTAAATCCTATGTCTAGGTTACTAACTGACTGAATCTTGCCACTTGACACATCATAACATGACAAAGAACCATTTATTTCCTAGGTGCAGAAAGTCAAGTAGTCAGCTTTTCACATTCTCTCTAATACCTAAGTCATGTATCTACACTGATGTCCTGCTTTGAGAATAATTCATAGAAGTACACAAAGTAAGATATAGACAGACTTGGAATTAGAACATGTCAGAATTTGAAACTTATTTTTGTGAGTGAAATGCTTTGTTAAAGGCACCAATTTTGAATATTTCCTAGTGATTTTAATATGGAGAAAATATACTTTTCTATGTTGTCTTTTCCAGTAATTTCCACTCCTCCCCCCACACACGCACAGCAACAAACACTCTAAATAAAACTTTCAGGTTAAAGATTCTTACCAGAAAACACCCAGTTTTGTATAAATCTGATTACAAATGACAGGTAGAAAGTTGATTGCTTTTGTTCTGCAGCTCTTTCAGTGAACAGGAAGGACAACACTCAATCAGAAACCAGTTGATACTCTCATTTAGTTTATTGGTCCTTCCTTTATTTACTCTGCTCTAGCCAACTCTACTGTCAGAAACATAATTCTTCATTTCTTCCTGAATCTTCTGGTGTGTTAATCGCTGTAGAAACCAAGTACTTCATAAATATTAATGAGTTAGCCTATTCTGAGAGTAACATCTCCATTCTATCAACAAGGAGCAGACACACAAAGATTAAGATCAACTGTACACACTAAATGGGAACATCCAGCCTGAAACCCTTGGAACATAGCTTCTTTCAGGGCACTTATCCCTATACATCACATTTTTGCAAGCACAGTACACAGCAACTAGGGTGCAAACTTCACAAGGTCAGGCTGCAGCCAGTCATCATCCAGAGTCTTGATGTGAGAGACTAGAAGAAGAAGGACAATTAATAACTATTTGCAAAGTCTGGATGGAAGTAACTTCCTGGATATCACACAAGTGAAAGGCAAGGGCTGGAATATAAATAACTCCTTGGAGCAGCATGTAGTTACCTAACCATGAGGCTCTCTTCTTTTCGCAATACTTTTTCACCACCGTTCCCAAAAGAAAGTGAGGGTGAAGTCTGTCAGAGACTGTATACTCCTCTCCTACACAGTCATGATGTATCCCCAGAAGCCCATCATACACAAGAAGGAATAAAAGAGGCTCTTATGCAAAAAAATTTTCTGTACTTATGTAATTGAAGACTGGGTCATAGTGTAGACCCATCAGGGAAGAGAATTTGGGAAGTAAAGCACACAGTCTAACAGAAAGAAGACAAACTAGAAGTACCTAATTTTGTAATATTAGTGATGTTTCTACCTTGATAATGGCTAATCATCCTCTACATCCTTAAGAAATACTGCTTATCTGACAAACTTTGCCTTTCTTGTAATGTCTAATTTACATTCTTTGAACAATATTTGAACAATTCTTTGAACAATCCCATGGAAGTTGTCCCTGTTTCCACTGCCTGTGCATTTTCTTCTTGCTCTCCAGATTGACCAGCAGGTCCCAGTTCAACCATATCAGTCTCCTGCCTTCCTTTTCTAACCTCCTGCATCTGGGGATGGAGAGTCTTTGAGTCCTAAAGAAATCTTCCTTAAAGATCTGCCTTCTCTGCTATGCTGCCTTATCTTGAAGCCAGATTCCCAGGTGGTTTTGTTGTAACTCCCTGAAGAGCTGGAAGCTGGCTTTCCTAAAATTAAGTAATTTTACTCCTTGCCTGTCTAATATCCCTCAGGATTGTGAACTCTACCATTGCATGGTCACTACAGCCCAAGTAGCCTACAATCCTGATGTCACCAATCTTTGGCAACTACCTCAAGGTTTTCTAGTAGCACAGGGGCCTCTAACTCTTCCTATTAGTTTTGTAATTAGATGTTAGGATATAATGAACTGGAGCTCAGCTGTACCTTGCAGCCTCATCTTTGACTGCAAGATTAATATAACCACATTAGCTCTGATTACTGTCCACAATTTCCAGTCTTGGACTAAAAATAATTCTGTACGCCCTGTATCCACATTCTTCAGACACAGACTGTTTTGGTATTTTAGATAAACAAAGTAATTTCAGGCACAGCAGCCTGACAGTGGTTCCTAGGAAAATAGTGGTTGACCCAGGATATGACAAATAAAGGCCTAAGGGAGGGAAACAATTCACGTTTTCTTCTGGAAAAAAAAAAAAAAAAAAAAAATCGATACCTTTTTTCATATAATTACATATTTCATTGATTAGGAAAGTTTATGGTGTCAGTTTTGAATACCTGATATTTCTACAAGGCAACTTTCCCATGGGAACATGCACCATTTGGTTTAAACAAATCAGAATAATAACCAACTCAAAGGTAGAATATTTAATAAGTTGAAAACTAGCTAGGCTATACACTACGTCTGTACTGAAATGCAAACTTAAGTGAAGAATTGTCACTGTGAGGTTGTGCTCAATGTACAAGCTGCACTGAAAATAGTTTTCTTTCTCTGTTAATCATTTTTGTTTCCTCAAAGCCACTGCATATATCTCTCAGAAAGCTGAGCTATGCCATGCAAAACTCCCCTAGAAGCCATTTCAGTTAATGATACCAATGAAATATTCCAGTCCTCTATCTATATGTTGAAGACACACAATGGACAGTGGCTCATTAAAACAGCTTGAAGAAATTCATTTCTGATATCAGTGCGAATATTCTGGCTTAAAGCACATCCAGCACCACTCTATGGGAAAGCCTCTGATCCACTTCAAAACAAAACAAGTTAGAAACAGCCTTAAATTTTTCTTCAACAGAAAAAGCTTCTTTTTCCATTGAAAGGTGTATCCGAATTAAAATTTGAACACAGAGAAAATCAGTGAACTATAAGCTTTCAATTCTTCAGTACAGATTTTTCTTACTTAGTATTGAAATACATTTGGTATTTTGGGAAAAGAAATAATTATCAGCTATAATTTTCTCCCAACAAAATGTCCAGAAAAAATACTTATAAATTAATATAAGGCTACTTTTTTTTTTCTCTCTGTACAAATACTGGCAGTTCCCTAGCTTGATCTGCTTGGAAAGGATGCAGTTAAAATCAAGTCCTAGGTGTTTTTTTTTTTTTTTTTTTTTTTTTTTTTTTTTTTTTTTTTTTTTTTTTAAATAGAGTTGACAGGAGAAAAGGAGGATTTTACTTAAGGATGCAACATCAAAATAGCTTTCCTGTCAGTTGTTGCATTGCTTCTCCTTCTAGGTAGCTATGGTGTACAGAAGACTTCCAAGCTTTGGATGCACTTGATAAACTAAAATTTTTATCACTCTTAAAATGCTAAACCACACTTCCTTTCTATGGAAGGACATAGGACATATCATTTGATTAATACCCTATTTCTTATTCTCCTCCAGAAAAATAAATAGAATCATCAAGGTTTTAAAAAACCTCTAAGACCATCCAGTCCAACCATCCACTTATCACCAGTAACTCCTAGACTCTGCCCAGCTTGTTAGAGAACTGCCAATGGCTGTTTCTTGCATAGAGCATCAGAAGAGTTCTCTGACTGACCTGGAGTCATAAGGGACAGCAAGATACTCTTCACTTCACTCTGAAATGTTATAAAACCAAAGCCCTATTTTTTCCAAACTTGATTTTCTTACCAATATTTAGATTTCCCATACTTGACATTTTTGCCATTTTTTACATACTCATGTCCACATCACTATGTTTCAAGACAATCTTGAATACTCCCACAATAACACGAATGCATTCACTGGTAGTAAGGTTTTTAAGACTTGACTTCTTAGAAGTTCACCAGAAAATTTAAGTAGCTTACTGATTTTAGGTCATCTGAACTCCCTGATTCAGATAGCCTTCCCTTCTAGCAAAGCCAAAACTATCTAAAAATATTTAGGATCACACTCCTGCTTGCATTGAGCCAGTCTCACATATTTGCACAGTGCACATATTTCAGAACTGTACACAGCTGTACAAATCTGTATAGACAAATCTGGGTCTGAGCCTGCATTAGTCAAGTATCAATAATCAGCCTTGTGTACTGGTAAAGGAGAGGGGCTTCACAGCGGAACTAAATCACTTCTTAAGCTGCTTTCCACAAGATGAGCTAAAACTAACACAAGATTTAAAGGTAGTGAGCTGCCACTGATTAAAATAGTGAAAGTAATTTTTTTTTTTTTTCCCCACCTTAAAAACAGTAAGTGCTCTTGGAAAAGATATGCTTGCTAGCAAAAAAATAAGTCTGAGTGAAACAACAACTGGTAGAGCAAAGAAACTTATAAGAACCAGCTCTTTATTGAGCATGAGCATATTATAAACTCAGTTAGCATAAAACTAAAGGGTTACCATGACAAAACACTAACAAGCAAGGGAGCATACTCTGAATTTTCTTCTGCTTTATTTGCATAAATGAAGGAAAAAATCACTAATGTTACTGCACATAATAAGAATCCACTTTATATTATTAAATTACACACGATTTCTTAACAAAAACTCAGGCAAATATAACTGGAATAAAGGATATTTGTGACAATTTTAAATAAGATTAATATGATTTCCTGTTAAAATTCTTCATAAGGAGGTACAGCAGTGGTGATATGACTCATTGCTTTAGCATTAACCATTCTTTACTGGCAGCCAATCTGCCAATATATGGATTTTTATGTAGAATTAATTGGGAGTAGATTTTACACAGCGTATTTCTGAAGTTCCTATTCATTTTGTTATTATTTTACCTTGCTATACGTATGCATTACTTTTGAAGTGTGTCTTTTGTCAAAAGTAAACTCATTTCTAAAGCTACCTCAGGAAGAAAGCTTGAGCTTCATGCGAACGTACAGTAAGAGCACACAGAATCATGAGACAAGCAGACAGAAGTGAGAAGTAAAACAAAGCAAATGGGTTAAAGATCTTCACTAGAATTCATGCAGTGTACACAGGCTGCTCCTGGGATTTCCTTTGCCAGCCCTACCAGTGGAGTCATGGCTTTGTTTGGAATTCAATGACCACCCAGAAAGGATAGCTTCAACACTACCTTGACCACAAAAAGCAACCCAAGTCTCCTCTGTTTAGATACTGAAGTTCATCTGATCACATCTAAATAGTCATCATACCTTTTAGGGGTGGTCTGGTTTTGTTTCCCCACCACTATAATTTTCCAGGTCTGCCTTGGGGAAGGAGACAACAAAAAATGTAACGAAAGAGAAAAAACATAGTCCACTTTCAAGTTTGTAGTAGCTGGGAAACAAAGGGTGTTCCAAAAGCATGTGGAACTGCCACAAGAAATTCTCCCCTGACCATGCAGTTGGGAGCCCTTTAGATGTTTTCCTGAGGAATCCCAACAGAGATGCTCTCAGGTACTGAGCAGCAAACTGAAAGAGGCGACTTAGACTCATGTCAAGGTTCACTGCTAAGAGTGTGTTTTAACAAGGTAATACCAGGAAAGCTATTGTCCCTCCTATCACTGTAGTCAGCACAAAGAGCATAATTCATGAGGAACACTTTTCTTCTGATAAACAGCCTGGGATAATACTGCTTTGGACAATTGTCATTCAGACATCTCAGACAACAGACATTCTTCACCATGTAACAAGCAGATAGGGCAAAGAATCTCAAAGCAGCTCTAACCAGAGAGATGGTGAGGGAACTGATAGAGAGCAGCAGGTCCTCCTGGAGAAAAGGGAAATCACCAATTCAAAATGGGACCAAAATAAAAAATTAAAAAAAAATAAAAAAATAAATAAAAAAAAAAAGGAAGAGAGAAGTGAGTGGGGAGCTCAAAGGAGGACACCTGTGCAGGTGGAACATGTTTTACAGTTATTTTGATTTCTTTTGTAAAGACTACTACAGTGAAAAAGATACAGCATTTTTGCATCAAAACCTGAATGATCTGAGCTTTTTCACATCAGGATTCTACTTGAACAGAGGACAGCTATGATGCAGCTATGCTGCTTATGGTTTCACACACAACTTTGACACGATCAGTCTATATCTCCAAGTCATGCCCTATGGCACATGATAGACACTGTCTCGGAAAAACACACAGACAATAAAGTAGGCTAGAGTCATCTAAATAGCAGGAGACAAAGGTCCATCGGAATTTCCTTTGTCATTTAAATCTCTATGCTATAGAGGCACTTAGTCCAGTCTCTCTCTTGCAGAAGGATAGAGGTGTTTGGCAGCAATATGCCTGATTCATCAACTCCTAAAAAGGCATTCTGATGCACAAACGGGGAGGTAACATAAAATACTACACAATTAAGGCAACTTAAGTAATGATAACTCTTCTTGAACACTGGGGAGGAAAGTGAAATTAACAGTAGAATCATCAAATCAATAATATTGTAAGAGACTGCTAAGATCATCAAGTCCAACTACGAAC
Source organism: Tetrao urogallus (assembly GCF_951394365.1). Lineage (NCBI taxonomy): Eukaryota > Metazoa > Chordata > Aves > Galliformes > Phasianidae > Tetrao > Tetrao urogallus. The sequence goes on from NC_136817.1 coordinate 67,387,623, forward strand.
CCATGCCGCTAGACCACAGCCCTCAGTGCCACATCTACACGTTTCTTGAACACCTCCAGGGACTCCACCACCTCCTTGGGCAGTCTGTTGTAATACCTCACCACTCAGTACTTGAGGCATAATGCCAGTCTCAGAACCATCAAGTCACCAGTAATAAAATATTTATTTTAACAAGAACAGATCTTTCACTAGCTTGAGTGCAAACCTGAAATCCCACAGATTTTGGGAAGAATCTGAAAGCAATAAATTAAACAGCAAGGTACTCTACATGATTGAATTAACAACATAGAAAAGACTGCCTGGATAAGAAACACCAATCCTGGAAGGAAAAAGAGAACTTCTATGCTATCTAAAATAGTTCATCAATAATTAACGAAAGCTATTTTTGAATTAGTTCATGCAGGTGAGCTCAGTGCTTACTAAAGAAACATTGTGAATACAGGTTACCTATCATGAGTAATAGCACAAAAGGCAACCTGAGCATGAGCCTTTGAAGCTGTTACTATCACACTTGGACTAAAGAAACCTACATAAAGAAGTATTTCATGTTAAAATCTCCCTTACTATTAAGGATACCTTTACATCATAGTCTCAGATAAGAGTGACCTCTCATTAGAAGAAACAGGTTTTTATCACAGAAACCTCAGGGGAAACAATTAAAAGTAGTGATAGTTGCAGCTTCTAAATAAATACATCACTTACACAAAACAAAACAAAGAAAAGAGCTACTTACCCTCTACAGCATACAAAACACTTCAAGATCTTTCCACATCAACTTCCTCTTTGCAAGTTTAATTGATGCCTTCATTTCCTAACGAGCTAACTAAAGCAGCAAGCCATGATGAGGAGGGCATTATAGTGAGATAACTTCTAATGCCCAACACATGGTTCTCTACAAGTCAATCATAAGGTCAATTAACAAATATTTTCTCAGTTTTTGTTAGTAAGAACAGCATAAATTAACAGGTTTTAGAACTGCCTTAAGAACTTTTTTCTTTCTTTTAACATGTGAAAAGTATTTGAAAAGGGGATTAAAAAATTGGAGGGAGTGATTTCTTTGCATCTTTGTTAAAACCAGAACAGTATCTTCTGAAACGTCTGTCTTTTGCAGCTGTATTTGAGTCTGGAAGCAGCTTTCTGCTTTATCTTTCTGTAGCTGAAGGAAAGAATTTAGAACTCCTTGTGACTGGTGATGCACAATGCTATAGTATGGGACCACGAATAAAGTGCTTTTATTGCAGCCTAATGTAGACTGTGGCTTTGCCAAAACGAGGCTCAGTGTACAGGACTTGGTTGTTCAGTCTTCATAGCAGAGTATACTTTCAATGCTGCTGGAGCTCAGTGCTTTTTTTCTTCTCCTCTTCCCAAAGTTACTCATTTGAAAGCTATTAAGGTACAAAATATCATTCCTTTTACACAACCACTGTCCTTCAGCAATGGAATACAGAACTTGTGACGTTTTTAAAAGTAATGAAGTTAGAGAGCTACTTGCTTTGATTGCTAAAGTCTCAAATACCAGCCCTAAAGCATTAACAGGTAAAACATTTACAGAAGCCCACCCCTGTGATGAGACTTTCCATTGTTTCAATCATTCAGGTAAGCTGTGCCATCCATAACACACTACAGTTTCTTCATGCTGAAATAAAAGCTTTCCAACTAAAACCAGGTAGTACCTATAAAAGAGAAAGAGCAGGTAATAAGGATCAGTCAAACCTGGGAAGAAAACCATAAAGAAAGAAAGAGGAGAGACAACTAGCTAAGTTACCTAATACAATTTTTGATGGTTGAGAAAATGCCTATGAGTTGTGAGGTTATACTGCTCCTTTCCCACTCCCATAGATACTTTAAAGCAGGTACTGGGATGTAAGTTGTTGTGCTTTCACTTAATCATTTAACAAGTCAGTGCTGTATCCAAATGAAAAATAAGGAGTATGTCTGGGAACAGCAGAAGCATCTGAATATACACATTGGGAAAAGCTGGTTTTTTTTTCCAGTGGAGTGGTGACCAATATTCAACATGCAATATAGCTAATATATAAGACACATGGAGCACACTCCATGATCTCATGCAGAAAATATTTCCACCAAGCCTAACTAACATAAATCTGCAGTTTAAACTGCTTCCAGTGAAAGAGATTTCCCACACTGTCTGAGATCCAGGTACTGTGAGTTCTTGATACCACTGTCAGTAAAGGGAAAAGAGACTATAAACTACCCACATACACATGAGAGGGTGAAAATCAGTTTAGATAATGGCACTTGGGAAAATGGGTGGAGCTTTTCTTCCCAGGGTGAGTAAATAAATGGCTTTCTGAAATACCTCTGAGCTTCTCCAACCTGTTAGCTGTTCATACTGCAGATTTAAAACTCTGTCTTGAGGGATAAATGAAACAACGAACCCATAGGCTTTCATATAGCTCTATAACAGTCTAGTGACCTTAATTTATTCCACATATATGTCTCTAATAATAGATATTCCTTAAAGTCTCAGTTATGGACCAGGATCTAATTGATAATAAAAATTGTTTATGGCAGCTAGCAGGGTCTCTGTTACCACCTGAGGGTTCCTGACACCAGGTTGTGTAATACTGACTAATGCTGGGCAGTACCATTGAAGGCAGGCTAATGAGAATGAAGAGCCTGTGAGCCTGTGCTTTAGCTCAACCAGGCTTGGTTTCCATGTAGTCAAATATATAAGTGTATATATGTATATATGTGAACACAAGGTGTGAGTGAATAGATGATCTCATCTCACCTCCTTTCTGTCACAAAAGGTTGAACCTGATAATCTTTCAAGGTCACATTCAACCTTGAGCTGTTCTTTGATTCTATATGAGCTGCTCCAAAAGTAATGGCTCCTAGACTGTTTTGTGGGCCCACAACATCAGAGGTGGATGTTGGTGGTATGGCAATAGAGTTTGAACCTTCTCACAAACATTCCATTACATTCTATTGCTGTGTGATAGGTGGCAGCAAAGAGGCAGACTGACAAAATGACAGTGAAGTGCATATAGAGCAAAAGTGTGGAATTGTATTCCTCCATGCAGAAAAAAAATGGTACCCACTGACATTCATTAATGCTTGCTGAATGTTTATGGAGACCAAATAGTGGATGTGAGCACAGTGAGGTGGTGGGTGGTGCATTTCAGAAGCGGTGACGGTGACTGTGTGAGTCACCTCCGCTGGTGCAGATGTTTATGAGTGTGACATGCAGGCTCCTGCTCATCACTGTTGAAAATGCCTAGCTAATGGTAATGACTATGTTGAAAAACAGTGCTTTGCATCTGAGAATTTGCTCTATCAAACAGTGTTATTGTGTTCTTTGCATTGATTTTAGTTTCCATGGAAATAAAAAGGAGGCATTTGAAACAAATCCATACATATGGTCATCAAGGTCTTCAGAGATCTTACAAAGTTAGTACAGCTCATACAGAAGGTCTTGTGAACCTTAAAGATATTCCAGCTAAATAAAAGCAAACTGCTTTTTGGGGAGTAGTTTGCTACCTGCTAGAATTTTGGCCAGCTAAATATACTTGTGTCCTGAATGCTCCTATGTGTATACATGCACTCACACAAAGTATACACAAATACATACACATAATTAATGAAAAATCATCAAATAGCTTAAGACAAATTAAAAGGGTTCTTTTTTTTCTTTTCTTTTTTGAAATTATATTCATTTTAGAATCCAGATTTATGGTTCAGTGGGGAGATGGAACCATTAAGACAACTTAATACGACCTGCTGGAAATGCAGGCCAAAGAATAATTCTTTAATAATTTCTACATTTTCAGAAACAAACAAACAAACAAACAAACAAACAAACAAACCTGGATCAAATACATCCTTCTAGCAAACTAGTTAACTCGGAATATTATAGGAGGCTTTGGAAACACTGCTTTATTTTTCTTTCTTCCTTGTATTTAATTAGCAAGGGACAAAGCAGGTAGGTATAAAAATTTCACATTCTGCTTGTTCTCTATTATTACACAGGAATTACCAACCACCACCAGACCTTTGAAATTTTACCCAGAGAATCTGGTATCCCTATAATAATAGTAGCTATTCACCCATGACATTCCACCAGACATTAACAAAAGGAAGAACTATTTCTCAAGTAATTAAATATTTATTACTTTAAAACTCTAACTGGAGCAGGAAAATACAAAATTCCTAACTCCCACAGCTTTTATCAAGCTGTCAAGTTTTCCGTAATTTGGTGTTAACTGAGCCATGAAGAGAAAAATATTGAAAACAAGAGAAATGTGTGAACTCTTGCCTGAGGATGCACGTGGTCATTCAGTGAGAAAACAGAAAAATCCTTGAAACTATTATGATCTCTGTAGTTGTAAATTAGCATCAAGGTCAGTAGGTTCACCTGAAGTTAACTTCTTCCATTCTAAGATGACATATTTAACTCTATCCTTCCTTTGACACAGCTTCAGCTATGACTCCTTTTCTGGACAAACTATTGATGAAGATCTAACAAAAATCTTCCCTTTCTCTCTTCCAACCTCCTGCCTTTTTCCTATATATATTTTCTTTCTCTGCCTTGCAAACGTAGTTGAACAACAAAGATTGTTTGAAGGCATAATTAAAATAGAGTGAAATGAGCTACATTATATTGCCTTATTTCAGTTATAATAATTTTTTTAGATTGGATGATTGGTTTGAAAAAAAGTCAGCAGTGCACTTCTGTTTTTTTTTTCCTCGTCAATCTCATTCAAATATAAAATTTTATATGCAGACTCATTTTGAGCCTATAAATATACATCTTACTTATTAAATGCAAATTTTATAGAGAGGAAGGAAACTTGTTTTGGCCAGCTTTCACGTAGAGATGTAAAATAGTGTGATAGATATAAAAACAGCTAACCAGTATTTTGCCTGTGTGGTTTTATTTCCAGCACTGTGTTTCCACTCTTTGGTCCATCTCTTTTTAAAATGCAAAAGAACTGAAACATAGATTGGCATTTCACATTCTTCTACACAGAGTAGGAAAAAAATATGCGATGATAGTGAACCTGCATTGAGCTTTATCCTCTACTTCCTTATTATCAAAGCATTTGTTCAACTTTAAGCGTATGAATACTGCCATTTATATGCAGCCAAGCACATAAGTTCATGTATAAATTTAAAGATCACTGGGGATTAAGGATAAGAAATGCTATATGAGTAATGTACTGACTTATTTTACTAGGCTCAGGTTTCATTTCTTTGCCCCATCCAAAACTTCCACTCCTTTGTATTACCATGCTTTGTTCAATAGCTCCTTGATGTAAATTATATACTTAGCTGTTTTAACTCTTCTCACTTTCAAATTCTTAATTCAATAAATAAACCAACGAGGAAAAGTAATCCTAGGAAAATTATTCTGAAAGTTAAGTAAAAGTTTTCAGGCTTTCTGTATTCTGACATCTTAATTCAGAAATTGGCTGCTGTTCCTCCTGAAGAATTAATTTATAAAAATGAAATATTTTACTAGACCTTCTTCCATGTCTTGCTTGGGTGGGAAGTAGGGTTAGGGCCAAACTCCTTTCTCTAGACATCTCATGGCTTCATACCAATAGATACAGCCTTTCCTTGGATAAACATGTAAGTCACTTGTAATTTGGGTTGTTTTTCATAGAGAAATTACTGGCATTTGAATAATATGAAAGTGACATGGAAGACTGTGCTAGGATGAAAACTGCCTCTAGTTCAGGGATTCCAGGCTGACATCCACATTGATCTTCAAACCAGTCATTCTGTGTACATGTATCTGCTAGAAGTAAATATTTAAAAATAACTGAAGTAGGTATTTACAAAAATTACAGTTGTACTTGCTAGAGACAGGAATAGAACTGCTTCTCTTGCACTAGAAATACAGTCAGAAGGTAACATTTTAAAGGTTCTATGTGTTCAAGAATATGTATGGATTGTTTACATTCAGTCTGTGAACCAAGGTGACTGTCAAATGAAACACGCTTTCTGATCCAAGGTCCAGCACAGTTTTTCATTACAGTTCACCATTACATCACCATTCTAGTGATACAGATTCCCTTATGCTAGTGGAAGACTGAATGTACTGGACATTTCCAAAATCTTCATCCATTAGTTTACTCCTGTGTTTCATGTCAAAGATATTACGAAGACAGGCTGAGGGAGCTGGGCTTGTTCAGCCTGGAGAAAAGAAGGCTGCGGGGTGACCTCATTGCAGCCTTTCAGTACCTAAAGGGTGACTACAAACAGGAAGGGAATCAACTCTGTGAAAGGGTAGATAACAGCAGGACACCAGGAAATAGTTTTAAGTTGAGGGAGGGAAGATTTAAGTTGGATGTCAGGGGGAAATTCTTTTCTATGAGAGTGGTGAGGTGCTGGAACAGCTGCCCAGAGAGGCTGTGGATGCCCCATCCCTGGAGGTGTTCAAGGCCAGGTTGGATGGGGCCCTGGACAGCCTGGTCTGGTATTAAACACGGAGGTTGGTGGCCCTGCATGTGGCAGGGGAGGTTGGAGATTCATGATCCCTGAGGTCCCTTCCAACCCTGGCCTGTAATTCCGTGCGATATTGAAGACATGCAAGAATTCAAGGTGGAAACCATAGGATGAACTCCTAGTTAGTGCAGTGAATGGAGTTGTTATCATTGTGACAAGTGTGTCATTGTAACAATGAACTCTAAATTTACTTATTGAATGAATTAATTACTTGCTGATTGATAATTCATTTTGTCATCACTAATTTTTGTAACTTATTTATTCATCTTTTAGCCTATTTATTGCCCTGAAGTTACCAGAGATTTTTACCTTACTCAGTCTCTCCTTACATTAAACTAATTCCAGGTATTCATGTTGTCATGTATGTTTCCATGTTATAACACTTCTTTGAGATGAATAGATAAAAACTGCTTGAAGTATATACAGGTGCGTATCTTGCATGTAGTATCAACTAGTAATGTCTTCTTTCTGTTTCTTTATGGATCTTTCCATTCCATTGACTTTACTGAGTCAACCACTGAACTGATATGTTCTGGGTGCTTTATCTATTTATTTATGTTTTCACGTGCATCACTCTTCATTTCTCAATGGTAAATGTTAACATGTTACCACAATGACATTTTGAGAAGAGATGAGCCCCATCCAAAGACAAATAATTCGTCTTAAAGTAGGGCTTTAATTCAAGTGAACTAAGTTGCCCAGAATCATTATGGATTTTACCTTCACAAAATCTAATTTTCCTTAGCATTTTGCAGACACAGCCAATATTCTGCCTGAGTGACTGGCAATGAGTTTGTCATTGTGGCCAATTGTGTATATATATATATATTTCTTGAATGTGCCATCCTTGACTGTGACATTTTTGTTTGTCTGTTACTATTATTTTTTTTTTCTATAAATTTAAGATCCATATTTTGTCTCCGTAATTTCCTGTGTTAGTATTCCAATTATTTTTAGGTAATTTATTGATATCACAGGTTCCTCCAATCCATGTCAGACCACAGTGCACTGTGGGGAAAGCTCTTTAAGGACTTACCCACGTCTTTGACTGTATTTTAATCATATGTACAGTCTCCGATTTTTATTGGGGAGCCTTTTTATTTTACAGAACAACTGAAAAAAGGAAAAATCATAATTTAACTAGGAAGCATCTGAGAATATATTTCTTTATACAGACTGTATTGGAGAATAAAATTCTGTACATTCTGTTCTGAGGAATGATGAACATACGTGACGAAAGCATGCAAACACTATCTCAAAAACACTTCAAGGGATACACAGTCACTTACGGTATATCCCATTTTCTTACACTTTTTCAAATCCCTTATGATGTCATGAAGGTTCTTTTAATATATATATATAAATAATAATATTATAATTATATATTAATATAATATTATAATTATATATTATAATTATAATATAATTATAATTTAATATATATATATATAATGCAATCTGTTGAGCCAACAAAAAGAGAGTAAAAGCATATGATGCATTTCATTTTGTAGTAGCCTTTATACAGATCTACACAGTGTGGAATAATGATGATTTCCAAGGTTCTGAGATATCAAGCTTACTGAGTTATTAAATTGAACCATCTTCATGGTGTTTTTGAAGTGATGCAATCAAACAAAATTTCATCACCCACTTGACATAAGAGTTTTTGTTGAAGATTTAAACTATGGTTTTGACCCATTGCTCATATTTGGTAATAGAAAAAAAAAAGTATAATGTTGCTTTTTCTTCATGAAAAAATAAAAGGAAACACAAGGCAAAATTAATTGGCCTATCTCAACTGTGTTGCAGAAGGCATCTGCGCATCTTTGCATCAAAATAGACAAGCCATACAAATTGAGGATTCCAAGGTTAAATGAGTTTATTGAGTTAGTGGTTACAATGGTATGTCAGATACCTGTAATCCAAGCTACACCTACATATTTGCCTCTAAATTCTCACATTGTCAATTTCCGTGTCTCTAAACATTCCACCATCAGGTCTTCTATTACTAATATAATAATAATAATCATCATAATAATCATAATATAAAAGGCAATGTCAATCACCATATTGTGCTTCATACTCCACCATAAGGAATTCAATTGGCAAAAGTAAACCTCTGTTCATATTAATGGGAAAAATTGAAACGTGAGCAATCATAACACTACTAGAATATAAAGAACAAAATATTGTTTAAAAGAAGCAATTTTAAGATGAATTTGTTTGTATCTGTTTTAAAAATTCACATACTATAATGAAAATGACTTAAAAGTTATATCATTTAATTATTGGGCCACACATTTAAGCATATTGGCTAGTACATTTTTGCACTGGAACAGAAGCAATACAAGCTTTATGGTCTACCATTACAATTCCTTTTTTTTTTTTTTTTTTTTTTTTCATTTAATATACCTGCCAACCTAATGTTTCTTGCATGCATAAAAATTTCTGGGTTTAATCTTGAATTTGTTATTTAACCCAAGCAAATACTCCTGTGAAGCAAATTCTTTGGCCAATTTAATGCAATAGTTTAGTTTAAAAAGTAAGCTTGGACCAAGTCCACTGAACATTGGAAGAGAACGCCCTTAAATTTTGGCATTGCAGAAAGTAGTTACTTCAATAGAGCCTCAGGTTGCATGCAAATTGACACTGTTTCCCCCCCACCCCAAGCCAGACGCATACAAGTCGGCAGGTATGCATACAAAAAGAATATAAAACCCTGCTGGTAAAGCTTAGTGCTTTAGAATGAATCCATAGCTTTAAATTCACTTAAGGCCTGTACAGGGGAAATATGTTTCTTCTGAGACCCTCTTCTCACTCTTGTCTGATATTCTTCTGGTTTTTCTCTCTTTACTAGAGGTTTCTTCTCAGGTGCCTTCATCTTCCAAGATACAACTGGGGAGTTCACTGCAGCTGTACCATAGACCTTCTGATACTTAGTAGAAGCTACGTAAGATGCCTTCACTGTAAGGACCACAGCGTTCATCAGATTTTTAGCTGCCTGGATGAGTGAAGTGGCACTGTCCAGCTATGAAGAGAAAACAAAATGAAATACAGCAGGGTTACTCTGCGTCTGGATCGCTGGATCACTCCTTTGTTAAAGTCTAGATGCTCTGAGATCCCACTAAAGATATAATGAGTCCTTTGAGGATTAATAAACAGGCTTGCAGTAACAAGCACCAGAAGCAATATGCACCATATTAGGGGAAGACTGTGGTACTTCACATGAACGTTTTTAGTAATTCAGAGGGAAACCTTGTGCTGGCTGATTTTCCTGATTTTTTTTATATGGGTCAAGATTCAGTTCCCTTTTTTTTCTCCCTCTCTCTCAAAACAAAAACAAAAACAAAAACAACCAAAAAACAAAACTTCTCACTTTACAAATTTACAATTTTATTTTTGTCAGAAACAACAAAATAGGTCAGCAGACATTTTCCCAAGTGATTTTTTTTTTTTCCCTAATTATTCCTATGAATCCCAGGATAACATCCATAGTGATATCTACAGGAGTAATGTGAAGCCAGTGCTGAGCTTGTTCGAGAATCCCAAGTGAAAAGAGAAAAAAAGATGCAAAAACTCCTAAAGAATTAAAAATTTGAAACATTTAACCACATATTTTTTGGTTTCATAACTGTAATATTTACCACTCATGTTCACAAGTAGTAGTACTTTGTGATAAGCAAACTAACTTTGTACATACACCCCATGTTCCTCTTATGCTCAAATCTGCCTCAGGTGTATGGATACTCTGGATGTAGGAGGCCTCAAGAAGTTGTTAAACTTTAAACCATTGGGACTTTCAAATCAAAAACTTCCATATACTGAGATCAAGTACCTGTCCCTGGCCAAATATTTCAAAAGAATTAAAGCGGAAAGTGGGGCTTCCAAAGCAGTATCTCAGTGTTCCAAAATACAAACTAGGTGCTTGCCAAATCCAGCTAGGCATCCTTAAATCATTAGGTGCTAAAATATATGGACTTAAGCAGCACAGCAAACAAGTCTACTGTTTAGGATGTTCAATTATCTCTGTCTCAAAATGCAAAAAAATTGGTATTTACTTTTTGTGATGAAGCTTTTCATTTCTATCATGGAAGTTGGCTTAAAGTTTTATAAGTTTCTCCTAGTATTTAGCAACTATTAAGGATCCTGTGCTATTCTAGCTCTTTAATTCCATCCCACAAAAAGTTCTTAGGTGTTTTTAACTGGAATGAAAAGACTGTCCTCCTTCCAAACTTTTCCCACTCTATCTTTTGGGACCATACAATTACTTAACATGAATTTAAAACAAGGTAATTGGGAAAAATACTCATAAGGCAATTAAAAAAACACCAATGTAATTCATCTCAAACACACTGGATCATTAACAGAAGAAGAGAGTTCAGAATATAAATGCAGGAGAATCCTCTTTCTGAAAAGTATCGGTGACTGATGTGAAATAAGAATAGACATTATAAGAAGCCTGCACCGGGAAGCACATTCACCTATAGACTTACCTATTATTTTGAATTCCTCAGCTGTGGCCTATATTCAATATAATTCATTAAATACATAAACAGTTGTATACAGAGAGGTGCAAAACAGAAAAGCATTTTGATGATTGTCACGTAGTTGGTGCCATTTCCTGAAATACATAGTTAATTACCTGTCCACAGTAAGTATTTTTCTTCAGAACTAATTTGCATTTTCTGTTAGTAAAAGAAACTAAGTTAAAAGATGGAAAATTATATTATATGGCAGAAACATGACTGTTCAATAGGCAGTAATTAAATACAATTCAGTATAGTGTTATTCTATAACCGCACTATTGCATGATTTATAAGGCAATCTATGTTTGTTGCCAAATAACAGATCATACTCTATTAAATTAGGATATTCTAATTTACTGCTGAGATCTACAGTTAAACATTATTCACTATTAAATGATTCTTTTTGAAACACCAGTGGATTGATTCTGGGTGTAAAGAGATGCCACCAAGTAGTATTTACTTTGTAATCAGTGTGGGTAAACTGGATCAAGTCTATAATGTACATTCCCATTAATTCCATTTGTTGAAGATTTCTAATAGCCTTACATTTTCCGTGATTTCTTTGTGAAAAAAAAGTTCTGGTAGCTGTTTTAAATGTTCCTTTGCATATGCTAAGGAATAGAACGATGGAAAAAAGCAAGCTGAAATGAGGAAGCACATAAATAAGATGCTGAAATCCATACATAGATTGCAATCTACATCTTTAAACACATTAATAATTTTATGGAGCTTATTGGTAAGGTTGTGCAGGAGCATATGCAATTCTGCAAGATCAGTTGAGGACTGTAATGATGTCTTTTACATATTCTTATGCTGTTTTAATTACCTTTAGTTCCAATCTTCTGTTATAACACATAAGAGCACCCTATTTTCACCATTATTAATCTAATTATAACATGCAGGTACTTATACCTTGTCCTTAATGTTTATTTGTATTGCATTGCTTTCAAGTTTTGGAAACAGAAAAGAGACATAAAAATCCCAAAAGTGTATTTTCATATGACTGTTCTCCAAAATTTTTTGGTAACCATCCCACATATTCAGTTTAGCTACCTAAGCACTTCTAGTGATTTTCGTATTGCCTCCAGCTCCATGTTTGTATTCTGGCTCAGTAAAGAAGAATTTAACTGAATGAACATCATCACTCCAATTAACATTCAGATCTTAATACACTGCTGTGTTACAGCAGTTTAAGCTGTGCATAAGCTGCACAGTACAAAAGGCAAACTTCACCACCTAGCAATGGTTAGGGATGAATATAATGAAAGCTAGTTCTCTACTGGCATCACAAAGTGATAGTGTTAGATCTGCTTACAAATCCACTTAGGAAAAAAAAAAAAAAAGAAGGAGAAAATTTATCCTCACATTTAGAATTGAAAACATACTGCAAAAAACAAGAGAAAAGAGACTGCCAGAGAGTAAGAAAGTAGTATAGTAGTAAGAAAGTTTTAAGTGAGCTAATTGAAGAATGTTATAGATCATTATTGGTAGTTTTTATGAACTTTAGGAAGCAGGAAAAGAATTGTACATAGTTTTTAGTCTGGAAATATTTCATCTGGGGAAACAAAATGACCTCTGAAATTATAGGCCAGCTCAGCTGAGAGCATTCTCATATAAAATAATGCAAATTCTACAACACATTCATTGATAGGTGGATGGTTGGACTGGATGATCTTAGAAGTCTTTTGCAACCTTGGTGATTCTATGATTCTATAAATAAAGGGGGAGTAAAAAGCAATTAACTATAACCAAATGGTTTTGTCCATAAAAATATTTTCAAAGTAACCTACACCATATTTTGACGTGATTAAACTTAGGTTTGTTTGAAAAAATGCTGTTGGTATAACTGTAGCCCTTTGAATAGAGAACAATTGGTACAACATGACAGTTTGATTAAAAACACAGTTGATTCAAAATTACACAGAGAATGATTCTTAAATTCTCTAATAACTAAATTTTCAGAAGTATGTATAGGCAGTGGTGTCATCGTTACACTACGACTTTTCAGTGGGCTCTTGGAGAAACCAGTTTTCAGCTTTATATTATTTCTGGGGGAAAAAAAAAAAAAAAAAGCTGAAAAAAAACATCCTGGAAAAAAAAAGTCATTTGTACATGATAAGATTTATAGTTAACAGCTGGAAATGTGATAAGTCATAAAGAGGACAATTATCTGATAAGCTGGTAAAAACCACAAATGTAGTTCTCAGTTTGACTGATTTTCTAACATGTAATACCTACTTATAGGATAAGAAACACTTTTCTAGACAGAAGCAAGCCAACATCTCATCAATCACTATAGATTCTTAGGTAAATAGCCCTTTCCAAGCAATGCTGTGGAAAAGGATTAATATGAACCTTGATTAAATAAAAAGAAGGAAACTGATGAAATAGATTAAATAATCATATTCAATGATCATCACATGTCCCCAAATGCTGAATACCTCAATGCAAGAAGAACACTGAGGAACTGGAGAGAACATTCCACTAATAAGAAAATGACTGAAAATGAATTGATACAAGTCAGCAAGTAGATGGTAACAGATAAGTGACAATATTTCAGGTTTAACAGATTCATATCATATCATAGAATCACAGAATGGCCTGGGTTGAAAAGGACCATAATGCTAATCCAGTTCCAACCTCCTGCTATGTGCAGGGTCACCAACCAGCAGACCAGGCTGCCCAGAGCCACATCCAGCCTGGCCTTGAATGCCTCCATGGATGGGGCATCCACAGCTTCCTTGGGCAACCTGTTCCAGTGCATCACCACCCTCTGTGTGAAAAAATTCCTCCTAATATCCAACCTAAACCTCCCCTGTCTCAGTTTAAAACCATTTCCCCTTGTCCTGTCATCATCCACCCTTGTAAACAGCCATTCCCCCTCCTGTTTATATGCTCCCTTCAGATTAGACAAAGACATAACAGAACCTAATGGCTGGAAGGTAAAGCATGCAATTTTAGATATTAATTAGCTGAAAAAAATTAGTAGTGATACTAATTAACCACAAAATCATGAAGGATAATGATTCTATCTGTAGAAATTGTGAAATCAATATTGGAAGTTTTTGCTTAATATGTCTACTTAAGTTTATCATAACTTTTGGAGATTTTTAAATTACATGATTTCAGGGAGCCCATCTGTCACTTAGGCAGCTTAATGATAACAATGGCCCACACTGACCTTGAAACATATGAGTGCAAAAAATAGTATTCATAATTATTGAGGAATAAAGTTTAGTCTGTTTAATTGGTATAAATTGCGAAGAGCAACTTCTATTTAATATGTTGCACGAGAGGAAGTTTATCTTGGACATTAGGAAGACTTTCTTCAAGAAGAGGGTGATTAAGTGTTGGAACGGGCTGCCTAGGGCTCCCCATCCCTTGAGATATTTAAGATGTGTGGATGTGGCACTGAGGGACATGATTTAGTCGTGGGACTCAGTAGGTCAGGATGATGGTTGTACTTGGTGATCTTTACAGTATTCTCTTACTTAGATCCATGATTCTATATTGGAAAAGAACGTGGGACTCTTTGAATATTCTTGGCTAGAACTTGATTTGTAAGCCATTAGTGGATAATTTATGCATTGTCAAGCCATTAAAGTTATCCGACTCCTGAATTCTGGATGCATTCCCTGCTTCTCCTTTTTGAAGCATGTTTGTTACTACAAACTAAAAGTCAATTAACTCCCCCTATTGCAAAAAAGTTTACATTAAGCAATTATGAATTGGGAGGGTGAATCAGAAGTAATATTTTCCCAGGTTAACCTCTTATGCAAAATAAGATTTTCCTCCCAACTGTGCCTAATAGTAAAAATAGCACTATATATTTAAGATAAACATATATATTAAAAAAGGTTATATTCATAATACTTGTGTCTTATGCTTCTGTAGCATTTTGCATGCATAAACATGATATTATTACTGACAGCCAATGCAAGAATTGCCTATTCACTATTCAGATGCACTCATCCCTATGGTGGGAGACATCTGCTATTTTTCAGCATTACTACGCAATGCCTGAAGCTGTATTTCCATCAGTGGCTTGAGACTATGCATCAGGATTTTCCTAGATGCTCAGCTATTGTGAGTCCATTTGAATTTCTCTAACAAGCAAAAAGTCATTATTTGGAAAACAAAGTGGTTGCAGTGGGGATAAAAAGGGATATGTGGGTACACAGAAAAATGAAATTATGCTCCCATTTTCCTACCTGTTCATTTTCGTTTTTGACTGTGATTAACTTACTCCTTTAGACATGATGAATATTTAATTGTGGTGTTCTGGACGTTTTAGTATCTCCAAACACAGACAATCTTCAGCCAATCTAGACCAGCCCCCCCCCTTCCCCCCCCCCCGGCTTGAATTTGACTATCCTCATGGTAAAATGTTTTTCACTATATCTAACTGGAATCTCCCACATTCAAACTTATTTCCATTGCCTCTTGTCCTGTCACCCATGCACCCATCAGAAGTCTGGCTCTTCTATATCTTTCTCTTACAGTACTGTGTTAGACAACAATATCTTGACTTTGTCTTCTCCTCTGTATTCATGTAAACATATATATAAAGTAGTTTAGATGATGCTGATGATCAGTTCCACTGCTATAAGATGTCTTTTATCCAAAGGAAAAAAAAATGATTAACTGTAAAACTGAGGAAAAAAATATCATTAGTTATTGACATATGTTTAATAGGCCATTCAAGTTGTTTGTAGTACAACTACCAATTTCTACCAATTATTGTACCAAGTACAATACCAATTTCTTCCGGAAATATTCATGTTATCTTAGGAAATCCTAATTTACTTTGCCTATGTTTTCTTTTGAGAGTCAGTGTTTTATATAGCATTTTGCTTGAACAGCAATTCAGAAGTAGTTATAACCTCAGTGATCCATACTCCGAACAGTTATCGTTCATTAGTTGTCTGTACTTACTTGATGTCAAAAACTGTGACTGAATCTTTTAATATTTATCAGGATCCAAGAACTGTTCATGGCAGTAGAATACTCAGTAGCAGTTTTTCAGATGTCTACAATTAATCATTTTTTCTAATAATGTAGGCATGAAAAGTAGGTCTGCTTATAAAAAATTCAGACAATGTGTTTAGAGACCTATGCAAAGTCTATTTCTATAAATGAATTCTTATCCTGTGCTCATCCTATGTAGCTTCATGTGTTGGACCAAAGCATTTCAGTTTCCATCTGTACTTGGTGGAGAAGACCAAAAGCCAGGGAATACCTGAGATCTTTAATGAGCTCATTTTCTGTAAGTACCTCTCCTCTTTGATTATACCTAAACATATTAAATTGCACTAGAATCCTAAAGACAATATAGTGAACCTACGCCTGGGTGCTCAGCATTTCTGAAAAACTGTATTTGAATTCTGACTCAAGTGTTCAAGAATTTAAACATAATGAACAGTTTTGAGATTATTTTCCTTAATATCTTTGAGATTATTTTCCTTTTCATCCCCAAAATTGTCAAATGTTGGAAATGATAATGCTGCAGCCTAAGAAACTAATGAGCTTGGAACCTTCCTCAGAAGCTATTTTATTTATGTAAATATTCTCACAAAACAGTTTAAATAAGTCTATCCAGCAAAAAATAGGTAGCTTCCTTTCTGCCACAGCTATGTTCATAAAAAGTTGACATCAGTTACCTTTGAATACACACTCTTCAAAGACCCCAACACTAAATCCCAACTCTACATTTCTCTGCATGGTTCTGTTCATCTGCCTACACCTTGTTACTAATCTGAATAGAAAAGCCTATTGTTCTCCATCAATGGTAAAGGAAGTCTGGAGCGAGCAACTCAGATACAGATGTTTACACTTGGATAGATTAATCTCTCTCCATTTAACAATGGACATAATAGTCAGAAACTCTTCATAATTCAGGTAAAATGTTTCTGAATAATAAAATACTCAATTTTCCTCACACTATTAACCCATTCTTAAGTTTTTACTTTTTTTTTTTTTTTTTAACTTGAGTAGCGTTCTGTTTGTTACTGCAAGATCTCTTTCCCACTTTATCATTTGCAAAATGTGTTTGTTTACAGTGATCTCTTTCTCCTCATCTTGAAAACGTCCCGAGTCTTGGAGGAGCATATGGTGTTTGAAACTCATCATGATTATACAGATCAAGGGTACATAAGTGTGCTTGCTTGGATATGCTCAGATGGGATGGATAAAAATTCAAAGGATTTTGATCAAACAGAATCATGTTTAATGACGTTGAGTTTGAACTGTCCCAGGAATAAATGTCTGGGGTGTTAGGGTAGCTCTGCTCTCCTCTGAATCTGTATACTCAGTTCAAATGCTTTGTTGACAATTCAGACATGCTACGGTCACTGCAATCGAAATCAACACAAAGAGTCCCCTACAATGCTTGTGCACTATCATCTTCACCTCTTTTGCTTAAACAAGATTAAATCAAAATTCCTGTTGAGTCAATGGTATTACACCTGCCTAAAAGTGAAATAAGAGAGGGCAGGGTGATGAGCATCTATATGCTAGCTGACACCGTTTGCAAACAGATGGTGCATTTCACAGCTCTCCCTCATTTCTTATACAGAAAAAGAAGAAGGTAAGAACCAACCCACAAAGGTTTAATTCAGCTTGTGAGAGAAATCAGCCTGGAAAATACAGAAAATTTGGGAATTATAATTAACCATCTTAATCATACTGAGAAAACGTTTGATCCCCATATATGATCTACATTGTTAAAGTATTATTCACATCTCTACCAGTATGACTGAGAAACAAGGCTGTAATTTCAATGCTGACCTGCTTAATACATAGGTATAAATTTACTAATTTCTGGTTTGGGTTGGAGTCACTAACGCAGCTTGTGGATGGCAATCTAAACCAACACAATTTTAAAGAATGCTTTATAAGCAAATAATGTAATATATTGAGGTTTTCAGAACGTATAAGATTTAACAAATTTAGATTGGCATATATTGAGATAAGTTGTTCAGATATTTGCTTTCAAAAGTTTTCAATAAGCAAAATTATCTGAAAACTGTCTTATTATAATTCATTTTAATTTATGTACATGTAAATAATATAAGACTAAAAGAAACATTGTGTCAGAATATACATTTAAGCCAATGTTGTAAAATACAAGAAGCTATGCACTTTAGATGTTTTAATTTTTATACTTAAAAAAAATAATTTCAGAGGACAATTAGCACAATAAATGTAAAATTAAGCTATTTATTCTCCCGGTGAGGTTACTCATGCAAATCCACAGCCTGGGGTTGCATGACTAAAATTTAGTATTAGATTTGGTATAGGAAGATTCCAGATTAATTATCAAAATAGTTTACGGTATTTTGCCTATCACTGCCTATGCAAACACCCCTTTATAGATAAATATGCCAACTTCTGATTTACTCATCTTAAAAGACAAATGCCGAGAGCAATTTTCTTTGGATTTAAAGTAATCCACTGACATCTCTGTTTCATAATATCCCCCACAGTATCTCTAATTCACCTTAATTACTGAATGATACCAATTCTGATCTCCCATTCCCAATCCTTATACCACTTTTAAAAAGAATTTCTCTATGCTACCAATATGCTTTCATATAATTGCAGTGAGATTAGGGGCACTGTTCAGTTAGTCTTCATGCTTTGCCAATTCTGCGCAAAACTCAAAGTCTCCTACATTAAACAAGAATAATTATATGAAGAAAAAAACCAATTTTGTAAACTCATCAGCAGAAGACGTGCTTTGGATATTGATTACATTTTCCCTCAAAGCATTTGCCTCTCAGTAGTGCAAACCTCAAACCCTCTTTAACAGTTGAAATTCCTACAAAGATTTCCCAATGAAACATTACAAATTGACTAACCTGCTTTTTCTTTTCTACTCAAAAGATCAAAGTTTGCCAGGGAAGCTAAATTTTCTAGACACGATTTTGGCTTTGCATAGGAAGATTTAGAGACTTCATTGCTTTTACTAAAAGGAATAAGCAGTAATAATAAAACTCTTTGCAAATGTTATTCAAAGCTAGAGGAGCTAGTTATTTATTGGTGGCTCTTATTTTTCCTCTCTAGCAGAAACAGTTATTAGTGAAATTCTGGCAGCTTGCTTAACAAGATATTCACCCTTCTAGAATTTCACTAGGATCTCCTGTGCATTCATGCAAAAAGCATCAGTGAGTCATCAGAGTGAATACCTATCCATCACTAGTGACCAATTCCCAATATATGTCAGTGACCAGAAGATGGAAGGCTCTGCATCCTATTCCCAATTCCTCAAAGCCACCTAGTCACCTGAAAATAGAAGTATTTCATCAATCAGAGTAAAGACCACCTCTGCTGCAAAAGGCTGTGATTGCACTCTCTGATTTATAGACTATGCATTACTGCCTTTTAGTGCCTTTCACTGTGATATGACATGGCCCCACACGGAGCTGATAAAGAGCATTAAATGAACATTAACAGTAAGATTTGTGTATCCCCAGGGGCCAAAATCTTCATACGACCCTTCTTCTGCCCTTTAGTATGAGTGGTCTGACATCTTGACAGCTTGAGTAGATACCCAAGAGGCAGAACAAGAAAGGAAGATCTTCATAGTCCATCTCGTCTTTTTTAAAATGCTGAGGGATATTAAAACAGTAAAACAGTAATTCTTGGGGCAAAGAAAAACAGGTAAAAAGACAAGACTTTAAAATAAAAATAGTAATGTATAGGCAGTGACACAAGAAAAACACCAAGAAATCCAGAGAGCAACAACCCTATCAATCTCAAGTTCACATCACATGAAAAAATGAAAAGCTTGGACTTATAATTTCAAACATTAAGAACTGATCTCCTGGGTTTGATTTTCTGCTTCCATTTACTTATGAATTTTATCTATAAGACAACTCTTGTAATTGGTCTTGTAATTGGACTTGTAGTTTATCTATTGTCAATAGATAGCTTCATAAATATTCTGGATTAAAATCAGTAATAGAAAATACGGAAAATAAAAATCCTGTCCCGTAGAAGTTATCATTATCCATAATAAGTGATGATAAACACATAAACACCACCATCTATCTTTAATCACAAAGTGGTTGCTCAACACTACTGCAATTAAATTAATGGAAAATTTGCAACTGAGTTTAAGGTGATAAGAGAATACCTTTTTACAATGTAAAATAAACAAGTCAGAAGGATTAACCACCTGTAAATTGATCACCTCTGCAAACAAACATCATCCTTGTTTTATACATGACATTAGGAATTCAGAATGGTCAGGAAATGATTTTTCACTGGTGACTAAAACAATGCATGCAGTTCATTCTGTGACCCAGTGGTTAATAAAAAGATAAAAAACAATTGGGGAAAAACAAAAACACTAGAACACATTTTCTTTTCCCTCCACCCGCAGTCCTATAGAGAGAGTTAAAGACAGAGATGAGAGAGGAGGTTACTCACCGTTGAGGAGTCACCGCTTCCGGCCTCAAGCGTAGCTCCCTCAGCACAGGTAGGTGGGTGGGTAGAAAGTTGACTAGCCCTACTCCCATCTATGCCATCGCACTCTACCTCATAAAAGGTAGTGAAAGTGCTCTGAACTCCAGTCTGATTTCCGAGAGATACAGAAAAGAGAGAGTGAGAGAGAGAGCAAGAGAAATACTGCGCCGTAGCGTAGAGGTGAGGAGAGAGGAAAACGTGTGCTGAAGGAGCTATGCTTGGTCAAGGAAACAGGGACTCTTCCACGCTGAGTAACCCCGCTGTCTGGTGGTTCCTCTCACTTGCTCCCATAGCACAGGTTAGGCCTACAATCCCAAGTGGGATTGCTGATTGGGAAAGAAGAAACATTTTGTCACCTTTGGATAAAAATCAGAAAGGATAGAAAGTTCTATCCCCATTAAAGGCTGAATAACATCAGATCGGGCATGATTTTTATTGACCTTCTTTATCACATTATTTTAGGAATGGTTTGGAAAAGCATGGCAAAACAGGAACACTGAGGTAGTGATACCAACTTCAATTACGCTCATGTCCACCACTGCTTAATTTGATCAATAGACTTCAACAGTGCAGCTCTCTGGAATCATCACTGAACAGAGTCAGCCAGAGGGGATGCCACCTTCAGCAGTATTTAAAGGAAGATGGGGAAGAATTATTTTCTCACACTGAAATTAAGAATGGACAAACTGTGCTGAGAGAACAAGTGAGGGAAGTATAAAAAGTCTGGGCATATATTTATTTACAGAGCACACTTTAAGTTCCAGAAAATCAACAAAATTGCAAGCAGGTGATGCTTTTAAAGACTGCACATTTTTATACAATGAAACCATTACATGCTGCAGCACATTTTTTCAAACAACAACCTCAGAACTGAAACTGAAGGGCTTAAAAGGGGATATTCATTCTAATTTATTGCAAATGGAATTTTTATCATTCAAATTCTGGAAAAGCAAGTTTGAGAGTAAACATAATTGCTTGTATATAACCCAGCTGTGTACTGAAATGGAAGAAAAAAAGTAGTATATACTATTAAAATAACTCCATTAAATAAACCTGCTCCGTGTATGGGTGACTATTCAGTATCAGTAAAGAGTACTAGCATAAGAACCTGCTTATTGGAAGATGAAAAAATGAATGCTCCTTAAATCTATCTTAAGAACGTGTATTAAAAGCCCACAGTTAACACTGACATTTTCCCCTAGGTATTTTGTTGTTACAAGGATCATGTAAACTGTAACCTAATCATGATTATTGTCTTAGTCTTAGTCATGATTAATGTGTACACTTTGCTCTGTTTGTGTGCTCTCTGTTTTTCTCTATTTTTCTGCTAAAAAAAAACCAAGTGCCTGACTACTGTCTCATACTGGTCACTTCACCCAACAACAGAGGTCAGGTACTTTTCTTCTCTATCTTTAAAGCTTTTATCACAGCCTAGACCTGTAGTACCTACAGCTGCTAGTTTAAAGCAGTGGATTTTAAAACTCAACACATTAGCTAGTCCAGCCAACTAAATGAAGATTTATTGTGATTGTTAGAGATGATATATAACCTCAGGAACACAATGCAAAGCTAGGCTGCAGCTGATTAATGCAAAGTGATGATAGTGCTGTGAATTTCAGTTCTGAATTGAGTTAAACATATGTCTAACCAATTTCTTGTTACATAATCTTAATTTCAAGCCATTTGCATATATGAAGATAGGGGAGATGAAAAACACATTCTTTTATAAAAGAGTAGATTACGATATTCCATTCTAAACATCATGACCTATTGTCAAAAGGCTTTTCACTATAGGGCCTGATTTCCAATTTCTAGTATGTAATTCTATTAGTCCACCAGAAAGAAAAGAAATTTTGAACTTCTAAAGGCTTTTATGGTAAAATAAACCATGTTGATTCACAAGTCAGGTATCCTATGACCTGATCATTGCACCACAGTTGTTTTTGCCAAATAAAGTAGGAATAAATATGGAACTCTTGTGACCAGCAGACCTTCAGAAGCCTCTAATCAAGTGTGGTAATTCTGATTAAAAGAAGGATGTTCAGAGACTATATTTTTAAAAATTACATTTATAGCAGCAGTTCTAAGAGCTCCTAAAAAGAAATATATATGTATTTTAAATTGGAATAGAAACATATGAATGTAGCACAATTAGCTTCTAGGAAACTGAGGTTGGCCAAGGATATTCTCAAGGAATAAAACAAGAAATGTGGTCAATTTCATCACGATAATGTGGTATAAACAGTTTGATAGATTAGGTAGCAGATCATACCCAGATGGTATTTTGGCCTAGCACTGCTCCAATCTGAAACCTTGTTTTGATCTGTTTAGTATGATATCTATAGTTGACAAGATGATAATTAAAGAGGAAAAAAGACTGACTTGGGAGCAGACATTAGAATAGATAACTTGCCTAAACAGTGAACAAAAGCAGAGTATTGATATACTTAAATGAAAATATTTTTAAAATGTACATAAAATGAGGGAAATCTTCCAAGTGTTCAAAGGAATACCACTAAGATTAATTAAATGAATACGTGTAAGAGCAAAGAGACAGCAAATGAAGACTTTAAAATCTTTCTTAAGTGAAGCTCAGCTACATAAGAAAGCTATGTAAACTCACACAAGGTGACTGGTTTGATAACTTGCAACCAGGCACTAGCAAACAGGGAAAAAATGGTTCCATATTAATTCTGACATCAAAGATCTGTTGGAAAAATCACCAAAATATTTTTTCTTTCTTGCTCAAGAAGATGAACAGATCGTTAGGAATAAGCAGGAACTATTAAGGTACCAGTAGATACCATCTATGAAATTTGAAAACAGTAAGGTAATTAAAGACAGGGAGGAGTACCCACTGTATTGAAACGTTCTATGTTTTATTGGTATACCTACAGAAGGTAAAAACGGATGTATCTTGAGAAATCGAAACAACTTGAAAAGAGCAGTTCAAAATACCAACCTGACACACACCTTAAAAGATTGAGAACCTAACAGAGACACACACCAGACCCAAAGATGTCTTGTTGCTGGAGTAGATCAACTTGATGGATAGATTGCAAAATCTTTTTTGCTCATTAACCACCACAAAGAATAGCAAAACACGTTATGTAGAATCCTAGAATCTTTTGAGTTGGAAGGAAGGGACAGGTCATCTAGTCTAACTCCCCTGCAATGAGAAACACTGCAATGAGAACAGAAAGACTTGCGATCCATCAGCTTGCTCAGAGTCCCATTAAGCCCACTCTCGGGTGTCTCCAGGGATGAGGCATCCACCACCTCTCTGGGCAACCTGTGTCAGTGCCTCACCACCCTTACTGTAAAAAAAAAATCTTCCTTAAATCCAATCTAATCTAACATCACATCTGACTCCAGTCATAGAATCATAGAAAGGCCCGGATTGAAAGGGACACCAAGGGGGTGGCAGGGACTCCAAGGCCACAGGCAGGGCCACCAACCTCCACATTTAATACTTGACCAGGCTGCCCAGGACCCCATCCAGCCTGGCTTTGAACACTTCCAGGGACCTTCAAGTAGATGTTTAACTTTTCTAATTTTTTGACACTGAGAGTGCAGGTATGAGAAATTATGAAAATATTTCTGTATAATTTTGGATTAGAAATTACTATTTTAACTCTATAGAATTCTAATCGGTCTTTGATGACATTTTGGACAAGCTACTTGTATACTTTGCTTCATTTTCTGATGATACATTTAGTTATCTAGCAGCATAGTTTATACACTATTTTGACAAAGTAGTCAGAATGAGAAAAATAACTTGAGAATATCTAACCATAAGAAGTTAGGACTGACTTTCCTGATAATGGTTGATTTTTCACTTTGACTTCATACCAACATCTTAAATACATCGTATAAAAGAAAACCGATTTTATTTATTGATGAAGCTGCTTATCTGCTTCATAAGATTAAAGATGTGATGTGAGAATAGATAATTTTTTCATTTTGTTCTTGGAGTTTAACAAATAATAACAATAATAGCAATAATAATAATAAGAGTATGTTCACATCATGGAAGAAGCACTTCAGAAGTAAAGAAACAAGGCAATAGTTAACATTCCTAGTTTGGCTTGATCCTTTCCTAGAAATGCATTCAATGAAAATATGTCTATATTGTGTATTTTATTAATTTCTTTCCATGGGCGTCCAACTTTCTGGTATGGCTGGGCTGCAGTGAGTGAAGAGGAATTGTCTTAGGCCTCAAAAAAAATATCTAATATAGTTAATGTATATAAGTAATAAAACCTCTTTTTTTTTTTTTTTTACATAATTTTTATTTAAAAATATATATGTATTCATATATATATATAAAAAGGATGGCAACCAAAATACAAAACCAATGGGTTTGAAACATATGTAAGCTTGTTTATATAGTATTTGAAACTAATTTTTCTAAGCCTGGGATAACCTGTGTTTTTTTTCCCCTTAGGGGTATTTTTGTCTGAGAATCTTTCGATGTGTGCGTTACTTATCTGCAACTCAGGCTGTCAAGAATTATAATTAAAGTGAAAGAAATTCAAGAGTTTGAACTGAAGTTACTCTTTCATTATCTTCAAATGCATCATCAGATTATACTTTGGAAATGAGATTGTCTCACCACTATCAAAATGAGGAAGTGAAATAATTGTGAGATTTAAATGATGTTCTTCTGTATAAGAAACAGTTCAAATTGTCCTATTGTGTATTAAAGCCATCATATATGAACAAATCTCCATATTCCCACATTGGAGAAACAAATGTGATTTTTATTTAAGGATACACAACTGTGCGGTACACTAAGAAGGCCAACTGAGAATGCCATGGGGGAAAGGCATTCTTATTTAATACAAAATAGTGAAACTTGATCTCATGCCATCTCCTTTAAAAGAATGAAGATGGGAAAATAAGTGGATATGAAATAGCACAGAAATCTTCCCTTACATCAGTTTTTACAGGCATAGTCCATGGAATGTAAGAGTGGTTTCTAGGCTTTGCTAATTACTGAAGGGCTGGTGCAGTTTGTATCTCAGAAAGATAGCTTCTTCATATTCTCACTTTATACCTCAATCATTTAGTGTGACATAGAATAGGGAAACTAGCAGGACTGAAACCACAGATGCTACAATAGCAGATAGGCTTTGGATTTCTGAGTGGATATTACTTTAAAAATAAATGTAGTATGTAATGAATTATATGTTGAGGTTCAAATCTAAAATCCCTTTCTATGATAATATGTTTTTCAAGTCTATTTAATTTCAGTACCTTGCTTTGCTCTCATGGAATTAAGTGGTTTAATATTATGATATTAGAAATAATTTATCTGCAAAAAAACTCATCTAATGTGGAATTTCAGTAAATGATTCATTTTTACATTGATGTCTTAAGCTTCATTCATCTACTTCTCCTTACATTATACTTTTCCTCTGCATACACTCTGCCCACCACCAAGCCAACTTTACTCAGATGCTTTGAGGAAACAGCAATAATACTACTAAGAAAAAAAGAAAAATAGTTTTTCAAAAGTCTTCTGTGCCACTTTGCATGTGGAGCTTATCTATGATTCTCTAGATGCCCAAAGCTCAGGGTTTCTACATCTCCACAATCCACCAACAATTATCAAGGTGAAACCACGTGAACTCAAAGATTTAAGTAAGATCCTGTGGGATCTTTCACTTAGCTGAATCACAGCACCACTCAAATTTCACTTAAGGGAGACCTCTGGAGACCTCTTGCACAACTTCCCACTTGAAATTTAATTGATTGCCAACATTAGATCTGCTCAGCTGCTGTGGAGTCTGCCTGAGGCTTGGAAACCTCCAAAGATAGCATTTAAACAAACTCTCTGGGTTTGTGGTCTGTGCAGTCTTTACTGAGAATCAAAAGGTAATCCTTGTTATTGTTATATATTTGGAAGAGGTATTGTCAGCTGGATTTTTAAAGCAACTATATCAATTATTTATGTCTTTTTTTATTCTCTTCATCTTTGAGCTGCAGAGGATAATTAGGAAATCTTCACTGTTTGAACTATTAGAAAGCCTTAAAATAGTGTATCTATAAAATACATCATATATAACTAGTATATGACCACGAGGAATTTTAACAGCACTCATTTTGATTAATCAGCATAACTCAGTAATGCCTTTGTCCTTTAAGAGTAGTAACTTGACTCAGTGTGGGGATGATAAATTTTTTATGTTACCACATCAGCAATAGTACCTTTCTTGGACAGTGCACTGGGGGACACAGCCTTAGACAGCACGAGTTGGAGACTCCAGTATTAGTCACAAGTAGTAGAGCTCCAAAGAATTTGTCTCAAATAAAGGATAATTAAAGCCTGTAATGTGCTTCATACAACAGTACATTCTGAAACAGGGTACACTTAATACAGTTTTATTTCACCTTCTCATATATCAGTGAATCTGCAAAAATTCAAACACATGTGCAGAGGTTACTTATACGTATTTATCCCAAAAAGTACAGCTGAAATGTCTCCCTGTATTTTTCTCTTTCATTTCTTTCACAGAAGATAACATGAGCTACAGATTAACACACAATGTAAATCAAGATCCCTCATTTCCCCCATTTCCCCATTCTATCCCTCATCCCCTATTTTCCCTATCCTCAGCCTTTCTGTTCTGGAAGCTATCCTTTCACGGTGGTAACTTGTAAGATTACAAACAAATGCTTTTTCTCTCCATGCATGTTCTACTTGGAGTAATAGGAGAGTGGAGATTACTGCAGAGTCCAGAAAGCTTTATTTTCCTGAATTTACATCAGTCTTTACCCACCACTGAACTTCCTTGATTTCATATTCCTGTGTTTCTTTTTGTTTGTCTTTTTGTTGCTTCAATCTTTTTGTATCACCTATTTCATGGTTCCTGGGCTTATTTCCTTATTCTCTCTGAAGTCATTTCCTTTACCCATTGTTTCCATTCCAGGTCTGAAAACAGAACTCCTTTCCACCAATCCCTCCTGAACAAATCATTTCCTCTTGGTTTAATCTCATATAAGTTTGTTTTCATCCCACGAGTGCACATTTATGTGACTGTGTGTATACACACACGAAGTTTCTTATGTTCTATGTAATATAAGCTTCAAGCAAAATACTGAGAATAAAATTAATCAGTTTTGGCAGTTAATGGAAAACTACTGCTGCAGGTAAATAATACTATTCATATTTGGTAACTCATTTTTGTGCTACTCCTACTTGTTGTGGATGAAAGAATGGTTAAAAGTGAAAAAAAACTAGCAAAAAAAAAAAAAAAAAAGAAAAGAAAAAAAAAAGGAAGAAGGAAAGAAAGGAGAAAAGGGAAAAAAAGAAAGGAAGAAAAAGCCTAACATAAAAAAAGAAAAAAAAAACAACAAAAAACAACACAACATAAAATCAAATAATATTCTTAAACAATTTAATAATTATCTATTGAGTCCCTCTCTCACTTTCCTTTACCAATTGAGGTGTATCTATCTGTCATCTATTGCTATCACCCAAACCCCAGTTGTACAGCAATGTGAGTTTAGACAGGACTACATCTTCTCTCTGTGGCGTGTGACTCTGAGCACTGACTGTCAGCAATTATTCAAGAGTACCTGCTCTTAACCCTCAGCTTCAAGTAAATTTAATCACTAACAGATAAAACATAGAACTTCTATTACTGACATCCATTAATCTTTAAGAACAGCTAGGAAAAGTGTAGTTTAAAATGTTGATAATATATGTATTGCTTTTCGAAATACATTTTTTGGAAAAACAGCATGCCTTATCTCAGATGTTTTCTAATGACAATATTGAGAGCCTGTCAGGGCAAGCAGCCCAGCCCTGAAACATCTAAAAGCCAGGTTTTGTCAGTTTCTGTGATTTTACCTCATGTCTCTTTCTTCTGCTACAACTCAACAGTAAAACCTATTTTGTTGCTAGCTAAATAACCAGAGTGACTATTTTCTGCTTCTGAGAGGTTCAAAGAAAAGGAATCTGACACTTTTGTCAATTTGCAACTCTGTCCTCAGCAAACTTTCTTTTACAGGAAAGCCAAACTCTTACCTGATTCAGGAAGAATAAAATGACTACCAGTCTCCAACTTTCTCTCTCTCTCTCTCTCTATATTATAATATATATATATAATATATAATATAATATATAATAATATATATATATATAATATAATATATATAAATATATAATATATAATATAATATAATATATTATTATATATAATATATATAATAAATAATATATAATATATATATTTCTATATATATATATGTATATATATATATATATATACTCTTACAAACTTTAAATGCCAAGATTCTCTATGATTATCTACTTGCAAGCGAAGACAAAGTAAAAATAACAATAAAAGAATAACAGAACAGCTTACCGGGCTCAGAAATGAAATACTACATCAGTGGCTTAAGTAAATACATATCTATAGACTCTTACTTCAAATTCTATAAGAGATGAGCTTACTCACTTTTAACAGCAGATGAAGTCAAGTTACCTCGCTTTTCTATGGGTCTACAGGGCTTGTAAGGAGCTATTTGATAGCTCACTGCCCATTTGCACATCAACCTGTTTTTACAGCGCAGGGTAGTTGAGGCAAATTCAGACTTAAATTGAAAGAAAAAGATGTCATTTAAGATACTTTGTGTTTCCAGATATAGCAACCATAGACAGAACTGATGGACAAGCTATTTGCTAGCTTATATGATGTAACTGCTGGAAGCACACAGTTATTCTGTGATAAATAGCAAGTCTCGCTCATTTGTTGATGAGAACTACCTATTTCCATCACCAATCAAGAGAAAACATAGGGACAATTATTTTGAAATTTCTCATCTGTTCACATTCTCATGGGTCCAACGTCCCAGATCAGATGTTATGGGATTTTTGTAGTGTCACACCCTCAAACTCCAACTTGTGCCACCTCAGACAAAGTAATGAGTGGCTCCAGCCTTTTCACCTTTCTTATTCTCCCAAAGTCCTCACTTGGTTCACTAAGTCAGAACTTCCAGATAACCTTAACTGAATTGCTTTGTATCTTCAAAATCTTATAAGATTCCTTCTTTTATCATCACAGCTAAGCCTATTATGCTAAGATTAATAGGCTCTTGAAAATAATTGGAAATTGGACCCAGCTAAAATATAAGTTTAAATTGCACTGTGGCTATTGATTCAGTATTTTTGGACTGTGTTCAAAGGTACGTGGCTGTTACTCTGTATGACACTGCATTTTTATCTGGCTTAGAATTTTAGGACTCTTTGGATACATTTTCTCATAACATAGCTGATTATGTCTGTAGAGTTCTAAAACAAAACTGAAAAAAAAGAGAAAATAAAGGCATTCCTTAGATGCATCTTTTAGATACTCTTCAACATAGTCCTTTAGGAAACACCATAGCAAAGCTGCTAACATAAACAAGAGATAAAAAATCCAAGCTCGTAACTTAAACATATAGTAAGTAAATGAGGCAATCAGCTCCAGAGCAGCAGTGAAGACATAAGAGGATATTTATTCTGGGGTAAGAAATAAACATATTGATCTGTTTTACTGTAACAGTCTAGCTTACACGTGTCAGACAGGAATACTAAAAAATAAAGCAGCTCTGGAATTAGAATAAGTCAAAATCTTCATCCACATGCAAACATAGTAGTTCAAACCAACTCTATTCAACAAGAGTAATTTCTACAAAAATGTACCTATTAGCATAAGCTAAATATATGTAAATAATATTTACTTCATTGAGAGCAGCATATGCTCAGAACCTCAGAGAATTCATTCTACAACAATGGTGAAACTGATTATAAAGCAAATGCACATTGCATTAAATAAACAAAGGTAAAAGACAGAAAAAATGACCTTGATGTACTTTTCTTCTATGCTTATAATAACTGTGGTTGTTTAGTGTAAGAAGAGAATTAGAAATTGAATATTCAAAGTTAAAATTACAGAAACATGTATCTGTTTATTGACCAAGGTCAGAGATATTTACAATAAACAAAGATACATTTAAACAGATTTTTTAAAAGTCTTTTGATTCTTTAGGATATTTATTACTCTTTATATCATCTAATTACTCTTTATTTCATCTAATTCCCTCCTCTCTATTTTCTGTACTTTCTTCCCTATCGTCCTCTTCCAGTTTACAAGGTTCCTCACTGAAGAAAGACATCACATAGTTTTTTCTTATTTAGTATTTTATTTTTCAACACTCAACATAGAGGGCCAAATCAACAGATAGTATAAATTGGTCTTCTTCCATTGACATTAATGAGGTTAAGCTAGCAGATAGTATAAATTGTCCTTCCTCTATCGATATTAATGAGGTTAAGCTGATTTATGCTAACTCTCAATTGCCAGATCTAAGTTATCTGGGGAAAATAAGTTCACTAAGTGCATGCAAAGAATTTGAAGGGAAAGATTAAAGGAAAGAAAGAGCTAAGGGAAAAGGAATGGGAGACAGAAAAGGAAAAAGCAACACTGGGTTCTTTACTGAAGTAATTTCCACTTCAGGAGTTTGACATTTGCTTACTTTTTGATCAGTTTTTCTATTTGCAGCAAAGTCAATGATGCCAGAAAGAGCCCCTTCATATTTTATGCTAGTCTCAAATCAATCTACAGAGGAAAAAGCAAAGAGGATCAGCTGTATGTTTATTTTCAGAGATAAACCATATGGAACTACTGACTTGTGTGAAAAAAAATAAATAAATAGAAGTTTCACCTAAAGATATATATCACATTGTATACCATTATGCATGGTATTTTTGAATTTGTTGCAACACGTTCTCCCTAACGGATTAGACCTGTAGTAGCTGTGAAGTGGTTCTCATCTGTTGTTTAGCTTTAATTGGTTTTATGTCTCTTTCCTTTTTACATAAATATGCCCATACATAGACTTATTCATGCATATGAACATGTTATTTTCATTTATATATATTAATATGCTTAATAGTGCAAAAATTCAAGCAAAGATTATACTACTCATAATTATTCTGATCTTGTGAATCAATTTGAATTTTACTGTCATTCTTTCTAAACACAGTAGTTAATTATAATATTTGAATAATCATCTATGATAATTATATCAAAACAATTAAATACAATACATTCACATAAACTCCAATGGTCATAGCTTAAGAAGTTTGAATTCTGGATTTCTATTGTACTTCCAGCACTGTACTGTATGCAAGTCGCCAAATAATGGTATTTCATTTTAATGCAAATAAAATACTGTTTATTTGTAATTGGCTATCCAAGAGAAAATGAAGAAGATGAAAGCAGAAGCGGCAAGTAGACAAGCAGATGTAGATGTGCACTTGGATACCAGCTATCTGGATAGCAAAGAAGCATACAGTACCCAGCAGCTTGAAGATAAACAGCTTGAAAACACTCAGAGAAGCAGTGTACTGACTGTGTTACAGTAGGTAACAAGACAACAGTCTCTAAAAGGGATGCACAGCATCAACTTTCTACATCAACTCCTGTTTAGAGCAGCAGGAGAAGAAGCTGGGCAAGCTTAAACTTTTCTACATGTCTGTATTACCGAGTCTCTGTAATAGACCCAGATAATTTGTGGTTGAATCTAGTTTTGCCTTTGTCTACTACTGAGTATAAAAACCCAACCAAACAGAAAAACAATGGTGATGAAGCCTGGTAAGCAGCAGATGCTAACAATGCCAGACTGTAAATGATGAAGTCAAGCAGTTCGGCCACTTAAATTTCACAACGGATGGTGATGTTCCAATAACAAATAGATGCTAGAGAATCACGATGGCTTTTTCAGCATCCACATACACTGAATAAAGAGACTCGAAAAAGAAACACACACACCACAAAAGCCAAGCTGGTAGAAGCACTGATTTGGGTAACTGTTATATATAGATGAATATGAAAATTCAATGGGTATGAAAAGCTGGACCCAGATGGCAGTAGGTAAGAAAAGATCAAAGCATTTACTATGTAACACAGCTGTCAGTGATGTAAGGACAGATCACTCCATTAATACTAGCAAAATGAAAGAGGATTTTCCATTGCTGTGGGAAGATCAAGGTATTACAATTAGATATGTACGTACGTCAAGAAGTGAAGACCAACTGCAGGACAGATACAGGAACACTGAAGCAGCTCCTTTTAGGCTTTCAGAATGGTCGATCCAAGAAATCTTAACAAATGTTTAAGACCTTCTCCAGTGCTTTGCAATAAATCAAATAGTTATGTAATTGAGAATGTTTGTTCTGACTTTTGATATGTTTGAGGAAGGCCAGTGATTTCACTGGGGAATCTTATGGATGAAATGTAGGGCACAAGTTGTCCTAACAATCTTCGTACTTGATTGGGCTTAAACAATGAGAGGGTGCTTTTTCAAAACAGCATCTGAAAACAATCTTGTTTTGAGTGTGTCAGGATTTAAATCCACACTCAGTAGAGTCAAATGTATTACCTGTTAACATACACATGGTCTGTATTTGAGTTAGATGAGTTACAAAGGCTTCTTGAGGCTAATACTAGGTTTATCAGTTAAAAGAATGAAAAACAAAAAAGGAAAATATGAAGAGCAACAATTGCTACTACTTGGCTCTAGTAATCTCCCAGAGGTACACATTCAGCATTAGGAGAAGAAAAAAATGCAGAAAAGTCATTGATTACATTGAGCTCTGCTGTACACTCCTGTCTTTATTTCTAAAAAAAAGGCTTGTGAATAAAATGTTTGTGTTGTTTGTTAAAAATAACCGAAATAACCAAATGATAATTAGTATATAATCATCAGGCTAGGCAATGTATTTAAAAACAGCACGTGCATCAAAAATTGAAATATTTTGCTGGCCTTCCAAGAGCTTTTGCTGAACCTAGTGTGCATTGGAACCTGAGTGAATGAAATCCCATTAGTCATGACCATCTTAACAATATGCAGTTCATACAGAGCTGGCTTCTGCAGAGAAGAAGGAAATTACCAGTACTAACAAAAGAAAGAAGATTTATAATGAGCAAATATACAAAAGCTCCAAATAATTATAATATTCACAGCTTGGCAATTACTTTCTAAGCTATGGAATTACTTTTCTTTAGGAAGATTGAAGATTTTGCAAGGTTGCTATAAACAAAGGGTAATTGGAAAAATCAAATTGCTCTACTCAAATTATTGTAAGGTCTGGAATAATGGTGATAAAATTTTTGAAAAGACTACTTATGAATCACTTTTTTTGTGTGCTATACATTACTGACATAAAAAAAAAAAGCTCCTTTTTTAAGCACTGCAGTGAGAAACATAAATGACTAAATACAAATACCAGCTTACCCCTGATACAATAAGTTCTCCTCCCAAGTTCTGAACTTCTGCCTTCACTTTGCTGCAGATGTTGAGCTGGTGGCAGTAGAGGGCAATGCGCTGTAGGTAGGCTAGCAGATCCTGTTTGCAGGCTGAGTCAGGGCACTGCAGATGAAATAAATGCTTGATTAGATGTAGCTGAATTCATATGGTTGTTATGGAGAGGCAATCACAGGAGAGATTCGCAACATATATGACCATTATGTGGCTCCATTTCACTTTGTCATTCCTTGAAATACTTGCTGAAACATGAAAACTAAACTGTACACTATATGTAAGTCAAAGCTTATCAGTAGTAACTTGAAGATGCGCTGTAAGTTTTTTTTGCAAAAGGAAAAGAACATCTCAGTCAGATACTAATGAAACACAATGGAAGTAACAAAATTGTCATGTTTTGAAGGAGGTCTCTCTGGGATGTCAAGTTGGGAT
Source organism: Tetrao urogallus (assembly GCF_951394365.1). NCBI lineage: Eukaryota > Metazoa > Chordata > Aves > Galliformes > Phasianidae > Tetrao > Tetrao urogallus. The sequence goes on from NC_136817.1 coordinate 67,421,840, forward strand.
ATACAGAATGGAGGAATCTATTGAGTAGCCAGAGATTCATAGGAAACTCCAAGTATCAGGGTGCCTGCTAGGTGTCCAGGTTAAGACGCCACAGGGACTATTTCCAACTGATGACATCCATTCCTGACTGTCTTGCCAGATTCCCTGGCATTTATGCAGACTTTCAGGGCACACAGCTCTGCATCAGATTTTATGGAAGCCTTTCTGGCACATTAAGGACTTAAGAGGTGAGGTTGCCTGGCTTGGGTATTGACAGACTTGGCAAAATTACTGTTAATGTCTAAATACCTTAGTCCGTGCCAGAAGGAAATAATTTACTAAAATGTGAGATATTACACAGTGTCTCAGCAGATGCCATGTGTCTTGCAGCCCTTCTTAACAATACAATGACACAAGTTCATGCATGTCTTTGGGATAGTTTTTTATACTCAAGAGAAGGCTATCTACAGTCCCGTACCATTTTAAACATTGTGTCAATTATGTGTTAATACAAATTACATTAGGTCAAATGTAATTTGACTTAGTGAAAGTTTCCTTAAAAATATAACTAGAAAAGGTCCAAATATAATTTGTTTACAATCTTTGGGACTCAATAGAAACTGCATAATCTCCCACAATAACAACACCATAATAAATAATTCTCTAGCAATTAATATTCTTAGTATTGCCTCAAGAGAACAGACCTTAGTAATTCACTCTGATGACAGAGAGCTAAAATTGTCCTTTGTTTCCAGCAAGTCTCCAACAAATACTCATTGTGGCTACACAAAAACGTTACACTGACAAGGACCTTTGAATGTACTGCTTGGGGATCAAAGATTTCCAAATACATTTATTCATATAAACATCCTAAAATGTTTATATTCCTTTTTTTTTTCTTTTCTTCTTTTTCCCCCATTGGTATGGTGAAAGATTCACAAAAATTGATAGAATTAAGCACATATGGGTCAATATCATCACAGGATATGGCTAGAGATAACTGTTCTGTCCTCAGCAGCCAGTAGGGAACGAATTCGTGGTGAAATAGATGCATGTACTGTCACCTATAGCCCTGAAAGCAGTCACTTAGTTTTTCCTCTCCCTTTGAAACTAACAGTAAACAAAGCTGGAGGTTCATTGTGCTGTTCAGTTAAATCTGTTCTGTATTTACAACAATGCTATAATGCCTCTCTTTCTCATGCAGTTGCCACATCTTTCAGGCATGAATTCCTAAGAGAACTCTTCTCCCTACTGGTGACAATTTAATACAGAAATATTTACCCTACTCCTGAAGTCCATGAACTGAAAGAAATGAACTTGAAAAAGCAATACCTCTAGAGAGCTGATCAGGCTTTAAATACAAGGACTTTGGAACAGCAAAAAAAAAAAAGTAAAACCTCTCTCACTGGAACAGTAATTAGAAGTGCAACTATCCACAAAAAAGTTTAGATCACGAATGTCTTTGAAGTTATGTAAGTTATGTAAAACATCATTAAAGTGTGAACATGAAAACAAACATTTCATTCTCACAATGATTTCCCTGCTTATTATTTAAGTGTGCATATTCCAGTCTCCTGAAACTGAAAATGTAACTCAGGACAATGCACTCCAGGAGTTGCATTATTTTTTTTTATTTTTAATTTTTACATTACATTCCTTGATAATATTCCATCTCTTCAGAGAATGTAGGTTAGAGATTTCATCAGCTAACAGATGCATTTCTCACTGTTACGCTAAAATGAATAGTTGCTGCATATGAAGGATAGGAATGGGTTTAGTGCGGGAAAAATGGTTGTTGACAATAAAGAAAACCTCAAAACCAAACTTTCAGAGGTTATAGGATAATAGGCAGATTTGGGTTTCTTGCCACTTTGGATGGTATTCCATGAGTAGTAAGTATTGCATGCTATTACATGCCTCCGTGAAGAAAAAAAAGAAATATTTATTTTGAAGAGAAAGACTAAAGACAAGGAAGTTGTAGTTCTCACTACCAGCTAATTTTATCCTGGTAGCAGTGAAAAGAAAGAAACCATGGGGAAAATTAAAAAAGAAAAGTCAATAAATTATATAATGGAAAAACTCTTCAAAGAAAGAATTATAAAACATTTCACCAACAGCGACAGAAGATTCAATTTCAAAACCTGCATAAGAAATACTTATAGAAGAATTTCTACAATAAATATCTGGTGATGCATCCACTATAATTACCACTGTGATTAAATTATACTTAAGGTTTTCACATGAATTTTCAAAACAATATAATCACTGATATTGTTATTGATATTCTTTGCTCTCGACCACTAGATGCACACTGGGTTAGAAAGATGGTCAGAAGGCTGGAGAACCTAACCTCTGAGGACAGGTTGAGGGAGCTGAATTTGTACAGCTTGGAGAAGAGAAGAGACTTAAATTTGATATCAAGAGATACTCAGAGCATGGTAAGGCACTGAGACAGGTTGTCCAGAGAAGCTGTGGATGCCCAATCCCTGGAGGCGTTCAAGGCCAGGCTGGATGGGCAGCCTGATCTGGTTGGGGGCACCCCTGACCAGTGCAGGGGATTTGGAAAAAAATGATCTTTAAAGTCCCTTCCAATTCATGATTTGGTTGCCAAAGGCTTGTTTGCTCAATGTATGCCAGCTAATTGGACATTTAAACTAGCATTAGGTGAATACACAAAATGACAAAAATGACAAACGACAAAAAGACAAAGGAAATAAGAATGAATTGAGCAAATTAAAGTTTAAAAAAAAAAAAATCACACCTTTTCATTTATTAATTCCTGCACATCCTCTCATGTTTCCTACAGGGTATCTTGGGGGATTGCTGGGGGAAAGATAATCATTTGTGAGGGAAAAAAAAATAATCATAAATCTAAAATAAGGTATCTTGAACCAAGAACTTGGGTTTGAAATCTGGCTCTTGTCTTCTTATTTGATGTTTTCTCTTGTTCTTCAGATGAATATATAATCCAGTCTGAAGGAAAAGAGCTGAAGTTCATCTTTAGAGTTGTGAAATGAAGTTAGTAATAGGACTGTGGAGACAGATTTTACAACCTAGAGGAGGAGGCTGTAAGGTGCAGAGCACAATACCGCAATGCAAAGGAGAAGACATGCAATGTCAAGGGAAACTGCTGGAAGAGGGAGCTGAAAGAATATAAGGAGTTATACACGTTCATCAAGGGTCACAGAGCATCCAATTGCTTTCATATCAGCAAACATATTAATCTAATCATAATAGAGTTTCCCAGTCCGGAATATGAGGCTATGGAATGCCTGAGGAGTTTCTGAGGTTTCAAAATTCATTTATTACTTTCCTATACCGCAGAAAAACAAAACAAAACAACCTCCCCTTCCCTCCCCCCCAAAAAAAACCCAAACCACTAAACAAGAAAAAAAAAGCAACTGTATGTTGATTGCTACAGAAGATTTTTCTTCTTTCTGCACAACTGTACAATGTGACTCATTGATAGAAACTGTGTTATTGTGTTGTATCTCTGATTATTTTTGCTATTACCTGATCAGCTACTGCCCGTGCTAGTTTGTCCATCCTTGATCCTGCCTCTGCAATCTTCTTGGCTGCATTAATGACATCAGATGTATTCTTCAGTGGTCCTTTACCTCTGTGAAATACAAAGAAATGATGAACAATATAGATAAATTATGAAAGGAAATAGTTTTAATGACCTTGTTTAGTACTTGATTTTAAAACAGTAACAGGGATGACTTCTTAATTTATTACAAATTCTCCTTTTAATTACTTTGTATAGTAGAGATTGATTAAAATGTGGTCTGCAATATTTCCTCTCTCTTATGAAATGCCTCTCTAGCAATTTAGTTTGATGGTGCCTTAAGCACAAGCTACACTTAATAGTATATGCATTTTTAAGTGCTTATTAAACCAATGTTCTTTCTGCATTACACAGCTATTAAAAACTATGCCATTCCCATGCCAACCGTTAATGTTAAGCCTATCAATTCTAGAGCAAGGCTGCCATGTTTTAGAAAGCTTTTCTTTTAGATATATCATAAAACAAAGATTCTCAAAGTATAATTCTGTTACATTTAAGACATGCATAATTTGCTTTAAGACTGATCCTATACTTTTAAGATACTGCACAAACGTCTGATTTTAATCACTATAGTTATGAATTGTATAGGAAAAAAAAATCATTGCAGACTTTTCTGTTTGTTTCAGACCCAAAACTTTTATCCTGTTTATAATAACATTTGCTATTTATAATAACATTTGCTATCTGCTCTACTAACGGTAGCAAATCCTCAATAATGCCTCCACTAAAAGCAAACTGATTTTCCTCATTTATTCATTTATTTTTGATCATATGTGGAGAAATGCAGCTTCAGACAAGACAGATGGAAAATTATGATCTTCAAGTATCCCCATTCTGTTGAACTTAAACTGGAGCAGAACTCCTTCATAGTGACCTCATATGCTTTCACATTCATTCCCTCAGCAGATCTGACCATCTCAAATTCCACACACTTGAAATTTTTTACTGTTTTAACACTGCAGTGGTTACAGCCAATCAAAATATGTGATGTGATACCTGATGCAAATAGGGACGCATTTGATTATTATTTTTTTTAATTTACTTCAAATGTGACAGTAGTTTTTCTCTCATATTAGTCCTGTTCTTTTGATGGTAGAAAATGCAATTCAGAACTTTCAGTTTGATGCTTAATGTATCAAACATTGTCCAGGAGGTTGCAGAAAGCATTCATATTCTGGGATGTTGCTTTAGAATGCTATTTCTTCATTATGTGAAATGATCACACTGCTTGGGCAGTTTTTCACTTTTTTTTTTGAAGAGAAGGAACAGAGAGCCAAAGAGAAGAATAATGCAAAGGTAACTAAGACTTCTCAGACATATCACCCTTCATGGGAGGCTCTGCATTGTCATTTGTATACAGGAGTTGTGAGTCTGCTGCCAAAAGAATAGTTGTGAAAGCACAAGCTGAGAGAACACTGAGCAAGCTGAGAGAATGATTGTTCAGAAAGAAATACAGGAGTCATCTATTAAAATGTAGATAAACTTTCTATATACATATTTAAAATGCATAAAAATGTTTGCTAATTGCTATACCAATTACCCATCCATGCAAATTAATTAACATACATATGTATGTAAGGTATGTGCAAACACTGTATTATCAATGCAGACACTGTTTCCCATGAAATACGCTGAATGCTTCAGACACAAGGCTGGATAGAGAAATCTATTTGAGCATCTCAGTAGATTGAATAAATAGATCTTTTACTTCAATCCTCAAAAAAACAGAAGGATTTTTGCCTAGTTTTATCTAATCATATTTTGATAAATATCATTTATACTCTTGGACTCCCATTAAGAGTAAACATTGAAATAGCTGTAACTTAATATGGTAATCTGTAATTCAAAGAATCTTATAAAAAGTTCTCCCTGGCGTCATTAACAATATAACCACATTTAAACAAAATAATTATGTTTATCTGATATCATTAGTGAATGATCTTTTGATGATTTGCAATTAGAAAAGAAGAAGACGTCGATAGAAAAAATGAAATGAAAGCAAAAAAATTAAAATCATTACTGACAGACTCCAATGAAGCATAAGATCAAGAAGATTTCATATTTAAATTGTCTTTTGAAAGAGACAATCTTTTTTTTGAAAGAGGTTCAGTCTTCAAAACGATACAAAGAGTTTTGCTGTTATTTTTAACACAAATCATGTTGAAATGTTGAAAGTTCATACAGGCACATGCTTTTACATTGGCACTAAACAAAATGTCACTTGAGTATAATAGGGTTGCAGACTGTCTTTACTGCTGATGTTCAAGATGATCTGCAAATAAAACTGATTCGCAAACAATACAAAAAATTCAAATGTTTTATCAAATATGGTGAAATATCTAGAGCAGCCATGCACAGAAAACCACCATCTCCTTAAGGACATAGTGTGTTATCAAGCTGTGTATCCCTCAAAACAGCACATCACATCAATAGGCTATGAAGTGCAACAAAAAGGAAAGATGTCTGAAGAAATCCTCAGCACAGACCATTTTGTTCTTACCTAGTGAAGTCTGTCATTTCCATCATAATCATGCACATCTGCTTTGCCAACACAATGATGTCATTACCACTGTCATCCCACTTGGCCACTTCTGCATCCAATTTGCTCTTTTCTTGGTGAAATATCTCTACCTGCTCAGCAATCTTAGCCTTTTCCTCCTGGGGGAGCTGAGCCATGATAGCCTGAAGAAAAAATATGGGAGAAACTGGACATGAAAAAAGGATGTGAGAAATATATACATTGACTCAAATTGCATTCTAGTGTCATTTCATGGCAGTGGAAGACACCAAACAAAATCCCTTAAGCATTTGACTTCTGTTAAGATGGACAGAAAGAAAGTATGTAGAATGTCTACAAGTTTTATTTTACTTTTAACATTTTTAAAAAGATGTGATATGCAGGTTATTCACTATCACATACAAGAAGATTAAGATTTAACAGAAATTATCTTTAACCTTTTGAAAATGAACAAAATCTATGGAAAAAGATAGACTGAATCGCTAGCATCTCCCTTAGTCTTGTTCTCTGTCAGAAGTACAGAGGTTTTCTGCTTAAATAAGCTATGACATGCAAGATAATACATTTGAAGTGAGTTGTAATGAATGTACTTTCAATAACTTTTAGTAATCTAATTGTATCATGAAAGATATGCAAAAAACTATTGCACAAGTTGATACTAATTTGCTTCGACATTATCAACAAAGTAGAAAATTCCCCCACCTCCTTAAAAAGAAAAGCCTGCAAAATTATACTAACTATTTTTGAAGATCAAATGGACACTTCCAGTAATGATTTCCAAGTTGAGCTACCATTTGGCTTTAGGGTTCTTAAGACCACATTATGTATTTAATGGGGTGTGACATATATTTAAGTGTTGTAACATTTTTTCTTGTTTATGTCACTTTCAATCAGCTGAAGTCTATCTCTACGTATTCTTAAAATGCTCTTGGCTTTTAAAAATTAATAATTGACCTTTTCCAAAACTGAAATTAAGAAAGGTTATAAACAGTAGATCAAAAAATGATAAATTTGCAAGCTAATCAAATTAAAATTCAACACACGATGTTTAATTAGGCCTTATCAATGTAACTCAGCAGCTGTAAATGTTACCATATTAGTCTTTTCACAGAAAAATGCATTGCAAGTCAAGCTAATAAATATATAAGAATACATATGAAGCACATACACTAAAACTGGTACATTAACTGAAATGAAGAGAATGTGATTAGGAGAATCAGAATTTGGAGAGCTGGTTTGTATGTCATGCACGTGTGTCTTCTCTGTGGGCATCTTCATTTGTACAGCCTTTAAACTGGTATACAGTGTTTTAACATTTCAATTCCAGCTACTAATACACTTTTAAACTTTTTTTTTTTAAACTTCTAAAGAAGCTATATCCTGTAGCAACTGCAGATCTTAAAGTTTTGTGGCTACTGAATACCGACATAAGCATTTCTACTGTAATGCTAATAGCTTTACAGAGTAAGCATATTAAATCCATTACAGTCCACAACTAAAAATCTAGCTTTTCTAAGGAAAGGCTTCAAATAAGTTACCACCATACTTTGCAGACTCACTTCAGTGAGTCACTCAAGACTGTGGACTGTGTGCCTTCTGCACAGTATGCTTTCATTTTGTGTTTTCATTCGTTTGTTGCATCCTGTGATATACTGCATTATAAGTTATTCAGTAATGGGACTGTCTTTATAGTATATTATGTTTATACAGCATGCAGCTGATCAAAGCAGAAGGTTTGAAGTGCAGCAGTGATAATAACCGCAATGAAAGTAATACAATTTAAGACTCCTAAGTCTCTAGGTGAACTAGATTCTTAGCAAAACTATTACTGCAATCTGTACTTGGTTTTCAGACCAAAAAAGGATTATGTGATACCTAATCCTACATGTAAACAAACAAAAACCAAAAACACACACAACCAAACCATGAAATTCTAGTATTACATTTCAGTACTTTTGTATTTGAGACTTACTTTAATAATCATTTAAATATTTCAAACAATATGTTATGCTTTCTAACATATAATAACTCCTCAAAGATATTCACCCACATCCACAACATCACCAAACCGGCGGGCATGGGATCTACAATCCAAATCACATCTTCCTCTAGGTGATGAGGCTACTAGTCTTTATATCATATCCAGGAGGCCCAACAGGAGAAACTACATTTTTGTTCTGGGGATGTAATGACAAAGAAACAGCTTTTCTGATATCTGCTATGGCTTCTGCCTTGCCTTGCCTTGCCTTGCTCTTTCCCCTCCCCTTCCCCTTCCTTTCCCTTCCCTTTAACATCTGTATTCAATATTCATGGAGATGAATCAAAGACAAGACTTCTGCACATTTCATTCCATCTGTCTTGCATTCCTCCCATACCTCTAAGTAAACCTAATTTAGGCTCACATTACCTTTTCAGTGTCTAAAATGTATGCTTCAAGCCCTAGCATACTGTTGTTCTTTATACAACAGCTGATAACCTCTCATGTCCTTTGAAATTTTTCATACTATCATTGCCTTTTGGCCTTCAAAGTTCTCAGCCTTGTAAATCCTCTTCCAGAATTAATAGTAAGAAGTCAACTTCCTTCCTACTAGCTTTTGCTATAGTGCTTGTGTATGTGTGTGGAGATGCTTCTTGTCTCATCCATTATTTCACTTCAGCAAGTTCTACTCTGAGAAGAAACATGTAGGCATGTAAAACAGCCATGGAAATAATTCAAGCATCTCTCAGTTCCCTGGTGGTTCTCTGCTAGAAAATTCTGGTGTTATTACTATTTTTCTTCTGTTATTCTTTTGACTTTCTTTGTCATACTGTTTGTCCCCCAAATTATATTGTTATTATTGTTTTTAATTTGAGCTGACCAGTCTGGTTAGTGTAAAATAAACATGCATCAGAAGGTTATGTAATCCTGTGTGTCAACAAATTTCACTTTTCCAGCACCTGTGACCCCTGAAGCACTCATCAGCTTAATTTGCAATCCCCATGTACAAGCTAAGGTCACAAATCACAATGAGTCTAGTTCATCATGATATAATTACCTTGGTAAAATTACATTGACTCAGTAACAAGTGTCTTCAATTACAATTAAATTACAGGGACTGCTCAGCTGTACTTGACAAGTTTGCACACTGGGAAACATGACTAATGTAAGATTTCTCTGGATATAGCATTTGGTGCCTTGACAACACTTATTTATTTATTTTAATTTGCTGAATACTCCCATAATTACAGTACATTTTAAACCTGTAAGGCCTTCCAGAGCAAACAGCTCATACAACGCAACACAGGATCATTCAATAAACTCGGTGCTTTTGAGATAGGTAGGACATGAAAAACTCTACCAGGGTTAGATTACTGCTATTGTGTCTTACATGACTCTGAAAGACCTGAAATCACTGCATTTGCCTTCTGAGGCATAGTTTTTCATTTGAAGCTACACCAACACTTAGCATACATGGGGTTTACACTCACCCTTGCACTCTGGCCAGCAATAAGCTGGTCATCTTCAGTCTGAACGCTTGTTCGGCTGCGAACGTCATAATCTTCCTGCTCAAAGTCTGAATCATCCTCCAGCTCTTCAGGGGTCTAGAAAATGAGACAGGGAAAGAAAGCAAGAGGAGAGATGACAATCTTATAAAGGATAAAATCCTGTGTACAGTAAGCTCTTATTTCATTGACTACCTGCCCAAAAAAAAGTTTCCCTTTTGTTTTAAATTGTGTGCCCTCTCAGTCAAGAATCGAAATTCAATTGTCTTAAAAATTAGGTTGTTTCAACTTGAGTTTCCTTTACAGATGGCATTTATCATTACCTTGCTGCAACTTTTCTTAATTCTGTTAACAAATGTAGTTCCACGAACAAACATCTTATGGAAACATTAACAACCGAATGCAGTATTTCAAAATAATCTTATTTCATTTATAAATGGATACTGCAACTGCTGTAATCTTCCAAATATGTATGCATGCAGAGAGAAAGAAAGAAACAGCCTGCTTTAAACCAGTGTTTAGTATTATATTCTATATGGATGGTGTAAGAACAAATATAGCCCTCAGAATGGAAGATTATATTGCTTTTGTCATTTGAACAGTGTCTAATAAAAGCAGTCTGTCCACAAGTAACTTTGGTTGGTACGATAGATGTAGTAAAAGAAAAAGGAGATCATAATAATTACAGAGAGATCCTCACCCTACTGGCTACCCACATACTTTAGTGTTAACCTAGAGGACCAATCAACACCGAAGAAGTCAGTCACGCTGGAATTTCCTGCTTGGAGGCACTGTCAAGTTTCCTAGCAGAGGTGCTAATCATTGCCAGTTGTCATTACAGCTCTTGAAGATTAATCTTGAAGATTAGCAGTCACCAGGAACTGTTCCAAACCCTCTAACGTAATGTAGAGAAGTCTTTTGTCGATATTTATATTACAGCCTGGTTTCCAACATGAAGTGCACATCACTGTAACAGAAAAATCAGCAGCTTTGCTAACTACATGGTAAAGTGCACATGACAAGAAGAAAAAACACAGCCATCTTCATATGGCTGAAATGAATTAGACATATATTTTGTTGCTGAACACTCGAGGAAGAAATAACCAAGTATGACAGTGTGGTAATGAAACACTGGCAGCATCTCTGAAGAGACACATGCCCAAATAACATGCCTAGCAAGTTGGAGAGAAGATGAAATCTAGGTTAGAAAATAAATGTCTTTTCTCCTCTGGCATAACAAAGAAAGGAACGATTGCAACCATTGTTGTAATGTCCAATGATCTTTTTGTCCAAGCATCTTTAATCACTTAACATCTTCTCTCTGCTAAATGACCTGAGGGCAGGATGTGACTTTAAAATCTGTCGCAAGCAAATCAGCTACTAACAAACAGCACATACCTCCCAAAGCAAGACAGAATATTTCCAGTTATAGGGCCCACCACTAGCCTGCAGCAGTAACTGGGTGGAATGTTTCAGACCCTTCACTGCAAATCAGCTGACTCTTTCCCATCTTCCAAGTCCAATCAGCCAGTCGGTTACACTGTCATTGTAAAACCAGCACCCTTCCTCAGGTACACTTTTTTTTTTGTTTTGTCTGCACACTTTTTTATATATAAGACTATAGAAGATAACAAGAAGCCCCTTCCCAGCTTTTTGTAGTCCGAGTTGCAGGGCTGTGTAAGGGCTATGATAGTTTAACGTGGAGAGAACAGCCAGGTGGAATATTCAAAATATTACATCCCAACAGTGTAAGCACACTAAGCACAGGAGGACTCTTATTAAAGAGAGAAAACATTCTCAAACTTCTCTGTTCAGGTAATTTATCCTTAAAGAAACATTCAGAAAAAAACGCATTGCTGTCACTTACTGCATAACCTTCACAATCTTAATGTCTGTGGTCTTTAAAAAATGGAAACTTAATCAGTATTGGTCTGTAACTTGGAGAAAAGCAGTGCCAAACAAAAGGACAAGGTAATGGAACAGTTATAACATACTACCAATTCAAGAAATTCCAGTATTTTCCCTATCTGCAAGTGAGATCTAATCCAGTACTAACTTTCAGATTCACTTTCTTAAAGTTTTCAAGTGTGGAGAATTCAACACCCTCATTTTCTTGCAAAAACAGCTACGCTTTTCATTAGGATGAAGAATAGCAGTGAATTGCTAACTGTAGGCTGCCATTTCAAACACATGGTATGTTTTTCACTGTTGTGCTGCTGCTTTGCTATATCTGATGTCTTGGAGATGCAGCCTCAATTTAAATCTCTCTGATTTGCTCAGAGACAAAGGAAAAAAAGAAAAAAGTAAAAAAAAAAAATATATAGGAAAGTATCTCTACTGAAGGCATTTTTATTCCTTAGCTGAGTCTTCCAAACTTATTAGAAGAAATCCAATTTTTGTGCACAACTAACATGACCATGGTATTTAAAACCCAGTTTCCAAGACAACAGTCTGTTACTTAATTTATCCGAGTTGGATGACAGAAGGACTGATTTGTTCCTGCAGAAATCTGAATCTATGGCCATAAAAACTAAGGAAACGTGGATTTGAAATCAGGGACAGTTTCTAAACAAAACTCTTACAACCAGCTGTGTAAGAAGGAGCCAGAGCCATTTTCAAAACAAAAGATTTTAAAAAGTCATTGATTTTGTAATGCCAATATGAATATGTGATTTATCATAGAATCATAAACACTGGAAAAGACCAAGATCATCTAGTCAACCATCAACCCATTTATGCATGAATTAGATGTAAAGTGATGCCAATATATAGAATTATAAAAGCTATTTGTTTAATATTTCACCAATTCAAAAATACTTAATGAAGATAAAGAGACTCACTATGCTATGTGCTTAAAAACTGTAAGATGCAATTGTAAGAAATTCAGCACTGTAAACATCAAGTCAAGTTAACCTTGTAATGAGTAGAAATGAAAATATTTCCCTATGTTCTACCACTAAAATACTTTCTACTTCTAAAAGCCAAGGAGAAAAAAAGACTATAATATGCTTTTATATTTCACTCCATGCTACACTGGGCTTTTTTTTTTTTTTTTTTTTTTTTTTGTACAAAGGCAGCTGCAGCCACAGTGACTCAGGTGCTTCAAGCACCATCTGAGTGGCAAAGACAAAGAACCTCTCTCACAGTATGTCCTCAGCTGTTTAATGATTAAAGTAAAAACTAACTGCACACACACTTGAAAAGCAAAAGGCCCTCAATACAGACAACAGACTCTGCTGTAGTGCCCTTTGGAGACAGACTTTTAAAAGCTGATGTGGTTCTGCACTAAGTCTACCTACCCAGAGGGTAGGGGATGTAGCAGGATCTTGGATTTCACCCCAGTGCTTATCCGATAGTTTATCAAGGCTAAGCCCCTATTAACAAGTAGAAGAGGATTCATACTTCCAAACTATTCAAGACCCCACACTCACACTGATCTCATCTCATTTTTATTCAGGCTAGGTGTGGTCTGCTCCCATGGAATGAAATTCCCACACTGTCAGGAGTGCACTTAATGTGTACATCTTCCCAGTTACCAAGTACATTCAAGTTAATGTCCTCCAAAACTGCTCCATAATGTGGATCAAAGTATAGCAAGTGGTAAAAACTGGAGTTTGGATGCAGAAGGGCACTCTTGATTTAAAAAAAAAAAAAAGAAAGCCTTGCTATTAGGGAGGCTGCCAGTAGTAAAGGCCATGTGTGAAGAGAGTGGTCTCATAGATGCAAAAGAATGTGGAAAGGTGCTGTTTAATTGTTCCTAGCTGTACAGCAGGTTTCCATCTAACAACTGAGAGAATTTCACAAGTATTTACGAAAAAAAAAAAAAAAAAGTGTAATTTGTTCCCTGTGCTGTAATTTCAAAAGATGTTGGAACAAAGCTATTATTTTCTTATTTTTAGATTCTATAATTATACTCCTAAATTTGTTTATACTACTTCTTCCGTTGTGAAAGAGATCTATTCTTCTGTACAGATTATAACAACAGCCCCCAATGCAAAATGAGCCTCCTTCCTCCTCCAAACAGACATTAAATTCTACCCTTTCCAAGGAAAAAGAGAAGATATGTTTCCCTCTTTCCTTCAGATTACTAAAATAATACCAACAAAAAATAATTTAAAATGTGGCTTTATTTCCTCAATGGAATGAGAGAATCATCTCCGACAAATTTTAATCTTCCATAGCATACTCAAACAATTACTGTCTGAAAATAATTGTTTGAGGCAGATGCTGTAAAAAGTTTGCAAGATTTATATATATATATATATATATATATATATATATATATATATATATATATAATTCTACAAGAAGTTTTGCAGCCTGAGTGTGCAGGAATTAAGAAATTATTAGATAAAAATATTCTCTACTTTGTTTTTTATAGCATAATGTCTACCCCTTAATTGCATTTTCTATTTCAACATGAGATGTCCGGATGGGAATACTAGAAAGTATCTCAAACTAAATTGTGTTTTACAGAAAATAAGGTTCTGAGTCAGCAAACTCTGGTTTATGTAAATTTATAGATGTGAATTTTCCCAGTTAATTCACAAGGATAATGAGACCATTTATTTGCTTTAGTTCTCTGCCTGGGTAAGGAGCACTACATTTAGCTCCATAAATAAGTTAATTGTTTGAATGCAAAAATACATCTTCCTAATCTGAGTAAGCAGAATTCATTAGCTCGTATCACATACAGAGTGAAAAGTGGTAGTGATACAATTGCAAAAGTAACCTGGGATGTTTCTAAGGAGACTGTGAAGCCTGCATGCTGATCAGCTTTGCAAGCTAATGATTAACAAAACAGCAAAATGGCACTGAAATAAGTGAACTTAAAATGGTGCTTTTTGCTAAGCCAAAAATCTCATTCCGGATAGAAGGTCTCATAGCAACCTCAGTGAGATAGATGTGCAAGTGGGTCCTGGGAGCCAAAACTCTGCGTAGGGGAGAGAAGAAAATAGATCTGTAGAAGTATCCATGCCATGATTGCATCTTATGAAGCAGTTTAAATGTCTGACTGTTGAGGACTGAAATGTGCTTAGAAGTGCCTTCTAGAATCACAGGACATCCCAGATAGGAAGAGACCCTTAAGGATCACTGAGACCTACTCTTTGTTCCACACAAGACCACCCAGAAATCAGACCATATGCCTGGGAGCACTATCTAGACTCTTCTTAAACTCTGGCAGCTTGTGGCCTTGACCATTGCCCAGCGGAGACTGTTCTAGGGCTCAGCCACCCTCTGGAGAAGAACCTTTTCTTGATGTCCAACCTGAGCCTTCCCTGAGGTTCACTTGTCCAAAAAAAATGTTTGGAAACATTTGCTACAGACTAAGAAACTGTATGGTCAAAGGAAGAACAGGTCTTCTTCTTCCATTCCAGACCAGAAGTCTTGCAAATATTCCAATGTAGCACATCTCCAAAAAGGATATGTTTGATCCAACAATGCCTTTAATTTAGGCTACCCAAGGGTTGCACAGGGTACAGGAACATGATTTATATTTTGCAGTTAGAAAATCAAGACTGTCAAAAGCTTTCTGTGTAGATGTTAATGTAATGTACTGTGACATGTATAATGACTAAAATGAAGCAATTTTGGAGTGCTCCAACTGCCTGAAGGCTTTAGTCAGTGCTATAGTAGATTCACATGCAAAAGTGTATGTTTTATGTTTACTCAGATGAGTGAGTTGTTGCTTTACCACTGTTGCTTCACAAGAGACAGTTTTCTTTGAGATCTTCACTATGAGTTCATTTGTATGTGGCCTTCATCAGGGCAGGTAAATTGTTTTTCATGCAAAAATTTAAATTGGGATGTCCAAAACAATCTTTTATTTTTAAATATTTGCCTTTGGACTAAATTGAAAAGTAAGATACAGATATACTCACAACTAGTTCGATATGTAAAAATAAATAAATAAATAAATAAATAAATAAATATGCCTGAGCAAATTGAATCAACTGGTTAGTCAACAACGAAATGACACATTCTTCAGCTCAGTAAACATTCAAAACCATCCCTGCAGAGATTCACTGGAGCTGCAAGATAATTTATTTATTCATTTAGATTTTAACCAGACTTACCTCATATCCTAGGCAGCACACATACATTAAAAAAACATTCTACACAAAGTTTGAAAATCTTAGTAATATATTGCTACTGCTATGGAAGTGGTTCTACTTAACACTGAGCTTCCATCTATGGGCAGTTGTGATCAAATAATCTCTAAAATGTTAAATAATATTTTCTTGCTCATCCCCTGATGTCTTTTCTTAAGAATACATTTTTTTTTCTGCACAGATTTTTATTATATGATTGTTTCAGTGTCAAGATTTTCTGGCAAATTATAAAACAAGGCTGAGTCCAAGTAGCTTTTCTATTCCTCTTATCCAGTGTGTGGCACTTTTCTTCAAGTCCCAACTTTTATTTCCCAGGTGCCTTACATACCCTTATCATCAGAACAGCTTTCCTGATGTCACGAACTCCATCATAAACCAAGCGGGAGGCATCTATGAACTCGTTCTCTTCAAATGGCTGTGGTACATTCGCACTCAGTGCTTCAATGGCAACCTCAACTTGTTCAGCAAAACGTGGCATAACTAGATTAAAGAAAATGAAAGGCAACAAGATTAGACACCTCCTTCTGTGAACATTCTCTCCCTGCCCTTGGGCATAAACACTTTTCAGTAGGCATGGTACATGTTGTTGTCACGACTTCAAGACCTAGGAAGGCTCACAGGGCAGTTTTACATGCATGCTTTTTGTACAGAGCTCTGGCACATTTTCTACTACAGACAAAACAGCCATCCTCATAGTCTTGCCACCAACTGAATAATAAAGAATATAAAAATCTCCTTTTAATTGATTCTTTACTAAGTTTTATATGACATCAATAGCTCATTATGTGAGCTATCAGGAAAATTCTTTTAAAACCTTTAAACTTGGAATGAACATAGTACAATATCTGTATCAAATGATCAAAGGAAAATATAGCTATTCCACCTACTAATTTAGATTGGGTAACTCTAGTCTGGCTCATATTGAATAGTAAAAGGGACAAAACACCTTTGGAATGCAAGAGTTAGCAAGCGGCCTCTGTGAAGGCATATAAAAAGACATTCTTTATTATCATCTTGTATATATTATAAAAAGTAGTCATAGCTATAAGGTAATGGTATTATCAAATGTAGCATGGGCTTTATGAAACATATCTTAAAGCAATTATTTGTTTACGTAAATACTTCAACAGCTTTCCTTGAAGTAACTGTAATAACAAAAGTAATCATTTCTTCTAGGAAGTAAATTTTCATTGTGACAGAAAACCCCATTTTCTTCTTAAATAAATGCCCTTAAATTTGTTCTTATTCATACTGAAAACAGTATATTTAATGCCTCTCACTTAACATCTGTTTTAAAGCAAAAATAATTAAAAAAAAAAAACAACACAAAAAACATGACGCAAGACTAGTTTACATTTTGAAGAGCAACTGGAAGCACTCACTGTTGTTTTCAGTTTCTGGCATTTCAGTAATACTCACTGAATGCTTTTTCTTAAAAGAGAAAACTTTAAAGGGATTAATCTATTTAAATCTTGCTTATGCTGACTTTATATATGTTTGTTCATGCACGAAGATGAAAGAACTGAATTGAATTTTTCATGCAGATAATGTTCAGTAAGCGCGAAAGTGCTTGGAATGTATTGGGGCAAACAGGAAAAAGTGATATTGACAACAGACTTCCAAAAAGTAAGCATTAATAAAACACTGCTAAGCAAAGGGGAAACATTTTAAGTAGGACTTGAAGAGTGATGGAAGTAAATACATATATCAAATTATCTTAATTAATGGAACACTTGAAAGGATATTAGGAGACTAAAGTAATTGCATAATGAACTCTAACCTAAAACAAACAAACAAACAAAAAAAAAACAAACAAAAAAATCCTTAAAAATATAATGAAAACAAGTTAACTAAGAATCACAATAAAAATATTTAGGGTCAATGGGATAAAACAAGCAAAGTTAGAAATGCAAAAATGGCAGTAGAAAAGGAGGCAAAGGATACTAATATTTAGGATTCCTAAATTTCTGTCCAGAATTTCCTAAACAGCAAATCTGATCAGGTATTTAACACAGTTAATAGTAAATGCAGCAGACCTGAATTACGAAGGGACAGTTTATCTATATAAACATACATAAATATATCTATCAAATATATCTTCAAATATACAGAATTTAATCTACAGTACTTAAGAAGTTAAAAAGCAATAACAGTTAATGTTTAGATTTAGAGATTTTAGAGAAAAAAGTAGGCATCTATTATTAGAAAGGTAAAAGAGAAGAGCTATAGAACATTCAATCTAATTATTAGAAAGGTAAAAGAGAAGAGCTATAGAACATTCAATCTATTTTCAGTACCGAGACAGAAGTGAAACATAACGTAAAGCAATAATGCTTTATTATTTTATAAATAATGAGCAGGTGTTGGACAGGCAAAAGGTTTGTCATGAATTGGGTGTATCAAAACATTTCAACATTTTCCTTGTCAGAGTAGCTAAATAATGGAGAGAAACACTGCCATAGAATCACAGAATGGTTTGGGTAGGAAGGGACCCTTAAGATCATCTAGTTCCAACAGGCTGTTACAGGGAAATCTTCCACTACACCAAGTTGCTCAAAGCCTCATCCAGCCTGAACTTGAATACTTCCAGGAAGGGGCATTCATAATCTCACTGGGCAACCTGTTCTGCTAACTGTAGTTTGACTTTGGTAAGGTTTTTGACAGTTACCCACATCCATTGCATGTGAAAGCTTCAACAATTTTAACCTTGCCTATGTGGCCACAAATTAGTCCATAATTTACATTATTACATATGAAAATTATCTGTTTTTAAAAATGGAAATAAACTACATTATGAATTGTTTACTTGCTTACCAACTGTATTTTTACATCAGTGCTTAGTTTTGATTAGATAAGCATGAAAAAACATCTTAAACTAATTAGATGCTATTTCCTAAAGGTTTTTCTAAGTTACCCTTTAACACAGTAAAGTTTATGAAAATTGAGTTGAGAGCTGTTAAGGTTATTGGGACACACTTGAGGAGCTCCATGACAGTGACGTATGGTAAATATCCAATTCAATTGTACCCACAAAAACTCCTGTTTTTCTTATCTGTCATATATTGTACAAAAAGGGATATTCTTAAGCTGAGAAGAACTCAGACAAAGATAACAAACCTGTATCAGGAGTTGAAGCTCTTCAATGACAGATGACAATTTATTTACCATGTAAAGAGACTTTGGCTATGAATTTGAACTTCAAAGATAAATCAGTACTTTAGGGAAAAAAAATGGCTTCAGTTTTCAAGCAATTTTTCTATCCAGAGGACTAGACATATATATATATATAATTTTATTTTAACAGCATCATTATAGCTACCTCTTGGAGGTTTCAGTTTAAAGAGACAAGTTGAGAAATTCTCAATTTTTTATATTCAGGGTTTTAAATCTAAGGGAATCAATCACCTTAAGACCAGAAGTTGTTCTCTGAAGCTAAACTGTTCTCAGACAAACTAGATACTTGAGCTCCTGAGAAACTATTGTTCTCAGACATACTGGCATAGTCCGCTTTGCACCCTGGCAAGCTCTTGATAAAGCTGCATTCATTTATTTATTTGTGTGCCAAGCACAAGTCAAAATAGTCTGCAAGTGACTGTAAAAAGTTGGACAAAGAGATTTGGTTAAAATTAATCAGAAAGCACATGCCATACTAAAGATTTTGACCACCACACTGTTGGAAGCTGGAGGGTCCCTGATAATCCCACACACATAATCTATGCTTCTACTAAAGATCACAGTTACATCACATAAATTGGTAGAACCATCAAGGATGACTGGCACAACTGTAAATTAAAAGTTACCAGAGGAGGTTAAGATAACAAAAAAATTCCATGAATGACTCACTCCACAAGAAAAAACAGTGCTCTGTTACAGAAACGATTCATTATTCAGATTTAATAGGTTTTATTAAAGGAAATATAACTTAACAAATTCGGACTTCTGGATGAAACTTCTTTCAGGTTTCTTTTTTTGTTGTTGTTTTGTTGTTCATTTTTTTACTCCTAAAATGGATTTCCAAATGGATTTAATGGTATCTTATTTATCTGAAGAAGGAACACCCTCTCCCAGGATATTTAAGGATTTTAAACAGGTATTTTAAAAATAGTTCTCATATTTATTTGACATATCCTGTCCAAGATGGCACAGTATCTCAATTGGATTTGGAGGGTGAAGTAGGAAATATACATGTCACCTGATTTAGTCTCAAGAGTTTGGTAAAATCGGGTACGATAAGAACTGTAAAATATTTACTAGAAAATTCTAAATACTCCATAAGTGGTTCACTAAATTGTAGCCCTAGATTATAGTGTAATTCTCAACATTTGAATCTTGATTATCATATTGCTAATTAAAATGAAAAAGCTTTATACCTGTCTATTAAAGCAATTTACCACATATGACAGCATTAGACTAACTGTCGAGAAGAGCAGATTTGATATAAATATTTTGTTGCTTGTTGCATATTGAGCAGAGACATGTGGACACATATATATTAATATTGTTTTGGTTGTCACATATGAAGAAGTGCTAGCATATAATTATGTTTATGTTTTATGTCACTGAGTTGGCTTTTCAGAGTTCGCTGTTCTGTGCTCAGAGATGTGGTCACTGATGTCTGTTGTAGCTAAATAGCCAGCAATACAAATGTAAATGCTCATTAGTTCAGGATGTTAAATTCTGTGTTTCAGGAAAGAACAAAAGTAAAAGTGAAGAAAAACTGGCAATGTGGTATTTTTAGTGCTATGGCAGAGAAAATGATGAAGTGTTACTAGTACTCAGCTGGCCCAAGCACAAGACCATCTTTTTTCTTCTTGTTATTCATTGACTCAACTTTTCCTTGTTGAAATGGTTAATGAATATACCTATTCCAGCATAGGAGAGAAATACAGCCTCTGTAGAAACAAGGAATATTTGCATGCAGCGGATTTGATGATCTTGAAGGTCTTCTCCAACCTGAGCAATTTTATGATTCTATAATTCTATGATGTGGTTATGCTACCAAGTACTGTGATATATGGACACATGTAAAAGAAAAAGCCCTTCAAATTTTAACCTGATTGAATTGTTATTAACAGGAAATGTCAGGGGAAAACTAAGGTAAACATTATTAGAGGAAAGTGCCTTGTGGCAAACATAGGCAATCATGTAATGAAAGGGTACTTCAAAAAGCATGCAAACAAGGATTGTAAAAGAAGGCTGTAGGGACATACGTGTCTCATCAATTTCAGATGTCTCACTCATTCTCCTGCCTACTTATGCAAATAAAAACCACATGCAGTGTATAGCACCCAACTTTTATTACTACTAAACAGAACTAACTTCAGGTTAATACTCCAAATAAAAGCTAGTTTTAGCTCTTCAAAAATTTAAATCCAGAAAGTAGTCGTGGGTTGTTGGATGCAAAATGTATCATACAACACAAACCAGAGCGAAATGCCATTTGTGGCATTAGCTATAAGTTTGTGTATATCTGCATGTAGATGTGTGTAGGCAAGAGGATGAAAGGGATACCAGTGATTTTATTTTAAATTTTATTTTAAATTAATGTAAAAATCACATTCATATTCACAAAACATTCTGTTGAAGCCAGTCAACCTTCACTGCATTTCCCTACCTATATTTTCTGGACATGGAATCACATAATCCTTAGAGTTGGAAGGGGTCTTTAAAGGTCATCTAGTCCAACTCCCCTGCAATAAATGCAGACATTCACAACTAGATCAGGTTGTCCAGGGCCTGATCTAGCCTCACCCTGTAAGTCTCCAGGGACAAGGAATCCACAACAGCATTGGGCAACCTGTGCCAGTGCCTCATCATCCTCACTGTAAGACCTTTTCCTTATATTCAACCTAAATCCACACTCTTTAGGCTTGAAACCATTTCCCCATTAGACATTAGTCTTATGCACTAATTTGAGGTATGTTGTGCATGTAAAGAGTATCTGTGCCCCACTGTTCACACTGCTGACACATTTCTTTTTCTGAGAGGATGAATTAACTCAGAGCCTTTCTGTCAGTGAATATAATGTCCTCAGTTTAGATAAATGTTCCTTTTACGTTGAAAAATTAAATAAAATTATCTTTTATTGTCATCTTTCTGATAATGAAGCTCCTGTACTCTCATGCATCTAGCATTTTTCTTTTGGCAAATTTTGCTTCTTTCTATTCACCTGCTGATTAATATGTCATACAGTATCAACCACAGCGCTGCCCCTGAAGTAATACAGGATGCATTTTTTTTTTTTTAACATGCTGAGAAATGGTCATTTATACTTTTCTTCTCTTTCTTAATCCATCAAAGACTTTAAAATTCACTCTGTTTTCTCATTTTCTAATCACCTATGTGTGAAGGATTTTATAAAAAAAAAAAAAACTTTGAAAAATCTGAATCAATTACATTATATTCTCCTTCAGTATATATTCCACTCTAAAGCTGTGAAAATGGACAGAAAAAGAAACAGTATTGAATGTGTTAGATACTGCTGTGATCTAATCATCTCTTACATGTCTCACGTAATTATTTTATAATATATTTTGCATATTTTCTCATTGTATTCTAGCTAAAAATTCTTTAAATCAAACCAAGCATTTCCTTGAAATATGAATGTAATTTTGAATCTTCACTGGCTCTTTGGTATAAAGTGATTTTTTTTTCCTAAATAATGTATTAAAATCTTTTTGTTGGTGATACCTTCATCTCTGCACTTCAGTTTAGCAAAACTCTAAAGTGTGGCAATGCATTGCAGAATAAAAGCCATAATTTCATAAACGTCCTTGGATATAGGGTCTCATTGTGAGGATGATAGTATCCATAAGTTGTACTATAACCACCTGGAGCTCACATAAAACATAAATTTAACATCATTCATTTTTAAAATAGTTTCCATTTTAGAATTTTTAGCTCTCCCTCAGAGTCAGTATGCCTTTTTGATTACTGATATGCTTAAATTTATCTTCTTGCTTCTGCATTTTTTTCATTTCATATCATTGCTGAAAAATCCATCTCTACAACATTTTACTATTAGCTCTGATAACATCATTTAGCTGCTTTTGCCTAATGATAAATATCTTCAAAGTTTGTCTTACTGTCACTGATAAAACTCCCAGTCTTTTTGCTGAATTGCCAGGAGTGCTTGTTTTGAACCTTAGTCCATTCAAATAATGACAAAATATAGAATTTGAGTCAAAATAGAAGTCAGAGAGAGAGACATACTTAAAAAGAAAAGCTAACAGGAAAAACAAAACAAAACAAAAGCAAACCAGTTATCGGGTTATTAGGGTATTTCTAAAACATGCTAAAAGCTGAAACTCCAGTTTCTGATCTGAATCATACAGTAGATGATTCCAAAGTTTCCAGTTTCTTTTGCAGGACCATGTAAACCAAAGAATTAGAGTACTGGTTATTCCCACTTGTTTTCCAGATATCGCAGTCCAAACTGAAGAAAACAACCACAGCCCTTTCCAGCCAGTTCTGGTTCTGTTTGTTTGGAAACTAATGCTTTTTCCCTTTAGCTGCTACAGCTTCTCAAGAAATTGCTGAGTAGATCGCGAACACCTCCTTATTAGAGGCAATGGGCCCTTTTCAGCAGGTTTCTGAGGTGCTCAGCTTTATGAAAGATCTCAAGATTCATATAGAAATTGCATTCTGCCTTCTCTTATTCCCTTGCCCTGCATGTTGCCCTTTTCCTTGTTTCTCACCTCCTTCTCCTCTCTCTTTTTTCCCTATCCTTCTGTCCTTCCTTCTTTCTTTTACCATATATAGTGGAATTATATGTGATGTATTTTTCTGACTTTTTAAATTGCATTTTTTTTTTCTCTAAAAATGCTAAGCAAATGCCAGTGGTAAACAACAAGGAGAAATTCAATAGGAGCCTACAGAAATCCCTGTCTGCCAATCTCTGGGCTGTTTTTGGCCCTGGTTCTGCCCACTGCTCCTAATCCTGACCCCCAGCCATGGCCTGACAAGGAAGCCACTGGCCCTTTTTCTGTAGGAAACCAAGTTAAAGATGTAGGAATACATTATTTTCTCAACTATCCCCAAAAAACAAGGACACAAATGAAAATTAAGCCCTGAAGCTTTAGTGTACTCCAGCGCACACTTAACATCCACTGAAATCTGTGTTTTGTCTTTGTTCTGAGTAAGACCCATAGATTCAGTGGTTTTATAGTTTTCATCTTAGATTTATAAGAATCTCAGCAAATGAGAGTCAAGCTTTTAGTTTGTTTTTAAAGGAAAATAAAAGTACCCAATTAAAAAGAGACATTAGCCAATACATCCTGATGTAATACCACTCTCAGACAATAATCTAGCCTCAAACAAGTGCTTGGCTGTTAAGTCAGTGGGTTAGTCAAGCACAACTGAGAAAGCACAGAAACAGTGGAAAGAAATAACTATACATTTAAAAGGAGATTTAGGCTATAAATTAAAACAACAAACAAATAAAACTTTAAGGTGAAAAGTTATTAAAGTAAGGCTTGCGTGATTGCATTTTCTCAAAAACTATCAATATCACTTACAGCAAAGATTAACTTTATTCCTCCAGTATAAGTTAGCACGTGCATTAGTGTTTCTCTTTCCAAAATATTATGTCTATATTTCTGATCAAATCCCATACTCACAGAACCCCATGAAATCCTGAGAGAAGGAGGCTTACATGTTAAGAGAAGATTTCCTTTTCTGAGCTGACAGTTAAAGGTGAATAATAGTTATAAAAGAAGTGTGCTCTGCTTATTTCCCTTCTATTGTAATTCAACTAAATTTTCTCCAGCTTTCAAAAGTACTTCATTTAGAAACAAAAGTTCAAGTAAAAATAAAGATAAACAAAAACGAAAAAGATGAGATGGTTAGAGTTGTGTTGCTCACAGATTTTGATATATGTCTATGGGCGGAGCCTGACTAAATGACTCATCATTGATTTATTCTGTACTAGATCTCAAGCTGAAGACTATAAGGAATATAGAAGAACACATTCATAGATAGATGCATATCTATATGCATAGCTATACAGATACATATGTAGATAGAGACCAGTTCTAGGGTAGAAAACACAGCATAAATTAGCAGGGCACAGAATGGAGCAGTGTCATCTAAATACCAATATTTTACTCTAGGGTTACAAAATGAGCCAATAATGCTTACTGTTTTGTTAATCATCAGCCGTTGAGAAATAGTATCCAACCACTTTGTAAGTGGCTTAAAAAGCCATAGACAAGAAATTGTGTTGCAGTGTGTAGTGTAATGTGGCTTTTCTCTCTTCCTGGTTTATTACTCATAAGTTTTTTTAAATTTTACTTAGTACAAAATAAGTAATTACGTTTGACTTTGAGGAACAGGGGATCAGTTTTAAGCACTGAGTCCAGCATTAATAAATTGATGTTGTCAAGAAGCACTTAGTCCAGAGCCCATAGCACTTAGTTATAAATCAGATTATATCAAAAAGTACATTAAGTAAAGAATGTAAGCATTCACTGTGTCCATTACTTGTTTATTTAATTGTGCTTTATAATTGACAGGTACTCCTTTGAAAAATTAGTAGTAAAATTTTTATATAACATTAGACGATAAACATTATCTCATTAAATCTGAAAAGATCTAGCTTATTATCTTATTTGTTTGTTTATTTATTATTATTAGATGTTAAGAAGAAATTTTTCACTCAGAGGGTGGTGATGCCCTGCACTGCTGCCCAGAGAACTGTGGATTCCCCATTCCTGGGGTGTTCAAGGCTGAGTTGGATGAAGCCCTGGGCAGCCTGAGCTTGTAGGGGGAAACCAGCCCACAGCAGTGGGACTGGAACTGGATGGGCTTTAAAGTCCCTTCTAACCCAAGCTATTCTGTGACTCTATGATTTTCAAATATCTACCCTTGTGTGCATCTACATAATACCTGGTTGTTTGTACCATGAGTGGAGATCTACTCTGTAAACTAAATGCAATTTAAAGTATGATGCACCTGATGAAATGCAGATCTCTGAGAGTGTTTGATACTACTGCCCAGACTGAACAATTCATGTGTACATACAGCAACAGGTAATACTGAGTAAAAAAGAGCCTAAAGTGTAGTTGCATACAGTTAGTCAGATGAATCATGCTCTTTGTCAGCGAAGGCAAAACCAAGTTAAAAACAATCCACATTTTTTTTTCCTTTCCATTCAATCTAGCATACTTCACAGTCTCTCAGATAATACATACTTTTTTTCAGATAATATACTTTCAGTTGCTCAAATGAATCTTCAAGGAAAATTTGTTTTGATTAGAATCACTTAAGTCACCAACGTTCACCTGCACAGACCACAGAATAATGTCTGTAATGATTTTATCATAGAATCCTTAGAGTTGGAAGGGACCTCTGAGGGCCATGTAGTTCAAATCCCCTGCAATGAACAGGGACAGCACAGCTAGATTAGATTGCCCAGGGCGTGATCCAGCCTCACCTTCGAAGTCTCCAGGGATGGGGTATCAACCACATCACTGAGCTACCTGTTCCAGTGCCTCACTACCATTTGATAGGGACACAAAATACATAACCAACAGCTTGAGATCTTGGAAAACAAACCATGTGCTATTTATTCAAATACACTGCAACTCTGATGAAGTATACAATCTTTGATGGATCACTGAATCTCTTCTCTTACACAGCTCTCGTCAATGTGACTTTTGCAGTAGCACTGAGTAGAAAACCAAAAAGCATATATTGTCATTAATTTGACTGCTTAGATTTTGTTTCCATTCACTGATTCCCGTCTAAGTTGTAGACTTGGTAAAACTAACTGGAGATTTTAATTGAGTTAATATTGAGCAATATTTCACACAAGCTTACCTGTTTCAGAAAGCAGTTTGGTTGCTTCCAGTACCTTCTCGGTATAAACTCCAGTTTCATAGTTTTCCATCTCTGCATTGATGATGTGAATGACTCTGGCTGCACGGCCTCGGATGGCCCCAGCAGTTCTATCCAGGGTATCAACATCTCCCTCCTGGAGTGCAATCACACATTTATTCACATCTTCCAGAATATGATTTTCTGGAAAGTGGGGAGAAATGCACGGATATAAGGCTCATTTCATTTTACTCTCCATCATAGCAAAGCTTACTGATTTTGGTAAAAGAGAAACATAAATACATTAAAAATTGTTATTTATCTTATGCAATCTTTATCTTTAAAATGTAGTTTTCTCACCTATGCTGAGAGTGCAAATCTGCAGTTTTTTGAAAAACAGTGACACTAATTTTAAGTATCACATTAAGTTCTATGATAAGAATATCGTAATAAAATTCATTGCAAAAAAGAACATGGACAGATATTATGCAGATACTCTAATAAACAGTTGGGCAATTTCCTGAAGATTAATTTACCCATTTCTATAAACGTTTAGTATGTATATTTCATTTGTGTCTAAGTAAGTTAGAAAAGAAAATGAACCATTTTGAAAAGATAACAGCAAATGGTCTTTGCTAATAGCAGGAGTCTGTGCATGAGCGGTTCATCTCCCTTGCTCCCTCCATTCCATCTGCACAAAGTATTAAGATGTGAATATTTCATGACACACAGTATAAGCATATATGACAGCATATTCTGAAGTAACAGTCAACTACAGTGAGTCTGCTCAGATGATGGAATATCAAGTAGGCTTATGGAAATCCCGGGAGTTCCATTAATTTTTCTTGGCACAGAATTGATCCATTCACTCTCACATGTTGCAGCATCATGGTTTATGTAGTACCCTCTCATACAGATAATGTGAAAGGATAAAGCAGACTTTGACTAGCTTGGACATCATTTTCCTCCAGCCAGTACAGATAAAAATCATTTCAATAATAAAATCATTATGGAATTTCTTATTTGAGCTAACTTGCTCTGAGAAACTCATCAACTCTAAACAGCAATTTACTTCTCCGTCACAGCCACAAGTAAGCTAAAAAAAAAAACCAACTGTACAAAACAAGTAAAACTAAGCCAATCAGTTCATCAGCAGCTTTTTGTTAATTCTCCTTTGCCACAAAAATAGAGTGACACTGTTAGAAACCCAATGTTGGACAAGTGGAGAGTTCATGAAATGGTTTACATGATGCTGAATTTTAAATGCAGAATGAAAACTGTAAGTTTGCTATGCTGTCACTCAGAGCCATTTGAAAGTCAAAACTCTCTGTCCGTATTTTAAAAACACTGCCTTGCTAAAATATTTCCTCACTATTTCCTCCAAACCATTTTCTTTACTCTGCCATGGTCAAATTTTACCCCACAAGAAGTCCTTCCTGAGCAGCAGCAGGTACTCTGGTTGGAATACAAAGTAACTGATTAAAATTAGGATGTGCCTTCCTTTGCAGTTACTGTATTAATAAAACATGCCATCAGTTGTGACACTCAATATGAAGAGGAGGAAGTGTCATTTTATGAGATACGTTTAATCAGACACCAGACCATTTTTGATGCTTCACTGGTTTAACAGCTGAAAAGAAAGCTGCTCTGTGTAATCCGAGGCTCCCAAGCTCAGAGCTAGTAGTGACAGGCTTTCTGGATGCATTAGATGTTTACTTATTTTTATATGATGGATATGTCTTTGAGCAGTATTAGAAAGAAATCTGAAAACAATACTTATACTAACTTTTCAGTTGCCTTGAGAAGTTTGGAAATAAAGCCAATTATTCCACATCAAAGCTTCTCAATATTATGTTATGATAAAATGTGATTTGAGAAAAAAGAAAAATGTCATCTGATTAAATAACCTCTAATTTTATGAATACAAGTGTTTGGAATGAGCAACCGTTCCTAAACAAATAACAAAATGGCCATTTAGAGCATATTTCCCAACATTCAGCTTGTGGGCTGGGTCTGAACTTGACATCATGTTCTGCCCTCTCCTTGCAGAACTATTTCTGCTGAAGTGTTTGCATTCTCAGATAAACCCCCACAATTCTGAAGTACCCTTGTATTCAGAGAATTGTTTTGGTTTTTTTTTTTTGTTTTTTTTTTTTGTTTGTTTTTGTCATGGCTTACAGTAAACACTCTAGCAGTGGCGCTGAATAGTGTAATTATGCTTGCAGTTCACCAAATCACTTCCTTGTTACAGATTATAGCGGGATACCACACCAAAAAAAAATTTGAAAAGCAAAGTGAAAAAAGTGAAAAATAAAATTAAGGTCTAAAGATAGTTAACTTTTACCAGGAAATGTCAAGGAAAGGATTTAGAAGAAAAGAAAATCAAGGCTAAGCTATCTTCTGAAGCTTGGCTATTCTGTGAGGTTAGCTTTCTGCCAGCTAGCCTTGGCAGCCTGTTCACACTTATTCACAAAAACTAAATTCACCTCTAACTGTAATAGAAAAATGATTTTTCTGCACCAATAATCATTATTAATCATAATTCAGGCAATTATAATATATATTGCATATATACTATATAATTTTAGTATAAATTGCATATGACTATCATAACAAAGTTGCTACAAAGTTGCATCATTGTTCAAGGAGAATGGAGAAAAGACAATGACTCAGTGTTCCTCCCTTGTCAGTTTCTTTTCTACGTAAGGTTTTGCTTTGTATTATAGTCCTTTCTAGAGAGCTTAGAGGTGAAAAAAAAAATGCTATTTCTACTACTATTTAATTCTTTCTGTTTGGATGCATTGTTACACCAATAAATGAGACCCAGATGCACATCTCTCTGGAAATGCACATACTGGTCATGTCCTAACAGTGTATCTAAAATGCGACTCCGTATATGCCTGAGTAAAACAAAATTTCTCTTTAGAAATAGAAGCACATATAGGATGCTATTTTCTGGAAGACAAAAGAACAACCACTGTTACCAGGGATTAATTGGCATGGCTTGGATGCTCCCACTGAGAACAGAAGATTTCCAGTAAGAAAGATGCTTTAATAATTATAGCTTTTTTCAGCTGTGGCCCATTGCTTTGATTTAGTAATCCCAGTACCTGAAACAGAGAGGAAATCATCCACTGAAGTGATGTCATCAACTGCTTCAGTAAGAACTCGCACTTGTTTCTCCCACTGATCCTTAAAGACATCCATGTTGTCCTGTGCTACTTTGCTCTGAGGTCTGGCAGCCAACGTCAGCGCAGCATTTATTACCTGTTATTCAAAATCAGTTTTACAAGGAGTGGCAACAATTTTCACAATCTAATGAACAAAGACTATTAAAAATAAAGCATTACACCCCATTCAATACCCAAGATATGAATGTATTTTTATTTTGTGCAACAGACACAGAAGACAGTTTAATGACAAAGGCAAGGCTAAAATCTTCAACCAGTGTCTGTCCTGTCAGATGCTCTCTAATGCTGAAAGAGTTCTCAGTTACTTTCCAGCACAAATAATGCTTACCTGTGGGCACAGACTATCAATCTGTGTTGCTGCCATACGCACTAGTTTCACACCTTCTTCATTATTTGAGATAGAACAGGCCAGATTTGCAACCTATAAAGAAATCAGCAGAATCAAGTTTTAGGCAAGTGACTCATGCCTTTTTCTCCTATTGAGCCTTGCCTAGAATGAAAGAATCAAACAAAAGGGGCACGATCCAGGATCTTCTTTGCTGATGAAGATAAACTTATGTAGATTATTTCCTAACTAAAAACAAAACACAAACTGAACTAGCCATTTTCTTTTGTTAGTTATTTCCCAAAGTCTTACCCTGCTGTCATTTTGCACTCTCCTGTATAGATTGAGAATAATCTCCCAAGATGTCACATGGAGAATGTAGAGCATCCAAGCAATTATCTGTGTACTTGCTTTTCTTTACAGGTTCATCCATACACTACTGAGTTTTGTAAAGATGAAGAATCCTAAAACATGATATGCTTTGCCACCCATAAACAAAATTTTGACACTGATACTCAGAAAATCCATATTTTTTTGAGTACCTTAATTATTTCAGATCCTGATAATCCTAAGCCAAAAAAGTCAAGCTAAAATTCAAAAGCTCAAAAAGCCCAAAGCTAAAAAGTCAAAATTACCTGAATTCTCAGGTTAATCACAAATGAGATCTAGAAATCAGCACATGCCGCCAAGCAGCACAGATCTGCATAACTGTGGTTTGGATACAAGCTGTAGAACGTGTTCTTGTGACTCCTACAGTGCTCTGTGTAAAAAAAATAAATAAATCCATCCTCAAAAGCTGTGTGCCAAGTCCATGAAGCTACCATGTGTTTTCAAAAGAGCAATTCATGCCACAAGGCACATAATTGTGCTCATCAGCAATATTTAAATCACAAAGGTATATTCTGGGCAGGGGAATACATGATTTTTCTTTTAATCATCTGAAAGTATGGCTCTTAATTCTAATCCGCATTAAGATAAACTTATAAAATTTTAAATATGCTTCCTTGATATTATTCACTGTGCCTGAAGGCATAACTATCAGTTGGAAATGATTCATGAATTAGTTCAAATACCCCCATCTTTCCAATTTTCCTCCAGCTTCCCCTTGTGGTATTAATCTATTCTCGTCTCCAATGCACACTGCAACATTAGCCCTGGTCCATCTGTTCTTCGTAGAACCTATTTCACTTCACAGTTATGTAGAACGTGGTTTGCATATATCACAGTGCCAAAGCCGAGGGAGGAAAAGAACCTAAGGCTTCGAAGTCTTACAGGCATTTCCTAGTCAAGATTTTATCATAATGTTGTGATTTTTATTTTCATTTCATGATGAGACAAATGAGTTAGTCTGTTTGTTAACCGCCTTATAGTGCTCATGTCAAAAATGTTCTCTGAAGCTGACAACTTCCAATTAATTTACCATTTCTCTACACTCCCTTCTTTGCGTACATCAAACAGATCACTTTAATCTTCATGAGAAACAAAAGCCAAGCAGGATAATAGTTAGAATGCAGTAACATGAGCAGAAATTACAGACCTTAAAAGCCACAAAATGGTATTAGGTTCAACAAAAGCCAGCTTCCTGTATTTAAAATAAGTGCTTTTGAGATTGCCCTTTCATTTTGTGATTATCATGATGAAAATCTGTCCTAAGGCTCTAGATGCACTGTACATCTTACTTATCAGACAGCAGCGAGATATGAGACTAAAAGAGACTGGGTGTCATGAAATGGCAATCAAGTGATTAAGAAGATCTTTCGAGTTCTCTTGGAGAAGGACTTTGCAGAACAAAGTCTGTGGAAGCAAAGCTTATTTATTCCCTGTCTCTGTTAATTATTCTTACAGCAGGATCTAATGAGAAAGTACTTAGCTATTGTAAAGTGTTCTGCTTTTCCAGGAAAGGATACAGAGGTAATTAGGGAAAACCTTTTTTTTCTTTATATAAAATAATTTAGAGTTCTGAGGAGTGTTTAGGGTCTTGCTACCAATAGTAGTAGTACAAATATAATCCAAGGCACCTTAAATATGCATCAAAAGAGCATTAGTTATCTACTTAAAGAAATACACATTGATATGTATCATGTATAATCCTAATCTAAATAGTTTTTGTGGTATATTTTAAGTCTTTTTTAAGTATAGTCCCATATCATCATCAGTCAGAAAGCAATATTAGTTTTGTAATTCAGCTGGGAGTATGCTGGCCTGAACCATGGGAAGATCTGATTAAGGCAAATAAGCAAAGAGATAAGGAAATTCTACAAAGGTAGATGCAACCTGGATAAAATTGAATTTAGCACTACAAATGAGAAGTACTATGAATACACTCAAAACTTATTTTTGAAACAGTGTGAAATAGACACTGCTTTCTAAAACTTACATTTCAGTGGTATTATTAAAATATAGATCTGTGAAGCCATACAAATCTTAGGTGCAGTCAATCACAAAATACCATGCTATTTAATTATTTTGATTGCCTTTATTATCAAGTACATAAGCATGACACCATCAGTTAATATTCCTGGCAAGATAAGGTCTATGCTGAATCCATAGAGTCCATGAGGTAATTCAACATACTTTAGCCTACTATAAATTTAACAAATCCAATATTTTTCCTGCTTATATTAAAAAAAAAAAACATGAAACAAACAAACAAAAAAAAAGCACCAAACAAACCAAAAAGAAGTTTAGACTCAATTCTACCCTGTTTAGCTGACATCAGGTGCTAGACCATGCACACAGCAAGGGGATGGAAACTAGATAACCATTACGGTCCTTTTCAACACAGGCCATTCTATGGTTCTATGATTCTCCCTTCTCATTTATCAGAGGAGGTACGCTATCCTTTGCCATTTTCTCTTCTAACCCATGTATCTATAAAATCTCTTTCTGTTTTTTACATCCTTAGCCATGTTTAGTTTCATCTCTGCCTTGGATTTCCTGATCCCACCCATGTGTGACCAGACTGCATCCCTGGATTCTTCTCAAGCCACCTCTACCTCTACTTTTTCCTTTTCCCTGAGTTTGACCAGCAGTTTTGCATGTACATATTAAATATAGCATGTACTGTGAAGAATTCAAACACTTCATGGTTGGGAATTCATGTAATATTCCACTCCAAAGATCTAACATTGGACAGAGTGGATAGCTTGGAAAGGAAAGTAAAAAGGGTGTATATTATCACAGCTGCCGATGTGCCAAAACTTTAATTTGACAGCCTTTATCTTTATGCTTCAAGTACTCTGTTGCTACTGAATCACTGAAGAAAAGAATTTATGAGAGGCTGTGGAAGTAACCAGGTAATGTTATTTGTTTATGTATTCAGTACTGTTTACTATGTTCCTGGAATTCATTGATTGCCTAAAGAAAACTTAACTTTGTAACCAGATGTGAACTGTCTGAAAAGTACATCTATGAATGAACACATTTTAAACACCAGCATTGATGAACCATGAATCATCCTCTAAATGTGTGGGGGAACTTAATAACAGCAAGCCTGCTGTGTGGAAAAACACTACTGTCCCAAATTTCAGGTCTGCTAAGCTACTTTTACACCATCAAAACAATTACTAAACACCTTAAACCTTTCCTTCAAGAGCATTGAAAAGTAATGAACAAGAAAATAAGCCCTGCAGCTCCAGTGATGTTGTATTTTTCTGAAATCGACAAAGCCACCGAACCAATCCTAGAACTGGGGAGGTGGAAAAGTGCACACCAGCTCCTTCCTATTTATTTCCCTGTCACTAGTATTGATAGCCCAGGATGCAACACTGCATTTTGCTAGGTATCTTTAATCATGTTTAAATTATTCAAAACATATGCAGAATCAGTCCCAATAAAAATTATTTGCATGGACTTGATTGTATTTCAGCCTCAGGCAGCCCCTGCATTAAGTGCAGATACAGGTGTGATGGAAAAGGTTTCTAATGTGAATTTTTACTACAGTGGTTGAAAGTATACATCAAGGACTGGATTTATTAAAACAGCAGAGATACATGGCAACTGGAAGTTTAACTACCACATAGGTAGACAATGCCTGCACTACTTTTTCTATAGCTGGTATGGGTAATAACCAGTGAAGACAGGCAGCACAAAGTAGCAGTGTAGACTGCTACTTCTCACAGCCTCATGTATTCCATCAGAATTTGGATTAATGCACTTCAGCTGGATTTGCCACGTGCACTACAAGTCAAGAAAACTTTTGCTATAGCATTGCACTCTACATTATTAAAGTAATCGAGGAAATTTTATGCCAACTCATGCTATTTTTACACTGATGAGAATTTGGTACAGCTATCTTTAGTTGTGTTTTTACACTACTCTATTTCAACTTTTGACTTAAGCTTGTTGTATTGTTATAGGTAATTAAGTATTATAACTATCAATTTATAATGTCCTTCAATCATAAGTTCAAAGATTCTTATTGCAGATAATATATATAGATGAGCTTTTAATTATTATTTTATTTTTTTTTATACCATGGGTTGTTTAGAAAGAACAGGATAAAAGCTCTATTCAGCTTCCTCAACCAACTAATCATTTAAGGCAAAGATTACAGTCTATGTCTTAATTTTGTACATTCTTTAGAAATGTGTCATACAAGTGTAACTTTCATAATGCATGCCTTTCCTATTCAAATTATTATAAATAAATGGTGGATATATTAGAAAATAGAAAAAGTAAGTCAACCTATATTTCCTTAAAACAAGGTTCAAGACACAAGCAAACTTACGTGCCTAATCCACACATCTGAGAAACTGAAATTTTCTGACTTACTGAGCTTGAGTTAAGTAAAACTCTTTTATTCTCAGTGGACTAAAGTTAAGTAAATAATGAGCTACCAGGTTTCAGCCGAGAAGAGGTTATTTGCTGAACAACAGCATCTTTATTAGTTTTAATTATCTCTCCATCCGTGTAGTAGTTAATACAGATACTGTTTTAATCTTTGAATCCTTCAAAATTTTGACATATATTAATGTTGGTGGTATTGCTGGAAACAGCCAGCAATATTGAGTGATATTTTTGGAGCCACAACTCAGATTTTCTAAACAAGAATTTAGAGCTGAGTTATCCAAGACCTTCAAACTATCCTGACTGTAGTCACTCAAGCATTATATTATGAGCAAAACCCTGTTCATCACTAGACAGGATGCTTTCGTACATACAAAAAGATGTGCCAAAAGTTACAATGTCACAGAGTGCAGTTTCTTTCTCTTCATGGACTTCACTGCCAATTTGTACTGCATCAAAAATTCTGTATAGTGGTACCTTACTCAGGACCTATTTCACTTGGGAATCTCAGCCACACAGTCATATAAGAGATGCATTTTTACAATATTAATTCACAAGTATTAGAAATCTAACTGAATGAACAGCAGAAAAAATGGAATTTCTTTTGTAAATTACAAATGATCTGAGTTTGATGTGTGCTCTGATTTTTTTTTTTTAACATCAAACCCTCAACATATATAAACTGCTCATACATTTACAGTGGTCTGTTCATATCTAAGCAGGTTGCTAGCAGAAGGACATTGGAAAGCTACAGGTAATTTCCAGCACAACAGTTGAATTTTTTATTGCATATTACCTACACTGAACCTACAAAAAACTCCTTTCACTTCTCAAAAAGTCAACAGTATATTCATTCATATAAGTTAGAGCAATGAGGCTTTACCACATATACAAATTCTCATGTGACTTCTACAACAGATTCAATGGAAAGAGCCTTAAGAGGCTTTTGGTAAAGTTCAAATTACCTCTGACTTCAAGAAATTCATTGTGTCTTGGACAAAGACATTGTGTCTTTTTCAAGAAATGTAAAAGCATTAGATGCCTAAGCCATCTGGAAGGTCAATTTAAAATGCAAAAATCCCAGTTTCAGATAATTTCTGTAACATACTATTAAAGTGACTTGTTTCGCTTCCATTTTCCAAGTCAGTTCTGGTACATGCCATGATTACTGTCTACAGGACAGAATGGAGGTGAGAAAAAATGAAGCACTTTGTAAAAATTATTCTACTTCACTGTTTTCATAGTTAAAAACAATAAAGTTAATGTTCAATTACAGAGCTGACATTAAAGAATACATGAAATGGATATTGTATTATGTCTGACTATCTTAACACAAGAATAATGATTTTAGACATGATGACTTTTCTATTTTTTTCTCTTCTAACATGGAATTTGAGCATACAACTGTTTCTTCCTAGAACGGATTAAATTTCTACATAGCACTGATGAGCTCCAACTGTGATAAACACTTCTGATTGGCTCAAAGGCCTCTTAAAACAAGAGGGGTAATCACTAGATGTGTTGGTGACGCTAATGTATATGTGTAGTTTCAGAC
This sequence comes from Tetrao urogallus, assembly GCF_951394365.1. Classification (NCBI taxonomy): domain Eukaryota; kingdom Metazoa; phylum Chordata; class Aves; order Galliformes; family Phasianidae; genus Tetrao; species Tetrao urogallus. Next base: position 67,458,175 of record NC_136817.1, read on the forward strand.
TGATATTCCAGACAACAGCCATTTCTCAGCAGGGTAAGCTCAAACTTCTCCATGGAAAACAGGGGAAAGCAAACTGGTTATAGAAAATACAGGTGATTGTTTCTGAGCAATTTTCTGATTTGAAATGGAAAAAAAAGGATTCTGGAATCACTGATTTATTTAATCAATGCTGCTGGGTACTTATATTGGAGCACTGCCAGAACTATCAAGTCCCATCCTTAGATGGAGTGAACAGCTTCGTAGTTTTCCCACTTACCATACATGAAGATACATTCCCACAATTAGAACACACATCTGGTATGGGTTCTGTGTCCAACTATCTCTTAAAATAAACCAAAATTTGAGGAATTTAGAAAAGTGGCTGGAGATGTTATTGCCCTGAGTTGAAATCAATAGAAATGCGTCTTGCTCTGGGGGCAAACTTCCTTAGGAATTACACATGATCCTCTTTCTTGTACTTAAGAGTGCTTCCAAGTCATCCAGATGGAATACAATTAATTGTCAGTTGTAATGGGAAACCTACACTCCTACACCGTGGCTGGCTTGGTAAAAGATGGAGATAGAAGAAAAGGGCTTATCTCCTGGGCTCCCTGCCTCAAGGGTAGGAAATGCAGTGGGTTCTCGACTTCGGGTGATGGATGTGGATATGTCCTTTCAAAGATTTACTCCTTAGACTGGAGCCATTTCTGAATTCTTTTTCCATATTCTTACACTGTCTCTGCGCATCTCTTGACAAAATTATAACCAGCAAACAACTGTGGCAATGCATGAGGAACTAAGAGCAGGAGTTAGCCTAAAAAAAAATACTGCTAAAACCATATTACACCTTTAACTGGTCTACTTGAGAAACAAAGCACTGCACTGACAAAAAGCAGTCATTCTCCTACAAGAAAGCTGTTGGAGCTGTTAGTAATCTCTTCTCTATGGTCTATCTATTCAGGCAGCTATGTAGCAGATATCCTGCTCTAAACCACACAGCTAACACAGCTGCTGAGTTTTGGTAGGATAGGTAGAATTAGTGTGCTTTACTGATTTTCTGAGTTAGAGGTATAAATGCATTTTATATTGCAATGGTACGGGTATTTTCTTCCTGTCACAGAAAGCGAAGGTAAAACCTGTGACAAGAATTCCTTGCGTAGAGGTCAGAGACAATAACCCACCTTGATATTCCTTTACTTTAGTTAGTATGATCAGGTTACTTTTCTGTTTAATTTGACAGTAGGTAAAGGCTTTTTTAGAACTATTCTTCCACATTTTGCTATTCATACTAAAAACAAACAAACAAGCAAACAAACAATAAACAAGGAATACAGAGGAACAGAAAAAATGACAGCAACATTTCTGTAATGCCGAACAACAAAAAACCTTAATCAACAGTATCTTTTATTCCCCCAGAGCAAGCAAAAATGTGAAAAGAACATCTTGGTTTACATTCCAACAAAAAAAAGGTAGAAATTCAGCTTTTTTATATAAATCTTTTCTGTCCAGTTGTTAGGAAGGCCACTGTTATTAAAACACATAATGAATTATGAACAGTGTATACTGAAATACCCAAGGGACAAGGGAGCAATCGGTGTCCTACGGAAACAAGATTTAAAAGACTGCAGTGTGTATGAGTTGATCCCATAAAGCTGTTTTGACAACATACCACTGGCACTGCTATAATTAATAAATAGCATGTAGTTACCAAAGTAATCCATCTTTCTAATAACAGTCCACTAGTTTGGCAAACTATTCAGTGACCCTGGAACAGGGATGCATGCCTGACTAGGCTATGATAATTAAACATTAGCTACATTATCTGGGAGCAATATTTTGAATGTTGTTGGAGAAAAAAAAAAAAGGATTGTAGTAAGAACATAAAAAAAGACAAAGATAGAAACAGAAGCTTTGAAGATATTAACACAGTGTGTTGTCAGAGACCTTGGGGGATAATCACAAATTACAGTTAGTGAACCCTAAATAAATGCAATTTTTGAGCTAGATAGAACCAACTTTAGATCTCAAGTTGAGCATATTTAGAAAGAACTGTGTAACAATCTATTACAGCTGCTTGTGATTGATAGCACTGGTAGAGACATCTTCAAATTATATACGCATAACTACAACAACAGCAACTGTAACCATCACAAGGACTGGAGAAAAGCTGGTGGTACTGCATGAGAAGAAAGGTTGCTAGAGTGAAAGAAATCTGAGATTATCACGCTAGAGAGGATGTAAAATGCAAATTTTTTCAAGAGATCACAACTGATTAGTTCCATGCTCACAAACAAAAGCTTGTGAAAGATTATGATTGCCTTCCTAGGGCTGAACAAAGATATTTTTGTTTAGAATAATATATTAAAGACTTTATAAGCTACTTTATAAGCCACTTTATAAGCCACATTCAGAGAAAGAAAGATTTTGCCTGTAATTTTTGTGCAATGATTCTATAAAAGAGTTTTACAATCATTTAGAAATATTTCAACATTAGTGCACGATGTTATCATCTGCCCAAAGCAAGAATGTGTTGACTAAGTGTCAGTATTAGATGCCTCATCTTCTATTTATCCTACCAATATGACCTGGCATGGAGAGAGATCATGTTTGATCAAAACACCATTTACTTTACTCATCTCCTGAGTTGCCCGTTCTCCTGCAAGCACAGCTTCTTCTTTCTTGAAAAAGTCGTATTTATGAACACGATTTTTAAAATACAAGCATGTGGTATTAAGAAATCCAGATCATTTCACGGAAAAATAGTATGCAGAAATTAGAGGCATTTCACCAGTTCTATATTGTTAAAAAGAAAAAAGAAAAGAAGTACTATTCATTGTTCTATGTGCTGGAATTCAAATTATATTTTCCCTTAATTTAAGACCGCATTTTTTTCCTTATAATTTTATTTGTGCTTTGGTACTGATATAAACATGGAAATACTTGTCTTAGTTGTAAACTCAACCATAACATTTATTTGATTAAAAATTGTTACAGATACAATATTTCTGACTCAGTCTTACATTATATCCCTGTTCTCACACATTTGCAGTTCTATGCATGAAAGCTGATTACCTTTACAGAGGATCATTATTAGCTCATAAATACTCAAAACCATTTAACAAAACCAAGATTACTTTCCACGTTTTTAAAAGTGCTGATTTAGGTTTTTTCAGGCTTTTCCTTTGATTTATCCAAAAAAGAGGCACTTGTCATACCAATGCAGCTCACAAGCAAATAGTTTTTAATAATGAGTTTTGATATCAAGAGCTCTTTGTGCAACTTTTAGCATTAAACATTCAATGGGAACAACCATCTATCCAAGAAATCAAAACTGACATCAAAATTCTAGACAGGACTGCACACAGATCTTCAATTCACTGTGCTGCAATTTACTGTCATCTTGATGTTCAGAGACCAGTATAATAAGTCCATTCTCTCTGCTATTAGACTTAATAAGAATATGAATAATGTCTTGGGCTCCTTTATGAACTGCTAGTTCAAAAGGCCAATGAGTCCATGACAGAACTGCAGAGTCACTCCATCAGTCCACCTGAATAATTTTTTTTTAAAGCTTTTCATTAATTAATGTAAATTAGCGGATGAAGACCTCAGTGGTAATAATATTCCTAAATAATAAAGGAAAATAGGTCATTATTTTAAGGACACGCCTTATTAGCCCCTTAATGTGTCACTGAGGAATGAGTACACCTACTACCCCACACTGAGGAATCTGAATAGGTGAGAGGCTTCATAAATTCTGTGGAAAAACCTTCAGCTGGATCTGACATTTGGCCAGAAATACAAATCTCTAAGTAACCAATATTCATAACATCTGGTGTTCACAGAGCTGCTTGTCTAATAAAAAATATTTCTTCCTACAAACTACAAGAAGTGTACATCTGAAAAAACACAAGTAGGAATCATTACACTTACTGTTTCTGTGGGGTTATGTGGTGGTTATGAGAAGGCAGGTTTGTAGTAACAGGATGTTTTATCATGCTTTTTATAGGAACTTTTATAGTGGCATGTTGAAAACAACACCTTTGATACCATTCTGGATATGTGAAATACTAGGTGAGGCCAAGGAGTTCCTTTAGTGCTTTGGTTTCTGGCTTCTATATGACCTTTTCACTAAATCACCTTTAAAATCAACCACAGGCGAATGAGTGAATTATGGGACTAGAAGGGTCTATTTCTTCCCTATGTTGATCAGAAAGGTATCCTTTGTCAAATAAGAGGTCATCATTCAGCTTTCCAAGATCCATCTCTAAATGAAATGTTTCCTCATATATTCTCAGGAAGGAAAGAAAAAAAAAACAAAACAAAAATATAGGAAATATAAGCACATATCCAATAAAATAGATCATTATTAAGTCTCTGGTCAGGCCCATCACATGCTGTTTTAAGAAGCAATGATTTCACCTATGATCACATCCAGATATTTTTCTTTAACCCATGGACTGCTTGTCTGTGGAGCATTAATCTTCATTAAGATAAGCAAATCAAGCTTCTTTTAATTTTGGAAATATTCTGGTGAAGTTAGATTAGTTTCATTTGGAGCATCTTTTCTACTGCATAACAATATATCATTACTAGAAGTTGGGGAAATTAGAACCGAAAGCAGACAGATGATGCCCATCTGAAGACAGGATAAGGTCTTACAAATCCATGTGACAGATGTTTGCTAAACCCAGTCTCACGAATCTCACATAGATGATAGCTGTATGAATTTCTACTGCTCTACGTGAAACCTGCAAGTGGGGAAAACTTGCAACAGCATCTAGTGAGGTCAGATGTACCAGACCAACTGCAATGAGCAAGCACTAACCAGAACTAGGGCCTACTCACTTTTGTGATGTTAAGATTCAGTAACAGCATCAAGAAAAATGACATGGATCTTTTAGTGAATTTTGTTCACTAAAACCTGAATCTCAGCTATCAGATTTTGAGTGAAAAGAACAATACTCACCTACTGCACAGTAGTAAGGCTATTCTCATCCATTAAACAACTTTTGTATGATCATAATTTCACCAAACTTCAGTACTTGAAAAAATACAAACAAAAGCCCTTGAACTGTGATGTATTGGGAAATTTCATATGTCAGTGTAAAATACATTTGTATCTAAAAGAAATTTTGATGTTCCTTCAAAATTTTTATTCTGTATGTACTTTTCTTCACTTGAAACAACATCACAATGGATCAGTGTTTGAACCTAAGCATTTTCATCTTGTAAATTAAATTTCCACATATTACCTAGGTTCCTACACTACCTTCACAAGCTTGGAAGACCAAAGGAAAAATGTTAAAATACATCTTTGAAGGATTTTTATTTTTCTGGTGAGTTATCTTCAGAAGAGGTGACACACTGGTTTCTCTGATCTGCTTAATGCATTGCTATTGCTGTCTCTACTCAGATGTTTGTAATATCTTAGACACCCCAAGTAATGCAAATCTGATGTTATTTTTGAGCACTACTTGTATTATTTAAAATTTAACACTGTAAGCTCAACAATTCTATGTATTTGAAAGCCAATCCTTGTTCTAACAATGAGAAATGTTAACAGAAACCTTGAACTGAATAAAATGCCAGGAATTTATATATATATATAATCTTTAAATTGCATGTGTAAGAAGGAGGCAGAGGAGGTTCAAATGTTTCTCTAAAAAACATTTAAGTACTTGCAGAGTAAAGAACTGTAGATCGCCTTCGACATTTCAGTCAATGACAATTCTGAAGTAGAAATACGAAACTGACCAACGCTAAACCAAAACAGCCAAAACTCTTAATTGATTAAGAATTAGCCCAGCAAGACAAAGCTGAAGATCCTCAGATGACATACTGCATCTTCGCTTCCTCTTCTGCAAAACCTTAGCAATTTGCACCAGCTTTGACTCATGGAACGCACTCTTTGATAAACCAAAGTAGAAATGAATCTTACAACCAATCTAGTATAGAAAGAAATAAACAAAATAGGATTTTCTAATCATGGCAATTGATTATGAAAGCATTTCTTTCCTTGGGGAAAAAAAAAAAAGTCCACCGCAGTATTGACTGACTGAAGAATATGTTGTAGTCTGTATACAAATATATCTATAGTATACTACAACTAGAAATGAATGCTGTATCACAAACCCAGATTTTTCCTATTGCTTTTTCTTCTAACCTGCTTTTTTAATGGTTAATTTATTATAAATTCACTGAACCATCATCAGCATATATTAAACCGGAATTTATTCATCTAGCCACACACTGGGATTTGTTTAGTTATCAGGGGTCAGTGAACATGTAACACAGTTTTATAAATTGATATTAAACAGAAGAAACTGGCATCAGAATGAAGCCAGAATAACAAGAAACCAAAGAGCCAGTGAATATTTTGTTCCAGCTATTATATGCACATATTTCTTTTCACTGTCAGAGAACCGACGCTTTTTAAAAACATTTCATTTTATAAATCCTTGCTATTTTTTTCCATTGCAATATTTTTTAGCTCTCTAAACCCCTTGGCAACTTCCATGATGACAGCTTACTGCCAGTGAAAAGGGCAGGGGAAGGACTGGCACAAGTGCTCTGACAGTGTGTCTCAGAACCAAACATGCAACAGAGTTTTGTCCCAAAGACAGCAATTCCCAAATGGCAATACAACATGCTGCAACTTGGATTCACATTGCTACAAGTTTTTGCCACTAATTTTATTCTTTCTTCAAAAATTACAGCTTGCTATGAAATCGACACTACCAAACCATCAATTTTTCTCATGTATTTAGGACAACTTCGTCATCACCTTCAATAGAATTGATCCTGATATACATCAGTGCGAGTGATAGGAGAAATGAGCTCAGAAGTCTGAGCATAATGCATGGTGAAGTGTTTATTTACATAAACACAGGGAAACCAATTTCACTTATGAGTCAATGGAAACATAACCTACCTTAGGCTGTTCCAGTTGGAGAAACTACTCTGTTTGAATGACAGTCAACAGTCTGCAAGCTCTTGCTTGCTACCTGTTATACTAATTTTATGTTGTAATCTTCAGAAACACCACAAAACACTGTAAAATCACAGATAATTGTGTAGTGTAGTGACACAGAGTGCCATTGAAATTAGGTTACAAGTTTGTTGCTGCAATACTTATTTACCTGTTTGATTAAAATGTGATAATACAGCATCATACAAATATGCACACAGATAAACCAATACTCTTACACAACCATTTAGGGATTTTTTGATTAGGGAAAAAAAAAAAAAAAAAAAAAAAAAAAAAAAGGAAATGTTTTTCAAATTATTTGTCAAAATTCCTAAATTGTTTTTTCTTAGAAGCAAAAAAAAAATATATAAATGATGGTAAATGAACATTAATTGAGAATATTTGAGAAGAAATTGCGTTGAGAAAATACTGGTGTACTTCAGATCAGCTTTATTCATTTTTGGAATAGAAGATAAGAATAGAATAGAAGAACAAGTGATTTTTATGTTGCTCCATTCCCAGTTTAGGAAAGCACCCAATTTCAGAAGGGAGCACAGAAGTGATAAACTTCGAATAACCTGATCTCATTTTGAGAGAACGGCTTAAAAGAAAACACAGTCAAGTCGAAAGTCTTAATGTTCTACTTGAATTCACATGATTTATGGGAGGGAAAACAACCTACACTGTGTCAACAAGCTTAGGAATGCTAGTTTAATCTACACAGGCTAAAGGAACAAAGATGCAAACAACAAACTAACATTTAACACCCCTGCTGACATTTGACACTGACATTCAAACTAACATTCCAGCTAAGAATAGATCTTTAGAAAAAATCCTAAATATATAGTAGGACAGATACTGCATTCTTCTATGCTGGTAAAATTAGACATACTGGACTGAATTCATGTTATTACTCTGGATTTATGCAACGCAATTGAAGCCTGCTTCAAGCGATGTTTTTTTTTTTTTTCCTCCTAAGAAACACAATTCAAACTGGAATTAAGAAAAGATACCGAGCATGCCAGTGCAAGTCTGCACTATATTATGAAAGATTTCAAAGTATTTTGAACCATTTTTTATGCATTTATATAATACAGTATTGGCCTTTAGTGAGTTGCTCTTTTACATTTGAACTTCATACTTCCATTCCCAAATGGCCTACATAGAAGGACTCAACTTTTTTGTAAAAAAAAAAAAAAAAAAAAGCAAAAAAAAGCAAAAAAGCTTTGTTTTTAAGGAATGGCAGTATATGATTTCCAGATCTCTACATATTCACCTCAGTATGCAGAAAGTGGCCATATAATGATTAAAATTGACAATCATTACTCATAGTTTTCTGCTCCTTACTTCTCAATGTCCTTATGGTTCCTTGAAAGTCCAGGTCAGCCAGCCAGCAGCATATTCCTTCCACATTGGTATCAAAGTAAAGAAAGGAAAAAATGACCACTCTCCAAACCAATCTAGCTAGCTTATACAGAGTCATGAATATACTTCCCAGAAAAGAGTAACTCAGATTGCGGGTTCCCAAAAAGTTGCCTAAACTTGGATGTGGACAGAATGGATACTGAAGTCACAAGCTTCAAGAAGATGACTGAGAGAAAGTCTTTTACAAGCTGCCTATAGTTTACTTGTTCAAACTGAAATTTAAGCTCTTTATTTATCGAACAGCTACACAAATTCTTTAATTTTTCTACTTTAATTGGGAAGGGATTTTACACTTTATGTAATGGATAAGTCAATTAAAAGAAGAATTTATACCAAATCCAAATAATAATTATTATATCAAAATTGTAAACAATTTGCAGGACTGAAGTTTTCTTTGTTGGATTGCTGGCACACAGACTACTTTCAAATTAACTAAGATAATCATCTTCCTTAACATTCATTTATAGCACAGCTGCTGCTATCAAGCAACAAATTCTCTTCTTTAATAAGCTAAAACCTTAAGTCCACTGTAAAAGGTAGATAATGTATAATTAACTAGTATGTATTTGGAGAACATTTTAACTTATCAGTGATGCCTAACTCTGCTTTAAAGAAATTTTATCTTTTGTCTATGATAAAATAAAGTACAGACAAAGATTAACCAGAGACAATAATTATCTTTTTTCTTTTTTTTTTTTTTTTGCTGTAACTATTTTTCCCAAATGAGTTCAACATGTCATGGTGACTCAGTTCTGATGGGAGGAGCAGAAAGAGCTCAAGTTCTGTCAAAAATATTAAAAATTTGAAAACGTAGCTGATGTAGTGCTTGCGTACCAAAAAAGGTATTTATTTTTACCTAGCCTTATTCATTTTTTTCACAAAATCTAGAAAATCTCCCGTAAGTTGTCAGATTTCAGGTAGGCCATCATTGCTATCATTGAAAACTCAATACTTTGGGTTTTCATGCAGCATTATAGCAATGAAAACCAGCTTCAAGATCAGACAAATTGGTACTAAAACAACTTTACAAAATGTCAGGCAGGTTCTGCTTTCATAACACAGACAAACACTGAAGAAAGGCAAAAACTTCTGTCACCTCCTGCAAATGTTATGACCTCTCCCATTTTCATTCTGTTTCTCCAACACTAGTAGAGTCTTCTTGACTTTAAAATACATTGGGAAGAAAACACAACAACTCTGTTAGACATCGAGGGCTATTTCCATTCTTTGCCTCAAGGTGCTCAAGCCCACACCTTTAACTACTATAGACAACACTCAAACCAACTGGCTACAAAACACTTACACTTGTCACCTTCCCAGATATGCACTATATGTAGTCAAAAGTAAGTTTTCAATCTGAAGCCAAATGCAGTCAATTACATGTAATTCAGAACAGAACCTCTTTCAAATAGAGTTTTCAAATAGAGCCCTTGTAGCCAAAAAGGCCAATGGCTTACTGGGGTGCATTAAAAAGAGCGTGTCCAGCAGGTCGAGGGAGGTGATCCTCCCCCTCTACTCTGCCCTGGTGAGGCCTCATCTGGAGTACTGCGTCCAGTTCTGGGCTCCCCAGTACAAAAAAGACAGGGATCTCTTGGAAAGAGTCCAGCGGAGGGCCACAAAGATGGTGAAGGGCCTGGAGCATCTCTCCTATGAGGAAAGGCTGAGTGAACTGGGTCTGTTCAGCCTTGAGAAGAGAAGACTGAGAGGGGACCTGATCCAGGTCTATAAATATCTAAGGTGTGGGGGGCAGAATGGCGAGGCCAGACTGTTTTCAGTGGTGAGTGGAGACTGGACAAGGGGAAACGGCTGGAAACTGCAGCATAGGAAGTTCCGCACAATCATGCGCAAGAACTTCTTTACAGTGAGGGTGACGGAGCACTGGAACAGGCTGCCCAGGGAGGTGGTGGAGTCTCCTTCTCTGGAGATGTTCAAGACCTGCCTGGATGCCTACCTGTGCGACCTGCTGTAGGGAACCTGCTTTGGTAGGGGGGTTGGACTCGATGATCTCTGGAGGTCCCTTCCAACCCCTACAATTCTGTGATTCTGTGTGAAATAAAAAGTCATCCTTTTGTCAGATGCAGAATGAAGCAGTTAAACATCAGAAGAAAATTCTAGTTCTGGTAAAATCAATTCTACCCATTTGTTTACACTTAAAATGGGAAAAATATCACTGCTTGTTTATTAGTGTATTTCTCCAGAGTTAGAAAGTGAGTTGAAATAAAGACAATAATTACATATATCTTATGTCTAGAGTGAATGAACCCACATTAAATAGACATTCAGTTTAGAAACATTAACATATATTTTTTCTGTTTATTATAAGATTAGCTCACGTTTCAAGGTAAAACAATCCCTTTATTCAGTATGTTTTTTGAAGAGTAAGATGTATTTTCTTTTAACTCAAGTTATAGAACTAGTATCTCATCCAATGTATTGACTCAGAAGCAAAAAGACAATCATAGGAAATGAGATAGAAATGTTTCCTTTTAATGGCTTCTTTGCTTCTGGCCAACTGTGGCTCTAAAGCACCTTAAAATAAAAAAAAATCAAGATTTTTGAACAGGAAATAACCAAGATTATATGATCTTGTTATAGGGTTGTTTTTTCTCCTCTAAAATAAACATTAAATATTGTGAAGAAAAGTTTTACTTTCTTTAATAACTAACGCTTATCACCACAATCACAGCAAACACTTATTTATCTCACCAAACAAGAATGGTGGCTGTTATAATGAATATATAGGTGGTTCACCAAAAAGCCAGCACTTTGTTATTTTAGCTTAAGGAACGAAATGAAGAGTACAGTAACTGAACCAAATGAGTGGTATTGAGTAAAATAGTTCAATAACAGTAGTGGCATCATGTTTGATGTTGCACACTACTGCAGGAAACATGATCAAGCTTCTCAAATACGCAAGAATTCCTACATGCTTTAACATATTATTAATGCATTAATTTTATCCTCATATATTTCGTCAAGACTATTATTAAGAAGACTATATACAGAGGTGAGAGTGGAGCTCTACTATAAACATATGGCAGGTTCAGGAAAACTCCTTCATAATAAGAAAATAAAAATTTAAAACTGTGCTAAACAGACTATCTGTATATGAAATGCATGCCAAAAATAGAGCTGTTTAAATAATACATTTTTTCTATTTATTGTCTGCAATGAAAAGTCATCACAAAAAAATTGCCTCAGGTTGACACTGAATACATTTTATATCCTCTTCGATATATTCGACCCTCTCTGCAATTTTAAAGTAAAGCACTGCAACCTTCCAACCTTTGCTATTAATTTCTAGAACTTTTCTATTGGCCAAATTCAGTAAACATTCACAAACAGTTTATGTTGACCTAAAATAGCATTTCTTACTGGGAAAGCACTCATGAGAAATTTCTGGAGCTTCTGTCCAGTTCTAGGCTTTTCTAGAATAATTCAAACCTGCAGTAACACAGAAATGCACTTCTGGATTTAATATCCAATGCATTTATCTGTTTGGAAGACCATAATCAGCACAAGATTCATTTCAAAAGAATGGCTTTGCATGTTACTATGCAACAAACTGGCCACATTTATCTGCCACCTCCAAGCCTTACCCACTACTTACTGTCAGGGCTATTCTCTTTGGGATTATATTAGCAGCTGATGCCTCCAACACAGTTTAAGGAGCCATCCTACATCTGATTTCAGAGGCACTGTCATTGAAAATTTCCACTGAGTTTTCACGCAACTCACATTTTCCTGCACCATCCTGCCATTTTTCAGCCTTACACAGTCACATACTGATGTCAGTGCATTTATCAAACAATTACCATCAGTTACCTGAGAATTTGAGCTTCACAGACATTTTATGTGTTCCTGAGATACTTCAGGGTATTGACCTGACAAAATACACCTCAGTACACTGTAAAGTAGTTGAAACTGCATATCCAAAAAAGGAAGTTAAAAAAGAAAAAAGAAGCCCAAATTAATTTTCACTTGTTGCTTCCCATATCATCATCATTCTGTCTGTCTAGACATCAACAAGTAATATTCTAGGAAGAAGCCTTTATTTTAAAGGATACCCTCACTAGAGTCTCCAGGCACTGAGCGGATTTCTACAGATGACTAAACATTGTCTCCCTGCCACTTTAGGTCTATATATGTTCCCTACAATTCTTTCCTGTACCTCGTGTAACAAGGGATGCAAATGGTTCCTTCAAGAAGGTTTTCTTAAGAAAAAAAAATATATATATGTCAATGTTATTAATTAAGAGAAAGCAACTAAATATTACCAGTTCTTACATTTGTTCTCTGATCCTCTTTTATTTAGAAATTTAGATACATTTATCAGGAAAAAAAAAGACTTGGGTTAGCCCTTAGAGTATCTGTAGAAGGATCATATATTACCTCAATGTTCATCAGACAAAGAAAGTAAAGAAAAGATTAAGCAGAGATAGAAATTACATCGCCTCATGTCATAAGGAATTATAGTGGTTCTGACAGGTTACATACACAGATGATCATCTGTAATAAGCATCATACTTGCACAATCAATTTTAAAGTCCACAGAAAACAGATCAGAGATAAAGCATCCAAGAGATCGAAGCTGATATTGAAAAGGTTGAAGAGAAGTCAGTAGTGATAATTTAAGAAAATAAATTGTATTGTTAGAAAAAATACTTGCAAAACTTCACTTACAATATGCTCAAAAAGAGCACTGAGAACTACACTAAATATAGAGTTTCTAGGCAGGATGGGGAAATAGGACATCAGAGAAAGCTACGGTAATGTGTTACAAATATACCTGAGATGACTACAAGGGAGGTTCTTAACATTCTGGAATGAATTTAATTGTATACATGTAATTTCAAAATGAAATTTAGAAGATTTATGAGATTTATGATCATTATGCCAGTTAAATCCTGGCAGTGACTTCAAAATAGATACTGGGAAGCAAGAATCTCTTTCCAGAAGAGAGTTTGAAATTCTCTGGAATTTGCAGATTAGAAACCAACTTGAAATGAGAAGTTACTTTACAGAATGTTTGAGTAATTAGATTTGGCTAACTGCTGTTCTTGACAATGTTTCTTGCATGTCCATAACACTGAATATATTTGCACGATTCTCAATTACATCTATAGAGGCCTTTTTCCCCCATTGCTCCTTTCTTTAACAGCAAGCCTCCTGCACCTTTATGAAAAGTACTAAGATATTCTGCTTTCTTCTTAAGTGCAGAATTCATCCTGAATCCATATGCAAAGTTATATTCTACACGAGGAACTTAAGAAGAAAATTTTACCCTAAATTTCTTCTAACACAATGAAAGGCTCTTTTAAGCAGATATCAAAATGAAGAAATAATAATGATAATTATCACATAAGTATGACAAAATTGCATAATGAGGTACAAATACAAAGCTGAATTTAATCAAAAGGTCTTCTTGTAGGTGATTATTTATATTATATATATATATATTAACTTTGTAATAAAGTTTCTTATTAGGATGAAAGCAGAGTTTCAGATGCTCTTCTTTTATTTCCTATTTAATGGAGCCTGTTACCACCAGTATTATTTTGGTTTTCTTAGTGAGAGAAGTAAGTTTTCTAAGTATTTTATCCCCATGGTTCTCATTAAAGTCACTGGAAGTTTCTTTCATTTTCACAAAACTGCTGTGAAAACTGAACTCTTCATCTACTGCAATTACAGGGTTGCAATTGGCACTTGTTAACTATTCAGCTTGTTCTACAGAGTAAGAAGTTCCTGGAAGTTTATCTTATGGTAATATAATCATTTTAGCTATTTAATTTAAATGCTTAAAGTAGAGGTCAGCCAAGTTGATCTGTGTCCCATCTGTCGTGGTAAAATCACATGCCAAGATAGTTTCCATTGCAAATAAGATGAAAACAGGAACATCTCTGACCAGACACTGTGGACTAAAATAATGTCAGACCTCAGTCAAAGAGGTTGAAATTCAACTGACCACAGACAGCGGCAACAGATTATTCTTTTTCTGCAGCTCAAGGGAAAATACTAGAGAAACATATATCCAGCCTGTATGAGGTGGGAAACGTTGATATTTATGGACATGAGTCTTTGATTTTCTCATTTTCAAAGAGACTTTATATTATTAAAGCAAGGTGTCAAAGCAAGGAAAGAATCTGATGTAAATGAAGCATTCTGGGTTTTCATAAGAAGGTAATTACAAGAACATAATGCCCCCACTGTAAGAAATTGAATACAAAATTAGGAAAACAAAAACAATCTCTACAGGAGAAAACTTATACTTCAGACATTAGTAATTACAGGTTTAAGACCACTGGACATAACTCAGCATCAGCTGTTAAAAGGGCATTATTGCCACTTAGCAGGTTAGGCTCTCCATAGAGTTGCATGAGTAAGGTCTATTCAGCAGGAATGCATGGCACCTATTTTAGCTATTTTAGCTAAAAGCCCCTAACTTGGGACTGCAAAGAAGTCCTTGTTTTGTCAGTAAGAGATAAAGAGGGCAGAGACAGTAGCCATCTAAAAGGATAACTGACAAGTCTAAGGCCAAAGTCAGGGAAAATGAGTCTCATATTGTTTATCATTAAGTTCGTAGCTATTCAAAATTAATCCAGGAAATTTACTATATTTACTTTTACCGGTTTATATACAGCAAAGCGTAGGCTGCTTTTAATGGCTTCTAAACACTTGAAGATTCTTAAGATTCTTGCCTACTTCTATCTAGTTTACTATTTTAAGTGATATGTAAATAACAAGTCAACCAAAATCCAAGAGATGGTATGGTTTAAACCTAGAAACTAGAACAAGGAGAGTGAAAGCCTCAATGATGAACTGCTGAAAGGAATCACGATGATTAGACTTTTTCTAAATTTGCCAAAGGTCAATGGGCAAATCACTTTGCCTTATAGGATATTAACTGCAAAGTAAATATAATGATAAAGTTTCAAAAGTTTTCCCAGTGAGTTCAACACAAAACCTCAAAATTTCTAGAAGGAAGACTTTTGATACATGTACAAGTCAAAGATGTTTGAGGCAGGAAGTATAACCCAAATCTTTATGTAACCTGAGCTGCTGTATTTCCACTGAGTTCAGTCAAGGTGGAAGCCATGGATTGAAACCTGTTTGATGGAAGCTGTCACAGCTCCTGTGAAGATGAAGAAAGTC
Organism: Tetrao urogallus; assembly: GCF_951394365.1. Taxonomy (NCBI): domain Eukaryota; kingdom Metazoa; phylum Chordata; class Aves; order Galliformes; family Phasianidae; genus Tetrao; species Tetrao urogallus. The sequence goes on from NC_136817.1 coordinate 67,473,701, forward strand.
TTCTCATCTTATACTGAACATCTGCTTTTATATGCTTCCTGTTGGCTTTCAAAATGCCAAACATTTTTTGGAATATTAAATATTATCATAAAATGAAAAGAAGAAAAGTTTGAAGGTGTGGGAAACAATACTTCTCTAGAAGACAATTATGTATTCCTGAAGTGGCAGGTAAAAGCAAAGAATGGGATGTTAACAGTAATATTGGAAACATTTTTGTCTTCTGACATTAATGAAAGAAAATTATGGATCATTCTAATAACTGCCACCAAAATTGAATATATTTAGCTGACACCTATTTCATTTTTTAATTTAGTTATTTGCACATGGAGTGATGAATTTTTTCTCAACAGAAATTGATGAGTTTTATTAAAAATAAGAATGAACAGTAAGTATAAAGTAAAAGATGATCGTTGGCCATGACACGAGTGAGATAGAACAGAGGTTCTGCAGAAAAACTAAGGTAAAAGTGTACTTGCACATTGCACTCCAGAGCTCCTGCTGTTTTCTGGCTTTTTGCCATCTCATTCTCTGCACATCTTTTCAGATGGAAAAGCTGGTATCAGGGACTTTCACAAAAGAAAATATATGGTGTGACTCTGAACTTGCTCTCTAATCAAAAACGGATGAAGAAGAGAAAAAAATAAGATTCTTACTTGGGGTGAAAATGAGTTCTAGAATATTACATTACATTTGAAAGACTGGATGAACAGGCAGTAAATAAAAAGAGTGACTGAAAATAATCAAATGAAATGAATGATTTATGTCTGTAGTGCTTTTATATATTAAAGGTTTTAAAAATGACTTGTCTCAAATTAGTATGATTAATATTTTATGTTTATAGTTTATTTATTTTATGTTTATGTAGAACCTTTTGTATAAGGTTGTCAGTGATCTGTCCATGCTATTTAGACTTATTATTCAATGAAGTAAACAAGGATTATAGTAAAACTGAAATATATGACATTCTATGATTTTATGATAGAGATATGAATCCTGACGTGGAATTTGATCAGCCTTTGATTTTCTTTACTTAGACAGATTAAGTGAAATATTAAAGCTTCCTATAGTGTTTGACTTACAGTGTATAACAAGATAATAGAGCAATTCGTTCCCATCCTATCTATAGGAGACTGTGTAAAAAGTCTGCTGACCGCAATCCTCTGGCTGTGACGATTCTATCAATTCTTTATCCATCAAATAGTCTGTCCTTCAAATCCATAATTCCCCAATTTAGAGATAAGGCTGTGATGTGGGACCATATCAAAAGCCTTGCACAAGTCCAGAAAGGCAGTATCAGTTGCCTTTCCATTCCACTTCATCACAGAAGGCCAATAGATTGGTGAGGCACAATCTGCTCTTGGAAAAGCCATGCTGACTCACATATCGCCTCCTTGGATGTGCCTTAACATGTCTTCCACAAGAATTCCTTTCTCTCTTTCTTAAAATTGGGAGTGATATTTCCCTTTTTCAACTCACCACAGATGTCACTTGACAGCCATGACCTTTCAGATATGATGGAGAATGCCTTGACAGTCACATCAACCAGTTCCTTCAAGACTTGGAGATGCATGTCTTTTGGCCCCATAGATTTGTGCACATTCAGTCTCATGAGGTAGTCCCAAACTTACTCCTCTCTTAAAATGGGAAGTGTTTTGCTCCTCCAACCCCACAGTCTGTGTATGACTAGATGTTGACTTTTGTAGGTATGGCAGTCAGTAGCAGCTAGTGCCAACATTTCAGGTATGCACTTCAGTTTTTATAACACAAGCTAACAAAATTACCAAACATTCTTTTGTAAAAGGAATGTCCTTTGATACTGTCTGACAGGGATAACACAAAGCCTCCGATCTTTTCTTTTTTTTATTAACACTAGTCAGTTACACTAGTATTCCCATAGGAATAATTATCCTATCAAGAAAGTTATACTGCACATCAAATGAAATATAGCCATTGCTTCTTTTGCATTATCCCCACATCTGTCAAAAAATGTTCATTGCCTTATTCTCTTCTTAATGTATGGTGCTGAATACCATCACCTTTCTTCTGACATTTTCTTTTTTCTTCAACAAAAACATATTCGAAAGACTTTTCTACAGCATAACAAATGCTAGATTAGGATCTTATTAGGATTTTATAGTGGCTCTTAAATGCTTCCTTGAGCATGGTAAAATTTACAAATCCCTTTAAATGGTACATGTTATTTCTCAGAATGGTAACAGTTGATCTGCTATACGTTCTGCATGTCAATGTGTAAGAATCGTTCTTTTCTTATTTTGACTACAAGAGGAAAAAAAAAACCTAAAGCATTTAATTGATACTTCAAAGGGTACAATTGCAGAATTACAGGCTTTGAAGAGACAGTAAGAGTTTCAATGTTATGCAAAAAATACCAAAGTCAACTATTTGCCTTTGACAAAAGGTTCTGTTATAAAGCAGTGACTTGACTTTCTCACCTAGCTACAATAGCAAAGACATTCAGGTGACATCACCACCCTTAAATCACTCGCATTTTAGAAGCAGGGCCTTTGTCCTACAAATCTTTTAACTGCAAGAAACATAAATCTTGACTTTAGCTCTCTTCTCTATCATGTGCCTTCAACCATAAGGTATTGTAAGGAGATTAAGACTTGCAGAAACTCTTCTCTTGAACTTTTGAAGTCTTGAAACCACTTCAGTATCAACCGAATACATTTTTACCTGGTGTTTTATAACTTGTCTACCGTGACAATAAACTTACTGTGGAGATGACACTTCCACTCTAAACTCCTTTTCTCAGCTACTTACAAGTTTCTCAAGACCTTGTCTTCAAGCTGACATTCCTTATTTCTCTAGGGCCAAAGGAAAAACTTTCTGGAGCTTTGAAGAAAATCCACTTAACACTTTTAGTTGATGCTCTGAACTTCAAAATAAAGCAACAAGACCAAACATTTTTCATGCTATGCCATGAAGTCAATCCTTCTTACTATCATAGAATGGCTTGTATTGGAAGGGACCTAAAAAAATTTTCTATTGAATCGCAATACACACTTTTGTTACACTGTTATTCTAGCAGAAAAGTAAGGTGTATTTTTTTTTTTTTTGTTTAGAAATCTGTCTTCAAATCAACTTGTAAAAAGCATTTCAAACACTGAGGAGCCTTATTATCTGGATTACAGTCATACTCATCATACCTAGATATTTTCTGAATGAGTGTAGTATTTACCTAATGACGTATTTGCACTTCTATATATTCTCATTGAGCTCAAGTTTATATCTAGAAAGATAATGAACAATAGTTTACTAGATTCATATCTATCTGCAATGTCGGATTTTCATATTTATAATACATGGATTGTCAAGAAGTAGTAGTAATAATAATAACTAAACTCTTAAAAAACATCTAGTCCCATATATACTTGAGTTTCAGCACCAGTATTGCAAGCAACACTGATTTAACATTTTCCTCATATGCTTCTATAGAAAAGAACTTCCAGCAAAAGACGTGCAGTTGTCCAAACAACAACTATCCTCAGGGAAACAAAAGCATGGTTCATCTATCTCTGCTGGTTGCCTGAAAATCTATTTTCACAGAAACATATTTTAAAAGTAGCACAGGGCATTGAAGACTTAGATTATATGTGGGAAAACACAGTAACAGTTATTGAACTTATCCAGAATGGCAAAACCTGCATTTCCTCACTCAAAACAACAGAAAATCCCAGAAAAAGACACAAAAGCATTGACGTGACATGACCTTTTCAACTAAAGACAAAAAACACATGCTTACAAGTATTACTTCCATCTACTAAACGGTGAGAAAAAGTCATAAAGTTTGGGAAGTTGTTGGATGGATGTATAGGTAAGTATCTACATGAAGAATGGAGTTACTATAACAAGCATCTTCAGTCGCACAGATGAAATGTGGAAAAAAATATAAGTGCTAAAAATTATGAAATATCAATATTTAAATTACAGGTGGGGTAATGAAATTTACTACTAAGGGAAATTCACTGTGATGTTACTGTACTTTTAATCAGTTATTCCAAGAATCAGTGAAAAGTTTCCAATAAAAACTTGGCATAAAGAAGATTTAATTCATAATTTAGTCTTCCTAAATATTAATACAAGGTATTAATGAAGTCAAGGTAAATTGATCTGGTGCTACTGTGAGCACTCAAATATAGCTTATTGCAAGTTTCCCTATGTATCCTCCTTCTCATATTAAGGATTCCAACGAGTCACTCACATTTTGGCAGTGTGAAATATTTTGACACTTGTGCAGTGTCAACTAAATGGATACAGTACTGGCACGGATGCATACAGTACCATAATCTCCATGCTTGTTAGAACCTAGGTAACAGAATACAGGGACATAGCAGGATAGGTTACGCTGTGACCCACACATTGCATGAGCTCAAGCAACACAGACAGCCCTGTACAATGTCCAGTGAACATATGACATTGAGGTTTGGAGATAATGTTTTCACATTTACATATTTTGATCTAGATTAACAAGCATACTACTTAAGGATGCACATCTGAAATTTTGACTCATATCGCGAGACTGTATTTTGATTTGTTTATAAATCAAAGCTGCTACAGCTTTTGTTAGAAGTCATGAGATATATATATATTTTTTAATTACAATTTCTTTTTCTGTTTCAGCTAGAAGCCCCATCATTAATCAGGTCGTTTTCTCTTCAGGCCTTTGACGTGGCTTTTCCCTGTGAATCTCCTATGATTTTTGAGCATTACAAAATGCCCTTTATTTATAACTCATTTTCTTGCAAATGCTCTTTTCAGTCTCCTCAGAAGCACTTTGCTTGCGCTGAACTTTCTCACTTCCTAAGAAGTGCTAAACCCTCTGTTTCTGTTCAACAAGCTGAAAAAAGCTCAGGAGATCTACTCTCTTTTGCTACAATAATGTAAACTCTTAGCATACTTTCTATTCTGTCATGAGTTTGGAATATGAACATATTTAAACCTGTATTTAAACCTTCTCTTTGCCTCTCACTAATACCCTTATTTCTATCCTAAGTTACATGGTCTAAGAGAGATGTTCTTCATTTTTTTGCCCAGCAACATGCTGGATTCCCCATCTCTGGAGACATTCGAAGTCAGGCTGGATGGGACTCTTGGCATGTGATGGAGCTGTAGGTGTCTCTGTTCACTGCAGGAGAATTGAAACAGATGGCCTTTAAAGGTCCCTTCCAACTCAGATGACTCTATGTTGCTATGGTTAAACTCTCCTGTTTTACAGTGAAAACTGAGAGTATAGTTCATATCATCCACTGGTTAAAATATAGCCATGTTAATACATCATAACAAGAGAAAGATGCTAAATAAATGCTAAATAATTCACCGACGTAATTCTAAAATACCCAGAGCAACAAAAATTAATCCAAACAGAACTGAGAAAATATAGGAGTAAAAATACTATTTTTTTAAAGAAGCACTAGGAAAAGTAGTAGTTATGGTTAAGGCTTACCAATACAGAGATAATTAATACAATTTTCAAAAATCAAATGTGAGTCTATGAATAAAGAATGAGCATGGCTGGGTGGAGCTGTCTAGAAAATATCATCTCTGAATAAATAACATGTCGCGTACCTCATTTGCCCTGCCTTAAAGTCTTAACCTCTGCACCTCCACAGTCAGAGACTGGAAATGGGGAAGGTGTCTGAATTAGACATCACAGAATCATAGAATGGCCTAGGTTGAAAAGGACCTCAAAGATCAAGTTTCAAACCCCCTGCCATGAGCAGGGTCACCAACCAGCAGACCAGGCTGCCCAGAGCTACATCCAGCCTGGCCTTGAATGCCTCCAGGGATGAGGCATCCACAACCTCCTTGGGCAACCTGTTCCATGCATCACCACCCTCTGAAGTGAAAAACTTCTTCCTGATATCCAACCTAAACCTCCCCATCTCAGTTTAAAACCATTTCCCCTTGTCCTATCACTACCCACCCTCATAAACAGCCATTTCCCTTCCTGCTTATATACTCCAAGTATAGAAGGCCACAATGAGGTCTCCCCAGAGTCATCTCTTCTCGAAGCTAAACAAGCCCAGTTCCCTCCACCTTTCCTCATAGGAGAGGTGCTCCAGCCCTCTGATCATCTTAGTGGGCCTCCTCTGGACCCACTCCAAGAGCTCCACATCCTTCCTTTGTGCAGGACTAGGGAAGTAATCCTGCCCCTGTACTCAGCATTGGTGAGGCCTCAACTTAAGTACTGTGTTCAGTTTAGGGCACCTGAGTACAGGAAGGACATGGAGGTACTGGAACTAGTCCAAAGAAGGGCAACAAGGTTTGTGAAGGGCTTGGAGGGTATGTCCTATGAGAAGAGACTGAAGGAACTGGGGCTGCTTAGCATGGGGAAAAAGGAGACTGGGTGTAGAACTTACTGCAGCATTCCAGTATCTGAAAGGAGCAGAGTTGGTTTCTTCTCACTAGTGCCAGGACAAGGAAAAATGGCCTTGAATTGCACCAGGGGAAGTTTAGGTTAGACATCAGGAAAAACTTCTTTACAAAAAGGGTTATTAAGCACTGGAGATGGTTGAGCCACCAGCCCTGAATGCGTTAAAAAAAAAAAAAAAAAAAAAACAAAAACAACAACAACAACAACAACACAAAACAAACAAAAAAAAACATTTGGATGTGGTGCTCAGGGTTAGGGTAGTATGGATAGATTGTGGTGATCTTTAATGTCTTTTCCAGCCTGAGCAATTCTATGATTCTACAACTCCTGTCCTGGGGGCCCCAGGCCTGGATGCAGTACTCCCAACACATTGGGAGCAATTGCACAAAATAAAATGGAAGTCATTCTCAACAGTAAATAACACAAATCTTGAAGTCAATACAGTAAGAAAAGACATTATCTTGAAACAATCAGGGCAAAGATGTTTTGCATTGAAAAAAACAAAAAACATGATTATAAGAAAAAACAAAAAAAAACACAACTTGCTCTATGCAGTGCTGATTTTATAGTTATTCTTCTTAGCTAGCAGAGGAATAACATATGACAGCAGAGACGCAGGTGGCCTACAGTAGGGGGAGAGGCCTGACTATCAATCTTCTTCCAGATTCCTCTTGAGAACATATCCAGTGCCCTTAGTACATTGGAAGTGAGTAAAAAGATGAGAGAGTCAACAGAAGTCAGATAAGAAATTAGCTGCCCTTCTGCTAGGTATATCTTAATATTTGTTGAAAGATACATACTTCTTAGAAACCGCTCTACTTGCTCTAATGCATCCTTCTTCCAGCTGGAAACAATGGTCAATGACAGAGAAAATCTAGTGTCACAAGCAATACCCAGCTGCAACAAGAATAAATAGAAGGCAAGTGATGTTCCTAACCATTAGAAGGACAGGCAGATAGCACCTTCTGTTACCAACCTCTCTAAGATTTTTGTCACTTGCTGAACTTCCCACTTCCAATCACAGTCCATTTTCTGTGTTAAGAGAACTTTTTCTATGTTGTCAGAAAACTAATGGGTTGTTCAGTCACGAACGCTAGTAATAAATCTCAGCTGCTAAGTGAGGAGGCTTTCATATTTCCTGCCCAGTGGGAAGATATATCAAAAAATAAAACCCAAAACAAAACATAAAACAAATTGAAGGTAGGTACACCACATACCTGCACAGTGCTGATTTCTTGTTGCTAAACAGCATGGGCTGAGCAGCCATACAGTTAATAATTTAACACCACATCATGATAAAGATACCAAGGACTCACGCTAACCATCTGAAAGCAGTGACTCTGATAACTAGTTTTATTTCTCTTAGTGATGAGGGAGTAATTAAGGAGCTTCTCCCTAATTGCTTCAATTCCCTAATGGAAAAAAAAAAAACAAAAACCAACAACACGCCTACTGCAATTGTTTTAAATTCAAAATTTAGGCTCCAAAGGACCCCTTTCACTAATAGCATTATATACCACATCACTTCAAAGCAGTTCTTTCTATGGAAGATTCAGAGGATGACTCCCACTCTAGACACTGTGAATGTAGTAAGGTCATACATTTCAAACAACTGGTTAGGAGCTGTCATTAATCCCATAATACATGGGATCAATTAATTAAAAAGATACCAAGAGGTCCTATTTGTGTTATTATCTAATTTTAAACCACATAAACTGCTATTTGATTGGAGCGTGCAAGATAGACATAAACAGGTATTAAAACTTAAAAGGATTTTATCTTGGGATGATACTGTGCCACAGCAACCACACAGCAGAGTAGCAAGATCAGACTTGAAAAGTAAACCTCTACCCAAGCAGGTGTTATTCCCTGGAAAATATTTAAAATATTACACTGTAATTAAAAGGGGAGTAATTGGACTTTATCTCTTTCACAGACACAATATGTAAATGTAGTTTATAGACAAACTTTATATAAAATGTATAGGTATGTGGTTAAATAGACACTTTTGACTTATAAGTGGAAAATGCCGGGAAATTACTTGGAATAAATTTCTCAGCAAGAAGAAAACATTTTTTGTGAAACGAACTCTCTTAAGAGTAAGCAAACGAAAGCAATATTAAAGAATTGCAGAGAAAAGCAAAGTGGCCAAAGTACATTTTAATTTATAGAAAGTTCCCCATAAAAGTGCATATTTCCAGTAAGTGAAAACATAATGAAAGTGTTCAGTCATTCAGTAACAAATAGGGACCTAGTGGCTTTATATCTACAGTCCCAAAGGCAGAGATGTGTTCTATTTGAAATGAAGATGCCAAATCTATCACTTCCTTTCTTTTGTTTTATCTTCTACTCTTTTGAGAGTTAGAAAAGAGGATAAGAACAACAACAACCACCATTGCTCACAGGCTGCTTACGTTATGTAGCATATGCTTATTTTGTATATCACAGAAAGAACCATGAACAAAAAAGTTACCCTTGGATTCCTTTGCTATGAATATATTAAAGTGCTATGCTATGAAATAAAGAAGTTCAGCAATTTAAAAATAAAGAAAATGGAAAAATTAGTAGAAAATGATTGAGATAACACAATCAGTATCACAGCTTGTAGCCTGCTTGTTTGTTTATTAGAAAATTTTACAAACCTAACTATGTTGATGAAGCACCCCTCCAGTAAAGTTACTCCTCTTTTAGCCAGCCTGGATTTTATCAGAAAGTTTATGAGGGCAGGTGCTGAGGGACTGTCTTCATCATTTGCTGTAGACAATTGCTCCATTCCCAAATTGTTAACTTGCACCCATGTTTGTGTTAATAGTGCAGCCTGAAGATCACAGCAGGATTCTGTAAATACTTCTTCCTATGGAGGACTTCGCAAGCTCCAGAGCCAGATCCATACTGCCCAAAGGTAGAAATGACTTTTGCATGAAAGCAATCGTGAAAGTTTAGACATTGATTAACTCCTTTAATACCCTATCTTCTTCAGGGACAGGTGCACAAGAGCCTTGGAAGAGCAATTATTTCCATGCATCATTTTTTTGTAAGATGACTTCTGATGTGTTGATCTAAAAAACTAGAAGAGGAAATTGGTACAAATCCCAGCGCACTACAAATGTAGTTTATATAGTGGCTAACAAGTTAAAAATAAAGAGGCTCTGGCTTTTTTAACTTTCTTGTTTTTATTTAAGAGTTTAGTAGCAGCACAGCAGGAATTTTCGTCTCGAAAGGCTTCTGGTTCGTTTTGTCTTAAATACGTATACCCATCCAAGGTGAAGAGATGAACTACCTGCAGCAGGCATCCAGAAGAAATAACTGTAAAGAAGTTCAAGCCTTTCATATGCTCAGTTCAGATAATTGGACTTGTGGTTTTAATAATCTTCAATACATTCACGATGCTTACTAGGAATTAAGAACATCTGTTGCCCATGTGGGGAAGAAAGGCCTGAGATGGAAATTCAAACTAAAATAAGCACATGAAACATGAGGTTACAGAAGCAGCCCACAGCTTCAAAAGCAAATTTCTCAACTTGAAGGGCTTGAATTAATCTGATCTATGACCTTCTTTATATTCCTTGATTAGAACCAAGGTTTGTCATCTTCTAAATGTTATTTATCTAGCTAAATTAATGTCAAGTACAATAACAGGATAAAACCTCATCAGTTCCTAAGAGCAAATCCAGAGAGGTATTCATTTTTCATGATGGAAGTTGGATACAGAAACTCTGAAAGAATATTGACACTTTTATTCATTACCAGAAGCAAACAGCTAGCTGTATACTCTGATAATGCTGTGATGTGCACTTAAATAAAAAGAACAGAAAACTTCAAGTAGAGATAGTATTTATGAAATCTCTCATGTAGGAACACTCTTTGTTCCTTGAACTAAAGTTTCAGAAATAATGAGTCAATTTTTTTCTTCTTAGGCTTATTGCCTTAGCTTTGTGTCTGCCCTAAATTCCAATTCTGTTCATGAACACAAAACGAGGTATTGTAAATGCTGTGGGCTCCTTATGAAGATCACTAGTAGCTTCTGAAAGGAAGATATTATGCCACACCACAAACTCTCAGCATTGCATTGATATTACATGTACTGTAGATTCGCACCAAATAATAACTTCAACTGCAAGTCCAGAATCTGAACACTGCCCAAAATAAACCCTGGCTTTGCACTCCTTGTGGATTAAATGCCCTGAGTACCATTCTGAAAGGTGTTTCCAGAGGGGGGGAAAAAAAAAGCAAACTATTGGGTTAGATATTAGATGTTACTACTGGTGTAAATCAAGACTAAATACAGTGTTGAACACCATAGTAAAATTTCATTTTACACTTTCCACCCATGCCTCCTCTCCTTCCTGAATCAAGTAAGTAAGTAGAAGTCTCTGAGCAGGTCCAAATCCTCATTTTCTATGCTGCCCATGCTAGCAGTTATTCTTCCCTCCTGTCTTGAGTGTGCAAGCCTGTTACCATATTTATGATGAGAAAACATATGACCAGCCTGAACTTGGGAGCGACAAATACACTTCTTGAAAAATGAAGGGTAGCCTGCATTGTACGTTATGAAAGAGTTCAAACACTACCTTTTGTTCTTCTTGACATTTTAGAAGAAAAACAAAACAAACTAGAACAGTGATTAAAAAAAAAAACAAAAAAACACACACACCAAAAAACCCTCAACTCCCTGAAGTCATTCCAGTATCCTTTTCAAAATGACAGCTGCATGAGCAAGGGGAAGTTAATAAAGATTCCTGTGAGCCAAACAGGCAAAGGCACTATAAACCAAACAGGAACAGAAATGCTGTCGTTAGGTTTCACCAGCTACAAGCTATTATCCAACCTTGTGATGCTATTGATTTGCTTGCACTATATCAAACTTTAATCACCATAAACCATTGCCTAACACAGCTCTTCCACTAGCAAGTGTTCTTGGCATATAACTTGCATTGTTTTGGACAACCCTGGAAATCTTTAAGCTTATATGAGATGAAACTGATAGATACGTGTAGGCTCCATGAAGAGCTTCATAAAGAACAATTTGTATAAAATTGGTAGGACAACTTACTTTCAAAGTATTGTTTTTTTCAGTTTCAAACTTGGTGCTGAAACATTTCAAGAATAAGAATTCCTTTTTACAGTATTAGAATTGTTGGAAGTAAACTTCAAGGAAGAATAATGCAACTGACTTTAACTCCTCAATAACTAGTGAAGTCCTGGCAGACCTTGCATAAAAATACATAATAAACAACACTTAAATAATTAGTAGAGCTCTAGTGTTGTTTTTTCCCCCCCATCCTTCTTGTGAAGATGGAAAGCCTGATTTGACTCACTGCTTCAGTTGTAAGGTCCTATAATATGAATTCACAGTTATTAGTTAGAAGTCAAACATCTCCTCTTGAAAGCAAGCAAACAGCTTGCTTTCATAACTCTGTTGTCTACTGCTGTTGAATTTCATCTCCCAGAAAAAACTAACTGAATTTAGTAATTTAATGGGTAAAGTTATAACAAAAAACAGTCCAGCAAGCCAGAGTGAAACCTAGGAAGTTCTACTAAACAGAATAAGAGTTCATTAATAACAGTATTTGATGGAACAACTTCTCAGTTGCAAAACACTCTTCAAAATAACAACCACCATTAGCTGTGCATTTTCACCAGTGATGAACAAGAGCCTGAATGCTGCAGTCATAAAAAAAAATGCACTAGTGGAGGTGACTCACTGTTTCATAGCTGCTTAACAGCATTATCACTAGGAAAATATTGCCCATGCAATCCATCTTTCATCAGCCTGAACAGATAGAAGTTAGAAGGTACCAAATATAGATGGTATGGTAGAGCAGCATTTTAGGACAGCCCAGCCAAGACTGGCAGCATGCTCCATGGTCTTCAGACTCGCAAAGGGTATGCTCCAGACTAGCATCTTATTGCCACCAAAAAGATCCCACACATTTGTCAGAAGAACTTTCTACTTCAGTTGAGAGCAACAAAGAAACCCGTAGTCCTCTCAAAAGCTGGGCTGCTAGTGATTTAGGACAGAGTTCATTGTAAGAATCAAAGTCTTTCAGAAGTATAGCTCAATACTTGTCAAGTTAGTAGCTCCCTAACAACATTTTCTTTCCTCCCTGCTTAAGAACACATAGTATAGCTAGAGAGAAAGGATATTATTAAGCTACTACATATTCTTCAAAATTATGCTAATACAGGGAAGTTCATAATGCCACATAACACCAAACAAATCACTGAACCGCATTTGTCTTCAAAAAATACAAGCATTTTCCACAGTTCTTACACTCTCAAAGGGCAAATGGCAACAAACATTGCCATTTTCTTAGAAGTCTATTCAGTGAGCATCCAGCTTTCAATCATGATGTTTTATTCTCCCTGTGGGAGAACTGAGCTATTTCAGTATCACCCACGAAGCCTTGAATTTATTGCTTGTGACTTCGTATGTCTCTTCAGAAACACATAATACTAAGTACATATATGGAATACATACCTTTCAAAAATAAACATGGCATTAGATTATACCTTCTCTATTTGTCCTTCTCCTGTTTTTCCTTGGTACAACTAGCGCTGAATACTGAAAGCAGTATTGGTCAGTAGCAGATACTCTGAAGTACTTGCTTGGCTTTGTACTTTGAAATGGAAACCTTATGTGCTATCAGTAAAGCTGAACTGAAATTTACTTCTCATCGCTCTCAACTTTTGACAAAATACCAGAGACATATTTCAAATATGCTGAATTGCTCTAACAAGCTACTAAATTATAGCACATGCTTTTCTCAGCCATCTAGCAAGATATTTGCTGTGCCATCACAAAGTTGTCCCAAACTCCTGAAGCCTGCACGACATAACCGCTTCCTCTGGACTTCAGCTGATGGACTGCTACCCTTGCTTCTCTTAGAGGAACAATGTGGAAGCCTAGTGGCATCAATGAGATTGCTTACCTCAACGAGCTTGTTGGCATGCTCACGGAAGACCTGCGCATACTCCTTCACTTCTTTCTCATTACCGCTTTTGGCAGCCTCGATGAGAACCAGCAATGGCACATTGGTCTCCAGGAACGAATCTGATATATGATCCATTACTGCCTTCCGGAGCTGCAATGAAAAAAAAAAAAACACAACAGAGCAGTAAATAAAAGGAGAATTATCAATATACAGTCCCACTGCGTTCATTGGCCATTATATTCAAGCAATGATGTGAAACATCTCACAGCATCGTACAGGAGTTTAGACTTTTTCCTTCCTTCCTCCAAGCTATACATTTGCAGTAAGAATACAGACATTCAACTGCTAAAGGCCTGAGATCCATGCTAACTCATGTCTCTAACCCCAGTGGACTGAGTGGCGCTGTCTGGGATAATGATGATTTCTCACATAATACACTGAAAATTGATGAGAATTGAAAGCTGCACATTATTTATAAATAAGTTCAGCTCACTTTAAAGCCAAATATGGATTAAGAAGCTTAACTTCAAATAACCATTAAAATATTAGTCTGAATGTATCTAAATCTCCTCTAATTCCTGCACTGAATATTATTTTGAGTATATCTTCTAGCACGCGCCTTGTGCTTCATATTCTCCCAAATACCTCCAGTAGGTATAAAGAGAAAACCTAAGGACTTTCCAGGCAAGATTAACAAACATGCTACAATTTATTCCAAAGAAAAAAACGCCATACAAGTTCTCACAGATTAAACCTGTTATTTCATAAACATTGTTTGAGACAATATTATTCTAAGAATTGTGTCACTGATGACTTCTCTACTCTGCTAATAACTACTGATTCATGTTAAACTTCGCTAAAATTTGAAAGACAGACAGAAAGATGAAATCTTAATTCTATCTGGAAATTTAATTACTCTATAGTAGTATGGATCAGAAACATTTTTTAGCATATTTTACTCTGCTACTGTGTTGTTAAGAGTGAAAAAGAAAACTAACAACATGAATTCAGTGATAACAACCTGGGGAGCCATTTGCCCTGAAGCTCTGGTTAGCCACAAGTCTCCTTCAATCATTCAGTTAGATGAATGTTCAAGCAAGGTAAATTTTTCTATTTTACAGTCTAGACTAGAAAGCTCTCTCTAGACCAGGTATCACCTAAACACCACATCATATAGGAAACTGCTATATTATTAGGCATAATAAATACATTATTTGAGATACAGAGTGTGACAGCAGAACACGACAACTCTATTTCAATAAAGAAAAATCTAATCTGGAATATTTCTGTCCAATCCCATAGTGGTACATTAAAAACAAGCAGCAAAGCAACTTCTTAGAATATATGTACTTTCATGTGGTTCTTTTTACGTAAATTACAGTTAAAGAAGCTGGTGCATTAAGAACAGCAATCCTTAATTCCCACAAAAAGTTAATTCATCCCAGATCACACCTGGAAAATATTTTTCCACTTACAAAATGATTTGAGTCACTCAGAATGGCTGAGACAGCAATATACATGAAGAAGGAGGGAAAAAAGAATGAAAAGGATAAATTCATATGAGAGGCTTACCAAAGGCTAGGAAACTGGACTGTGGTGGCCACTACCTATGACATTGTCATCACCTTTTCTCTTTCCCTCCCCTCCATCTTCTCTACAAGAACTTCATCTATAGCCAATGTATGTGAAGAGATATTGCCACAAAGGGTAAGTCTCAAGTTTACTTAATCGCCCACTGCAGATGTCCATCTTCCAACACACACTGAGAAAACCTGCACCTAAACTACATGCCTCACTTTTAGACATTTAGTTAGAATTCTGAAGTCCAGCATGTTGAAATCACAGAATCACAGAATTGTAGGGGTTGGAAGGGACCTCCAGAGATCATCGAGTCCAACCCCATGCCAAAGCAGGTTCCCTACACCAGGTCGCACAGGTAGGCATCCAGGCAGGTCTTGAACATCTCCAGAGAAGGAGACTCCACCACCTCCCTGGGCAGCCTGTTCCAGTGCTCCGTCACCCTCACTGTAAAGAAGTTCTTGCGCATGATTGTGCGGAACTTCCTAAGCTGCAGTTTCCAGCCATTTCCCCTTGTCCTGTCTCCACTCACCACTGAAAACAGTCTGGCCTCGCCATTCTGCCCCCCACACCTTAGATATTTATAGACCTGGATCAGGTCCCCTCTCAGTCTTCTCTTCTCAAGGCTGAACAGACCCAGTTCACTCAGCCTTTCCTCATAGGAGAGATGCTCCAGGCCCTTCACCATCTTTGTGGCCCTCCGCTGGACTCTTTCCAAGAGATCCTTGTCTTTTTTGTACTGGGGAGCCCAGAACTGGACGCAGTACTCCAGATGAGGCCTCACCAGGGCAGAGTAGAGGGGGAGGATCACCTCCCTCGACCTGCTGGACACGCTCTTTTTAATAAGACAGACTGTAGTATTTCCAAAGAAACACAGTGTTAAAAAAAAAAATCCCAAGTGGTCTCCATTTAATTTCCAGGGAAAATCCCTTCAGGAAAACTCTTAGCTCTAGTTCAATACAAGACTCAATAAAACACACTGTTCAGTTCACTGTCTGAAAAATTACTTTAAATCTTAAATGAACACTTTTTTTCTGTTTATTCCTTAGGGAATGATATTTCAGAAGCTTAAGAATAATGAACAATTCTTTTTTTTTAATTTAAGATTAATATGCTATTATAGATCTGATCATTCAGTGGCATCAACAACAGGATCAAGTGCACCTGCAAGAAGTTTGTGTGTGGTTGACATGTCTTAGGAACAAGATGTTGTCTAGGGAGACCTAGACAGGCTCCAGAAGTAGGCCCAGGAGAACCTCATGAGGTTCAACAAAGCCAAGTTCACGGTATCACACCTGGATTGTGACAACCCCTGCTATCAGTATGACCTGGGGGATGTAAGTGTGGAACACAGCCCTACCAAAAAAGATTTGGGGGTTCTGGTAGATGGGAAGCTATACCAGAAGAGCCAGAAGTGTGCACTTATAGATCAGTAAGACAGCCGTACCCTGGGCTACATCAAAAGACGCATGACCAGCAAGGCAAGGAAGGTGATCCTGCCCCTTTGTTCCATGCTAGTGAGATCTCACCTGGAGTACTGAATCCAAATATGGAGTCCTTGGTAAAGGAGAGATATGGACCTGTTAGAGCACATCCAAAGGAGGGCCACAAAAATGCTCCAAAGGATGGAACAACTCCCCTGTGAGGACAGGCTGAGAGAGCTGGAGCTGTTTAGCCTGAGGAAGAGAAAGCTCTGAAAAGAAGACCTGATGGGGAAAGGGGGAAGAATGGGGAGAATGGTACACAAAGGGGGGCTGTAAGAGATTTAGATTGCATATAAGGAAGAAGTTTCTTCACTTCAGGATGGTGAAGCACTGGAAGAGATTGCCCAGAGATGCGATAGATGCCTCATCATTGGAGACATGCAAGATCAGGAGGACATGGCTCTGAGCACCCTTATGCAGCTGTAGATGTCCCTGCTCATTGTGGAAGAGTTGGACTAGATGGTCTTTAAAGATCCTTCCAACTCAAATAATTCTATGGTTCTATAATTATAAGAACACACCTCATGGAACCCTACAAAAAGTCTCAAGATATTTACATGTGTATTCACACATCTTCTTTTCATCAGGATTAAAATCACATGTTAGAAGACAATAAAAGAAAAACACAATAAGAGCATCATATAAGCAACAATTTGGGGCTTTCCACTGCAAATATGCAGCAACATAATATTTGAATCAAAATTAATGAATAAAATGGATATCCTATGGTAAATCTATGTGGCTTTCTGCAGATATTTTGAGCAGTTTAAAAAATTCCTGAATTCTTCCCTGTTATTCATAGAAGTCAATAGCACATTCCTAACCTCTCTCGTAAACAGGCACAACCATCTTCTAAAGAAATTATATTCTGAGTTTAAGGACACCCTCACATCAAAGTTAGAAGGTATATTTAATGGTTTTTATATACACAGGAGAACACAAATTTTGCTATCCATCACTACAGGCTATAAAGAATGACTTGACAAAATCATTTATTAGATGTGACAGGAGTATGAACACAAGACATTCATCCAATTGCTCAAATGGATACATGACAAGGTAATATTAATAGCACAAGACAAGACATTTAAAAGTATTAGCTCAGCATTACCAGTCTATTTGATTCAATTAAGGTAATTCATCAAGGTAAATAACTATTCGAAAACTAATCTTATATGTTCCTCAGTACACTGCAACCACGTCCAGCTAAAGTGATGGCTTATGCATCGAGAAATTTTATGGTTTCATACAACTGACATCAGCTCAGAAGGGAATGAGAAAATTCTGTGACCTGAATTTAAAACGGTCATAAAACATGCAGTGAAAAAGGTCAAGTTTTACTCTAAAAACAGCATGAGATCTCATGTACACTGGTAAATTAAACAATGTCTTCGCTATTCCTAGTTTTTTCCTCATATTCTGATGTAAATATTGTGACACATAGTATTACTCATATGGCAATGATTAAATTTTATTCTCTATAACTGAATTTATTAAGTTAGAGGTGGCTTCAAAATGAAGACAGTTTCTACTACATTAAACTCCAGTTGTTGGAGGAAAGGTCTACTTAATTCATTTTGTCTTGAAAACTTAATTAACATACAGTTAAAAGAATAGTAAATTGGCTATATGAGCATAAAAACATAAAAAGGGAAGCATCAAGACCTGCAAATACTTTCTAAAGTATGAATAGTGAAGATAGCTTTTACGTCTTTGCAGTTCAGTCAATTTAGTCAGTTTACAGTGCACAGTCAGTTGCTGTTTTTGATAGCATTGTGTTCTACTGTTCTAAGCACTATATAGGGCTGTTTTATCATCGTCAACTCACAGCTATAATTGAGCTCAAAGAGGTTAACCTGCCCACTGAAATGTTTTCCATGGCTACATAACAATTTTTAGAACCAAAATATCTCAGTATTACTTACAGTCTGGTAGAGAATTAAATGTCTAATCTGACATGGAAAGGGAACATCATAACAGGAGAGTAATGACTCTAACATATTCTTTAACTTTATAAAGACTAGCAGTATGAATTGATCCGCAAGTCAAGTTAATCAAAGAGCACCTTATTTGCCACTGCAGCCTGGAATGTCTTCAACCCAGTCCCCTCATAATATTCTTCTCCCCAGATCAGAAATACATGGATTGGACAGGCAGAATTCAGTTCAACAGACAAGGAACCAGTTGCAAGACCATACCCAGCATTGTGGCCAATGGCTCAGTGTCTGGATGGAGATTGGTCAGTAACGAGACCAGTGCTTTTAAATATCTTCATCAATGACATTGACAGTAGGCTTGAGCACACCCTCAGCAAGTTTGTGGACAACATTAAGCTGTGTGGCACACTCAACATGCCTGAGGGATGGGATGCCAATCCAGGGAGACGTAGACAGGCTCAAACTGTGGTCCAGGAGAATCGCATGAGGCTCAATAAATCCTTGTCAAAGATTTTGCACCTGGGTTGCGGCAATCTCCACTATCAATACAAGCTGGAGGATAAAACTCAGCCCTGCCAAAAAGGACTTGGGAATAATGGTGGATGACAGCTGGACATGAACCAGAAATGTGCCCTCACAGCCCAGAAAGGCAACCATATCCTGGGCTGCATCAAAAGAGGCATGACCAGCCGGGTGAGGGATGTGATCCTTCTCCTCTGCTACACACTGGTGAGACCTAACCTGGAGTACTGCATCCAGATGTGAAATCCTCAGTATAGGACAGATGTGGACCTATTGGAGAACTAGTGAAGGGCCAGAAAAATGATCCAAGGGATTGAATACCTCTCCTACAACAACAGGCTGAGTGAGCTGGAGCTTTTCACCTGGGGAAGAGAAGGCTCTGGAGAGAACCAAGAGTGGCCTTTCAGTATCTAAAGGGAGGTTACAAAAGAGATGACAGTCTTCAGCAAAGTTTGCTGTTGCTATAAAATCTCAGTCAATTCTACATACAAGCCATGAAGACACAAAGCAAAGAACAGCAACCCAGAAGGTAGTGGATATTCATCCTGTTAAATGTGTCTTCATAGACTAAACAGCAAAAGGATTAACATTCAAAGAATGCATCTCACAAAAACATCTAAGTTACAGATTTCTGGAATATAATACATAAAAGTTTTAAAATTTGAGTTTAGGAGAAAAAAATCATGAAGTGCAAAGACTGATTCTACTACTTTATGTATTTTTCCATTTTCTCTTTCAAAAGAGTCTTTTTCAGTCATGTGAAGACTGGGGATTAATTTACTGATGGAAAGAAACTTGCAATAATAAGCTTTGACCAGAAATTTGAAAGGGACCAAGACAAAAAAAAAAAAAAAAAAAAAAAAAAAAAAAAAAAAAAAAAAAGGAATTCTTCCTAGTCACTGACCATTACAAAGGAATTCTCAATATTGAGAATTACATATTACATTACATAGTTTTACATAGAATTACATTACATAGCCAGAACCATAGTACTGGCTATACCTTAAAGTACTTAAATAGTTAATCCACATTGATTTTTTTGCTTTATTCATTTTACATGCATATGCTATAGAACTCTTCAGAAGCTTATCAATTTTAGTGGCTTAAAAATTGTGATATCTATTAAGAAATAATGATTTCTGGACAAGAATGAACCTTGTATTTGCTAACAGCATTAGAATAGTAATACAAAAGTACAAAAGTTCTAAGAATGAGGGATGCTTTTCCCTCCTCACCCATTTTATGAGCATTATGAGAGTTATGTCTTGTTTCATGTCTGGATAAAACAATAAAATCCTTATGCTGACTGGAGGGTTCATGTAGTATCAAATATTTACAACTTATAAAAATAAGGAATGAGACAAGGCATTAACATACTAGGAAGTAGTACAGAGAGTACCATAAAAAAAAAAAAAAAAAACACAACAAAAAAGAAATACAGGCAGAAACTAAGGAGACAACAGTACCAGTGAAATCAAAATAGCCGGGGGGGATTAAACAGATACATGGTCACAAATTTTAATTACCTTGACTATGAAAATTCTTCATGAAATTAATGCTTACTACAACAAGCATACATTGTGACTTCACTCAAGAGCAGTCCCATCTACAAGGCTTAAAAGGGCTAATGGAGCAAGCATTATATTTGTAACACATGCATTCCCATCTAACCAAGCTGCCATATTAAGCATCTCTAAGATCTATAGATTTAGCCACAGCAAAAGCTTATGACAGCTGCCTGTGGTAGACCAATCCAATGGAATTACAAACAATGGCAGAAACTAAAAATTGATTGTGTTCTGAAAAAATGAAAAAAAAAAAAAAATCATCCTTCCCAAGAGTCACAAACTCATATTATCCTATGGACAATGATGAGAGACATTTGATGCCATGAATTACATCCATGTCTTTACAAAAAGAGCTTACAGCAGTGGGATTACAATCTTTGTTTGTTTTATAATGCCCTTGTCATAATTTCTGTAGAGCAGAAACTGAAAACAAAACTTACTGTATATTAGCAAGCAACACAAAAGACAAACTGCTTAAGAAATGAACAAAATTAATGGCAATTAAGAGACAACTGCAATGTTGAAATCCTATTTGGAAATTAGATTCTACATACTCATTGCCATTGCTCATAAATCCATTAGGAGGAGAGAGTTAAGAACATCTTTGGGAAGGGACTATGTTTTTCTTCAATTTATATTGCTCTCTTCCTCCTGTTACTACATTATTGACAATGAACATCAAAATTCGAAGCTCTTTATGAACTCCAGCTTCTACAAGTTTCATAAGCTAATGCAACTACAGGTCATTCTCTTGGCTGGTACTACAGAGCAGTCTAAACTTCATATAAATCATCATCAGTAGGACAGTATTGTTTTGTTCTTCGTTTGTTTTGATGGGAACATTATTAGACATATCTGATTAAATTCTCCTCTCTCATTTATATTGTTTTTAAAACTCATTTTAATTAGATGATATTTGAAACAAAAGCAAGCAGTGATTACAAAGTTCCCATAGTGAATAGAAAGAATAGAGAGATGAAGTATAGGAGATTTTAGGAAGATTCACTATTAGAGCAATAGTTGACAAACTATGCACAGTAATTTAGAATATATTTGTCAATGAATTAGTGCTCATAATTCCTCATCAGCCACTTTGAAAGCCAACATTCTGAAACTTGCAACATCATTCAGTTGGATTAAAAATAAACTAGATCCTAATTCAAAAAGCAAGAACAGCCATAGGTACTACAATATTTGGATTTTGCCAAACTAAAATAATCCATCACATATATTACATTGCAGGTGAGAGTTTTCTTCACTTGATGGAAATATTGCACACTGTAGATTTGCACAAAACTACCTGATATAGGTATAATTTCCTGAAATATGGCACCATATGTGCATCAGTAAACATTATGTATAGAGTAAATTAAACTGAGACCTACAATTAGGCAGTAAGGAAATTACTACAGACCTGAAAGAGTAAATCAGCAGTATTAAAACTCTCCATTTCCTCTGAAGCACTTCAGAGCACCGTAAAAGACTCAATGTCAATATGATAAACATTGGGATGAAATATGCTTTGAGATAAACAAAAAGGCATACATTCAAACAAATTAAAGTCAAAATCAAGACTAAGTGATGGTTCATCACCTCTAGTTTATTTTTTAGATTTCTTCTTCCTAGAACTTTTTCTAAATCTCCTTTCTTAAAGTAAGTAGAAAAGCAAGTTTATCAACCAGGAGCAGAGAAAATTTAGATGCACTGCTGAATAGCATGCTAGGGGGCTTACAGTTTTCTTAGTCCAAACTAGTGACATTCGGAGTATTTGATTAACTTCTATTGCTTTGAAGATTGGTTATAAATTCAGGGGAAGCTGAAAGAACAGACGGCTTTATCAAATAGAGCGTTATCATCTCTTCCTTACAACAGAGCATTACACAAGATTCCTGTCTAATACCCTAGCACAAGCTGAAAGGGAAACCCAGTAAAGAAAGTATTGACATACGCACAACAATGACATATGCACAACACAGTGCAACAACATAAGTGAATTAAAAAATTGAACATAGCTTCAGCACAGGAATAAATCTGTTTTAGGATTTGATAGTGGGCTTTCAGAAAGACAGCTTCCAGATCTCCATAATCAAGAGTGCTGAAGTCACTACAGGTGAAAACATAACCTGTTAGGAGATACATTTCTAATGAGCAAAGGCTTGATGCTGCAGGTGGCCTTAGGTTCAAAGGCATTCAGACTGACACAGTGGGATCACTTCTAAAAAAGAGAAGCCAACATTTCATCAAGGAGTGTTCTCATGTGACAGAATGAGGCAATATCATCACATCACACGCTCCCTTGGGAACAACTCCTATCTCATCTTTGGTAATACAGCACAAACTTGCAAGGCTCCTGTGTATTGTCTGGTTAAGTATAACCTTGCCTCAACTTTGTCTTCACAAAATAAATCTTCAGTAAGCATTCATGCAATATTAAATTTGAAATTAAAACTCTCTTGGATTTTCTGTTGCTGTTAAACACTTGCATTATGTACTGCACCTTCAAAACTGTCTCTATTAACAAATTCTCACTGTGTCACATAAGCTATGTGAGGACCACGACCCTCTCTCTGTTTCTAACTCCCCTTAAATTACACAGGTAATGAATTAATAGAACCACCCCTACAATTTATAACTTCAGACAATGCCTACTTATCTACAATAAAGAACACATCAAAGCCTACTTTTAGGATAGTAAGAACAAAAAGTTGATTCTCTAAGCCACCTTGATACAATCCTATTAATGTAGTGTTGACTAGCTCTACAGTAAGAAAGTAAAAGAACTACTTACACAACCCACCTTTAGGTTTCTTTCTTCGTGGTAAGTGAACTAGTAGACAGTTTCCTCATAATTCCCTATAAACATACAAAGATAATTCACCTTTTTCAAAACAAACCACCTCCAACAAACTACTCTCTGAAGGTGAAATCTCCCATTGTATAAGAGATTTAGGGAATGCCACCTTGCTTATATTATCACCCATCTTCCATAACTGACGTCAGCTGGTGTGAATTCACAGTTGGGATTTTTGGTTGGCTGGCTATTTTTTCTCCTCCCCATTATGAGTTTTTATTTATTAGGGTGTGTTGCTCAATTTCTTAAAAAATCTGAGATAAATTGCTTGTCTAATAAATTTAATTATAATAGACTTCATTGTGTTCTTCTGAAGCTCCTAGTTTTGATTTTTTTTTTTTTTTTTTTTTTTTTTTTTTTCCTCTCTCTCCAGGAGGTGTTCAAGGCCAGGCTGGATGGGGCCCTGGGAAGGCCGGTCCATTACCTGACTTAGTAGGTCTCAATGGTGTCTGTGGCAGAGAGGTTAGAACACAATGATCTTTAAGGTCCTTCCAAGCCAGGCCATTCTATGATTCTAACTGCTTACACTTGCATGGGGCTTTATCTTCACATGCGGATGTTGTACACACTTAAATCTAGTACAATATGGAATATCTAAATTGAACTAGCCTTACCTTCAAAAGCAACTTTACTTTTCTGTGTTTCGTATTGTTCTACTGAAAACTTAACAGTAACTGTTGCCTAACTTTTATCTGAGCATTTCAGAAGGGAAAGAGGAGAAACAGTTTAAATCAGTAAGTCGTGATTCGGGACAGTGAGGTTTCATTTCTAGGTGAGCTGGTCCTCCCTGTAACACTAGATAATTCATTATAAGGCAATAGCTTGCCTGTAAAACAGTGATGATACAATTTCCACTTTTGGTGGGAGGTTCTGTGTTTTCCTCAAAGCTTTTATATCCCGTAAAGAAGCAACCTATGCATGCACTTGAAAACAGAGAGATTTAAGTTCACATACTGAAAGTGTTATATAAATGTTTATTCATAACATAATTTGCATTGTATGGGTTAGATGTGAAGAAATCTGTTCCAAGAGAAAACAGTTTTTCATTTTTAGGTGTCCCTTTAGTCTAATTGCACTAACTAATACTCATATTATTCTGAGAGTCTCTACAGAGTCTACGTCAATTCTTGGCACGTTCCAAAGTGCTAAACTTCTTTTTTTTTTTAACCACAAATAGCTTTCATAAACAGTAGTGATACAACTTAATCTAAGTGGAAATGACCGACATAAAGAGCAAAGGGAGATTAGACTGCCTCTCAAGAGCTAGGAAATAAAGATACAACAAATAGTGCTAAGAACATTATGAAGCCTGTTATCTAATTCAAATTATTGTGCCCATATTAAAGAAAGTATACAGAATTGTGAGTACTTTCAGAGACCTAAAAAGTAGGAAAGAACTGAGTATGATGACAAAGCTCTCTTCAAGATCTGTTACTGAACTTGCATGGATAAATTATACGAGGTATTTTCCTCATCTACCTATCTTTTTCAAAGGTGTAACCTGTAGACTAATGTAGCAGTATTGTCAAGGACTAAAAGTTAACGAGTATAATAATTGTAGCTGTGCAATTGAATTAAAGTATGCTGGAGATTATGGCTGATAACTAATGAAAATTGTGTTGTAGTCCACCACCAAATATCTCACAAAGTTATACTTCAGAGCATAGTCAAAGGCAAAGATAATGTAAATGAGCAATCAATAATATATAATGGTCATGTAAAGGGATGCCTAAACTACATGACAATGAATTGATTAGAGGGATGCAAAGGGCAAACGTGACCTGGATTTTTTCAGAATTTAGGCTTCTACAAGATCTGTGACAGAACAAGCCTGGCTGTATGGCTGCAAAATGGACACCAAATGCAGTCAATTACTAATACTAGTTGATGTCTAAATGACTAAACTCACTCGCAGATAGCCAAAAGTATGTAGCTGTGTAGCAAGCAGCATGCTAGTAATGGCCATCAGAAAAAAGCAGACACCGGGAATAAACAATCAATATCCAAACCTCCATTAATATTTGTGAGAAAGAGGAAGACAACTCATCTGAACCATTTCATAAATCTTTTAGCTTGGAGCTTACAAAGTAGCTGAGATTACCCAATCAACCTCTAAATGAAAAACTAAAGCCATACATGAAATTCATTCTTGAAAAATCACAAGCTATTTGTCTCTCCAGAAATCATATGGAGGAGCTAATAACATAATTGGAGTTACACAATGCAAGTATGACTAGAACTGTAGCCTTAAAATAACATCTACCTTTGAATATTTGGAGTGCTGTTGCAGATGGTAACCGAAAAAAGACCGTAGACTTGACAAAGGTGCTATCAGTTTTAGACTGATTTTCTGAGGAAATGAGGCTCAAAATTCTATTTTTTTCTAATGCATTTCAATCTGTTGTGCAATTTCAAACTAATGTCAGGATACTGGAAAAGTCCTGAGGATGTTGAGCAATTATTTGATAAAAAAAAAATTGTTAGTAGGAGAAAGGTGACCCAGATTTGAGTTCTGTGGAGGGAAATTTGTAATGGGAAGTCAGTAGCTGGCTGATCAGTGTAGATACCAGCTGGTCAACCACCATGCAGAATGGAAGATGAACACAGATGATACAATTCTACAGAAAGCAGAAGTCTTCATTAATTTGATTGTTGTCAATTTTTTGACAACAATCCTCTGTCTACACAATATGTATATCTCAGAGGATGCTGTCTGAAAAAGACAATCTGAGAAAAAAATTTTTTGCTAAAAATAAATGCTGGATTAGAATGTTTTGCTTTGGAGTGGTGTGAAGAATGGCAACATTAAGCTATGTACTGGTGAGACCTGTCTGCTTCCAAGAATTCATATAACCATGAAAGCAAACACAGGTATTTCAAGTCTAGAAACAATGATAGCTTTCCACATACAAAATCACCATGTAGATACTAGAAGGTTGTAATAGATGGTTGATTTAAAAAAATTTTTTTTGATACTGCACATGTAGACTTGGATATCAAACAGTGGCACTGACTTCTCTCAGATATCCACTACATTAAAACAAAAGCAAAGGACATCAGTCTAAGCACTCAAAGTGTCAAATGTATTCATCAAAATGCAGCTGGTAATGTTTTCATTTCTAAACTTTACACTTTAATGTTCTTATTCAAATATTTTATTATAAAATTATGTTGCCTAAAACTGCAACAGGAACCAGAAATCCTATTTTACTACTATTTAAATTTTCCTTTGTTCCAGTTTGGATGAAACCTAGAAATTTCAAAATGCTAAATGATCAAAATGCCTTAAAGCAACTGAAATCATCCTTGAACATTCTGAAGCACTACTTTCAATTTTAATTTTCAATTTTCAATTATGTTCAATTTATATGTATATGCTTATATTTGAAATGAAAAGCTATGGTAAAAGATATACTCACTTTCAGAATGAAAAATTGAAGATGTTAAAAACATAAATATGACTCTTCAATAGTTGGACTTTTTATTATCTTCAAAACTATATTTCTGGATAAACAAACATGATTTTATCACGCTCTTCCATTTTAAAGAAAGAGAAAATTTTCTGCTGATTATTTATTTAATCAAGTGTTCCCAAGTAACTTTAGTAATAATACACAGCTGAGTCCACAGGAGGTGGATGCATTGTCCTTAATGGCTATATGAGAGCTACATTTCCAGTTCAGCTGAGAACAGTTGGTAAAAAAAAAATCTCTCTTTTCTCTGTGATTCCTTCCACTTGGATGCATATAAAGTATTAGTCTGGCTTGAATGGACAAAAAAGAATTATTATTTTATTTCAATCTACTGCAGACAGGCTGTACTGTTAAAATTAATGGCAGTACCAATATCTGCTTTTTAAGAGAAAACTAATGGTTTTGGTTATTGTACCTTGTGGGGAAACCGACTGGCTAACACAGACTGAACAAGCTCAGGTGATGAGCTGGAACAGTGCATACAGAAAAGGAATGAGAGCAGAAGGGTGGGAGGCAGCGGCACTGACAGGTGGGACACCAGTGGTGGTGACAGCAGAGCAGCTGGTGCCTTGCTCACACATCTCCAGATGATCTATGGACCGTGGTAGGCCTCGCTATACATCCAGTTTGTGCCTTAGCCAAATTCTTTGGGGTGTCCTTCCTGCTTATCCCTGCTTATCCCTGTGGTGTCAATGTCACCACAGAGTTGCAGTGCTGGAAAAACAGCGTGTGCGTGCTGCTTTATGATTAGATGTAGTATTTAAGGTGTTAGCATTAATATTAGTATAGGATTAGTATCATTTTTTCCCTAAGGAAAAATACAAACACACGTAAAAACTGGCATCAACAAGCACCCTGCTGCTATTCTCAGTGTAGCTTGCTGTTCCACACAGTGAAGGATGTTTTTGTTCAGCTTTAAGGTTTTGCTTTTTTGTTTGGTTTGTTGGTTGGTTTGTTTTTCACTACAGACTTGTGTACCAGAAAAAAAGACCCCCAAATCCTGCCAACTGGCACAACTTATTTATCAGACACAGAACTCTGTGATTTCTCCAAACTGTTCAAAATGAACTAGGCAATGGCAGCAGTAAGCTATGGGCGGTGAGACCTGTCTTCTTCCAAGAACTTATTCAGTCCAACCAATGTTAATAATCTTACTTGCAGTTTATATTGAGTTATATAATTAGATTCTCCTCAATACTTTTCCAATGCCCAGAAGTGTTTAAATGATAAGATAAAAGATATAATTCCATCAGAATGGGAAGTACTGATGTGCCTGTAAATTGTGAGATTGGATTTTAACACTGTGTGTCCCAGCTACCATCATTTCACACCGCTGTATGATAATTATTAAAAAAAATATAAATAAAAAATATTGGAGATAAAGAGCTAAGTAACCTGGGGAGAGAAAGAAAAATCAGTCTTAGATGGTTGGCTGCTGAAGACTAACTCACAAGGGCACCTGACTACCAAGTGAAATATATATACTTTCTTCACTAAAAAAAACACCACATTTTGTAGATTGTCCTGTTCTATGTATCATTAAGCTTCATAAATCTGATCAACAAGGCTGCTTCAAAATGCACTAATTGAAAATGAAAGGCATTATGGTATTCAAAGTTGGTTGTCTCTACTACTAGTAAGCCCAAAATTGAAGGACTGAAAGAGTGTAATTGTATAATCTCAGCCTTGGTTCATTTCTTCTACACCTTTAATCCCTTCTCCCCACCTATTAAAAGTAGTCCTTGTCTTGGAAAATTTAGCTGGGGATGTCTAGGCAGACCTGGGTAGATGTGCACGTTTCCTATACAACTGATTATGCATAGGACAAAGCACAACATTGATTATGATTCTAAAGCAGACCAATTCATAGACCAAATACACACTGTTGAAAGCAAAGACTCTTTATGATTAGATGTAGTATCTATATCTTCGTAGCACAGTTAGGATCTAATCTTTATTAGTTCACTAGAGACTGCCACAATTTAATAAACATTATACCTATGTGATTAACAGTCGTAAATATAGCAAACTATACTAAATACTTCATTTCTATGCAGGAATCTATTTATGTACATGCTTCACTTTACCCACATACAGAGTTTCAACATTTTTGTGATTGAATTTAACACCCATGGAGTAGAATATACGTGAGAAACAGAGAGTTTATTGAGAAAGGTGCCATTTTTTTATCACGTTTCAGAGTAAAATTGGCATTAGAGATGAGTAATTCAGACAACTGCTGAGAGCCTCGTACAGAACAGTAACTCATGTGTTAGTCTGCTACTTCCTTCAAGCAATAAGAACAGAGGTGGGAGGCAACACATGGTACAAACTCCACTGCAAAACCTAGGATCCCACAAATTTGGAGGTCAGAACAGTGGAGATCTTTCTTCTCTCATTAGCTGAGCAACAGATGTGATGCTAGGCTTTATGCAGAGTTGATGATTAATGTTTTCTGTAAGTCCATTGCAAAATTTTTATTATTTAGAGAATAAGCTCTGAGAATATTACCCTCAAACACATTTGCTGAAAATTCAGGACAAAATGAAAAGAGCAGGGTACTGTTTTTAAAGTCCCTCTTTCTGAAACTAGTTGCAAATAGGTAACTGGAGGTACTTTTAAGTCCTTCCTTGATCTTGCTGATTTGTAGATTTTAAATCATTTCCTTAGGAACAAGATTTGACTGGTCAGGTAGTGATATTTTTTAACAGAAAGTACAGAACTTTTTCATCTCAAAAGTGAAAAAAAAAAAAAGAAAAAAGTCAGTTCCCCAAAATTAACTTTAAAAATGTACAGAGAAACTCTTAGGATTCTCTCTCTTCTGCTTTCCAATCTCCCTTTATTCTATTCCATCTCAAGTTTTTAGTTTTTTTGTTGTTTTTTTTTTTTTTAATAAATCTTTCAGTCTTATTACCAGTCACAGAGCTAAAAGTAATGTGTTCAAACTAGGTTTTACAATTATTTATCAGCCTTCTGCCTATCTGTAGGATCTTCATGGCATGTAGTAACTTAAAAGTTCTACTGAAATTCTTATGAACATTTTTGTATTCTGCGAATTGATATTTCATTGAGAGTATTCATATAAATACTAATAAGCACATCTGGCAGTGTTTTTAGGACTGAGAATGCTATGAAGGCAGTGAAGGTTTGGCCAATCTTCCTTGATCCCACATATGAAGACCATTAGGTGTGACATTTGGAATGTGTTCCAGTATTCCTTTTTTAGTTAACACCAGTATTTCTTTTTAGTGTCAGCTGCAAAGTAGTGGTATATTTACGTAAAGCCACAAATTCCTTATGCTTTTACATATGTCAAAAACAAAAAAGCATTTAATTTCTAGGAAAATCAAGAAGTAGTATAAAAGCATAGATTACCTGTCTTCGAAGGTCTCGCGTTTTCTTGGTCATCTTGTCAATAGCAATGTTGAGTGGGTCCCCCTTCTCTTTCCTTCCAGTCTGTTAAAAATCAAATATTGGAATTAAAGAATAACACTTCACAATTTACATACTTTTAATTGATATAGTTAAAGCTAATTAAAACAAAAACAAAAACAAAACAACATTTCTTTTTTGTTAGCTTCCAATTAAGGCGTTATTTTCAACACTATGTTTTAAACGTGTTTATGTGTGTGGGGCACAGCAGATTATTTTAAAACAAACCTAAAATGATAAGAAGAAAGATTAAGGTGACTCACTGGAGGGTTTAGAACTTTTCCAACAATAAATTATGTGCATATATTATAGCCCATGCTCCAAATATCTGCAAGACCTTTCACTATAAAGCAAACATTAAGAGCTTCTAATCTCTATCCTGCTAGGCACTGGGAATGTTAAACATGATAATAAGCAGAAACACAGCTTGAGGACAGAAGGAAAACGGTCCTTATGATTGTAACAGGAATCATATTGGCAGACATTAGGTGCAATTGAAAGAAAACTTCCACTTAAAACATTTTCCTGCAGGAAGTCTCAAAGCAAAGATCCTTACAAAGAAAGATGAAAGGGGGGAGGGGAGGAGGGAAGGATAGCTTTCTGTGGCTACAATACACTGAAAGATACATATTCTTCTAGGTTCCACGGCACAGAGAGCATTAAGTGACTTTGTCAGCTGTATTACCTTTCTCTTAAGAGAACACTGCTTCTCTCAAGATTTGTCACATCCTGCATCACGTTGAACTCTGCTTGATAGTTTTTCATCAAGAACCAAAACGATCTTCCTTTCTTTCTAGCAGAACTCTTTTATTCTCAACACTGTTTTCAAATGCTCCTATTTAGAATTGTTCCTTACATATAGTTAAGAGCAGTTTTCTATTTCCCACTGAGCCTAATAGAATGTGTCTCCAGAACCTGTTGAGAACTCACTTTTGGGGTGGGATGAGTATTAAATATACCCTTTTAATAATGATCTCTTGCATGTCCAGCGTTGTGTTATCAGCCCTACATGGCCACACTGGCAATCCAATCCATTCTTCTGCTTTAAACAGAGGGAATGCCTGCTTTCCATTATTATCTGTCATTCCAATTATGATATCACGACAATGCCTTTAATGATCATTTAGAAATCTGTAAAACAGTTGGACTGGATGATCATTTAGGTCTTTTCCAACCTTGGTGATTCTATGATTCTATGATTCTATGAAAACCTATTTTCTTTATTTAGAAATTAAAACATAATGACATCAACTGCCACAATAATTTAATACAAAATGTAAGTTTATCTCTTATGTTTCTAAAAAGAATCCATTACAAATTCCAGACTTAACCATACAAATCAGAAAATTTGGTGTTTTACAAAAGGAGGCACCTCTATAACTACAGTCAGTTTCATCTTGTTCATCTCACATTCATTCTTTGGTTGAGTTTTGCTGGTCCCCAGCTAAAGAACCATGGCTCTTTAGCCATAGCCATTATGGCTCATGCTTTTATTTTCAGACAACCTGTATTCAACCCCTGCTAGCTTCTCTAAAATGGGTCTGCAAGATGAGCTGCTCTCAGCCAGGTTCCTGGTCTATTAGACTACAAAGATTCCCAGATTTTCGATTACCAGCTTTGTGCTGTGTGCTAGCTGCCTCAAGTATCCTTGGTGACATTAGCATTTTGGGATGCATTATTTTTCCAGTCAAATAATTAAATTTCTGTTATATCATTTAAATTCTTCTCTTGTTTCTCCTTATTTGGTGCAAACTGCAGTGAATATTAACACAATGTGAACAATTAAAAACCATCATGACACTGAAGCCTACATTGAGATGGTATTTTAGTGTTCTCAACCAAGAGAACTAGTTAGCAGTGATTTTGTGCAGGGCAGATCTGCTGTGCATTCACCACTGATGTGAAATCAAGCACGTAACCCTTGGCACTATTACAAGGGGCCATAACAGTGTCCAAAATACTAACCCAGGACTTCCTCCAAAGTAGTCAGTGAGAGAATACAGAGACACTAAATAAATCAGGCACCTGATAAAGTGCACAGCTTAGGAGCAAGAGCTCCTGACATTCCCTAAATGATCGCTGGAGGAAAGTAGAAATTCTCAGATTGACTTAAATGGCATTGGCACAGGCTTCCAAGGTAAGTGTTGGTGTCACCATCCGTGGAGGTGTTCCAGAACCATGGAGATGTGGCACTGAGGCACATGGTCAGTGGGCATGGTAGGGATGAGTTGATTGTTGGACTTGATGAGCTTACTGCTCTTTTCCAACCTATTTGAATCTGTAATTCTATAAGAAGTTTGATTTATGCTCCTAACTTAAATATTTGACATTGCTTTTTAGACGATCGACTGCTCTGTGGGGATAGATCCATGATAGCCTGTATCTAGTGCTTCTCTTAAACCTCTTTTCAATTTTTTGTTGTACCTTTTTAGTCTATTTTTAAATTATATAAAAAGTGGCTCTTAAGATACATCCTATGGAGATACCCAAGACAACTGGGAGCCCTTCTGTGATCCTTAGGCCACAGAACACAAACTAGTAATGTCCATATGGCCAACCTCTTCTCCTCTCAAAACAGCAAAAAGTCTCATCTATACTGCTTACAGGGAAAGTCCTCTGTGCAGTGATCTGAATCATGCTCTACATGTTATCTGAGATGCTAAATGGCATAAACTGATTTGTGCTGGAGAACAAGCAATCAAACCATGTGGACGGAGACCTGACTGAGCTCTCTCTATGGCAATACTTTATCAACACATAGGAGTGCAAATGAAATCCTAGAGACACTTTTCATGTCTTGAAGTTTCTCACTATCCAGGAATTTTAAGTGTTCTTCACCTTTTATGTGTGAAATGGCTTCTGCCTTTAAATCTGGATAGAAAAGCCCTTCTTCACTGTACAATTTCAAAGGAAGATAATTTTGTTTAGTAAATCA
Organism: Tetrao urogallus; assembly: GCF_951394365.1. Lineage (NCBI taxonomy): Eukaryota > Metazoa > Chordata > Aves > Galliformes > Phasianidae > Tetrao > Tetrao urogallus. The sequence goes on from NC_136817.1 coordinate 67,506,813, forward strand.
CATTATTGTAAAATAAATAGCATGGCATGTGATGTTACATAGCTTCAGGCAGGTCTGTCAAACACCATCTGCTCTGCACTGAAAATATAAGTTTATTAAAGTTTATTTATTTAAGTTGTTAAATACTGTTATATTAAAGTTGCTCGCTGATAAATTTTTGGTCTCCACTCCTAGCAGGGATATAAAGGAATTTATCAGTTTCCTGTGTTTCTGATAAACCATAAAGCTTATTATTGAGACTGACAGCATTTCTGTGTTAATCTTTTTCCGCACAGGGAAGAAAGATACTTTGGAAATGGGATACAAGGGATGTAAAATCTGCTCCTGAATTGAGTTAAAAGTAGAATAAGCAGAAATGCGTAGAAACTTCGGAATGTCAAAAAATTGGCATTCAGAGTTCCTTTGAACACAATTACCTCTATTTATGGTAGTTTCCATGGGTTCTCAACTATGGGCTGTGCCAAGGACAAGTGGATATTGCGTTGCAGCTCTCCCCAAGTTATGCAGTCCCCTTTCCAGATCAGCCAATATAAGAAGCAACCCCCAAATATATTTTTCAAGTACTTTTAAGCCCACTCTGAGAAGCTGAACAGCTTTTCAATATAACCAATCTACAGTTACTGAGTACCTGAAGAAATCTAGTTACTATCATTTCCTTCTGGTAACTGCCTACTGTCACCACCACTGCCAACCAGAGACAGTCTAGAGACAAAGCAGTTTCCATGAGACACAGTCAACTCTGGAAGAGAATGCTTCAGACTGGAACTGTGTTTTCACCTTTGAATAATTCCAAATAAAACCATGAAAGTCACAAATGTGACATTTCAGCATATGAAACAGATAAGATAGCTGCTACTATTCTTTTTATAAAGAGAGCTAATGGATATGCTTTCATATGCTTTTACTAAAAAATTCCGTCATCATGTGCACAGTCATGTGAAATGAAAATCCATTATTAGGAGTACATTATTAATTTATTTTACAATCAACACAGATGAACATGTCTGACAATTGTAACCTGTTAAAGACAGGAAAAAATTGCCAAGAAATAGACAAAAACATAGCAATTGCAGGCCCACAGCATAATATAACAAATAAAAAGCTACATGCATAACTACCAAATGAGAGATGTTAGAGAAATACTTGCTCTGTTCCTTTAAAATGCATAATTTAGAAGGTCAGTCTTTGAATTTATCACAAATAATAATAATAATAAAAATCTTAAATGATGTCAGATGTTATGGGACGATTGTTTTCACACATTCCGTTGTCTTTTTTGCTGCTTTATATATAAGCCCAATGCCTGGGCTACCTCAATCTCCTAGCATATTATATGTTCCATGTCCAAGACACCCTTATTGCCACTTATCGAGTAATTTAGCCTCTAGGAGACAGGTGGAAAGATTATCTATTGATCCAAGAGCGACCAAACCTTGATATACTCTTATATTTTCATCATCCCCTCGGTAAATGGTTCAATTTTTTACAGTTTATTCAAAACTTCAATATCACAATGTTTTATTAAGGTGTAAACTGCTGCTCAAAAATATATCTGTCCTAATATTTTATTTTAAATGTTGAACAACATCACTCTTTAAAAACTATGCTCATGTTCAGTAGTCCTTTTAAAGGTGATGAAGAAACGCTTACTAGGAAGAAGAAAAACACTTTCAACAACAGACATAAGCTGCCTCGGTGCTTTTAAGCAGAAAGCTAGGTTTAAGAACACCAACACAGTCTCTTTCTGTCAGGTTAAGAAGACTAATTTCAGGTCAGGAAAAGGCTAAGCCATATATCCCAGCAGAGGTGAGTAGAGGTTAAATTTCACTGAAAGTTGAAAACCTTTGCTATTAGATAGGGATTTGGGTCAGGATGACATATTTTAGGAAAGTTGTGTGGTCCCTCTACGGATGAACTGAGCAAGACATTTTAGAATACATACATATACATACATTTTTTTTCAAATTGGTATGGTGAGAAAAGCTCTTAGGAACCTGGTGTGAATGTGAATCACTGTTTTACACAGCTCAATTATTTTATCCAGTCTTTATATCCATCAATTATATTTTTTTCTTTTTAGCACTTATTCTAAGTAACTAGATGGGAGGTTCTGCAATTACCCGTTTTCCATATTCATTTTTTCCTAGAGGATCACCTGACATAGAATGAAATGTTATATGTTTCCTTTTGTTCTTAATAATTCCCTTTTTTTCTTGTGGGGGAGGTGTGGAGGGAGAATAATTTTGCATAAATGGGAGAAAATGTTGCTTAGAAATTCTTCCTCTGCTCAGGTATTTTGACTACTGTTTATATGCAATAGCAGTTGCAAAGGAGCAAGGTTTGTATTCCACAGAGAAAGGATAAGACAAACAGATCCCACTATGTATATTATCTTGCCACTTTGCAATAAAACACTGAATTACAGTCTTTCTTCAGGGCACTTCCACAGTACTACCCAGTTCTACAGTATCATTCATTAACCTGCTCTTAAATGTAAGTTATGGACAAAAAGTTTTCCCTAAATGAAACAATTGCTTCCAGCAGTTTTTAATTACTTTGTGAAATTCTGACCAGATCACAGTGAGTGTAATAGGTTCCAACACAGCATAAAGGATCATAACTATGCAGAAAACTGAGTAAGCCACTTCCCTGCAGCCCCAGATAGTAAATAAATGCAACAGAACTTGAGCCGAACACCTCAGGTGAACAAACGCTGGTATTCGCCTGGATCCAAATAAGTTTCATCTAGATCTGCACACAGTTAAAAATAAATAAATAACCCCAATTGAATATGTACAGGGATGAAGAAGAGTGTCTCTTTCTATTTTATCTATATTTTCATGCAGTCCTCACCATCACAATATCCAAATACCTCAAGGCTGAGCTGGTGAACTCAGCAGTGTGCTTAATACTAGCCATGTGGTTTGCTCTTTTTTTTTTATGCTCTCACTAGATGAAGAACTTACGTGGAATATTTTAGTTTGGTTGTTTTGTGGGTATTGATTTGTCCGTTTTGCACAATTCACTACTGCAACTATTTCTTGTTTTATGGTCAAGGATTTTCAGAAATGTTATCACAGAATCACAGAATCACAGAATTGTAGGGGTTGGAAGGGACCTCCAGAGATCATCGAGTCCAACCCCCCTGCCAAAGCAGGTTCCCTACAGCAGGTTGCACAGGTAGGCATCCAGGCAGGTCTTGAACATCTCCAGAGAAGGAGACTCCACCACCTCCCTGGGCAGCCTGTTCCAGCGCTCCGTCACCCTCACTGTAAAGAAGTTCTTGCGCATGTTTGTGCGGAACTTCCTATGCTGCAGTTTCCAGCCGTTTCCCGTTATAAATGACAGCAATTTGATTTGAAAGACCTGTTAGGATTAGAACTGGATCAGACAAGGAATAAAATGTGCAGAGTTTTGCATTTGGGCTGGAGGAATCCCAGGCATCCATACAGACTGGAAGGAGCAATCCTTGAGAGCAGCCCTGTGGAGAAGGACCTGGGGGTCTTGATAGATGAAAAACTTAACATGAGTCAGCAGTGTGCTCTTGCAGCGCTGGAGGCAAACGGTATCCTGGGCTCCATCAGAAGAGAGGTGGCAAGCAGGGACAGGAAGGTGGTTGTCCCTCTACTCTGCTCTTGTGAGGCCCCATCTGGAATACTGAGTCGAAGTGTGGAGCCCCCAGTACAGAAAAGACAAGGAGCTGTTGGAGGGGGTCCAGAGGAGGGCCACGAAGATGATCAGAAGACTGGAGCATCTCCCCTGTGAAGACAGGCTGAGGGAGCTGGGCTTGTTCAGCCTGGAGAAAAGAAGGCTGCAAGGTGACCTCACTGCAGCCTTCAGTACCTAAAGGGAGCCTACAAACAGGAGGGGAATCAACTCTTTGAAAGGGTAATCATTTTAAGTTGAGGGAGGGGAGATTTAGGTTGGATGTCAGGGGGAAATTCTTTACAGAGAGTGGTGAGGTAGTGGAACAGCTCCCCAGAGAGGCTGTGGATGCCCCGTCCATTCCTGGAGGTGTTCAAGGCCAGGTTGGATGGGGCCCTGAGCAGCCTGGGCTGGTATGAAATGTGGAGGTTGGTGGCCCTGCATGTGGCAGGGGGTTGGAGCTTCATGATCCTTGAGGTCCCTTTTAACCCTGACCATTCTGTGATTTTGTGAATAATGCTGTTATTGATTGATATTTCCTCACAACCACGTACTGGAATTCAGGCTTCCTTAAAAAGGAATTGCTTGAAAAATTTATATTTATGACAAAACTAGCATTTGCCTATTGTGCTAACCTTTCTCAGTCTTGACAACAAAGGCAACAGAATGGTTATTTTTGTAGACACAGACAGAATAATTTTATATTTCTTTGCATTTCTGAATTAGTGTTTCCAAGATGACTATGATGAACATACAGCCCTTTTCTTCTAGGTACTATCCAAAATCGAATTTTACAGCATCATATGGTATCAAAATTGTAGAAAAGGCAATGGGTAATGAAACCAAAGGAATGATATTGGAGGAGCCAAGATTGATAAACTGAGATAGCCTTTTTGATACATCCTGAATCAATCTCTCCAAAACATGCAGAATATTATCTGTATCACTGCAAATGCAAGTGGTACAAGTCTTAGCATGCTATTCTCTCATTCTTGTTTGAAGGGGAGTGACTTTGTAACAAATTGATTCACAGTATATTTCTTTTAGTTAAATAACGTCTTTTCCTTTGCAAAGGAATGGATTCTTTGAGCGTCAGAGAATCTGAAAAGGAAAACATCAGGTTTGTCATAGAATAAATTGCATTCTTTACGCAAATTTATGCTATTACAGTTAAATTCATACTAAAAAATAGGAGAGAGCAGAAACGTAGTTGGTATAAACTATTATAAAACCATCAGTTCCAATGATATCACACTAATTTAAATGAGCTGAGAATCTCCTCACTCATCAATTAAATGAAACCTTGCAGATGCTTCCATTTAGAAGGTCAAAACAGTTTACTTGAGAATTTTGAACTGTTCTAATTTCTTTGCAGACATCCACTTGCAAAGGGTCCATCAATTTCCCCATTTAACCATCAACTGCTTTCCAGCTGTAAATTACAATCTGTTTTTAATTCACTTCTGGGTGGTTTCTTATCACCTAAAGTAACTGGAAGAAAAGGAGGTAGCATACATTTTGTCCTTCCCTTCAAATATAGAGGTCCATAGTGAAGAGCTATGCAAATTAAATGTCAAAATGTCAACTTTACTACAAGCTCTGAGAAAAGGCTGCAAACAGACTTTCTTTTTTCTTACTCTGTTTGAGGAAAGGATTTCATTCAAGACAATATTGGACCATGGCTTTGCAGTGTACATTTTAATGCATTTTTTTTTTTCAGTGCAGACACATTTTAGACACCTCTGAGAAATGATGTGACTATTGGAAGGACCTCAGAGTTCACAATATTTAGAGGCATTCAAAAATGTTGCCTTTTTTTTTTCCATGAACATACTGAAGTTCCAACTACACCTTTCTATTTACATGAGAATTTTTATTAATGGCATAGAACTGGGTATTACAGAGCCTCAGAGTTCAAAGCCCTCAAATCTGGTCTTTCTTTAAGAGGCACAGAACTAGCTTAACTTTACTTACAATTATTTGAATTTCAAATATCACTGAAAAATAGGATTTAAACAAGTTGGTTGCCTCTGTCACTATCTAACGGATTTTCTTATAAAAGGTGTATTGGGTATTGCATCTGCATTTCTTTCTTTCTAATTGTGTCATGCTTACACTCCTTGGATGATCCATGAGAAAACAAGGTCTTGTTTATATCCTATCAAAAGTGTGTTCAGCAACGTATGCAACTAGAAGTCAATGCTATGTGAGAAGAAACTAAATATTTGTACTTAGAGAATTAAATGCTTTTTCAAGCTTACTGTTACTTTCTTTGCCCTTCCAGTTCCCTCCAGACCACTCAGAGTTTTTTTTCCCCATTTATCTGCCAATCTGTTCTGAATGGTTTCAATTAAAGTCTCCATCAAAACAATATTTGAAATGATTTGGGCTGAAGTTTCGTGCATCCCCTGTAGTCACTAATGCTTTCCAGGATCTGACACCCTACTTGGCAGTACTGTGCAGTCTATATGATACCAGGTTAATGCACATGTCAGGCTTTCTCAGGACAGTGATTGCGTGTCTGACAGCACATTCTTTCACGTCCAGCAAAAACCTCACCTGCAAGCAAGTGATGTGCTTGAGATTTAATCAGACATATGTTATAAATTTACCTTCTGTTTTCAAATAGTGGATATTTCCCAGGAAAAGCAAGGGAAAGGAAAGAACTTAGATCTGACTATGGTAATTAATTGGTCAACTTGAGTACTGGATCCTTTGTGTCCACAAAAAAAACAACACCATAACCACGAGATGCAGAACACCATAACCATGAGACACTAGTGTTAAAATAAAACAAACAAGCAAACAAATCAAAACCACAACAAAGTAACACAGAAATAAACAATATGGATCTGTTTAAACTCCAAACAGAGATATTCAAAAGAAGGCAAGCTCAATGGACCAACTCTTTCTATTTTTACGAGGCAAAGCTGAGCCTATTCCTGTCACATCCTCAGATCAATGTGCTAAGTGATATCCATTCAAATTATGTGTCAGTTTAATCAAAGGAAGTGAAACACAATTACAGAGCATTAGTGTAAAAGCCTGCACAAAATAACAGAATGTTCATGTGGGATATCTGAAGCAAAAGTCTGTTGAAAACAAATCTGTGACATTTTCATCAACAGTTTTTATCAAACTGTTTTTTACAGAAAAACACACCAAACAACACCTTTGTAAATGCTATTACAAACTAATTAGGCATAAGATAATGCTTTGAATCTACGAAGTGATTAGAGTCCTTATTTCTCCTTTTTGATTTCAGATTTTTTTCAGCACTTGTTCTGTTCTTAGGGAAAAAAAAAAAAAAACAAAACAACACTAAATGCAGAAATGTAAAGTCCTTTCCTGAAGGGATAACTGGTGCATTTATAAAATCTCTCCATGCTCCCTCTCAAGTCACAATGAGTTTTAACATTATTTCCAAAGATTGAATCTGGATGTGGCTTTTTGCAGCCTGCTCTAGTGGTTGGCATGGTAGGAGGGTTGAAACTAGATGATCTTTGAGGTCCTGTTGCTATCACAGAAACATGGTGGGATGACTCCCACAATTGGGATACTGCGATCGATGGCTATAGACTCTTTAGGAGAAATAGGCGAGGTAGGAGGGGTGGGGGAGTTGCTCTCTATGTCAGAGATTGGATAAACTGTGAGGAGCTCCCTACGAGAAACAGTCAGGAACAGGTTGAGAGCCTGTGGGTTAGGATTAGAGATGGGACTAATACAGGTCAGCTGGTGTTAGGGGTATACTACAGGCCACCTGATCAGGGGGAGGCTGTTGACGAGGCTTTCTTGCTCCAGATGCGTGAGATGTCTGGCTCACGGGCTCTTGTCCTGGTGGGGGACTTCAACCATCCGGACATCTGCTGGGAAAACCACACGGCGAGCTGCAAGAGCTCCAGAAAGCTCTTGGAATCCATTGACGATAGCTTTCTGGTTCAGGTATTGGACAGACCGACCAGAGGTGAAGCGTTGCTGGACCTGCTGCTCACAAACGCTGAGGAGATCATCAAAGGTGTCAAAGTTGGAGGCTGCCTGGGCTCCAGCGACCACGCCTTGGTTGAGTTTGTGATCTCAAGCGATGTGGGCCTGGCAAAGAGCAGGATCAGGACGCTGAACTTTAGAAGAGCAGACTTCAAGCTACTCAATGGATTGCTGGCCAAGATCCCCTGGCGCGCCGCCCTCAAAGACAAAGATGTTGAGGAGAGCTGGCTGCTCTTCAAGGATGCCCTCCTGGAAGCACAAGAGGTCTCCATTCCTCTGAATAAGAAAGTGGGCAGGCGAGGTAGGAAACCGGCATGGCTCAGCAAGGACCTGCTGAGAGAACTGAGGGCGAAGAAAGGGGTGTACAAGCTCTGGAAACAAGGCTGTGTCACCTGGGAAGAGTACAGGGATGCTGTCCGGACTTGCAGACGTGGGATCAGGGAAGCCAAGGCGCAGGCAGAACTGAACTTGGCAAGGGATGTGAAAAACAATAAGAAAACCTTCTACAGGTACATTGGCCAGAAGAGACAGGCCAAAACGGGTGTACCTACTTTGGTAAATTTAAAAGGAGAACTGGCTTCAACAGATGAAGAAAAAGCTGAGGTGCTGAATGAATTCTTCACCTCGGTCTTCACTGGTGGCCAGGATTCTAGTCTTTTTCACGTCCCTGAGCCCTGCATCCCCAAACCTCTATGTGGGGACCAAGGAGGTAAATCCCTCCCCACTGTAAGGGCAGAGCAAGTCCGACAGTGCCTCCTTAGACTGAATGAATATAAGTCTATGGGGCCGGATGGCGTGCATCCCAGGGTCCTGAAGGAGCTGGCTGAGGTGGTTGCCGAGCCGCTCTCCATCATATTTGAGAAGTCGTGGCTGTCAGGTGAGGTCCCGGACGACTGGAGGAAGGGTCACGTCACTCCCATATACAAGAAGGGGAGCAGGGAGGACCCGGGGAACTACAGGCCGGTGAGTCTCACCTCCGTGCCTGGGAAAATCATGGAACAGATCCTCCTGGACAACATGCTCGATCACATAAAGAATGAGCATGTGATCCGAGACAGCCAGCACGGCTTCACCAAAGGAAGGTCATGCCTAACTAATCTTGTGGCCTTCTATGATGGAGTGACGGCATTGGTGGACGAAGGGAAGGCGACCGATGTCATTTTCCTGGACCTGAGCAAGGCCTTTGACATGGTCCCCCACCACATCCTCATCTCCAAATTGGAGGGAAGTGGATTTGATGGGTGGACGACCCGATGGATAAGCAATTGGTTGAAAGGCCGCAGACAGAGGGTGATGGTCAATGGCTCTATGTCCAGGTGGAGGCCGGTAACAAGTGGTGTCCCCCAAGGGTCTGTCTTGGGACCGGTGCTCTTTAACATCTTTATCAATGACATCGATGAGGGAATTGAGTGCACCCTCAGCAAGTTTGCTGACGACACCAAGCTGAGTGGTGCGGTTGATACGGTGGAAGGAAGGGATGCCATTCAGAGGGACCTCGACAGGCTGGAAAGCTGGGCTCGGGTGAACCTAATGAGGTTCAACACGGCAAAGTGCAAGGTTTTGCATTTGGGCCGGAAGAACCCCAGGCACCCGTACAAGCTGGGAGGAGTGGTCCTTGAGAGCAGCTCGGCAGAGAAGGACCTGGGGGTCCTGATGGACGAGAGACTCAACATGAGCCAGCAGTGCGCTCTGGCAGCTCGAAAGGCAAATGGGATCCTGGGCTCCATCAGGAGAGGGGTGGTCAGCAGGGACAGGGAAGTGATTGTCCCTCTCTACTCGGCTCTTGTGAGGCCCCATCTGGAGTACTGTGTCCAGGTGTGGAGCCCTCAGTACAAGAAAGACATGGAGATTTTGGAAAGGGTCCAGAGGAGGGCGACTAAGATGATCAGGGGGCTAGAGCACCTCCCCTATGAGGACAGGCTGAGGGAGTTGGGCTTGTTCAGCCTGGAGAAGAGAAGGCTGCGGGGCGACCTCATTGCAGCCTATCAATACCTGAAGGGAACCTACACCCAGGAGGGGAGTAAACTCTTCATAAGGGCTGACAATAGCAGGACTAGGGGAAATGGATCCAAGTTGAAGGAGGGAAGATTTAGGTTGGATGTTAGGGGGAAGTTCTTTACGAGGAGAGTGGTTAGGCCCTGGAACGGGCTGCCCAGGGAGGTTGTGGATGCCCCGTCCTTGGACGTGTTCAAGGCCAGGTTGGACGGGGTCCTGGGCAACCTGATCTAAATGTGTATGTTTGGTGGCCCTGCTAGGCAGGGGGGTTGGAACTACATGATCCTTGAGGTCCCTTCCAACCCGGGTGATTCTGTGATTCTGTGATTCTGTGATTCTGTCCTTTGCAAGGACTATTGCAATATCTATATCCATATAAATATATATATATATAAATATATATTTATAGATATAAAGACTATATCCAGGCTATTCTGTGATTCTGTGATTGAAACATTCACTAATCCTAGCTGCTCCAAATTTCCTTTAATGTAAGCTGCATTTATAGAATCTTCAAATAGATGGTGGATTACATGGATGAAATGGGAACAAAGGAGGGAAGGGACTCCTCCCCTTGAAGGCAGAGATGCAAGGCTATGGATATGAAAGGACAGACAAACCCTCCCCTGATGCCTTGCCTTAAGTCCCCAGGTAGAATATGCTGCTATGGTCCTGTGGTCCCTCTGACACTTTCACCCCAAGAAGCACCACAGCTCAGGCCAAAATGTGCATTCAGTGTAAAAGAAATAGAATTTGTGAATCTCCAAAACAGGAAATCAGGCCTCTCATTTCTCAGGTGATAACTCAATTATGAAATAAAATACAAGAGGAAGAATAATGACAATGTGCTTTAGATACAAAGGAATCTTACATAATCTTTTCAAAACAATAACTACATATACATGTCTACAGCATAAAGGATGAGCACGAGTCCTGCATTAGAAAAGGCCTCCTCCTTCCAGCTCCCTTTTTAAGTTTCAGAAAGCTGGGGTCTTGGACTCTACTCAGCACATTTAATCTCCTGGTTTGACATGAATTTTCTTTTCTTCAACAATAGCAATGTATAATGTATGTCCTGGTACCCCTGCATTAAAAAACACCTTAAATGTTCATGTTGTAATTCCCAGTTCATAGATGCTGAGGCATTTTGTTGCATTTGGCCCTTCATCTTCTTTGAGACAGTAATTAATTTGATCATCCCTACCTGGTCTATAGGGTAATTGAATGACTGGCTCAGCTCAGCCACACAAATGCCTCCAAAAGAGTTACTTGTGTGAATGTGCAATGTGATAGGTTCGTTCTTGTGATGTTAATAATGATGACATTGAAGCTGTTAAGCTAAGTGACACTGCAGCCTATCTCACTGCTAATGGAAATGGAGGAAATTAGAGGAGTATGCTGCATTCAAAACTGCTGTACAATTTATTTTCTGGCAGTCCTCTGAAAATAGTTGGAAAAAAAAAAAAAAAAAAAAAAGAGAATGTTAATCTTATTTTTAAAAATTACTTGAAACATCTCAATTTTCTGGAACAGCTGAAATACCCGAACTATCACAAAAGGGGTTAAAAGTAAGATAGTTCTTTTGGTAGGCTGCCACCAAGACTTCTTGTAGGAAATGAAGTGTAAAAAATTTTAAAGAATGTTAAATGAAATCAGAGCAGACTGAAACCTGTGGTTCTAATGCAAGACCTGAAATAACTTTGAAATAGATGCTAGCTGGCATCTTCTCTGTTCTGATGTTCATAAATGAAACTGAATGAGCCTTCAAAGGTGCCAATGGGAGTGTAGCTGTCCAAAGCACATTAAAACATGCTTGGATTTAGTTTATCAGCCCCAAAGTTATTTATACCCTGCTATAATATTTATATCGCTTTGAAAATTCATCCAGTGAGACAGATGTGACGGACTGGGTGATCTTAGTGGCATTTTCCAACCTTAACAATTTTATGTTATCAAAAGAGTTGAAGGTCTACGAATTTAAAATCTCAAATTATCTTGCATGTGCCTTCACAACCAATTAGCATTAATTTCTTTTGAGGTGAGCTACCAAACTGGAGTTAATTCATTGCAGGAAATTTTGTACTGGGGGACACAGCATGACTTGCACCAAGACTTGGATATGTGGTAGCTCAGAATGTTATCCACAGCTGTTTAGAATACCTTCTAATGGCATACACATTTAGGAACTAATCGCAAGTGATGAAAGTGACAACTGACCTCTATATCTGGTTTTCCTCTTTATATCCTAAGTAACATAATTGTGATGTTTAAAATGAAACCTTTCTTTAATGTATATAAGTATATATATATAGATAGATATCAAGGATGTAAAATAGTAATGAAATAATAATTTGGTTTTGAAGTAACTTAAATAGAAATTTCAGTAGTAATATATCAAAGAATTCCACACTCCCTATTTATTTCTCTACTGTTCTGTGCAATACCTTATAATTTCCTTGATATTAGTGACAGCGTTAGAATCTAATAAACATTTCCTTTAAAATCTACAGCTTCAATAAAACAACTATTACAGTAATTCTGTATGTTACAAAAGCTGATGATGTACACCAACAAGAAAGCAACTGAATCCAGTCTTTGGGAACAAGCCTTTACTTCAGTTTCCCAGTCTAGCTCTGCTTCTAATAGGCATTATTTTAGTGAAATTTTCTTTAGTATGGCAGCTAGTGTTAAGAGTGAGTCAATTCCATGGTGATCAAATGTCTGCAGAAATTTTAGAAAATAAACCAAAGCCTGGCAGGAGAAGCTCTGTGGCTTTACACACACCATGATATTTATCACTTCAAACCTACTAAGTAAATTACAGAGAAGAAAGTTACTGTGAATAAATGGGCTGCGCTGTGATAAGTAATTATCTCTAAAGAGTGAAATAGGTAGGAAGTTTCTCATCTTAAAGTAGTACCATAATGCATACTACCTCTCTAGTATAAAAGGGAGCAAGGAGGAAGCACTGGAAAGAAAACTTGATTTTTCTAATGGTCTTTTATGTGGACTACTGGTTCCGGAACAAACTTAAGGAGTTTTGTGAAATCTCAAGAGATGCCCAGTGTATTCTAAATATATTTGGTTAATGCTCCCAGTGTAAGGTACGGATTGAGACTGGAGACATTATCTTGGAGACGAACAGTTTTGGGAATGTTAAGGAATGCATCATAGTTAAGAAAAATCTGTAAGTATGCTTTGCAAACACGCATTCCCCAACCTTGAAAGCCAGAGGAAAATGGAGGTCATTTAAATAGAAAAGTTACAATCACAGCATGGGTTAGGAAAATATCCTTATGAGGATTTTAAGAGAACAGAGGGGATTCTTGCAACTAATTAATACTAAGATGCTATTTTAACAAGAAGAATTTTTTTTTGGATGGTTGTTTTTCTTGGGCAACTGTTATGAAAGATGCAGATATTGAGGAGTAGAAAGAAGACAACCGCAAAGGAATCAAAAACACTTTATCTGAGACAAAAGGTGACATAGATTGGTTGCAATGAATTCTGCATAGGAGGTGGCTAAAATACTGCATTTAGGGAAATAACTATATTTACATTACAATATTTGTACATCATAGAAGTGAAATTCAGTCCCAGATCAAAACCAAGAGGTAATGATTAAGAGGGCACTGGTCAGGGTTTAACAGCTGACAAGCACAAATTGCAGTAAGTATTTGTCATTGATCCTTTCTTTCTACAACACATAATCATGGAATGGCCTGGGTTGAAACAGACCACAATGATCATCTGGTTTCAACCCCTCTGCTGTGTGCACAGTTGCCAACCACCAGACCAGGCTGCCCAGTGTCACATCCAGCCTGGCCTTGAATGCCTCCAGGTATGAGGCTTTTGTTTTATTTTGTTCAGGTGAAGAAGATATTCATTCCAAATGATCAGAAATGGCTATTTATAATATTTTATAAGATATTTATAATATTTATATTTTATGATATGAATTTATAATTTATAATTATTGTAATTTTGGATATCTTACATTAAATATCCTGTGGATTTTAGAATAGCACTTTGTGAGGGCATGACTGCTGAATACACACAGCCATTTAGTGAGCTGCTCATGAGAAAGAGCAAAAATGTACCTACAAAGTGTAAACTCATTTTTGCCTCAGTCCTGCAACAAATTTTGAGGCTTGACCTTCAGAAGTATTTCACATAGCACTGATGGGTTGACTGGGGTTGACTTCAGGAATGTGCTTAACAAGTCAGTGTTGCAAAGCACTTTGTAATGATGCAGAACAAGCCTCTATATATATAATGTGAGCTCTTCTCTGCTGAAATATCTGTATATTAATAGCTTGTTCTCTAGGATCAGGAGATGCTACAGGAGAGTGAATCCAACACAATAATTTCAACACAGGACACTGATGCTACCATACTCCCAACCAAGGTATTTTAAGGTGAGGTTAATCTGTATTTTGAGTTAAACAATGGCCAATGCCAAGTGATTTTAGAAACTTCCCCATAAAGTAGCAAAACTATAACTTGCAGTTATAGCCCTGATCAGCATAGACATGGGTAGCGGACAACTCAAGACCATCACAATCATGTGATATCTTTATAAACATTTTTGATGAACCTGCTTTACTGGCATCATGTGTGTGCAAAAAACAAACAAAGAAAAGGAACTGTCTTTTCCAAATTAATATTTCAAGGGCTTCTCTTTTGGCTTCTTTAAAATATATATATATTATTTTTAAATCTGACTTACAGGCATAATTTTATGAACATAAAAACAGGTAATTGCATCCTCGAGAATGAAACTTCGTTTTGTAGATAACTTCCTAAATCAACATCAGAATGTCTATCTATCAATTAATTTAGCTGCAGTGTAGAAATATTGAGATACAGCGCTTTTATTTATTTTCTTTAAAAGAAATGAGGCTTGGAGAATGACTGTCTATGCCAGCATTCACTTTGCCTGATGAAAATCAGATAAGCTTACTATGACATTCTCTCCTAGTAAAATTTTCTACATCTAATATCATTCTGCTCTCCAAAAGCCAACTTTTTCATATAACAAACAAATTGTAACAACATGCAGAAGAACGACATGTTGACTCAGAGGGCTATTTCCAATATACCAAACAACTTCAAATTGTATCAAGAAAATAAGAAAGCTGAATAGCATGTATTTATGCCACTGTGTGTGCATTTGTAGTGCTTTTAGCATTCTACTATATTTTACCTTCATACAACCAAAATAATAATAATAAAAAAAAAACCACCATGATTTTTTGACTGATATGGTTAATATTTTCAGAGCTAAGAAGGGCAACGACCAGTATTAGGAATTATTTTAAGCATCTTATTTTTCTGTCTCCTCTATTTGTATGCTAACAGATTGTTGAAAGTGCTGAAGCACACACTAGAAAATAAAATATTAATATTACAGCTGTCTGCACAGCTAGTATTTCCCCTTATTTATCCACATGTTATTGTATAACCCTCAATCATGTGATCAAATCCTAATTTTTTCATGATAATTTTCCTAATGTAAATGAGTCTCATTTGTTGCTCAGCTGCTTATATAGCTAAAATATGTTGTTTGCAAAATTAACATAGAAATTAATATCGTAGTCTAAAAACTCACTATTTTGATACATTTAGTTTCTTATAAACCAAACCCACAATTTATATAGACTTCAAGATTGTGAGTACGGCAGGGAAGAACAACTTCTGAAATATTAGAAAGTTTCTCTAAGCAAAATGATATTGTTTAAGTTGGCAGGAATGTGAGGTTTACAAAGCATTGCAGAGTGTCTTGGAGATGCCCAATGAGCACCTTCAGGCACTTTTGTTTGCACTTTAGGATAGAAAGAAATTCCTTAGGACTGATGGGAAGAGGGCAGAGCTGTAGTAGTGCTGAAAAGATCAGGAAAATATGCAAAAGTTTAATGAAATAAATTCATGACAAAGTAAAAACTCTGATTTATGGAGAGAAATTCTGCAGCACAGTGAAATATGGTGTGGAAAAATATTTTCTTCTGAATACAGAATATCACAAAAGATTTTCGTTTGGGATCCTAACAGCTTGTGACTTAAACCGACTTTTAAGTTCTACTGAGTTAACTAGTTTTGCTATCACTTCTGATATCTTTTTCTTACAAGAAATGTGTTACTAAAATGGGTCACTTCTGTGAACCTTGAATCTAGCACATAAAGTCTGACCATGATTGTTTCCTTAGGAAATAAACCTCAATAATCCAATTGGATTTATATCAGTCTATTGTATAACATAGTCATGAATGTAAACTAATTTTCAGTTTCTTGGTCTAGAAACCATGGTCACTGCTAATCTCGGTGTCTGTCAGTATGTTTAGGATGGTCAGTAGAAAGGCACTTCAGCAGCCAATAAAGGAGATTACAAGCTATCTCATACAGCACAGATATTAGTTAACATATAAATTAAATAAAAATAAAACCAGCACTAGAAATAACACAAATATTCCAACTGTCATTTGTGCTGCTCTATACTACATGGGTTTTATGGCCATGATGACACAATAAAACAAATGCAGAAATATAGAGGTTCTTCTTCTTTTTTTTTTTTTTAGTGAGTATTTTAGTAATTTCAAAGTTTGTTGGGATTTTAGTGTGTATTTTTTATTCAATATTTTCAATACATTTCTGCTCGCTGTAGATAAAAAATTAATCCACTAGTCTAGATTTAAAATTCTGAAAATGTTTCAAGTTTCTTCTACGCTTTTCCACATGCTCTATGGTGTATTTGTGTAGTAGCTGTGAGAGTCCAGTTGTGCTCTGCTTGGAAAAGGGGAACAGCAGTGGTAGGATCACCTGGGTAATTCAGAAACCTGCTAAGAGAATCTGGGACCAGATAACCCCCCCAACAAAACAAGAGGCCCTAGTCCACCTATACTGGAAATCAAAAGAAGAGTTACTTTGTGACTTCTTGTGTGGATATGCACTGTAAAAATTATTACTTTTGGAAATAATGCATTGCATCTAATCGAGAACTGCAACATCAGAATTTACATACAATAATTTTTGTTAAAGAATGCACTGAAAGTGAACAGATCTGTTTACTGCTTCATAAACAGAGGGTGAAAGAGTCTGTTTTGTAAATATGATCTGCAAATATTTATTTTAAACAGCCTATAGCCTAAACATTCATCTACCCAAGTATTTTTAAATGTCAATTACTATAGCATCAGACAGCAATCTCACAGCTAAAGGATGCTTTAAAGAGTTTGCCATCTTAAATGCTCTACAGCTGTAAAAGCGTATCTATTAAATGTTCACCATTTGATGCAGTTGTTGGACCTGTGTTGAATTAGCAAGCCAAGGGAAGGGCTACAAACTCTCCTGCTGACTGCTAGAATACATCATATAAATTCAGCAGGAAATTTGCCGCAACTTTCAATCTTTAATATATCATTTTAAATTTCTTTTCCAAGCAACCTTGTGGAATGACTCCCATATTTATATTCCCTGCAGACAGCATTAGCATACTGTACTGAACATGATAGAGGTAAAATCCCTAAACATTATAATGGAAGTCTCAAGAATTTAAAGTCATGCAGAATATAAAAGCAAAGGAATGCTCCTTAAATTGCACAAGCTTTTTAAAAGCTAATATTGTTGTTCTGTGTTCTGCTTATTTGTCTGTTGGCTTTATGGAACTGCATTTCAAATATTTCTATGTATGCCCATCGGCTAGAAGTTTCATTTATTAAAACAAAACTCAGACCATTTTTTGCAGGAAACAAATACATCAGAACTCAGAGAAAACTTGGTGATACAGAAACGGAAGAGTTAGCTACAGCAGCTAGAAAACAAAACAAAAAAAATTGCAATCTTAATTAACCTCCTACTCTCTCATATCATCAAACCTCTTCTGTGTTGTAGGGCAGTAACCACCTACTCCCTCTAAATCACTTTGCTGAAGCCTGCACATGCTATGTAACATTTATTTTCTGTTACACAAACATATGCAAATGCTTATCCATATGTATAAGCACATAGACCTCCAGAATAAAACTCAATCCCCTCCATCAAGGTCAGTCTCCTTGGCTTGAACAGTAGCCAGGTAGTGTCCATCCCAAAGAGCCCAGAGTTTCATTAAATAGTGCCTTATGATGAGTGGAAAGGACATACTAAAGTCAGATTTTTAACAACAATAATCTTATACAGGCTAGTTACAGTCACAACAGCTTGATGCTTTTGTCATTCTTCTCCCCAGACCCTAGATTCCTACAGCCTTTCTGTTTTTCCTTGCCCACATTAATACTATGATCAAATTTGCTCATGTTAGGAGCATTTTGTTTATTGTTTGCTTTTCTTTCCATAAATATAGTCTCAAATTGACCATGCAGATACAGCTATGAGTAATTTTCCTCACAACAGAATCAAAATTATCCTCATGGTCCTTTTGATGAGCTCATTTCCTTCTTTCTATATATGAACTAAACAAGCTGGGCCCTGTCTTCTGCACACTCAATATTATGTGGAACATTACATCTAGGTGCTTAAGTATTTTATTTATTTTCACACAAATGTAAAAGTGTTTATGCTGCTTCAGTCTGAGATGCTATCATGGTTCAGGATGCTTTCTTACACCTGCTTGCTCATTCTCTTTCACCCATGGAACAATTTGTGGAATTGCAATAAATACCTGAGGAGCTCTGAGTTTTTGAGGCACTATATTAGAAATGCAGTCCCTCAAAATACCTCAGTTAAAACCCATCCTCTACCTTGCTGTTTTCAGTTCTTTAATGGTGCCCTGAGTTTTTGGACTAGTTGACCATTCAGTTTTCAGTCTCTACTGTCATACAGAGTAAAGACAAAGACTTATTTTGAATGGCAGGCTTCAATGTTATTCAATGACTGTTATGGTTACCTTCACAGATAAATATGAAGATCAGTTAAATCTGGGAACAATACAAAAAACAATTTTACAAGCTTAGGAAAACATTACTTTATAAACTGAAATCCTATGTATATATATATATATATATATATATTTTTTTTTTCCCCCAAGATTCAGATCATTAATGTGAGTGCTATTAACATTTATACATGAAATAAAAAATAATGACACACAAAATGTTGCAAAACACACAAAATAATATCACCAGTCATCTCCGGAATGGTTCTCCTCCTTGAGAAAGATAATAAAATCCAAACGTATGGACTTTCCTGGAAATTTCCCACACACTGTTTAAAGAGACATCTGTTCAAAGCAGAAATGTAGGGTAAATTTCTGGAGGGATAAGAAAAAAATAAATCTGTATCTGCCTCATTCTCCCTATAGATTACACTATCTAGAACAATTTCTTCGGGGCAATATTTGATCTCTTCTGCTTGCATGCCTTTCTGCTAGGTACAGGGGTCCTCACAGAGAAAGCCCTGCATCAACTCTTTGAGTCCTTTCCACTAGGAGCAGATGTGGGCATTCAGCTCAGCTTTGTCATGGACCCACATTTAACTCATCTGTCCCACTTAAATCAAGCACCTGTTATGAAGGGACATCCCCTCCCACCCACGGCAGCCTGATACAGACTGCTCAGTGAACAAATTTCATTTCTACGTCGATATAAGGACAGCATATTGCACTGATCAAAACCACATTAAACACTGCTGCATTAGCAAATAGAAGCAAGGTTTTAATTTGAATTCCAGTTCAAATTTCCATTATTTGACTTCCTCACTATTACTCTCTCTTCCCCTCGCCTTCCCTTCTTCCCCCCAACCCCCTTTTTTTTTTTTAAACTCAAAAGCTAGTGTTCACAGATTTTCACTGAAACAGGTTGCCCAAGGAGGCTGTGGATGCCCCATCCCTGGAGGCATTCAAGGCCAGGCTGGATGTGGCTCTGGGCAGCCTGGTCTGCTGGTTGGCGACCCTGCACACAGCAGGAGGTTGAAACTAGATGATCATTGTGGTCCTTTTTAACCCAGGCCATTCTATGATCATATGATTCATGTTACTTACATTCTCAGCTATTCCAAAATCATTAGGCATCATTACAAGGTGGCAGCAAATTAGGGTTACTTTATTTTCTATATGTGCTAAGCAAGTCAAACTACATCACCCATATGCTACATTCCTATCTGTTGTGAATAAATGCAGTACATATGGTCTTTGGATTTTTATATGTTGAATTCAGCAGATTTTGAAGTACTGAACAATTTGCTCACCAGGCATATTTGCTGCATGTCTTCCCGTAGGCTTACAAACACTAGACCTCTAGATGTGTATTCATACAACCTTTATCTCCAAAAGTAAACTTGTCTCCCAGTCCCATCAAGTTCCTGCAACTTTATCATAATATCATTACTTGTAAATTTATGGTTTTTCTTTCCTTTGTCTAACATTGTGTTTTTCCATATCAATATCTTTCTGTTCTAAATCCGTCTGAGTCAATTCTGCCTCTCTTTTCTCTCTTTTTCTCATTACTCACAATCTTGACCTCGCAAATTGTCAGTCCCGACTTTTCTGCCTTTCACAGCCAACTGTAATTTTTCACTCTCAATGCATAAACCATGCACTAATTCAGTTTCTCACAAACATCCGAAGAGCTTTGACCAGTTCAGGTTTATTCTGGACACACAAATGTCTGAGATTTGCAGGAGAGGTGGAAGGGCTGCAGGAATTGTTAGTAGTGGCTGCCTTAAAATTCCTAATTTATAGGTGTTTTTTCAAGTTCCAGCTCTGAAATTTCATTTTGGCCTGGGAGGAAGAGGAACATCTCTGTTGTTGCTTGTTTTAAGAGCAAAAATATAAGAGATGTGAAAGGGAGCTTGGAGAGAGCACTGAAAAGCATTTAACACGTAAGGTGAAAGTTCATGCTCGAAATATACATTTGTCTAAAGGGGATAATGGTCTTTTTAGAAGCTGTGGGGGCAAAACTGTTCTCAGAAAAGCTTTCCCCATGCTTGTGGCAGAAATATATCCAAAGAAACTGAAGATGGTGCTGAGAATTTCTCCTTCATCTGTAAGTCACGGCAGTAAATACCCAAATTCAATTGTGAATACAGGAAGACACGACACATCTGAAAATATTCAACCACATGCAGGAATGGTCTGTATGGCCCGCACTTCCCTTTCCTAGGGTAGTCAAGCAAGACACATGATACAGAACGCACATGGTCTGCAGTATCTGATTCAATGGATATGAAGACCCCAAAGGCAATGGGATGGCTATTGAGAGCTCCTACAAGTTTCTGCACAGGTGATGCTGAAGCATAGGAAAAACACTGCTTCAGTAGATGTGGCCGTCTCCTACTGCAGTCCCCAAGGGAAGCAGTAGGATTGGCTTGTGTTCTACAGGAATGAGGAGCAACAAGATTAAATGAGAAGAAAGTCATAACTAGTAATAGAGCAGACAGGTTTTACCACACAGGAAAAAAAAAATTCCCTTATGCTTTTAATAAGAGAGATGGGAATTGAGGCAGCACTGGGGGTCATTTTACTTTACACAGAGCGTTTAAAAGCTAAGCATGATTCAGCAGAATACTTCTCTGGAGATTTTAAGCCTCTGATTTGAAAGGATGGAGCAGAATATTTCTGAGTCCACCTGACCTTGCCAGCCCTTGCCAGACCTTGTAGTGAAAGCTGATGGCTGGAAGCCAGTGGAACTGATCTGGTCGGGGAGTTGAAGGGATTCTACATGTTGGGATAGGAGGAGAAACATGGGTGACAACAAACTTCTTCCAGGATTCAGCTTACAGTGAAACAAAACCTGATCTGAAGAAAGAAAAAAAATGAAAAGACAAACAATAGCAACAACTAAAGTACAGATCAGAAAGCCAGGTGTGGGCAAGCTGCTTCGCCCAACAGCCTCCTTAAGGTATTACAGTCTTTTAGGCACAAAATCACTATGTGGGGACAAGCTGAGAACGATGCGTTTTTTCCAACAAGTTTCAGGAAAAAAAGGGTTGCATGGTTGGGCTTCTATCTCCTGATATCTGAAGCCCCAGTTCTCTACCTCAGCAGTGGTGTTTGTCAGATTAATCTCTTTATACTTCCTCTATCTGTTTACATGCAGGAATATTTCACATAGATGTACTGAAGATAAGTAACATAAAGAAAAAAATAGTGGAATTTCAGAAATATCATTGTACGTAAGCTTAGTACTTTAAAAAGAAGTGCCTAGCATATTGGATAGGTGTCAAATAAACTGAAAGTAATAATATAATACATTATTCCACATGAGCTAAAGTTCCATGGAAATACTGTTAAGAGAACAAAAATTGTATTAGTTTGCCATTTATTGTGCAAGCCTGGGCTTGTAAATAACCATCCCAACAAACCAAACCAGCACTCTCTTTGTATATTGCTGGGGAAATAATATTATTGAATAAATAACTTTGCTTCCCTTCAACAAAGAAAACCAAAGCCATAAAGGTGTCCTAGTCAAATTAATTCTGCACAGAATAACTGGTGTGGTCACTGAACAACTGGTACAATGTGGTGTAACAGTTTCAGAAAGGCAAAAAAGGATCCAGTTTAATGCATACATCATATTCAGGACTTCACTGAAATAATTAATGCTTCTGAGATTCCTCAGAGAAATAGCTGTCCAGCTACATGATTTTTTACATGCAGTACAGGTAATTATAAATTCAAATGTTATGTCAAGCCGATAGAGACCTGATATATGAATATAGTAAGTCTTCTTATGGAGTATTTACAGCTATAAATGAGGATAAGTGTCTATTTCCATAGCAGAATGTAAAACATACTTTTTAGAATGTTACTAAAATGAAAATTACAAAAATACATAATTCAGCACAAAGTAATTTGTGCATTTAAGTGACTACTTGGCATCATTGAGCTCCATGGGGAAGGCTGTTACACAACTCAAATGGCAAATATTAGAACTGTATTTGAGTAAGTATCCCTGGAAACAGAGCTATCTCAAAACAGGAGGAAAACCCCTGTTAGTGTAAATTCTTGAAGGTTTTTGTTATTTAAATTACAAAGTCTATTTCTACCCTGGTGTCCTTCTGAGCATGCAAAATCTGAGAGAAAAAAGGAAATTTTGGTGTAGGTAAGTTTTTCTCCTTCTGTCACTGTTAAATGTGGATACTTCCTTCTGTTATATAGTTTCACTAATGTAATTATCCATGCCACATGATGAGCTTGCTACCTAAAAGCAATTCTTTGACGCACTTAGAAATGACACAGAAAGGTCTTTTCTGGGTCCATCAATGTTTCATATTGTCATTAATGACCGAGGTGATAGAACATGGACTACAATTATTAAATTTGGAGGTGACACCAAGCTGAGAAGCACTGAAAGTACTCTGGAGGGCAGAATAAAAATTCAACATGATCCTGACAAATTGCACTTATGTCCTCAAAAGGAAAAAAAAAAAGCAAGATGCTATCCAACAGGGTCATGTGCAAGATGTTCAGTCAGTCAGGAATAACCAGCTATAAAACAGAATGAGTAGTAGCTATGCAGAAAATCTGCAAAAAGAAAGAGTTCCAGGGGCTTTTGTGAATCATGGACTGAACATGAATCATCAGTGTCACCCAGCTGCGGAAAAGGCAAGCACTGTCTTCAGATGTAGAAACCTAACTGCAGCCAGGGAGACACTGTTTAGAATGAGCAAGGTCTTAGTTTGAATACTGCAGTCTTTTTGGCATTTTGTATCAATAAAATAGGCGTTATTTAGAATGGATGCAAGAAAGATCAAAGGCACGTATTAATGTAATCAGTCAATCAGTCAATAAATAATCTACAAAAAACAAAAAAAAATCAAAGAATTGTAATGACAAAAAAAAAAAAAAAAAACAAAAAAAAAAAAAAAACAAGCAAAAAATAAAAATCCGTCAATAGCATAAGCTTAGAATCCCAGAATCATAGAATCATAGAATCACAGAATGGCTGGGGTTGGAAGGGATCTCAAGGATCACCAAGCTCCAACCCTCCCTGCCACATGCAGGGTCACCAACCTTCACATTTAATACTAGACCAGGCTGCCCATCCTGGCCTTGATCACCTCCAGGGACGGGGCATCCACAAACTCTCTGGACGCCTGTTCCAACATCTCACCACTCTCATAGAAGCGAACTTCCCCTGATATCCAACCTAAATCTTCCCTCCCTCAATTTAAAATCACTTCAAACTTAAAACCAAACTTAAAACCATAAGCCTGGACATGCTGTGTTCATTAAACTTTCAGAATTTGAGAAACAAAATGTTAGAATAGATTTCCTTGAGAAATCTTCAATTCAGGAGAAGTTGATGTGTCAGGAACAACAAAACTGATCTGCTTTAGGGCAGAAAGGTAGACTGCACAAATTCTAAAATCCATTGTACTTCTATGAACTAGGAAGGTTTATTTTGCAATGACTTTTCCAGGAATGACCAACTGTAAGCTTCGCATGAAAGAAAGCATGGAGTTTTCTTTCAACTTAGGTTATAAATATGTTTTTGTATTCTTTAAGAAGACTGGGTTAGGTGGGAGCATCCTAGAAAAATGTTTTTTATGATGAGGCTCCAAAATAGTCATGGACTGAGACTCAAACCTCCAAAAGTTCTTAAGAAATCTAAATCCCATGATTGGAGTGAGCATCCATTTCAGCTCCTGATGATCTTTAGAAGAGCAAAAAAAAAAAAAAGACTTTAATTCCTGGTTATCCTCTATATTCTAAAGCAGCATCAGGAAATTATGACTTTTTAAAAACAAAAATAAACATACAATTTAAAAAATATCAAAAGAATGACAAAGTTGGACATCTAAAATAAGCTTCACTATTGTATTAGACTACTAGAGTTTAAAACAGAAATGAAATGGGAAAAAAAATCATAGAAAATTTGAAGTCTCTTATGTGTATTCTATCACTTTGACCAAAAATCTGATAGAAAATTCTAGGGAGGAATTAAATACCACTTAAGAGAAATGGATTATTATTACTGTATCTACACAGTCTATATTTTGATGGAGCTGACTGGATTACAAATTTCATATGATGATGATTGTTTCTTCTAGGTAAAATAACTTTTTATCCTTACAAACCATCAAGAAAAGCTTACCTATAGCCAAACCATACTCAGTTAGCCTTGCCATGATTTTAAAGCGCTATTCTCTAGAATTCTAATACAGATTAAATAAACACAAGGCAAGAAGGCAAATATAATTTTGCTGCCTCCTGTAGTTGCTAGAATCTAATCCATGTACTGTAGTTAAAAACATCTGGGAAACCTGCTCTAGGATGAAAAATAAGAAGTGCAGTATACGCCAGAGAGCAAAGGGAGGAGAATGTTCTACACTTCCTGCAACTGATACATTAGAAATAAACCATGAAAATGGTTATAGGGAAAATTTCACTGTATATATGAAAATAATTATTTATATTTAATATATAGCTACAGTTGTGGCATTTGAAATGCAATATCTGTCGTAACGTTCACCATTTGATTCAGATTTCAATGGCAGCTCCCCGGTAATGTTGCATTTGAAATGTCTGAACAGAACACTTAAGGAAAATCCAGTCAGCAAGAAAAAATAAGATGTGAATGTGAATGTGCTTGTGAGCCATCCAAGTAACGTGCTGAAAGTCTTTGTCCTTGACAAGCAGAAGGAAAAGCCAAACACCTGTTTGCCTCTTATCCATTATCTATCTTTTTAATATCAAACACCACTGCACTTGAACAGATACTTCTGTCTGTAAACACATCGAAAGAGAACAAATGCCCATATACGACTTCGTTTTGTAAATTTCATGCAATCATATTTTTTTTTAGAACGAGCCTGTAATGGGAAAGCTAGCAATTTGTTTGGGGATCATAAATCCAAAGCTTTTTCTACATTCATATTTTATCTTCCCGTTAGTATGAGCAGATTTTCCAAACCAGAGAAAAAATATAACTGATTTTACTTCATGAGGAAGCCGCGTACTTGAAGCAGTACTTGATCATATGAGTAGAATATGGACACAGACTTTGACTGGATTACTTCTGAACAAGGGCTTGCAGTGGGAAAACTGTGTGGTGCAGCAGGGAGATGTGTATGGTACTCCTCTCATAAATATTGTGCTCATACCACCAGAATGAGCTGCTGGATTTAAATGGCTATTAGCTGTAGGAGCACTGCACCAGCAAGTTAACTGGATCCTGCTCCTCCGTTTTGCTCTCTCCTTTAATCAGAAATCATGGGCAACAATCTCCCTAACATTTCTAAACTGGATCCTTCACTGATATGTGCAGGTCAATGGGGGAAAATGTGCTGTCGAATAGTTTGGGCAGGGGGAAGAACTTCAGCTGCATGCTTTGCTTTTACTAAGAGGTGCACAAGGTCTCTACAATACTGGAATGGAATTTTTGATGAAGTGCCTGGTGGCAAATTTGAAATACTAGCCTGGGGGCCCCGATGAGACATAATTCATTCCAATAGCTAGAACAAATCCAGCTTCTACATCCATTCCTCTAAAGTCATTATTGACCCAAGGGAAAATGCTAGCCTTAAGCAAGTTTTAATAAAGACTCTGGTGGAGTAGTTTCTGTAGCACTAAATGCGATAATGAGAAACAAGCCACTTAGCTGCAATAGACCCAGGACCTGTATATAACCCAAAAGCCAGTTTTCTAAGGTTCTTGGGATTCTTTCCAGAGATGAAACAGACATCCAAAAGAGATTTAATTACCTTGCTGGCTAATTTGTTACATAAAAATCAGTCAGGCTTAAATGGACCAATATTCTGCTTGTCTTATATGAGCATAATTTATTTTAATACTGTTTCTGTGAAGTAAAAATGTCCACAGAGTAATAAAGTCTGGGTTGAAAACTGAGGATTTTACTAAACCAATAAAAGTGTGAACATCTAAATCTGGTCTTAAACACTTCTATGCCTTGGAACTTTTTGCAGTTCATTTTAAGCAATAAGTTTCTATCTGTTTCTGATCATAAGAGCTAATACCAAATAGCATCACTGATGCTACAAACTGTGGTATTTGGAAAGTTTCTTACACGATTACTGGAAATGCTTTATGGAAGAAGTAAGTAAACAAAAGCAACAGCAACAACAGAACTGCAATGCAGCATGCATTCTTTTTAAGTTAGACCTGCATTTCATTAAAACAATAATTAAAATATTAACCGTTCCTCCCTCTGCCCCTTTTTAACCATCAACTGCAAAATAAAACCTTGGTAGACAGTGAAAGTGATTAGAAAATTAAACTCCGGTTTTCATACAGAGAGTTAGAGAAAAGATCCTTTGTGTGACTGTTATGATCATTAGTCTCTATCCCAGGCAGAGCAATCACAACCTTTTGTGCCTGCTGATGTCTGGCATTCACTCACAGAGAGATGCCTTGTTTTACGGCTTCAAATTCTACACTCAAGTATGTTGTGAAAGTCAGCAGAGGAAAATGGAGAAACAGCCTCCTCTCTGCGGATGTTTTAATAATAAAATTGATGGGACAGAATTGAAGTACAAAGGGGAAAATGAGAAAATCCTCATCTCCAACTGTAAACTCATGGTCCTGCTCCAAGACAGTCCTCATCATCACTGCATTCATAAACAAATATCATTTAAGCTTTTAAAAAGTTTACTCTAGTATTTAGTGTGTATAGGGAAAGTAAATACTTTGACAGGAAGGCTGGGGTAGGGTGGGCTCTCTGGTTTAGTCAAGTCATCAGACTCCAAGCTAGCATGTTGTATTTTCTGCCATTTGTTTCACATGAGAAGTAAAAATAGAATAGGTACTCAGCCTTTTTATGAAAACTCCTAAAATATTTTTAAAAGTTATGGAGGAATCAGTGTGTGCTTTATGATCCAGGAGAATTGGTGCTTATGGGCCTCTTTCCACCCCCACCCCACTTTTTTTTTCTTTTTTTTTTTCTTTTTTTTTTCCTTTTTGGTACTATTTGAGTTCAGATGCTGTGCAGTGATTTCAATAAAAGTAAAATTGAAACTCTTGGCCGTTTATATAGATGAGACGCAGTGGCAGGGGGGGCACAGAGAATATTTCTAGTTTGAATGGAGATTAAATGTCAAGAAGACTGGAGTTGCCATCTACTGGAGTGTGCAAAGAATGACAACTGACATGTAAAAATTCGGCACTGAAGGCATTAGTCAATGTAACAGTTTAGATATATTGTGTAATGCTCCTAAATAAAAAATAATAAAGGAGACCTCCAAAGACAAAGAATTATTCTCCAGTTTTAGCTGCTGAACAAGTCAGGAGATGCATGAGGAAGCCGTGCTGAAACAATCTCATTTGCCTAAGTCTTTTATCCACGTTCAGCAAAAGATTATACTTATCGCTTCTCATCAGAGCACAGATAATTCCACTTTCCAGCTTCAAAAGCACAAAACAATGTTAGAATGTGAAACACAGAGAATGGTAAATTCTTCAAATAAGAGTATCTAATCAGAGCCGCAATTTGAAATCACCACTTCTTTATACAAGAAAATATCACAGAATATCCTCAGTTGATGAAACAATGACAGACATAACGCCAATCTTCTTAGAGTTGCTTATCATCGGAGACAGATACTCAATATTCACTGTGCAGTTGCAATAATATGCAGTAAGTTCACATGCAAGAAAAATAGTTTTTACTCTTCTGCTTGTAGATGATGTAAAGAAGTTTTCTACATATAACTCATGTAAAAAAAAATACCCCTGTTATTTATATACGGAAATTCATAAAACAAATGTTTACAGCAGGACAGGTAGACAAAATAGATGTCTCTGTAACAGGTCAGAGAAGACAAGAAAGCAAACAAGTCCTTGAAGTGTTATGAATGAAATTGCACAAAATTAGCAGGAGACATGATGTAAATGACAATAACAGTCTGGAAATTCAGCACTTTTGTAGACACAAGCACAACGTGTCACACCTCACAAGACCAAAACCTACTCAACACCAATTCACATGCACTGGGATGTTTTAAAAGCAGTTCTGTATTTTCTCAACTATAGTGAAGATGTTTATTAGTCTCTCATTAAACATTTTATACAAAGTGACAGGACAGAAGTCTCTGACATGTGAACTATGTTATTATGATTAATGGAGTTCATACATAAAGGGTTATTTCTCTCGAAAACGTCAGATTGAATAATTACTGGAATTAATCCCAAAGGGCTTCAGAAAATTTTCTGCCCAGTTTCAAGTCACATTTTTATCACATTTTTCTTTTGACTAGAGGGCAATCTTTAATTGCAGCTTTAAGTAAAACAAGTACTGTAAGCAATTCATCAAACATTATGAAAACTGATGTATTTTTCTAACAGTCCTTGAAAGCAGCTAATTCACTTTTTATCATCGTCTCTAGGCAATATAGCAAAATCCAATCCATAAGCTGGTTCTGTTCTGCCTCTGAAACAAAAAAGCATCCTGTCCATATATTTTATGCATCAGGTTAGCTCTAGAATATCCTGGAATTGATATATTAGAATATTACTGGCAATATTATTAAGATAAGTAGGGAACAGATGATAGCATTATTTGGTCTCTTGGATTTCTGAAATCTAATCAGTATTTAATGGACACAACGGTGCCAGAAAATCCAGAAAGTCAAAGAACATATCTCAAAAGACTCAGCTGAATGTGCTTCAGGGAAGTTTCCCAAGGTCAGCATTACTTTGTGATGCTGCAGAAACATCCAGCAGGATCCATGATCCACCAGACTGAGGACCATGGAAAAGAAGCATCCATCAAAGGCATGATGCTGTTTTATTTGTGTTTTTTTTTTGTTTGCTTGTTTTTGTCTGTATGTATTTCATTAAATGCGATGGAGTGATAACTGCTTTCGTAGCTGCTATCAATACTATATAATTGGACAGAAGGTAAAGAAGTAAATACCACCCAATCTCATCTGCTACCTCTGGCCTTACAGAAGCTTTATCCCATTCCATCATCAAAGACTTCTGAAGCTCACTGCCTTCATGGTCCTCATGGCCAAGAAAACAGCTTGAAGGGGATTCTGCTGACCTCATGTCAGTGTGTGGTCCAAGCTCAGCTAACAAAACAGGCTGAAGAAAGACATGACCAAACCTCAGTTTTACAGGCTGCTTCTCTGGTACAACTGTAATTCACTTGTTCTTATCTAGCTATTATTGCCTTGAACAACCATGCTGTGTTGATTATTGTCACATTCATTAGCACATAGCAAAAACAGACTCCTGCTATGCTAGGTGTTATACAGGAAGAGACAAACCTTTGAGATCGAGAGTTGGAAACAGAAAAAAACAACACATTAGATGTAGGAAGAGTAAGGTCATAGAATAAGAAAAAAAAATGCAATGCAAATAGAAGTAGCAGAGTGAGGATCAGGACACATAGTATAGCTTTCAGGATGGTATTTTTTTGAAAGCTCCCTACCTTCAAGTGCCTCTTACTGCTCAGCAACTGAATTCTAACATATTCTGAACACTACCACAGCTCCCTTAACCACTTATAGTCCTCTACTTGCTCTTTCCCTAAATGGCCCCACTTGAGCAGTGTGTGCGATGATGACAGAATATGTTCCAGGTGGATGAAGGACAATACTGGGACAAAAAACCTACATGGTTGGAGGGAGAAAGGGATTCACTGGGTACAACACGCTGTGGGAAGTGAACCCTCAGCCTGCATTTATAGACTATGCTGAAGAAGGACCTAACTCAAGGATCTCACATCATTCATTTGTCACATCTTTAGGATTGCTCTTTGCCATATTACTGATATAATCAAGAGAGACAGTTACTCTTCCACAGACGTGTGCAACATGCAGCATCCAATTAAACACCTTTTGAAAAACAAAAATCTCTAAATAATGGGGAAAGATCTACAACATATCTTGAGCCACGGGCATTTCACAGATACTGACCTTTGATTTTGATTTAGAAGCTCTAACTAATAAAGCTTGGCACTACACCAAATCTGAAGAAAAAATCAAGCACTCTCTTGTCAAATTATAATTAATTTGCACTACAAAAAAAAGAGCAGAAGTAAGCCAAGTGTTCTTTAAAAATGGTCTCAGAAAAAGCACAGAAAAATATCCTATATCTTGAAAAACAGGCTGATCATTTCCTGTCTTTTTGAGCTGATTGTGTTTTTTCACTTGTTTAAAACATACATTGAGTATTAAGGAACAATAAGTTCTTCATGTAACATGAATATTGAAGAATTAATATAACAGCAGTACAAGAAATCCACCATTTCAACTCTAAAAACATATGTAAAGTGTAGGTAATGTACGTCTTTGTTATTGTGTATCTGTTCCTTATATGGTTTACATACTCCTTTTATAGCTTTTCAGATAAATTCAAGATCATTAGGTGTGCTCATTAAGTGTATCTTTCTATACATTTAGTGAGAGTAAAGGATCAGCACAAAGCTCTGATTACACTGTAATCAGTCTTAAGTATAGACAGACAGACACACTGAAATGAAACTGATCCAGAGGCAGGAAGGCTCCATTAAAAGCCAGCCACTGGTTCTCAACAAATTGAATTGGCTGTTGAGCAAAGCTAGGTGTGTAAGATTACATGTACGCCACACATTTCGCACCTCCACCTTACGAATATGCTTGGTGTTGCCTCATTATGTTTAAGTTGTTTATAAAACAGGTCAGGTTATCCTCTATTTTAAGAAGGCGTGACATTTTTTGTTATGTCTTTAAATATGTCCTTCTGAGACTCATGACCCATGATTATTACTCTTAGACATTACATCAGTTGCAAATAATACGTAATTAAGCAATAAATATTTCAGGTAGTCAACCAACCGTCTTGTTTAAGTTTGCAAAAATTACAATGACTCCTATGTGAAATGTGAATTTTCAACCTGTTCAATGCTTTGCGAATTCTGCGTAATGATTGAGATTCCCTCCAATATCCCAATAAAATGTAATACAAAACCAACCGCAATTTCAACATGCTTTAGCCTGAGTTTTCCCTTCATATTATGGTTCTCATCAGAGCAGAAGGAGGGAAACATAAAAATACTGCCTTCTTTAGCTGCCAAGATATACCAACAAGCACATTGAGACTAACTGATAATAATACAGTCTGCCAAGGAGCCGACTGCCTGCTTGCTATAGGCACTCTGCTATAATCCTTGTGTATCTAGTGATAGGACTAGAGGGAATGGTTTCAAGCTGCGCCAAGGGAGATTCAGGCTGGATTTTAGGAAATACTGCTTTTCTGACAGAGTGGTCAGGCACTGGAATGGGCTGCCCAGTGAATCTGTGATTCTGTGAATCCAACATTTCTATGATTCCATATTTAGCTCATATTGTTCTGGTCTTAACGAATTTCAGGAGTCAGACCTAAGAACTTCCATGAAGCAGGATCCAAAAGTACAGTTACCCAGTTTCCTCACAATGACTCCTTTGGAGTCTCTTAGAATGATATCCTCTGTGATGGAAGAAAACTGCCTTGGGGGTGTGGTATTAGAACTAGGTGATCATTGAGGTTCCTTCCAACTCAAGCCATTCTATGATTCTGTGATAGGATTCTATGATTCTAAAAGTCTTTATTTGATTCCTAAATACTATTTTAACAGTAGCTTCAGCACCAATCTACATTTGTTGTAGTAAGGTACCTACAGAGGCCAGCATAAGATTACTTATTTTTATGATTGTACATTAAAATACATTTGGAAAGAAGCAAAAGAAATGGATGAGGAACAAAAATTTGTCTACTACTGAAAAGAACAGATTTTCTGCTCTGGGAAATGTTTCCAAGAGCAGTTCACTCATTTGTAAAAAGACTTTCCAGGAGATTGCCAGGAACAGCTTTTAACTTGTTCATCCTAACTTTTAATAATTCATTTCAGAAATTCCTCTTGATTCTATTTCCGGCATCTTAAAAGTTTGAAAAGTGTTTACTGCCACCAAAGGTATGTCCTCGATAAAAATGGTGACCTGTTTTGCATCAGGATGCAATCTCCATGTAATACATATGACTTCAGGCTTGTTGATATGGCTATATCTATGTTCCCAACTCAGACTTGTCATTTTCCTGAGTGACACAAGTCATTCCAGGGGAGCGGAATGTAGCATCAATCTAAGTCATGGGCACAAGATGGTTTCAAGCCATAACTAACTTGGCTACTCTGGACATTTTTCATACTCCTACACAACTCAGCTTTCTGCCACTTTGTGTGTTTTCATAGCTGAAACATTATTCAACCTCTCTCAGGGTGGCTGAATCTAACGATAAAATAACCAACCAAAACAAGGTGGTTTCCACAGTCATCTTGGGTTAGCTACATCCAAGTAAGAAAATAGAATTATTTCAGCGAAAATCAGTCTTGAAAAACAAATATGAAAGCAGGTAGCATCATAGCTTATTAAAAACAAACAAACAAACAAAAAAGCTTACAGATGAACTAAGAAAAGTGGAAGAGGACAAAGCAGATACATTCATGTGTATGGATAAGCTGTGAACTTCTTTGTCCTTAAGCTAACTGGAAATCAATTGCATTTCATTCACTGGCACATCCAGAAATGCCTGGGAAGCTCCTGAAACAAACCTTTCTGGGGTGTCTAGCTTAACGTTTCTGATGGTGGAATTAACTGATTTCCAATTAACTATGACTAACTAAAACCATCAGAAATGCTAATCATTGTTCTCTACAAACTCTTCCTCCTAAACTTCCCAGAACATTTTTGGAAGTATGAATTAGCAAGAGTTAATTGAAAACAAAGGTAAAATAATTCACTTTACATGTGAAACGAGTTTCAACTAGGTGGTAACCTGACTGTAGCACGAGTCTTTGCTTGATGAGGATGCTAAAATGATCTTCAAGAATATGATGACTAATGAAAAAGGATAGTACTTTTTTTTTTTGTAACAATTCGTTTTTTCCATTATACCTAGACATTCACAACCAATAACACTGCCCAATGCTTTGACATCACATTCAGAAATTCATAGGCAATTTTCACTGATACCTAAGAGAATCTGTAACTCTATGGCTTATTCAAGTATTCTACAAATAATGAAAAGGTGAGAGAGGCTCTTCATCCTACCACTGATGTATTTTCCTGAGAATGGGCATTTCTGCACTTCATTGGCAATTCTACAGATATGTCTCTTCCATGAGTGACTTTATAAAGCCATACATGAATATCTGCTATTGAATATGGCTGATGATGATAACAGAGTGCTGTACTGAGAGATAAAAAGTGTTTATTGCATTGTCAAAAACAACAAGACGATTTGCATAAGAATATCTACTGTTTAAATGTGGTATCAAATCCAACGTGTCTGCTCTGCACTGCAAGAAATGAATGGCAGTTATGACTCTTTCTTTGGTATCGTGAATGTCTGAGACTATTTTGGTCAAGAATTTGTCTAATACACTTTATTTTTACAATTCCTCAAAAAGACAAGTTATATAGGTGATGGACTTCTTATTACCTGAAACACTGAATTCTGCATAGAAGGGAGAGCTGACCAAATGCCAGGGATGGCCAGGATATGAACATAAGAGAAATAACAGCTTTAATTTGCTTTACTTGGAGTCACATCTCTTCCTTCTCTTTTCTGTTTTTAAATGTTTCCTTTATATGAAATACTATGGTTCAGTGCACCTGAAAATTAAAGACTACTTTGTAAGATCAAGCTTTGAGTCTGTCCATTCATGAAAGGAAATTAAAATCAGCGCTAAAAGCTCCACTTTTTATTATACTGATAGAAACCACTCAGAAAATACCAGAAGGAAGAGGAATACTCATTACTACATATGTACAATAAAGAAGACAATTTATGGGTGGCAGTGGTGGTTAATACACTACAATGCGAACATATATAATTAGACATTAGGGTCAATATTCTGATTTTACTCACCCTGTTCCAGCCCTCTTAAACTTGGGATGACTCCAATAAATGGCTTCCCAGTAAAAATTTCTAAAACTTTAACTCGAGTTGCTCTTTTGTAACCTACTTTACATTGATTTAATCAATCTCTCTTAAGTACTTAGATACTTAGTTTGTGCTTCTTAAGATTGGTTTATAATAGCACATTTAATAAAGTTAATTTAAATCCACTAATTTATAGAGATTTGCCAGAGGCTTTGAAACTTCAGAAAATGTGTAAACTTGACAGTTTGGCTGTGATAACAGCTCAAACAGTGGAAATTAAGCCCTTTGTGTTACAATCAAGTTCAAAATGGATTCCCAGTTCCATAACAAGAAGAAGCACATTTCAAAAAGTTTAAAAAATATATAAGAAAACCAAATTTACAAAGGTACTTCAGGGCTAAGCTGAACATTCACCCATGTTTGTCTGTTCAGATTCCCATGCCCATGCACTTGGTCATCACTCTGCCTCAGCATCACAGCTCCCAACATACGCTGAGGTCTCTAGTTCAAAAACTATCTGGATTGTTTTCTACAGACACATTTTTGGACAAATAACAGCAAAGTCTTTCATGCAATATAGCTCTGACTGAGCTGTGAAGTTCTGCTTAGGGCCATTAATTCTGGGTTCCTAATTCTAGTTGTCAGCCTTCCAGCTAATTCTAGATAGGTTTTCTACTGTCTGTTCTAATTTCTACCACTGGTAACCAAATGATAATAGATTATATGCCAGCATGGCGATAGGCAGATTGGTTAGGACACAAAATGTATCCCAGGCGATTGCAAGAACCATCACAGAAAAAGAATTCAGCTCTTCACAGTGATGTATCATGGAGTTTCATCTCTTAAAGTGAAATGCTTCATTTTATACGTAGTATTTAGATGGTAACTAAGAGATCAGTATCGTCATCTGATTTGCAGAAAATGTCGGCTTTCCTTGAATACAGAATGGAAATTTTTAGGGCTAGTTTGGGAGTTCTATGCCCAAACTGTTAAATGGGAGAGGGAAGTAAGATCCACCTCAACAAGACTTATAGGGTTGCAGTTTTTAAGGGATACAACCTCTATGCTGTGAACCTTTGTTCAGTATTTATAAACTTAAAAAAAAGTCTTTTCTTTTTTCTCTTACTAATTGCATCAAAATATTTGGAAATGTAAGCTAGAATGCATTATTCTTGCACAGAGGTGTTTTTAATCACTTCTCCTGCTTCTATGTTCTTTCTTCCCGTTCTGTCATTGCTTTCCCTCCTGCTTCTGTGTGAGAAACAGAATTAAGGTGTACTTCAAACCAGTGGACACTTGCATAAACAGCCTGCTTTGAACAAGACAGCACGATCTTGGGAGAGGGAGAACACATTTGGCTCTCTTGCCCTACTACAACATACAAGAGGTTCATACAATATTAAAGCATCACATTTTTCTTTGAGACCCCTGAAATGTGAAAAGCAGAAGGATGTGAATGAATAAACCAGATTGGGAGCATTAAAGTGCATCGATTCCAGGGTTCTGAGACTGCAGACTGACTGGTTAACATTTGTCATTTATTTAAGAGTGGTTTGAGCAAATACATTTGTAATGAAACTCTTTCAGTGATTTTTTATGAACGAGAGACTAAGTTTACCAAGACTTCTGTAAAACAACTTCTACTGCATCAAATTACTGCATTCCTTGATCTATACCAACACACACACAGACAGCAGCCAGCCACGCTCACACACATGCAAAGCTCCAGCATTCCATACCTCTGCAACAAATACTTCAAAAAAAGAAGACTTAAATATTAACATGGCTATGAAAAAGAAAGGAAATGTAACACTTTTGCCCTGCCTCCAGTACTTTGCAACCAGTCTTGACTTCAGGAGAAAATCAGCACTATCTTCTGCATTATTTGTATTTCCGAGCGAAACTTCTTCACAGAGGATTCATGCAGGATCGTGAGCTGTCAGCTCTGATCGCATTCATCAACACACAGCCTTTAGATTCTATTTCATAACAGGAAAAGAAGATGGCCAGCGTTTTCCTGACAGAAGTAAGTATTGTATGTTTTTCAGTTGGTAAAAATTGGAGTAGAGCTCATTGCCGACGCATCTCCCATTGATAATGAGGGCTGCAAATTACCAGGCAAAAATTATTTTGGTGCACGGAACAAAAAGCAGCACAATCTGCAGAACTTAGAAGTGATTGGGTTTTCTACCCCTTCTTTGCATGCTGCTGACATGGTCAGAGTAACCTATATGCTGATCTGATTCCGAACGCATGGTATTCTTTATGCTGCAAGAATAATAGATAGTTTTGTGTGCCATAGCATACACTGCAGAAAAAAAAAAAAAAAAAAAAAAGCAAGCCTTTAGGAAAGGCATGTGCTGAACACACAGAGAATATGCAGGATGGAAAAAGACCAAATGTAATTAAAGCTTATAGGAAAGCAGACGTTCCTATTTGCAGAGCTCTGGCTGCATTTCTATGAGAAAGAATGCACAGAATTTCAAATCATCCTCTATTTAGACAATGTCAGAATAAAAACACATTCCACCCTCCCAATCCCCCCCACCCCCTCCCTTCAACCCCAAAGTCTCCGAAAAGCAAATATCCTCAGATTTACAGAGAAAAAGCAATCCGATGACACTGCTTTACATATTCCTTCCAAAACCAAGAAATCAAGTATCTCCCTGTCCCCGGCTAATGGCTTATACATTCAGATTTTAAACAAAAGCAAATAATAGTAATAAAGAATCCTAATTCTCAAGCTTCCTACTTAGCACTGCCTCGCTGTTGATGATTTGTGCGGCTGTGTGTGCGTGCGTGTTTGAGAAATGGAGAGATAGGCTTAAAGTATTTTCCATTTCATCAAAGAGCATATATTACTTTCCCGGTTCGCTCCAGCGTTTGGTTTTATGCCCACCCCTTTTCCATCTGCCCATGTCTGAGATGCACAGTGCAGGCGTACAATCATGAGCAGCTTACGACACTCAGTGAACACTAGGTGCCTCTGCATGCTCTACCAACATACTGCTCGGCTGAAGGGAAAGGATTCTTGCTGTCTCTCTGCTCTAAGCATCACCTAACAAGCAAAGCGAACAAAGAATGGGAAATAAAGCTACCCTTAGCCGGTCAGTGAATGCATGGTAATCTCTCTATGGAGTAAAGGTTGTGCCGGTCAATGGTCGTTGCAAATGATGGACATTAAACAGACTGCCAAATCCTGTGGAGTCGTTAGTAAAGAGTTTGGAGTTTTTTTCACGCCACAGTGTTAACTGCAGAGAAAAGGACAGAGAGAGAAGGAGAAGATCAAGCTCATGCACATAGTTCTGAAACTTGCAGGTCCTAGGAGTCAGCTAAAAGCTAGCTGGACAAGCCTTGAGCTCTTTGAGCAGAAGCGAAGTGAGACATTGTGAGCTTGCCAGCCTTGCACAGCTCTGAAAGGGACCGAATTTGTAGCACAGAGGGGTCTTTTTTAGCTCTGCATATAATTAGTCCAAACACAAAGGAAGCAACTGAATGGAGGTTGTCACTCTCTGGAAAAGGGTGGGTAAGACACTTTTTAATTAAATTCTTTCATGAAGAAAGATTTTTTTTTCTTTGCTGCAGCCTTTAACATGAACAAAATCACTATCATTTTACCTTTGAATGTCTGTGAACTTTAATGCTGCGCAGCTCCTGCATGCTGTAAAGTGAAATATTTGGCTGTGTTTGTTCCGTTTGCTGTTTTGCTTTGGTCTGGGCATTTTTTTTTTTGTTGTTGTTGTTTATTTTCTTTCTTGTTGCTATTTTTCCTCTTAAATAAAATATGATGTAGAATTTGAAAAGATTCAATGGACATTCTCGAGCATATTTGGAAATATTCTTGCTAATGGATTTCCTTCTTATCGGTCTCTGTTTAAACTGGCTGCTGAGGAAGCCCCCGGGGTTGATATTGTGTACACTGGGTATCTTTTCTAAAATGCTTCCAGCCGTGAATAGTGGGTGTCCACAGCTATGTCGGTGTGAGGGCAGGCTTTTGTACTGTGAATCACTGAATCTCACAGAGATGCCTCGCAACCTGTCGGGCATGATGGGCTTGTCTCTGCGGTACAACAGCCTTTCAGAGCTGCATGACGGACAGTTCACAGGGTTAATGCAGCTCACGTGGCTCTATCTGGATCACAATCACATTTGCTCAGTGGAGGGGAATGCCTTTCAAAAATTGCGGCGAGTTAAGGAGCTCACCCTGAGTTCCAACAAAATCACCCAACTGCCCAACAACACATTCCGACCCATGCCAAACTTGCGCAGTGTGGATTTATCGTACAACAACCTGCAGTCGCTGGAGCCCGACCTATTTCACGGGCTGAGAAAACTCACGACTTTGCACATGCGGTCAAACGCCATCAAGTTTGTGCCGGTGAGAATTTTTCAGGACTGTCGCAGCCTGAAGTTTCTAGACATAGGATACAATCAGTTAAAGAGCCTGGCTCGAAACTCTTTTGCGGGCTTGTTTAAGCTCACCGAGCTGCACCTCGAGCACAATGACTTGGTGAAGGTGAATTTAGCCCACTTCCCCAGGCTCATCTCCCTGCACTCACTCTGCTTGCGACGGAATAAAGTCACCATCGTCGTCAACACTTTGGACTGGATATGGCAACTGGAAAAACTGGATCTCTCTGGCAACGAAATCGAATACATTGAACCTCATGTCTTCGAAAGCGTGCCTCACCTCAAGTCCCTGCAGCTGGACTCCAACCGGTTGACCTACATCGACTCGCGCATCCTGGACTCCTGGAAGTCTCTCACGAGCATCAGCCTGTCTGCCAACACCTGGGACTGCGGCCGCAACGTCTGTGCCCTGGCCTCATGGCTGAGCAACTTCAAGGGCCGCTACGACAGCAACCTGCTCTGTGCTACACCCGAGTACGCGCAGGGCGAGGACGTTTTGGATGCAGTCTATGCTTTCCACCTGTGCGAGGACACGGTCGACCCCACCAGTGTCAACACCCTGTCCCCTGTGACCAACAACAGCGACCAAATGTTTGGCTACGGCTCGGCGGCCGCCACGGCCTATGTGCCAGAGGCCGACGAGGAGCCGACGACGTACGCCATCACCGTGACACTGCCCAGCGAAGGCGCAGAAAACGCCGTGCAGATTCACAAGGTGGTGACGGGGACCATGGCACTGATTTTTAGCTTCCTCATCGTGGTTTTAGTGTTGTACGTCTCTTGGAAATGCTTTCCAGCCAGCATAAGGCAGCTAAGACAGTGCTTTGTAACACAGCGCAGGAAGCAGAAGCAGAAACAGACCATGCATCAAATGGCTGCCATGTCAGCCCAGGAGTATTATGTTGATTACAAACCCAACCACATCGAGGGAGCCCTGGTGATCATTAATGAGTACGGATCTTGCTCCTGTCACCAGCAGCCAGCGAGGGAGTGCGAGGTGTGATTTGCCTTGGGGATTTACACAGTGTGCAACCAAAAAGCAGCGCGCAGACAGGGAGCAGAGTGGGGGGTTTGTGGGGCTTTGCTGAGGATTTCGCGGGCACTCCTCTGCTGAAATCACAGGAGGAGCAGCCGGCAGAACTTGATATTTTAGCTTTATCATGTCTTAAAATCTTCAGGACAGCCAATCTTAAGATTTCCTATGCTAATACTCCCTTTGAAGATCTGTCAATATTCAGGAAACTGAGAGTGTAAAAAAGGTACTGATTATTGATCTTTTGTAAACTAAGGAAAATGTTTAAAATAAAAAAAAATAGCATTTACAGTTTTTACAGACTGGTGTATATTACCTGAATTGTTCCCTGTATACAAAATGCAACAGTTTAACCTTTTTTTCTCTTCATTCCGAGTGTTGAACCAAAAGCCTGGGAGCAAAGAAGCCACGTAAAATAGGCTGATAAAAATTAACTCAATGGCTTCCTGTTGTAATTAGTGCACATTCACTTCCATCATTTTACTGGTAATATGAAGCATGACACCAGAATTCTATTTGTGCTCCTGCGCTACCTGTAACTGGATGTTAGTGCAGCCAGTGCACTCCAGAGGGGCTGAAGTTCTGCCCATGCCCAGGACTGGGTGTCAAAGGGGTTTTTAAGCACAGCTCACCTGTACGTTGCTGTAAGAGCCATAAAAACTGCATCGTAACCCCTAAAAGTAATTTTTCTAAAAATCAGATCATATTGCAAAGTCTTGTAAAGAAATGAACAAGTGAAATGCTGCTGAAAAAGTGCTAGTCATTGTCTTCTTTAGAACAAAAGTATGAGAAAACCCTAAGTGTAAGGGCTTTTGCTAGCATTTCCCACTTCTATGCTTGCTCTGAGTTATGACCAGAGCAAAGAAACCTTTGCTTTATGCACTGTAGAACCACACTGAGAGGCGAGCAGGAGCAGTTCAGTGCTTACTAGTGCAACCTGTGTGTGTTTGGGGCTCTGAGTGGGACAGAACTACCCAAGCATACTTCTGGGTTCTCTGGCATATGCTAGCAAAGCTCGCCTCGTGCTCATCACTGCCCTCACCAACAGAACAGCCTGAAACCCACACAGAGGCTGAAAGCATAGGAATCCTCCCTACCAATGACTGATCCATGGGATTTATGGGTATGAATAGTGATTTGATAATGGAGAATCACACCGCTGCTTTATTCTGATTGCCCTTAAATAAAGGCTTCCTTTCCTTGCATTTTGGATTTTTCATTCTAGTTACATGAACAACCTACTGCTTGATCTTTCAAACAACTCCCCTCATACTAATGAAGGTGAGGCAGTTTTATAACACCAGGCAGAGCATCTTGAATTTCTCTTCATATAGCATAACATGCTAATACAGTGCTGCAGATAGAGAACCAGGAAACATTTTTTATGCTTTGTACATATTTCCCTATCCCTAAGATGCAAGAGAGGAAAACTCCAGAAATCTAACAGAAATTTTAATGGAACATAGAGGAGTTTTTTCATTTTTTTTTCTCTTTTTTTAGTAGCATCCAAGTGCTATCTACTCTTAAAAGGATACAGCAGTCTTATAAAGAAGAGATTAGGCACAGCTTGTGTAATTTTTTACTGCATAGCAGCTTTTTAGCTGCTAATTTTAACCATAAAGAGTGAGCTTTATATTTTTCCTAACTAACACTACTTTTAAGGGTCAAAACTTATACCTTCCTCTACTTCGTATATACATCACGCTGTTTAATATTAAATATGAGATAGTCTTCTAGTTAAAAAAAAAAAAAAAAAAAGTATTTAAAATGACTAATGTTATCAATGGGATCAATGAGAATATGCATTGGGAGAGGATTCATCAGGGGAATTTTAATAAAAATAGACCTTTTAAATCAAAGCCACTGAAAAATTACCCCCAGGTTTGAAACCAGCTGTCAAACTGGCCCTTTATCCGCTTAAACAACTGTGCATTTCTGTTTCTTTGCCTCAAACACACAGGGGCCTTGTTCCATCCCCAAATTCTCAATATAGGAACTCTCAATAGAGGAACTTATGAGCAAAGGTACTGTAGGTAACAGAATAAATTATTTCATGTCATGCTGACTGAGACCAGAAATGTGTATTTTCCCCTTTAAATCCCTCTCCGAAATCAACTCAGATCTAAGGTTAACTTTGGACTACGTTATACATTCCTCAAATCAACATCCAGCACTGCAATCAGAAGGACTGATTACAGCTAAATGCCAGAAAGCTTCCAAATCCAACCAAGACATTGGAACATATTGTCTACATATGGTTAAAAAAAGAAAACGAAAAAACAACAAACCAAATCTTTCTTTACATAGTGACCCCCTGTTACTCAAAGGAAATGTATTAGTGCTGTCATGTTTTTGACCCTGTAAATCTGATGCAAATCTGATACTGACAAACAATTATCCTGTGCTTGTATTTCTATGTATTTTTCAGCATAGCTGTGAGTTGTATTTTAAGCACTCTCCCCTGGAATGATTCCTGTTGTTTATTGGTGTTAGCAACCTCAAGCAAAGTTTGCAAGATGTGAGCAATTCCACCTTTGCAATTTATTCACCCCGTGCTTCATGCTTGAGTGACAGCTTGAGTAAATTGAACAGAACATTTGGCTTTCAAGGGGCTTGATTCCAGAAGTGAGGGCAAATTTCAGTATTGCCTGTTGCCATTTCTCCTGGAGGGAGGTAATGACCACCAATGGTTTGCCACCCCAGCAGGATGATGAATGAACCCTCCATGGAGAGGATAGCACTTTATTAAACTGTCAAAAATGAGCTGTTTCACAATCTTCATGCAAAAATCTTTTATAACGGCAATGTCTTCTAGAGACAGCCTCCTGATGATCTCCAGATATCTGGATACTCATCTGCTGGTGCAAAGAAGACTGCCACCTGTTCCATGGCACAGAGGTGCTCCGTTGCCTGTCCACATTTATTCTAAAAGTTGATGTGATAAAAACATGATAATATAAAGGATGCAAGGATTTCATTTCAATTCAGCTCTTACAAACCCATTTATTCATCCTGCAACTGGCTGCTTGCATTGGTATATATGAGAAGTCTTCTATTTGTAATGTATTTATGGCAACTACAGGAATACATTTTCCCCTCACTATTCCTTTCAGATTTCATGTTTACCAGCTGTCCAGACATATGTCATTTCCTCTCTCTTGATCCCCTTGCTATGGCTCACTCTATGGCTCCAAAAAAAAAAAAAAAAAAAAAAAAAGGAAGAAGAAAGGGGAAAAAAAAAGAAAGTACTTTTGGTGTTAGCTGTGACAGTTTCTTGTTCAGATTATTGGGAAATATCAAAGGAAATAAAATATTTTAAATAGCCCACTTTGAATGTTCCACTTAACATGACTAATCTGCCTTTTATAATTAGGTAATTAACTTTTTTTTTTTTTTTTTTTTTAGTGTTCTTAACATACAAGACAGGGTGAAAGGGATGAGAAAGAGCCATCATTTTTGAGGATGGTTAACACTATCAGTGTTATAGATCTCTAATATGCAATCTCTTGCTGCTAACATCAATACACACTCACAGTGCACCCAGTGATGAAGGAACTGTTGCTGTGTATGCTATGAATGTATATAAGGGATAATTTATTTTCTTTTCTGTCTTTTTTCCTTTTGTTCTGTACTAAAGAAAAAAAAAAAGAAAGTGATATGAAACCACAGAATCAATGCTAATGTATCACATTCTGCTTCTGGCCTGAATATATAAAAATACAAAGAAATTCTGTGTTAAAGCTGCAAATTCCCTCCTTTACCATGCTGTCTGAGTACTGCAGGGGGCTAGTGAAAATGCAGCTCCATGCTTGGGTATTAACTGCCTTGCACATGGGTGCAGAAATCATTACTGATACCTAAGGATATTTTTGTATTCTGTAGTACATGCTCC
This sequence comes from Tetrao urogallus, assembly GCF_951394365.1. NCBI lineage: Eukaryota > Metazoa > Chordata > Aves > Galliformes > Phasianidae > Tetrao > Tetrao urogallus. The sequence goes on from NC_136817.1 coordinate 67,550,565, forward strand.
GTGATTCTATGGCAAAGGTGTTGAGAGGTACTTGAAGTGCACCTAGTTGGTTGTTTTCTTTGGCTCCAGTAAAAAGCCCCTCATTTGCTTTTGAAATGGACTAAATTTGTTTCTTGAACATGTCTGGCTCTGCATTAATAGCGAAAGGATGCTCTGAATATCCCTTCCCTCCAGCTTCTCCAGTGGTATTCAGAATGGCAAATAAGTATTAATAAGGAAGCTTATTAGTAGTGCTATGATAATAATAATAATAATAATAATAATAATAAAAGAAATGATGAGGTGACAAAAAATGAGGCAAAGGACTGGAGAACTGAAAAGGAAATGAAGCTGTGGTTTGGCTTCGTCTGCCTTTTCATTTGAAAGATGGTAAATCTAAAGGACCTGCACAGATGAAAACCAAGACCGAATGTGGGTGAAGAAAGCAGTTTTAAAATCTGTGCAAGCAGGGATGAAACAGCTCCTGGAGAGGAAGGCACCGCAGCAAACAGCTCCATCGAACAAGAAAGAGAAAAGGAAGGGGCAAGGGCGCAGATGAAAGGGAAGATGAAACCTGGTGAGAAGGCGAGGGGACTGCCACACATGCCAGGTAAATGAGATTTCTCAGTGCCTTCACCTCCCACATGGCAAGGGCAAACAGCAGTGGTTTGAAGAAGACACCCAGCCCCTCTCTCTCTTTCTGTCTTCTCAAAAATACACGTTTTGACGTGGGTTAGTGGGCATAGTGAGGATGGGTTGATGGTTGGACTTGATCTTAGAGGTCTTTTCCAACCTTAATGATACTATGATTCTATGTTTGTTCACTTTTCTGCTGCCTATTCCACTACTTTTGCTGGTTGGTCTTCCTATCTACCCTCAGCACAGCTCACCGTACACCTTCTAGAAAATAAGGCTTATATAACCAACTTATCTCATTTTTTTCCATCCTTTAAGAAATATTCATTTACAGAGAAGGGGATGGTGAGCTTCAGCAGATTCTGCTGCTGAAATACATCCATGCTCGTTCTCCCTCATGTTCAGCCTCTGTATTCATGGCTATTAAGACAAAACATATCTGAGGTATTTTTGCTGGTTCCAATTTATCTTCACGCACGGAGGTTATACTTTTTCTTGACCTCCTCGACCCATTCTAATATTAACAAATTGAGCATTTATATGGGTTTCTTTCCAAACACGAAGTTGATTAGGAATTTAGGAAACATTGGTGATTTAGAGATTAACCTTTTTACAGAATTACTGACATAAACCAGAGCCTATTACGCTATTAGAATCTACGTAAAAGAAAGCCAACTGAAAAGCATATTTAGAGCCACGTAAAAGACTTTCCATCCACCAGTTTACTTCTTTTTTACAGCAGAGAAATCTGATGAAAGGAAAGGAGTGAGCGCAATCCACCTCTAAAGTTATCTAGAGGGAAGCAGGGCTATAAAAATATTACAGAAACCAAGCAACAATCTTCTGCTGGCATGACAGAGCCTGTAATCGGGTGGGTGGCTGTGAAGAGCCAAGCTGAATGCTGCAGAGCACTGTAATTTTATTGCAGTGTGGCTGCTTTAAAGCAAACCCATTTGCAATGAAATCTGTACTTCCGTGAGAACATGGCAATTGTTTTTGTTATAAAGATAACGTCACTTGTTGGCATTCAGAAGCAATTATTCAGCCTTTAAGCCAATTACTGCTCCAACTCACCCTTGCTGGTGTGACAGTTGGGTGAGAGAGGCAAATGTAGCAGGCTGCGGTGGCTAAAGAACAGCATTGTGTGTGCCTGTGCTTGGCAAACAGCACATAATATGCTGCTAAGGCACTTCGTATTTTAAACCATTTTGCTGCTCTCGTGTTCTTCACATCCTCACGCAGTAACTACAGCCAGAGATGTCCTTCAGCATGGGTGCTATGGGAACCCGACCGATCCCGTGCCGTGACTGAGCTAACAATGCCTACACCCGAGATTTCAAAGGTAATAGGTGAGTATAAAAATCGACTTCATCACAGAATTACCATTTTGAGCACAGCAGATTTATCTGACTGGCATGCTTGGAAACTAAGCTCATCCCCTGCAAAATTTGTTCTGGCCTTTTTTTTTCAGACGCACTCTTGTCCTAATTGCAAACCAGAGCACGGCGCCAGAGAGAGGACTTAAAATTGTATTTTCAGTAAAATCTGAGATTTAAAAAAAAAAAATAAATGCATGGACATATCAAACTGATTAAAAGGGCTTATCCAATGAAGGTGATGCAGCTTATATATAATAAATCTCAGTAAAGCAGCACACCTCTGTACCCTAGTGGTTACAAAGAGGTATGAGCAAGCATCCTAATAGCTGAGGGACTCAGCACAAAAACAGATTGCTGAATATCCTTTAAAATATATTAATTCCCTCTAATTTTTTTTATCTCAGCTTAACCATTCTCCCATTTTCCATTCCCAGAATTTCACAGGCAGAGTGAATCAAAAGTTGGTGGGAGGGACGCCCTGAAAATCCCAAACTAAACTGCAAGAACAGCCCACAGCTGCAGAATTCCAGAGATTCGGATTCCTTTATCAGCTGCCAGCCTTGTGAAACGCATCTGCAATCAAACCTGTTTGCAAGCTGAGAGCAAATCATGCTCCTGGGAGTAAACCCAAACCTGCCTCTAACCCAATGCCTCTGCTGACAATTTGGCTTGCCAAGAGGTCTGGTGGTAAATACTAAAAAAAAAAAAAAAAAAAAGTTCATAATAATGAGATAAACAACCTTGGGGGTTTTTGCCCCTTTTTTTCAAACTTTGCTCCATCCTAAAATTCATATTGACAAAGAACTGATTCTCCAATCCAGATGATTTCCCAAAGCAATTTTCCGACAGCAAACAGAAATTTGTGGCTGCTGCTTGAAAATTTGCAATCTTCATACTAAAGAGGCAACCACACGTCAGATGTTTACCTTTGTTTCATGTAAATGTCACTCCATGTTGGACATTCAGTATTTCTCTGCCAGCATATGCAACTCCCTTCATCTTCACACCCAATGCTGCTGTCAGATGAATTCCCCAAACAACTGCTTGTGATGAATTTAACATCTAATTGCTGTAAACTAATAAAGTGATTGTGAGTCCTATGGTCCTAACCATAAAGAAATGATAGAGACAATAAATGAGTAGAAGAAATGCATCAGAAGTTCGCTCTGGGGAAAGAAAAGAGGAACCCACTAAACCAAAAGACACTGCATATGGTGAGGCTTAGGGCTGCGGAAAGTGAAGGGCACTGAGCATCAGCTGCAGAAAGGTGAATTACACAAGACATAAGAAAACTGTGCTAAAAGAAAAGGGGACAGGTGCCCACAGTAGGTGAATCAGGAAGAGAATGAGGTTATAACCAACATAGGAAACACTCGTCAGGGGATAGCAAATACCTGTGGCAATATTAAATGACATACTGAGGACAAACAAACAGCAATCCATGAAGTCCAATTAAACCAGGTCCTGAGCTTATTTCCCTACTGCTGTGTTTTTGTGCTTTGGTGGTGGTGGTTTTTTGGTGGTTATATTTTTAAAAATCTAACTATTTGTTATCTGTTATCTTTATCAATGACATCTTTATCAATGACATAGGATTATCAATGACAGTGGGATCAAGTGTACCCTTAGAAAGTTTGCAGATGACACCAAGATAACTGCTGCAGTTTACATCAAAAAAGGAAAGGATGCCATCCAGAGGGACTCAATAGGTTTGAAAAGCAGGCCCATGTGAACTAAATGAGGTTTAATATGGACAAGAGGGGAAATTTAGGTTAGATGTTAGGAAGAAATTATTTGCTGAGAGGGTGGTAAGACAAAGGCACAGGCTGCTAGAAAGTCACAGAATAACCAAGGTTGGAAAATACCTCCAATATCATTCAGACCAACTGTCCACTTACTACTATTTCCCTACTAAACAATGTCCCTTAGTACAAATCCAAACATTTCTTGAACAAGAAGCTGTGAATGTCCCATGCTTGGAGTTGCCCAAGGCCAGATTAGATGGGGCCCTGGGCAGCTGGTGGGTGGCAACCAGCCCATGGCAAAGATTGGGGCTGCATGGGCTTTAAGATCCCTTTAAATCTAAGCCATTCTATGATTCTATGGCTATGCACAAAACTGGACCTTTGATTTTTGCTTCATGTATAAGTATGCCAAATCAATAGTTGTACTTCTTTGATGCGCAGCATGTGCAGGTTCTATTTTTATTATATTTACTATAACTCTATTCTATTGGTTTTATGCATATATTTCCCTGATTCCAGCAACTGTTGGGGATTACACAGTTATTCTACATAGCAGAAAAAAAAACTTCCCAAAAATGTCCCCCTAAGTTGTTTTTTGAAGTCACATTTCATGTCTTTCATAAAAAAGGGAGATGAAAAGTTCCCTGTTTTTTTTCTCTAGATATGTTTTCCTGTTATGAAGCACAACCTAGCCCCAATCTGTCATTTTTCATTAGCAAAGGAGTCAAGTTATGGCTGTTAATGACAACTCTTAATGAGAATTTGATAAATAAGTTCTGGAAAATCAAACTTGAAACAAACACTAAAATCTACGTCAAACCTATTGTTTTCAAGTAAGTGAGATGTTAGTAAATGGGAAATAAAACTTACAGCTTTTAAAGAAACAAACTAGTGCGTGTAAATTGGCAAATCATTAGGACAAAATGTTATTTACCAAGATTAAAAACAACAACAACAAAAACCAAAACAACAAAAAAGAAAGTGCAAAAATAAAGTGGAGGAGCTGCTAAATATGCAGATTTCTAGTAAGTGTAGCTGTTGCACCAAATACTTATCCTATCTTGAACCTGAATAGAGATTATCCTAATGGACTGATAAATCTTAAGCAGTAGCTTTTACATTAGTTTAAAGATCTGTTAAGGTCTGTAATATCATACAAAAGGGATAAATTGACTGGGCTTTTGTGGAGTAAGGGCAAGCTTCTTTATTATCCATTATTTCTTGCATTCCTTAACTTTGAACTGCCTTAAGTGACATAAAAGCAGAAAATTTTCTATCTGGATGTCCAAAGATCTTTTTAACAAGCTCATCTGAAAGATACTTAGGCTCCAGTAAGCAAGACAAGATCCACAATCATAGAAAAATACCTAGACACCCAAAGCTACAGTGACTTTTTACTCAATACAGCAAAACAGGGAGTGCAGCATGCTCCCAAGGCCAGGGCTGCTGAATCATCCTGGCAACAATCAGGAAATATTTGACAATGCTTTTCAAATGACAGATTACTTATGCTGCAAAAAGTAATGAAAATGAGGAAGATGTGCAGACGGACTTCCAAAACCTGAAGATTGCATAAGATTTGATGGATGAAATTCTCAATTGTCAAATACAAAGCAAAAGACGCAATAGAAGGAAAGCTGTTCATGCATGCCTTGAAAATGTAAGTTATATGCAATAATTAAACAACTATTATTCTGGATATTGCATTGAAAATCTCTGCTCAGTGTGTGGAGATTAAAAAAAAAAAGGAGAAAAAAAGAAAGGTTAAATAATATCTGAAATGTATGCATAAATGAACAGCACTTCAGAAATTAAATAGATTGATATTACTCTGCCTTCTGTTAGAAAATCGTCCCTAGCTCTGTTAAGCATAAGCTATGAAAGGCTATAAGTGGGTGATAAAGATAAGCTGCTGACAACTAAAAGGAAGAAAGATTTGGGGAAGTTTTTGTAAAAGGAGATGTGCAAAGAACCTGGGCATTCGGCTAAAGCACAACAGCAAAACGTGTATCCATTCCCCCTCTAGTGGCCAGTCCACACAGGGTTACTGCAGAAAAGGCAATACACTTGTAACTGATTTTAAAGCAAACACATACCTGCTCTTTTTCCACTCACAACGTTATGTGACCTCAAATTATATTACTGTTATTGTGCTACTCCTCATTAAACTGCCTGCTGTATTCTTTCCTTGTTGCTTGTCATTAGTCAGAGCCAAAGCTGGTTTACAGCAGAAGTAAGATTTTGTGATATGCTCTAACCTCCAACAGGATATGGAGTGTGATAGGGGCCTGTGTACACTTTAGCAACAGAAATACTCATAAAGTAAAGAAAAATAAGCTTTGGAACTCCTTGTACAAGACACCTATAAAAAAATAGGCATTAAAAAAGGAACAGCTGTATAAAATTGGGAACAGGAAACTAATTGAATCCATCTACCTTTAAAATCTTTTGGATTAAAAAAGGTGCTCATTTAGGAACAGTGGCTGGGATGAGACACACTGTGGGGTGGACATGGCCTTTTTTAGTTCCCAGCCATGGCCATATGCATGTGGAGAAGTTGAGGCTGGAGGAGACTCACCCAACCCCATGTTTGCAATACACGCAGGTTGTCCTTGCTCTAATAGCACTTCCTCTGTCTTCTATAGGACATCATTTAAAATCATTTTTAAAAAAGAGACATTTTTACCCATTTCTCTGCATAACACAGTGTAACAGGCCATGTTTTGTCTCCATCTTTTAGCAGTCCTACCCAAGCACTTCGGTGGACCAAAGGAGATGCTAAGCTGGATGAACAAAGAGGGGCTGCTGAGGAATGAAAAGGAGCTGTGCTCTGATTCTTGAAGAGATAATGCCAAACTGCCCATTGGGACTACTTGTGTTTCTTTTTTAATTTCCTCTCTTTCACAAAAACTAAGACAGAAGAAATCTGGTGGCTTGGAGCAGAAATGAACACTATTTGGTTGCATTCTCAGGGAGCCTGCTATGTCCTCAAGCTAATAATCTCTATATAAAGGTTGTGGTTCATTGGAAAGGCAAGAAATACCATGGGATTATGTTTTTCTCTTGTAAAATCTTTCTACCACTTAAGTTTTTCAACCTCTGCTTCAAACATCATCCTTAGGAGTGTTTGTTGTTGTTGTTGTTTTTCTTCCCAATATATATTAATTAGTATATGGGACAGACAGACAAATTAAGTAACCCTTTCTACAAATGATTTGTGAAGAAATTACCCAAGCACATGTTTCCGATTAAAGCTCACAACAGACCAATCACACTTGTAAATAATTGAATAAATAAATTAACACTGTATGTTATTGCACTGCTTTTTTATGGGTTGTTCTGAAATTACCAATTAACCATTGTAGGCTGTGCCTTTCTGTATCTTACAGTGGCTTTTGGTGAAGACCAAATTCTAGTTTAGATGGAGCTCACAGCTGGCATTTTCATGTTAATTTGAATATGTTGTTACTAATTTGTTCAACTGAAACTAAGGAATGACACAATAAACAAGGCACAGTTTGACTTCTCACATTTTAAATTAAAAAACAAAAAACAAAAAAAACATTTCCAAAGTGTCTTAATAATTTTACCTAATTAAAAATATATAGAAAACAGATTATTCAAATGATCTGTACATAGTAACGTGAGCAATTTGCTCTTCCAGCATAAAATGAATTCATTACTATCCACAGTCAGAGCAAATCTGATGGTGTATCCTTTAGTGATGCAACTTCTGACACGAGTTATATTTTAATATTCACTGTCAAGACAGTTTCAAGGTTAAGAATATAAGCAACTTTGCAGACAGTAAAAAACAGACAAAATGCAGTTGAATACCACTAGGATGGGCATAGGGTGGGAGTAAAAGCACACAGAGAAATCTAAAGACAATCTGCCAAATGTGGGAAGAATGCATCCACACTGACCCACCAAGGACATCTACTTTTCCACCAACACTTACAGAGAGGCACGTTACAGAAAGTGAGGCATAATTAATTGCAAGTGAATGGCTTGGAGCAGTTGGTTGAGCACATCATATTAGGTGGGTACTTTTTACCTATTATTTACTGTAATAATACGCCTATTCATAAACAAATTTTCCCAGATTTCTTGTCACAACAGACAAAAGGCAATCCTTGACCTTTAGCTAATGAGCCATACGTTCCTACAGATTTAAGAAATAGGGGTCCTTCAGAATGACATACAGATGTATGCTGTGATTTACTTTGAATGACATTACCGGAGTAAATTAAATGCCAGGTTCCAGACTAACTCATAGGTTTTTAATTAATAACATGAGCAATTCTTTTTGCATTACAGATAACACATTTTACAAACTACCAGAAGCGTTTTTATTACTAAACTTATCTCAAAGGCTCTCTCCCAGTGTCTGCCGCAATAAAATAAAATAAAATCAATCATAATTGCAATGGCAGATCATTTTTCCCTTCATGAAAATTAAATATTAAAAGCCATTTAATTAAATGGAACGATAACTGAATCACTTTAAGAATTCAAACGAAGGATGCTCTCCCCAGGTGCTGAAATGTGGCATAGGAATGTTTTGCCACAGGGAAACAATCCTGAACAAAGTAAGCTATTCTGAGCAGGCATTTGTAAACAAACTCCTCTGTGACAAGGTCATCTCTTGATAATTTCAGTTACAAACTTTTACCTTTGTCTGTCTGTTACACACAGAATGACAGCACAATCTTCAGGCAGGACACATGTTCTAAACAGTAAAACTGCAATTCTGTTTGATATTCTCACTTATTTTAGTAAAAAAAAAAAAAACAAAGAAGGAGCAAGTTTTGTGAGGACTACCTGCTTCAAGTGTGCCTAACAAACACCATTCTGTTTACATCATTCAATCAGCTTTGCCTCAGCTGCAGATTTAAAATACATAAGGTATGCATGTTTTCCTTGCAAACTCTGCAAGACGTTCGACTCTGCTTAGAGAACTGTTTCCAATCAGCAATAAACACTGGGAAAAAATTCCTATTATTTTTAAATGCTCTTTTTTTTTTATCCTACTTCATAGGTGTTATCTAAACTAGAGCTGTGTGTTAGTCTGCCTTTCCCCTTGATGAGTTAAAGGAAGAAAGTTCCTTTATATTTCTAAAGTAATTTGTTAAGTATTTTATGACTGTATTCTATTTCCAGACGATTAAAGAAGAAATTTCACTGCCAAAAGAGAAAGAAAATAGATCTGCAGATGTGGCAATCTTGTAAAAGCCAGAATTCTGGAAAAAAATTTTCACACTATCATCAAGAAAAAGAATAATTCCCAAAACCCAAAACAAGTCTCTTCCTACAGAGATTAAAAGGACAATGATACAACTCCTACGTGACTGTTTTCAACTGCCTGTAACAACAGACCAGTTTCAGTTCCACTCATTTGACTGTGCATTTAGGATTATTTCATGCCTGTCTCTTGATTCCTGTATTTGTTGATGCTAGGCATTTCTTTTTCAAGGTGAATACAAGATTTTTACTTAGAGCTGTGAGAAGAAGAACGGGTCCATCACTACAAAGTAAAGCATCAATTGGGATTAAAACTGTAGAAATCACATTTTTTGAAACTCTTGCCAACTACATAATGATGCCCAAACTGACTTTGTGCCAGGTGGCTTTGGCTAACAGATGGAATGGTGCATTTTTTTTCACTCTTCATAAACCAAGCTCCATTCCAAATATTGTGAGACAGAAGTATCTAAATTAATGATTGACAGTTACATATGCCTAATAATTAATTAAACCGTAACTACAAATTGCATTGGGTCCTTGGAACACTTAAGAGAAAATGAAATGTATGATGGTGTCTTTACAGCAATATCTTGAAATCAGAGCAACTAAAAATATTGGTATGAAAAGATGCAGTACAGACAATAGAGTTTTTGTGGCAAGTCTCTTAAAAATGCCTAAAACAGGAACATTTAAAATTGTTCCTGTAAGACTGTTTTTCCAAATCCCAAATCTCACCAAAAACTCACTAAAATCAACCAGTAGTTGTAACCAGACCTACAGCATGTATGATTTTGTCAACTAGTAGTGAATACAGCAACAATAAATCCAGCATAGTCTCAAAGCATTGGGCTTCCAGTTTATAAGATTAACTGTGCTGAGGATGCATTTCAGATTGACGAATATGACAAGTTATCAGTCGTTTTCATGCTTGAAACTAAAAGGCACAAGTAGTCTACAGTGGAGCTGATCTCCTCCCATTAAGTATTTCCCTAAACATCTCCAAACGTCACTGATTTTCCAGCCACGCAGTGACCCTCAACAAAATCTCTTGAAGCTGAGAATAACAATAAATCCATTTCCCCTTCTGCCACAAGAAAATAGCAATTAATTAAAAAAGAACAACAACAACAAATGCAGAAAATGAGAGAAGCTTTTTGTCATACTATATTAATAACCTTATTTCTCCTATCACAAAGCTGTGCCAGAAACACTGATTTAATAAGCGCTGCAAAGCAATTACCATGCAAATAGTAACAACCAGTAATTTACTTATTTATTTATTTATAGTAAAGTCCTTGTTTTGGCTAGCAGACCACAGTAGCAGATCCCAATAAGGTCAGATAATTGCAAGATATTTCAAGTGTCTAAACAGCTGTGACACCAAACATATGAACCATCAGTTTTTGCACTGGTCTGTTGGTCTCCTTGCAACTTCAACCATGAACAACTGAGGGAGCCAACAGAGGAACAACTGAGACAGCAAAAAGAGAACTGAAGCAAAAGGGAGGAAAGTGTTTAGGAAAGTGCTCTTTTGTCAGTGACACTAGCTAAGATTACACTGCAAAATAATGCAGGTTTTAAGCCTCCTATTAGGAAATAGCACTCCCACGCTAACTCCTTCCTTTGCCCCAGTCTTTATAAGAAACATATCATTTGGAGTAACCAAGTCAATTATTTTAAGCAACATACAACAATCTATCTATAGCACAGAACTGAAAACTTGCATAGATTATGCTAAAGTACATGTTCAGCTTTACAAGTTGCCTAATGATTTTCTTGTCCTGGACTGGAGCTACATGATCTTGCCTAAATCACTTCATTTCCTAGTTCTTCATTTCACTCACAGAAAAAATCACACCAGAGTGCTGTGACACTCACTATAAACATCTGTTCTACAGTGAATGGTCAAAATATGACTGTTAGCATTCCTTCAGTACAATACAATAAGTGATGGGTGGTATGATTGGTGATAGATGGACAGTTGGACTGGTTAATCTAGGTCTTTTCCAACCATGATGATTTTGTGTTTTTTATAAACAAAATGGTCAGAGAAGAGATTTGGTTGTATACTATCTTTAAAACTAAAAGTGAGTTAAGGTTCAATTTGCAAATGCAGGACAGGACTCAGTATTTTTTCTAATTCCACTGTTGTAGGATGGTAATTAAATGGTCAAAACATGGCATAGGAAAACTTTGCTTTGTTTCCCTCACCATTTAAAAATTTAGATGATTTCACATAGATTGCTTCTACGTAGGTCATCCCCTGTTTATTTCCATGGAAACGACAACAGATACTCCATGGAGGAATTCAATGACACACTTTTACTTCATAGGCACTTCCGTGTCAGATGTCATTTTGTCAGACAACACCTCTGCTGTCATCAGTCACATGGCAACAAAATGTAAGAGAATATTTATAGGAAGGTTCAACTGTTACTGCCATATTGCCAACATCCACCTCTGACGCCATGGGCCAACATAATAAATGAAGGCATTACTTTCAGAGTAGCTGTCATAATGAACAGTGAAAATGCTCCAAATGTAGAAACATATTTCTGTGTATCTGATGATGAGAAAAAGAAAATTAACACTATCATGTGTTCTAAAACTTCTAAACATTTTGAGGAGGAAGAAAGGAAAATGACTTTCTAGTTAAACTGATGAATATACAAATATCAACATTGTTGTGCTCAAGATCAAGTACAAACTGAATCTGTGATATCATTTACAGAAATAGGTAAGCAGTGGAATGCAATTTCTATCTATAAATCATTTTGCTATAGCCTTCTACTTCAGTACTCTTAAATAGGAAAATGCAACTGAAGTTATTTTAGTTAAAGGCTGTACAAAATAAATCCTTGTGGCAACACTCATCTGTCAGGGGATTTGATGCTCTCCAAAGTACTTGTTGGTATTAAGCAAGCAATCTCTCAATTCTAACAGACTTTGTTATTGATATGCATGATCTAAGTAGTTTATTATTTTTAGTTAAGTGTGAAGTGATATGTCAACAAAACCCACAAAATTAAGGAAACCACATATTACAAAACCTAAAATATTGAACTCCTGTACGAAACAACTACTGATAGTTGTGTTCTTGTAGATATAATAACATGGCTAACAATTAAACAATATCTCCTAGGAAACTGGGACAAGAAAATATATCTTGGTCAAGTCTGACATCTCTAGACAGACTTAGGAATCCTCATATAAGCAGCCCAGCAGAAGCCAGAAAGACCATGGGAAAGCTTCTAAAAAAGCTGACAATAAAACAGATAAAGAAATTGACACAAAAATTTCAGACCATTTGAGATGGTTAGTGAAAATGTCATTGGATTTCTAAGCTCAAATCATTACAAGACTAAATGAATCAAGAAGCCAGGTAATGGTAAATGGAAGATGCTATGTTCTGTAATGCAGGTTTATGCACAAGCTCAGCGCCTTTTTCTGAAAACACTTTAATACATATGAGCAAACAAATGAATATAAAAAAGCTATGTTGTCTTTGAAATAAAAATGTATTTTCCTTAGTTATCTTAAATCTTGAATAATCTTACCTTATCCCTTATTTTATGATATCATACCTGGTATGATAATGGTGTTAATGCTTCAGTATTTTGCAATCTGAATCTGCCTGATTTCCTCAATAATTCTTCGGGCAAAATGACAGTTGACATGACAAAATCAGGAACACATCTAGCATTTCTTATAAACCTACATCAAAATACATAGCCTTGACTCTTTTCCTTTGCCTAGAAGTGGGAGTATCCACAGGCAAAGAACCAAGTTTTAGACACAAGTTTTAAAAATACAGTATTGGTGGTTAATAAAGCAAACTGAACTTGAACTTAGCACAGATATTTAGAGCTTGCATGATTATATTGCTGGACTGATTCTGTCTGGTAGATGATATTGCTGGACTGATTCTGTCACTGCTAGATCAAATATGATTTTTTAGCATATTTTTTGGTATGACTTCCTCTCCAAGCATGAATCAATTGCTGTATTTTCACAGAAAATGGAAGTTGACCTAGTTATGCTGTGCCATTAACCTTTGAAATCATAATATGTGTAGATGTGTTGATTAAACTCCTCACTGCTGGACCCTTGCAGGAAGTAAAATGAATTATGCACAGAAGGAACTCACATAGAATTCCTCCTGTTTTGTTTAGGTTTTTGTAGCAAACTGGTTATTTCTATACCTGTCCTGAGAAATTGGCACCTCAACCAAGTTAATATCCAAGTCTGATTTTTAAAAAACTGAAAAGTATACCAGTAATACAAAGAAAACATAACCTTACAAGGAGATGATAAAACTAGCATGGCTTCACCAAGGACAAGTCCTGCATGATCAACACAGTGGCCTTCTATGATGGCATAACTGCATCGGTGGACAAGGGAAGAGCCACTGATATCATCTATCTGAATGCCAGTAAGGTCTTTGACACAGTCCCTTTAACATCCTTCTCTCCAAATTGGAAAGATGTGGATTTGATGGATGGACTGTTCAGTGGATGAGGAACTGGTTGCAAGACTGTACACGAGTGTTCAACAAAGGGTCTACGCCCAGATGGAGATGGGTGATAAGTGGTGTCCCTCATGCATCAGTACTGGGACTGCTGCTCTTTAACATTTTTATCAGCAACATCAACAGTGGGATCGAGTGCACCCTCAGCACAGGTGCACTTGTAAAATGCAAGGCCAAACATAACCTAATACAGGGCTCCTAAATAGCCTTTTTGTTGTCCAGTTTTGCTTTCAGTGGCCACCCATGTTAGAAAGTGGCTGATAGCTAATTAAGACAGAGGATTATACTATTCTTCTGCAAATCTATGGAAGGTTGGAGTTTGATTGTAGCAGAAATAGATTTTATGGTATATCAGAGCCATCAATGAAGAAGAAAAAAAAAACAACCCAAATGTTGCTGGTTTACTTATAGTAGCAAAAAGATTTGATTCTCTGATCAAAGGTGGTCAAGTTAATCAAGAAATTTTCACTTCCCTAGTGATGCTACAGACTTTGTTTTTTTTTAATGCTGGAATTTTCTTCCAATTTCTGTATTCAGTTGGTTGGTTTCAGATTTTTAAAACACTGTTAAAGTGAGGCTGCTCCAGAATGGCAAAGGAGGATAAATGTATCCAAGAGATCCAGCAAATCTTGGGTTTGTAGGACCAGGGTTACAGACAAGCTACATCCTCACACACCTAGAAAATACATGAACTCATATTTCTAAGCCATGGAAGCATGCATACATCCTATCAGATAGGGCAGAAGCTTGCTGAAAATGACTTTGAACTCCCAGAAGCAGCCATAATTTCAGCAGCAAATTTCACTCAAATTACTGAAATCACCTCCAGTGAGGTCTTTACCTCTGGCTGACTGTAATACAAGTTTCCACATCAGGGCTCAGAAGTTGTTCCATTCTAAATTCATACCCTACTTCAGAGTAATTTCTTCATGAAGTAAGCAATGTCTTCTGAAAGTACGGATTTGCTTAAAGTTAGAAAAGATAAAAGACTTCCTTGTAATAAGGTACTGCCATTGCCATATGCCTGAACTAAACTTCATTGAATTCTTTTTCAAGTACAGTACAATTTCAGCCCATCTAAACAGCCAGTAGAATTGCATCAGGTGATAATCACAGGATCAGAAACAAAAGTAGCTTTGCAAGAAACATGTAGTTTTCAAATGGAAATGGAAACTGTTCAAGCATTCTCTGTGTCTACAAAAGGTAAGGCAAAAAGTGATCAACTCAATTTGCAGCAAGAGACATTTGGTTTATGTATTAGAAAGCATTTTCTAACTGTAAATCCAATTTGACACAGAAGTTGAAATACTTTTTATTTGCGCCAAATTTTTTTGCATTTTAATCCATTATTGCAACTGAACTGTATCAGAACTCTTCCAAGTAACTGTCCACATTATATTGCTTTTTAGGAATAACAAGCACATTTTGTATTTTTTGTTGTGAAACTAACATCTTTTTTACTTACTGTCATCTCATCAATTTACTTAAACTTTTTAAATGCATAAATAACTAATGACATATAGAGAGCAATGGAATATATCCATGCATGCTTGCACATTCATAAGTTTTTGTCAGCATACACACTGACATTTAATGAAATCATTACATTGGATTAAAGCAATATGCAGGGAACAACCTTAAAGCTGGAACACAGAAATCCATACACTTTGAATAGCACAAACACCTGTTCCATGCCAAATTCCCAAATTACTGACAGCACTGGCAGACCATTACTAAGTGATGTTGAAAGTTAGAGCAAGTCTGACATAGGAACAAGGAAGACACTAGTTTAATTTTGTTCACCCACTGGTTTATAAATTGGATGTGTTTGATCTCTGCATTTTTCATTTACTTGTCATTTCAAGACTTTTTGTTCTTCTGGTAGTTCAAAAAAGAAAGATTGTCGGGAGAAAGTGGGGGTATGATTAACTCAGATTTTTTGTATTCAGAACAGAACTAATCATTTAACACTTTCAGATGGGTTCCTCAAATGGGATAAGGTATAGTTTAATTTGAAGATCATAGAATCATGGAATGGCTTGGGTTGGAAGGGATCTCAAAGCCCACCCAGTTCCAACTTCTGCAGTGGGCTGGCTGCCACCCACCAGCTCAGGCTGCCCAGGGCCCCATCTAACCTGGCCTTGAGCACCTCCATGGATGAGGCATCCACAGCCTCTCTGGGCAGCCTGTGCCAGGGTCTCACTGCTCTCCAAGTACATAATATCCTCCTAATGTCCGTCTTCAGTCTTTAACTTTAAAGCCATTCCCCTTTGTCCTATTGCTATCAGACCACACAAAAAGTTACTTTACCCATCCACTAGTAAATTCCCTTCAAGCACTGGAAGGCTGCAATGAAATCTCCCCAGAGTCTTCTTTTCTCCAAGCTGAACAAACCCAGCCCTTTCAGTCTTTCTTCGTATGAGAGGTTTTCTAGCCCTTTGATCATCCTTGTGGCCTTCCTCTGGACCCATTCCAGCATCTCTGCATCCTTCTTGCACTGGGGATCTCAGGGCTGGACACAGTGTCTTTACATTTTTGCTTTCTAATACATTATTATATTCCCAGTTTAATAACTTACTATTTAGCCTCTAAAATGATAGAAGAAAATGACTGAGAGCAACTGAAAAAGCTATTCAGCACATTCTCCTACAACAAGGCAAAATCATTTGTATCATTCACTATGTTTGTCCAATGTATTATCAAAAGCCTATGCTGATAAGGACTTTTCAGCACCTTCAGTGTTGAACTCCCTGCTGCTAATTATTTAATTCCAATCTGGAACTTTTCTGCTACAATGTTATTCCAGAACTATTTTTCCTCTCCACAAGGAAACTAAAATCTGCTTATTCCATTATGGTTTGCAGTAAAAAACAGTAAACAGTAAAACAGTAAAACAGTAGCAATTCTCACTTTCCCAGACTAAATAAAACTAGTTCACTCAATCTTCTCTTATCAGTCACACTTTATTCCAGGTTTTTGTCCTTATTTTTACCTCTTTCTTCAATCCATCTTCATCTTTCTTGCAGTCAGTAGCCCACATTGACACAGTACTTTAGCAGAGGTCTTACAAATGCAGGTAGGTAATGCATTCTGTTTATACACAGCTGACCTGTGAACATGTTATTATGCACAACAACTCACCTATGTATTATTTCTACAGAATCTCTAATGATGCATATTTTGTCATGCAAGCCTAAGAGTTGATAAGTAGATCAAGAAATGTATTTAGAATATTGTTTTCTTGTGTATAAATATTCTAACAGTGCATACATATGTTTATAAATATTAAAAAAGAATTTCTCATCATATTCTGTGTTCTGTTTCGTTAATAACTCAATTGCATTCATCAAGTTCAATTCTCTCAATGCTTTATATGCATCAAACTCCCTTCTTTTAAGAAACCACTTTTCTTTTAATGAAGCAACTCATTTGCCTAGATTGGTCACACATAAATACATTTGCACAAGTAGAGTTGTTAATTTATCTGCCTATTTCAGCAAGACACTTAAATACTTTTCACTGGAGATATACTTCAGAGTGACCAGGAATATGTTAGTCAGGCAATATAAATTGATAGATTCTTCCACTCGTACAGTCTGGAAGTATAATGCATTGGAAAGCACTTTCTAAAATTAATTTAAGACAATTTAGTTTCAGAAAATAATTTAGTCATCAAAATGAAGATATATTGGATAAGACAGTACTAAACAACATCAGTTTTAAAGCTACATTGAAAATTAATTTTTTATTTTTTATTTTTTTTGCTACTTGAAGATGAGTTTAATTTTCATATCTCTTCTAAAGAATGGCAGCTCTGCTGACAGCACCAGAGTGCTGTATCTGGATGGGACCCAAGTACACTGACATTTGATGAACATTACAGAGCTGAAATAAACTATATTAATTATTACATAAAGTCAAAACTGTCTTCAGAATATGTCAAGCAAAATCATGTAATTCTGTACTGCGTAGAACATGGGGTTAAATTATACCCCAAATATGAAGCACCAATCACTGTTGTATGTCCATTTTAATTAAACAAATTAGAACACAGACTAGCAGCAATGCATTTTACAAGAATTTGAATACTCTGAGGAAGAGATGCTCAGTTGTTTTCATTTCATGATAGGGGGCCTGCAGGAAAGCTGGGAAGAACCTTTTTATAAGGGCAGGTAGTGACAGGATGAGGGGAAGTGGCTTTAAACAGGAAGAGGATATATTTAGACTAGGAAGAAATTATTTACTATGAGGGTTGTGAGACACTGGAACAGGCTGCCCAGTGAGGCTGTGGATGCCCTGTCCCTCGAAGCACTCAAGGCCAGCCTGGATGGGGCTGTGAGCAACCTGGTCTAGAGGGAGGCGTCCCTGCCTATAGCAGGGGATGGGAACTAAATGATCTTACAGGTCCCTTCCAACCCAAACCACTCTATGATTCTATGATTCAAAGCCCACTGCAACAAATGGAAAGACATCACATATTAGAAGCCTAAGATCAGCCTCAAAGATAAATACTCACAAAGGTATCTTTTAAATTTCTGGTTTTGTCACTAATTCTCTTTGTTTCTCTCTCTCTCTCTCTCCTTCGTTATTTATTTTTGTTTGTTTGTTTGCTTGTTTGTTTTAAATAACCTTTTTCTCAAAGTTTCAAACACTAAGGACTTTGGTCTCCTCACCATTCTTCTGCACTTTAATCTCACACCAAGTTTGTAAGAAAGAACTCTTCCTTTTTTTTTTTTACAGCATTTAAACTACATTCATTTCACCACATTTCCCTAGACTGAAAACCTTTTCCCCCTATCTTTTATTTTAACACCTGGCACCCACGTCTTGCTCAGCTCTTACTTATCTTTAATGTCTCCTCTTCCCAACTAGCAAAACCACCTTTACATGAGCCCTCATGAAAGGATCCCTTGCTATCTTCCTCTACAGCAGACCTCGTTTTAAGATTAATTCCTCATATCTATCAACATCCTTGTTGTTTTGTTTTCTTCATTTTTCTCTAACTCCTCCTCTTCTCCCTTTACTAACCTGCTGCATGCATTTTCTGCATATGTTTTGCATCCCCAAGGCTCCCTGTTACTCAGTGTATACACTATATTTGAAGGACTTCCAAAAATATTAACTTTCTAATTATAGCAGCAATACCAGTTTTTAGGAAATTTATTAGAGTGACTTTTTGGGATTTAAATATCATTTGATAAATAATTTTTAAAGGTTTTTTAAAATTATTATTATTATTATTATTATTATTATTTTTAGCACAGTATCTGGACCTAATGAAATCTCTCATTGAACCAAAACTGATGTAAGACATACCTGTGAAGACTGGAAGTTTTCCATTATGTAAATGAAACCAGAGAATTAATCTACAGACATACAAATGAGAGTACTTACAAATACACATACATGCATATATATGCACATATATATATACGTATATATACTGGCTATTCATTTTTGTACATGCATGTATGAGTAACAACAGCCTGAGAATTCTTGAGTTTTTCAATTGCAGTTACTCCTAAAAATGATTACTATATGGGAGCACATACAAATGCTGATTACTACACTTTAGTAATTTTATTCTGTATATACAGGATTAAATATATTTTTTATGAACATTATTTTTTAACTGCCTCATTTTCAGGGTTTAGAGCAAGGGCTGCCAAGAGATTGAATTCAATCAATTTATTTGGGTGATCACATGAGTAATTTCTATAAACCGTGCTTCTATTTCACATAGACACTCCAAAACAGCAGCAGTTCATCTCTTAGTTTCAATGCAATCATCAGCTGAATTATCACAGCTCGGCCTTGATACGTCAATATTTGATTTAGCACAAACAGGGTAAGTATGATCCTCCTATAAATATATGTGTGTGTGTGTGTACATATGTAGGTGTGTACACACGCATATATATGTATACATAAAAGCACATGCACAAAGAGAATTTTAATAAGGTATATGTATCCTTGTTGATCAATATTTCTGTTCTAGCTATGCTGTTTCCTATTAGCCAGGCTAAACTTGATCTGCCTCTTGAATGACTTGTACTGTTTTTACAAATTAGTATTATCAGAATTCTTTGGAGTTCTTAAAATAAATTTTACCAGTGAAACTGTGGGTCTGCCCACCACACTGAAAATAGAGTCTGCATAATAAATACAGAGACCACACTTTGTTTTAATTCCTTCATTACCTCTAGTTTTATTTAGTTGATAGCACTGTTCTGCCTTTGGTTCTGCCTATTCTAATACTGAATCTTAGAGAAAGCTTAACAGTGATTATTAGGCAAAATGTGGCCACTATCACAGATACGCCATTCAGTTAGATAATAATCCAGCTGCTAAAAACAAGCACGTGCTCCTTTGCTGGGATCTTTATAAACGAGAACATTTTTCTTTTTGACATGTCAGCAGCCAAACTAACAAGACATTGGTGACAAATGATATATTTAACCCTCCAGAAAAGGATCCTGACTTGTTCTTTAGGACGGTTTTCATTTTTATGTCTGAAGGATCAGACAAAGATACATTGCCTTTCAAGGAAAGTGATGATGCAACAGCAATGTCTGGAAATGAATCTCATTCCTCTGGAGTGTTTTTGTCTTTTTGTTTGATTGCTTTTGGGGAAGAAAGAAGACGTATGTAGACTGTAATAAATATCTAATCTATAATGGCAAGATTGTCTTAAATTTCTGAAATGCTGTTTCCCTAATTCAGTAAGACAGACAAATTACCTATGTTTTTAACTTTGAAAGAAAGAAATGAGTCTGGAAAAAGCATACCTCTACAGATGTCATTAATGTGTTGATACAATGATAAAGTCAAATGGAATAGGTCTAGACAAGACCTTTGGAGGCAAGTCAGTTTGTCCATTCTTTCCTGACCCTATGACAACTGAAGGACTATTTCCCTCCGAATCTCAGAGTTTGCTCCAGTTACAAGTTTTACATAAACAGAAATGCAGAAGTCTTGTCAAAGACTAACTTAGCAAGAGATGTCATTCTGTGAGGGAGTTAATTTTCACAGATGCATAAAAAATGAACCAGAAGATATCTGCAAAATCATCTAGCCCTTACACAACTCCCAGAGAAGGTAACAATATGTTTCTATTGATTTCAGCATAAGGTTTATTAATTCCATTACCAGGAAATTATGTTCAGCTATAACTAAGCTGGTCAAGGTAATTGTATCCTTTGCTTTCACAGAGTCCTCGTTCTGTATGTGTCTTGACCTTCTGAATCAAGACGTTGCTGATCTTCAGCTCTAACCTTTCTTTGATTCATCTAATTTCTCATCACTGGAACTAACAGTTACATAATCAACCTCAACAATTTATCTCCTTTTTTTTCATATCCATGCTTTTCAACACCTACATAGATATCACATCCCCCTTGGTTGCTCTAGATTCAATTTTTTAACTAATTCTTCATGACAGGATGTTAGCGTTGAGGATTACTGAGCCTTAAACAGCATCAGAGATCACCAAATGTATGGTGATCAAGCATGTTCCCCATTATTACATAGCAAACGGCAGAGGGGAGGGATTGATACAGCTGCACTTACCTAAATTTCTGACCTCTTTTTTTTTTTTTTTTTTTTTTTTTTTTTCCCTTTTCTGTAAGCCTTGTTTCTTCTCCTTTGTTTTGAAAGGTGCAGCTGCAAAAAGGGCTTATATGAAAATTAGACACTACCTTCCTCATTGCAGCAGGAAAGGCTAGGAAACCAAGGCACAGTAAAGAACCCCTTGACAAATACATGTGGCCTAATTTCCCTTTCACAGAATCACCAAGGTTGGAAAAGACCTACAAGGTCATCCAGTCCAACCATCCACCTATCATCAGTAGTACTCACTAAACCATGTCCCTCAACACAACGTCCAAATGTTCCTTGAACACCTCCAGGGTCAGTGACTCCACCACCTCCCTGGGCAGCCCAGCCAAAGTCTGACCCCTCTTTCAGAGAAGTAGTATTTCCTAACGTCCAACCTGAATCTTCCCTGGTGCAGCTTGAAACCATTCCCTTTAGTCCTATCACTAGTTACACAAAAGAAGAGGCCAACCCCCAGCTCACTACAATCTCCCTTCAGGTATCACAGAATCACAGAATGGCCAGGGTTGGAAGGGACCTCAAGGATCATGAATCTCCAACCCCCCTTCCATAGGCGGGCCACCAAACTCCCCATTTAATACTAGACCAGGCTGCCCAGGGCCCCCCATCCAATCTGAACACCTGAACACCTCCAGGGATGGGGCATCCACAACCTCTCTGAGCAGCCTGTTCCAGCACCTCACCACTCTCTCTGTAAAGAACATGTAGTTATAGAGAGCAATAAAGTCTCCCCCGAGCCTCCTCTTCCTTCTACAGACTGAACAATCCCAGCTTCTTCAGCCGCTCCTGATAAGATCTGGAACGCAGGCCTTATGAGGAGTGGCTGAAGGAGCTGAGATTTCCTTCAGTAACATAATGGAAATTATATGATGGTGCAGTTTATGGAAGCTTTTCAAGGGCTCCTGAAAAATACAGAAGATTCAAATTTTCTTCAAATTTTCTTTAAATTTATAATTAGATCTTCTTTAACTCCTGCTCAGGTGGATAAATCCTAAATGTATGCTATTACAGGAACAAGAAAACAAAATTGTGAAAATAAAGTTTATTTATTTTTAAAACCACTGCAGTGTATTGCCAAATGATTTTATATGTACATCTTGAGAAAACAGAATATATGTAACAACAAACAACAAAACTGAACAAGCCAGGCCATACAAGTGGAAAACTGACATAAGAATTTTTTCTTTTGTCAACTGTGAAACTACTATTTTCAACCTGTAATTCAGCTGAACTGGTGATAGAATTCTCGTCATTATCATTGATTTATGAGCTTATCTTGTCAACATTTTACCCCTTCCCATGTTATTTGTACAAGCTGAGGATAAATTTTTCCTCTCAGAACAAATACCAAAATCTCAATAAACACTATCAAATTGTGTAAATCCACAATGAGCTTTTGAAATTAAACATATTTTGACTGGATGTGTTAGCTCAACCACTGAAATATTAGGAGATATTCAGAAAGTAAAACTAACAGAGCACCGAGGATAGGAGTACAGAGGATAAGAGTACAAACATCCAGCAGTGTGCCCTTGTGGCCAAGAGGGCCAATAGCATCCTGGGGTGCATTAAAAAAAGCGTGGCCAGCAGGTCGAGGGAGGTGATCCTCCCCCTCTACTCTGCCCTGGTAAGGCCTCAACTGGAGTACTGCTTCCAGTTCTGGGCTCCCCAGTACAAAAAAGACAAGGATCTCTTGGAAAGAGTCCAGCGGAGGGCCACAAAGATGGTGAAGGGCCTGAAGCATCTCTCCTATGAGGAAAGGCTGAGTGAACTGGGGCTGTTCAGCCTTGAGAAAAGAAGATTGAGAGGGGACCTGATCCAGGTCTATAAATATCTAAGGTGTGGGGGGCAGAATGGCGAGGCCAGACTGTTTTCAGTGGTGAGTGGAGACAGGACAAGGGGAAACAACCGGAAACTGCAGCATAGGAAGTTTCGCACAAATGTGTGCAAGAACTTCTTTACAGTGAGGTGACGGAGCACTGGAACAGGCTGCCCAGGGAGGTGGTGGAGTCTCCTTCTCTGGAGATGTTCAAGACCTGCCTGGATGCCTACCTGTGCGACCTGGTGTAGGGAACCTGCTTTGGCATGGGGTTGGACTCGATGATCTCTGGAGGTCCCTTCCAACCCCTACAATTCTGTGATTCTGTGAATATCACAAATGTCTTTCCCTTTTCTCCTTTTTCTTGCTCCAGAATTTATAGCGCCTCTTACCATGAACAACTTCATTATGACTGGTTGTTAGGACCTGGTAAATCTCAACAGGTGGGAAGAGTACGTGTGAATCTAAAACCTTTTCATGGTATGCAGTACTTTTTTTTTTTTTTTTTTTTTTAATCGCCCCCTCCCCCCCCCAGGTGGAATCTAATAATTTATTCCTCTTACATTTAAGTAAAATGATTTTTGCAAAAGCAAATGAATGATTGGATCATTAGCCAGCATATCACTATTGAGTATATGTGTAATAAAATGGGCAGTAATTCATCTAGTAGATTATCACATCAATCCAAACAGAGGCATTCTATAACTATCTATCTTCCATATTTACAAATTGTCAGCTGCTAATGAAATATTTCACATACTATAAAAAATAAGATATTGAAAAGCAACTGAAGTAAAAAAAATTAAATCAGAATGTTTAATTGATCTGCATGCACTCTTGAAAGATCTGGATGGTCAGTGCTCATGTCCATAACATATAAAGAGAATGGCCCTACCAATGGAATTTCAGTAGTTAAACCAAACAAAAATGGAAAGAGGAATTGTGTACCATATGCTTAATTTCAAGCTGGAATTTTTTAAATCTTACATTTTAGGTCATGGAACTTTACTTAATGTCTGATCTTCTTTATCTATGTTTCAAAATCCCAGACTTTAACCTCCCAAAATACTCAAACAGATATTCATCATCCAGTTCTTGTCTGTCCTTTCATTATCTCCTACAACATATGCATTTTTTTTTTACCTTATATCTTCAATAGAATGGATAAGAGTTGGAAGACAGCACGTAGACATCTGATTATGATGCATTTATTGAGTAGATAGTACATGTCCTGGCATGAAATTGAGAAACAACAGCAAGTAAAAGTGTCATCCTGACTTTTGGATTAGCTGTATCATCAAGCTGTTGTTTCTTCAAATGACCTCTCCTGTTACAGTATAGCTTACTGTCAGTTTCCCTCCATTGCTCGTCCTTTAAATACTGTTTTCTCTATTGTAATCCTTTCTTGAGTCAGGAGAATACCTTTTCTCCTTTATTTTTCTTCTGTTGAAATTGTCAACATCTCCCACAGTACCAACTATCATTCAGCACTTTGACCCATTAGATCAAAGTAATTGAACGCTTATCTCTTATTTAAATGATACTATTTAAAGTCTCATTTTAATATCAGTCTGATTTTATGCTATGTATGATGTGAGCAAACTTCTATAACCCTGCCAGTATATGAAATCTCTTCAGAAATATAATCCACTTAATGCTTTCAATTCACATGTCTAACATCATATTAGCTCATTTAATCTGAAATACATACAAGAATTAAGTAATTATTTTCAGGTGGCAAGCTCTACAAAAACCTGGTAACAAGAATATCATGTAACACTGTCTCAGGTACGTTATCCATTAACAGAGTCATGGAAAAGTCCACTGTCCTTAAATAGCAGTACTTGCAGGAACAAGGATATTTTAAATGAATAACTACTGGGGGTTCAAGTCCATCATTTGTATGTGCTCCTTTTTATTCTCAGCCCTACAGAGACAATTTAATTTACCTGCCTGAAATTCTGGAATAAAATAAAAAAGTGCAAATAGCTTACGTTGATGTAATTTATGGAGCTAGTTTAGAAAAAAACACATAATGTCAGCACAGGGAACTATTTTTATCACAGTATATTGTTTAACAACCCTTCACGGTCATCAAATTTAGTGCACCTATAAAATGCAAGGCAGCTGCAGAGGATGAACCAGCAGTTTAAAAATACTAAAGAGACAAAAATTATCCAATTTCCCATCTCCCTGATCCACTGACATTGTTATTTCTGCACAGAACAGATGAGTATGTGCTGTATTTACAAAAAGTTGCCAGTTTTAAAATCTGACAATTTTAAGTAGTTATTGTAATGAGGAGAGTGACTTCCCAGAGGTAGAAGCTGAATTAATGTCCTTAAGAAATACTTCCTTTTAAATTAAGCAGTAAAGTCCTTACAAGCCCCAGGTAGGATTAACACTACTGAGTCTAGAGAGGTATGCTGGTGTCAACAAGGGACACACAGATCAGATCTAGAGGGTGAAATTCATGCTTAATGTGAGCTGCTGAATTTCATTAACTTCTAAAGAGCTCTGTTAATTTCCATTACAGTAATACTGCAGCTTCCATTTCAGCTTCTCTTGAGCCCACAGCCACTCTTTCCCCCACTGAAATCGCCATCAGTCCTGCTATTCAACTTCCATACCTGCTCACCTCCCAGTCACCTGTTCAAGATGAATCCTTTTATCTAACATCTGTTCTCTTGGACTCAAAGATACAGCTTAAAATTCAGAAAAAAATACTGCTATGAGAAGCTAGCTAAAATCCTAAGACAGGCAAAACAAAACAAACAAACAAAACCAACCAACCAACTCAGCAACAACAACCAAAACAAAACAAAAGAATTGGAGACTTGTTCCAAGGAGCAATGAAGGAGATCCATTCCACACCTAGCACTGGATAACAACAGTATTAATGCTTAGCTGAGAAGCATTTAGCTTAGAAATCTGCTGCGTATTGTAGATGATAAATATTTACTCTGTGCTCTTACATGGCATGTATAATGCTTGTAGACTCACTCAGCACACAGTAAAAGATGCCCAAATAAAAGTGGTGCAGAGAAGAGATGTATAGGCAGTCAACCAGGATTTTTCTCATCTTGGCAAGAAAACATTTTCCTAATGATTTTGCTAGCGATAGAGCTGATGACCCATGATCTCATGTCACTGCAAGGATAATCTAATCTCAGCCAAAACACCACAATTTCAGAGAAAAATCATAGCCATTGTCAACTTTTTGCAGTAGCTTGATAAGTACTTACTCTATGCAGACTAACAGTTCAGTTCTGTTTTATGAAAGCTATTTTATCTTCCATTTTGCACTTCAACCTTACATAACAAAACTATAACAAGCATCCCTGCATCCACTATAGCACTGAGAGTGGAGAACAATAAGAACCTGTATTGCATCTGATTTTTCATTCAAATGGAGACAGCATAGCACAAATACTGGTCACTACTCAGATTAAACAGTCATGCCACGTTGCTTTACAATCCCTTATAGCTGGATCAGGTGGTTGGTTGGGAGTTGTATTTAAGTAACATTTTCTTACTGCAAAGACTATAGATCAATTTTTAACAGCACTTCATACCTATAGCTCTTGGTCTTCAACTAGTAAACCAAAATTTCTAAGAGGGTGTTCAAAAGTACTTTGTCCAATGAGTCCTATGAATTCTCCTGTGGATAATTTTGAATAAAAAGAGAAAAGAGATGGCTATTCTGTTGGAATAATGAAAAACTGATCAGTAGGAGAAGAAGGAATACCTAGGTTTCTAAATGGCTTACCAGAGCCAGATTTTGCTGATTTTCATACAGAAGTCTAATGCTAGTTAGTCACATACTCCACTTTTTCCTCTTCTTTTCGTATTTTTGGAAACAGTGATAAAATCTATTTAAATCCAACAAAATACAGGGGACATGAAGCATTATTCTACAGTAGAGTTCAGTTAACTCTTCTGCTTAGATCTTCTGTTTGGCTGTAAGCGGGATTCCTACATAATGGCACTTATTACCATTGCCTTTCAGCAGCCTTACATTTATCTTTTCACATTTTGCAAAGATAAATTTGTTTTCAGTTCTGAGGGTCACTTCAAGATCAAAATGTTAGTGTTGATAATCAAAAGCCTGAAGTTTTCTGTACCTGTAGATTTTGTCTTCAAAACTCTTACATAAAAATCAGTGCAAAAGGAACACCGCAGAATTTTACCGGTCCTTCTCTGGAAATCCATCCAGACAATTTTGGCCAATTATAGTATAGAAAGAGACAGCATTAATCAGAAATATCATCAACCAATGAATGTTCAATTTACAGATACATAAGTTGTGGTCTGATCAGCCTTGAATTTTGAAGACATCCAAATCATTCAAAAACATGGCAATTCTACCCGTCTTTCATGCTACGAGACAAGGAACTGTTAAGGAAAGAATTCCTACATATACATAAATATTGCTGTTAATAGTGGACATAACAGATTAAAAAATATATAAATATCCTTGATTAAGTGATTTGAATATATTGTTTTAGAGTTATAACTTGGTCTACTTAGGAAAGAATTGCTGTAAACTGGTAGATAATGTCTGAAAGGGACATAATATAATGTGCTCACCAATACTGTAGAATTGTATGCTTAACATGAAATGCTATGCTTCAGACTGCAGAACTGTATCTGCTGCAGTCCCATTTCACTGTGCTCGTATTTTCTACAAACTTTCACACTTCTCATATTGCTTTTGTCAAGAAATTATTTACTTTTTATGTTACAAACAGTTCCAATCTCAAAATGAAAACTAAAAACAAAACAAAATAAAAACAAAAGCAGAAAATAAGCATAAGGCAGCTCATGATTTACAGCTGAAATCAGCCTGGATGTGAGAACTAGCAGAAGATATGCTGAAAAAGTTGTTGGAATATAATGTCCTTTGAAGATCAATTGAAATTGTGAACATGAGGATAAAGAGATGGCTCCTTTGCAACCTTTTTTTTTTTACAGTCTTGTGAAATATATTCCTTGGATTCAAAGCTTCCATAAGCCAATTTCAGAGTTAGAAATCAGAAGCCACACAAAGGGAATAACCATCTGAAATTCAGATAAATGAGTGAGTTGACTTCACTCATTGAAATGGGCAAGATATTTATAGCATAAAACCATCACTCTGCTTACTCATCATCACCATTATTTACTTTTTCTAGATCCATCCATGATACTGTCTCCTGAGCTAGCAGGTGACAATGGAGCTCTTCCAGGAAGACAAATTGGTCTACAGATGCATGCTTTTTCCATACTCATCTCCCTCAAAAAAGATACATAAACAACGACGCCAAGAACTCCCACATAAATCAAAGAACTTAATAGCTTCTCCACCTGTGTATTTTTCTAATGTTAACTTAAAAGAAGCTACATTCTTTCATAACAGAAAAAGGAAATTCTTTGTCTCTGCAAAAGATTTGAAAACAGAAAAATAAGACAGTAGGTAGCCACAGAGTTAATGACTGGGATTATTCTATTTTGTTAATTAGAGAATACTGATTCACCAGTATTTGACATTTTTCTCATGAATTTTCTTCACTCTCCCGAGAGTCTCTGGAAGGAGGATGACAGGCATAAAATCATTCAGACAGAGGGCAGAACAAATAGTTCCTGTTTGTAAACCATTGAATCTTTAATTGCGTACACATACCAGAAGTTGCAATGGGAAACACTAATTCCACACTCTTACAGCCATGCAATTATTTCAATTGCCAGGTTCAAACTCATGTATCAGTGCTTCCACAGCAAAGCCAGGATTTCCTACATCCCACAGTTATTCTGTATGAAAAGAGCAGTGTGGGTCTGTGTTTCAAAATATATTTTTACACAAGAAACCTTCATGACTTAGGAACAGGCTTTTTAACCTCAGTTTCCTGCGATTCCTCTGGTTTTTAGACTAAACATGCACACATATGCATGTAGACAGAATAACAAAGGTGACATGCAAATGAGAGGCATACCACAGTGCAATGTATTCAATTATGATTTGATGAAAAAAGATCATATCCATTCTTAGAAAAACACACTTCATTCATATGTAAGTCCAGATATCTGCAATTCTTAATTACTAGACTAATCACGCAGCAAATTCTTGGATACTTTCAGTAAACTCTTCAGATTGTCAATGCTAAAAGTTCTCAAGGCTAAGATGTTGGGACAGTAAATTATCCACAGTAATGGCTTTTCAGCTCCTATGCTTTCTTTAAAGCTGAATCTAAGCTTCTGGGAAAGAGGGAGAAGATCACAGCAGGAGCATATTCTGGGAAAAGCAAACTGAGGAAAATAAGGGTTTCCTGTACTTGCAACTTTCTACCATTTGCTGAGTGTTTTCTTCATATGCCGTACGCATTTCATAGTCTAGATATTTTTAACAGTATAAACAAGGAAAAAAAAACTTTCAGGATCATAGAATTAGGTTGGAAGGGACCTTGAAGACCATCCAGTCCCAACCTCCTTCCTGTGGGCTGGTTGCTCCCCATCAAATCAGGCTGCCCCAGGCCCCATTCAACCTGGCTTTGAGAACCTCCAGGGATGGGGCAGTCACAGACCTTTGACTGGCAGTGCCAAAGCCTCACGTACTATGAGTGACAAATTTCCTCCTGGCATCTTACCTAAATTTCCTTTCTTTTAGTTTAAAACCAAGAGAGTTTCTCAGGTGGTAACCGACAGTGACAACTGAACTGAGATGTATAACCAAACCAGAATTGAATTGAACTCTTTCAAAATGCTCTGAACATTCCTCCAACCCACACATCTCTTTTCCATTTAACTCTGGTGCCAGATACCAAAGGGATTTCAGTTTTACACCTACTAGAAATAATTGATTTAGGATGAGCAAATGTCTGATTTTAAGCATAACAGTGATAACCAGATGTGGATGAAATCCTCAGAGAAATACATATCCTCTGTATGAATAAAAAGTTACTTAAGGGAAATTTAACCTGGAAACTGATTTTGAAGGCTGCTAAGAAGGATGTCCATCCTGATATGTCAGTGATACCAATGTCATTCTTTAAAGGAATTGCAGAAATCTAAGAAATGTATTGAAGACTACAGAGAGAAGTTCTTTGCCCATAATCGAAGGTGTTCCGTAGTGTTTAACAAAGCCCTAATAAAACAGAGACACTAGTAGCCATGTTTAGGTTAAACAGCACAATAAACAATTAGCAGAAGAGAAAATTCAATATAAAGCATATGGTCTAGCAGCTACACACCTTGTGGTTTACTGGTGCATGCCACAGAGATGATCACTAATTGGGCTGATAAAGATTGAGTGTTGCTGAACCAGATGCACAGTTACTTATTCTCATCCACACTTCATCCACGCTCATGTTTTCTTTTCCATTCTCACTGCCATTCTCACTCTTCAGTGGATCTTTTCTCACCCCATAATTCCACATAAATATTTCCCAGAAGATGCTTCAAAAGTGTGAAAAAGAAATAAAGAAAAACCAAGAAAGCTAACCACTCTAAATACTAGTGGGAGTACTTTGTTTGGAAGGGAGGCCTTTTTTTTCCCCCACCCAACTTACCTGGAATTGTTAAATGCTTCATGGCACATCAGGACCCTGCCTATAGGTCACTGTAAGCACAACTTCATCTCAAACACTCTTCTAGTGGTTTTGTTTTATTAGCAAATAAAATATATCATTTATGTATTTCTGGAAGGAAATGAATTAGCACCGATCCATTTGAAAAGAATGTAATTGAATTAAGAAATGAGTTAAATAGACAACTGTAAAATTCAATAGTAAAATTCTCTGCAAGAATGTAAAGGTTTAGGTTGTGCTCTAAACTTCTTCCATTCAGAATCCTAAGAACAAAATTGTAGCAGAATCACAGAATCGTTAAGGACTTCATAAAAGATCTCTAAGATCACCAAGCCCAACCGTTGACAGCCAGTAATCTTTAAAAGCATTCATTAATATCTGCAATACAATTGCAGAAAAAATTTACCTTCAGTAAATCAATCAATAAAATATCATAAATGTGCTTCATTCCCAAGGCTTATTGGTGGGAAACAATGGTAAACATCACGTATGGTAATTTACAATCTTCATGCTCTCTGAGGATAAATTGCAAAATGTCATCCTATCAAGATCATTTCCTACTGAAGTATTGGTGCATCAAGGCTTGAAATCAAATACCGGTCCTCTGGTCAACACACCATTTTTCTTTCTAGCATATCATTTGGTCAGACTGTAGAAATGTGCTCTTAAAAACTGGAAAACTCTGAGTCATAAATTATCCTACACCTTGCCAGCTGGAGAGGTACTAGAATAGCCAGAAAATTTAACTATTTAATCCAGTTTAACACTAAAAAGAGAGCGTGTTGAATCTCTGGGACATACAGGGATGCTTAACTTGAACTGGATGACTCTACCACTATGTTTTTTCTATATGCAATAGTATCAAAATGCAGTAGAAATATTAATTAGGTAAATTAAGTGCAAGAAATTAAATGATGCTGATAATATCAAAACTTTACGTCAGCTATTTTCTACTCAACATTCACATCAAGTTAAAGGAAAGAGGTGGCAAAAGCTATTCTCTATATCAAGCATGACAGTTTTCAAAACACAAACGATCTCTAATAATGAATTCACACCGGGAAGTTAAGAAATAAAATATTTTTTCAGACATCAGTGGTGGAGAAAATCTTTTGTTCACATTTTAATTTTCCATTTGCTGTAGGTCTATTAAAATAAATAAAAGAAAAAAAAATACAAAAAAAGAAAAAAAAAGAAAAAAAAGAACAGCCTGTAATATATCCATTTGTATATCGGATAGAAATAGATTGGGTATACAGTAGTAATAGCAATCCATCTTGTTTCTTATTTGCTTCTCATGCAGTTTCACAGGAGTTGGAGTGTGCTTGAATTGTCATGTATCTAAATTGTAGGATTTAGTGAGACTGCTCGCACTGACATAGCTCTCCTTAAGGTAAAACCCTAGAGGAGCAAAATGACAAGGAGAAATGCCACGTCCCACTGCTGCCTTCTCTGAGCCTTTCCTGAGCTCACATAGGCCAAAAGGAATATATGAATACCAAGATGGTTCAGATGCTTGATTGTAAAGTTTAAGGCAGGCTGCCTGTGATTTCTGGAAATGCAGAGCACCTCGATAGTACCAAATGACTAAAGCTGTCTGAAAATGGAAACTCAAAAAATTAAAAATCAAATCAGAAGAAAGGTGCTGAAAACATCTGCTCCAACTGAAAATGCTGGCTATGAACTCCAGGTTGCTTCAATATGCCACAGTCGGTTCTGCCATTTCACAGACATCAAATGTGAGCATTGCTCGACAGACACAAGATTTACATTTTATAGTAATAAACTGGAAATTTTGTTTCTCCTGTTTTACTCTAAATTGAGTTATTGTTCGTTCATTCATTGAACACTTTGTGCTGGGTAATTCTGTGCTTCTACAACTAGACTGTCAACATCAACACTGGCGTAAATGCTGAGAATATATAGTGCACTATGAAATGCTGCATCTACATCTAAATTCCAATTATATACACATCCCAGTGACTTTTCTTATCTGTTCTCCATATCTTGAAACTCATGTTCATTCCCTGTAGCCCTGGGTATGTTGCTGCACCTGATGTAATCCATTTGTACTGTTAATATTCCTTCCATGCAAGCGTTTCCTCACCTGCAAGGTTACGGGGTTATCAGCGCAAAGATATGTTATTGACTGCCATCACGCTTTAATTCATTGGTTTTCAAATGCACTCAAGCGGTTCTCAAATAAGAATTAATTCTAGTTTATTTTTTCATGGTTGGAAGGGACTTGACTTCACTTTGATGATTTTTCTCCACCTAGCTGGTCTTCCTATTGCTTCTACCCAGCTTTATTTGAATTACTTGCACCAAGCTCTTCCATACATGAATCTAACATCACTCCCTCCATTACTACCATAGTACCACACTTCTGTATGTTTCTCCTATATTTTGGTTCATCTGCTCTGGAACCCTCGGTGTCCAGTTGTTGCATGTGGTTTCTGTCTCATCGCAGTCTCAGCTGCTGTTTTTCACAGTGTGTGTGACTTTTTGATGGCATCAACTCCATCTCAGTTTCTTGTTTCCTTTGCTGCATTAGGCTGCCAGCACAACCTCGTTGTCTCTTAACTGGTTCTGCTTCCTTTTTATAACTTCTATTTTCTATATTTTTTTTAATTCTGGTATTACTCTTTCTCTCTTGAATTCCATCCCCAAGGGCATTCTAAACTTGCCCAGATAAGACCCTGAGCACTCTAACCCAAGAAGACAAAGGATCAGACCAAAGACCTTCAGAGACCCTTTCCAACCTACTTATTCTCTGTCTCATTATGCTTCTGGGAACAACTAAATGGGAAGCAGAAGACTGAGTTGTCCAGTCTATCTCTGTGCTGGGTTCTCTCTGAAGCACACATAGTGGCACCTGACTTTGCTTTCTATTTTCATTACTTACTTGCTTTCATAACAAAGTTTCACCTCTGGGTTGTTTTTCCTTTTTTCCCCAACTTACTACTTTTGTTGCATTGTAGATGTCGAGATGAAGTCATCCTGCACTCAAGTTCCATGTATAGATCCCAGTCCTTCATATTTGGAGGCATTTCATTTGCTCAGATCCGCTTCTCTCAGAATATGATTCACATATCATTAAAGTCCTGCTTCTAATTAGAGATTCATTAACATTTTCCAAGGCTGTTCCCAGACACCACAGTTCTAACAGTGCAGTGTCTATTCTTCTGCTTTTTTATTCCATACAAGAGAACACTTACAGATCCTTATGAGCAATCATTCTATCCCACTGAGGGTGAGCATCTTGAAAACACACGTAATTCCTTATTACTCATCCTACTCCATTCCCCTCAAAAATGAGGTAGAAAATCCATAATTCTGAACTTGTCTTTTTTGTTGCCTCCATACATTCAGAATTTTCATGCCCAGTGACTCCTGGCAGCAAAGCTGACAGGCTTTGCTCATAGAGCACCCTTCCTGCCTTGTTCTGGGATTCACCCCACCAACTGCCATCTAGGAGCCTCTGTGCCAGTGCTTTGTAAGAGGGCTCTAACAGAGATGCTACAACAGGTCACCATCTCAAAACTTATCAGAGTGACTTTTCCTTTGCCTCCTCCAAACTTTTATTTCCTACATCTGATCGTTTCTCCAGTTTTAAGATAGACTGCTATACATGCATAATTTAAGAGATGTAAAAAGCTCAGACAGGGCACACTGGGGAGCTGAGATTCACAAATATGTTTAGCTTCAGAATACTTGGTTAGAAAATCTCTCTAATTTTGGGAAGGGTTCTTATTTTTTATTTTCAATTTGGCTATCTTTGTTAACTGATTTTTATTTTTTTTTAGATTCAAATTTAATTTAAATGATTTCACTGTGAAGTGCAAAGAGAGGGCAGCTTCTCACAGTGTGAGGGTGAAAATCAGCAACAAAGGAGAGACAAAATTAACCTGTTATCAGAAAAGGAGTAATGAGGAACTCTAAACAAAATCTGTATGTAAACCACAGTGGATTACCAGCTGTTTTTTTATTAACACGTGTATCTGCAGTGGCAAAAGTCAGTCACACAGAGCACTCCTGAAATCAGTGTTGTCTGTGATGCTCTAAAGGAAATGAGATCGGAACCATGCAATACCACCAAACCCTACCTACGTCTGAAAAAGTCTCACTGATTTTTATGGGAATTGAAGTATTTCTTATTGTAAGAGTAATAATTTTATTGCTGGAGGAAGATGCATTTCATAATTTGTACGTTAAATGTATATCTTTCTTAAAATCAGTTACAACGTCCTGCTGATTTATCCCACTTCATTTTCATATAGATAATGCAGCAGTGTGCAGATACATTTGGGGGGGCACTTTCTTAATATTCCAAAATGATCAAGAAGAAAAACTCTGAAATGGAGCTTACTACTTTCACAATTTAACTATTTTATAATTAGGGTTCATTTACAAGTAAGGAGTGAGGCAATATTATTTTATAAGATTATAT